>NC_064858.1:75573258-76223258 GCF_024139225.1 Suncus etruscus
TAGGAGTTCAGCTCTGGTTTTCTAGGACTCATTATAAAACCAGGAGTTTGCTATCAAACTATAAAATTCAATGACTCTCTACTTCTAGATGTCAAATTTGGAGAGGCATAACTCCTATTTTACAAAAAAATAAATAAATGGGCCAGAGTGATAGAACATTGAGTAGGGCATTTGTCTTGCACTTGGCTGACCAGGGACCAATCCAGGTTCAATTCCCTGCATCCCATATAGTCCCCCTCCTCCAATGAGCGCATCGCCAAGAGTAACCTCTGAACACCACTGGGTGTGGCCCAAATAGAAAAAAAAAAAAAGATGGGGCCGGAGAGGTAGCATGGAGGTAAGGCGTTTGCCTTGCACGCAGAAGGTCGGTGGTTCTAATCCCAGTATCCCATATGGTCCCCCAAGCCTGCCAGAAGCGATTTCTGAGCGTAGAGCTAGGAGTAACCCCTGAGCGCTGCTGGGTGTGACTCAAAAACAAAAAGAAAAAAAAGAAATAAAAAAGATAAACAGAGGTCCAGCATAAGCACACCTTAGGCAAGTGCTAAATGTCTTCTTGCTTCCTATTTACTCTGGAGTGTGTAGGGTAGAATCTGGGTCATGTGAAGCTTGTGCTAAGCCACATCCAGGCACACTTTTTATTTTCTTTTTTGGGCCACACCTGGTGATGCTCAGGGGTTACTCCTGGCTCTGCGCTCAGAAATCGCTCCTGGGGGATGAACCGCAGTCCATCCTAGGTTAGCCGCATACAAGGCAAATGTCCTACTGTTTGCCCCACAGCTTCGACCCCCAGGCACACTTTTTTTTTGGGGGGAGGGGCACACTTGGCATTAATCAGTGGTTACTCCTGGTTCTGCACTTAGAAATCGCCCGGGACAGGATTGGGGGACCATATGGGATGCCAGGAATCAAACCCAGGTAGGCTGTGTGCAAGGCAAAAGCCCTACCACTGCGCTATTGCTCCAGCCCAGGCACACTTTTTAAAAAATTCTCAATTGAGTTTTGAGTGTTAAGGAAGTTGATGCTTCTGTCCTCTTTGGAAAGGATCATAAGGATGAAGTTGGCTATGAACTATCCAGCCAGCATGCCTTTTAGGCCAGAGCTTGACACTTATCCTCCTTCTTATAGGGTCACTTTTTGAGTAAGGAAACACAGTTGGTAGTACTTAGAGAATATTCCTGATATAGTGCTCAGAGATCTCCCCCAGAAATGTTTATTTTATTTATTTATTTTTTTGGTTTTTGGGCCACACCTGGCAGTGCTCAGGGATTACTCCTGGCTGTCTGCTCAGAAATAGCTCCTGGCAGGCACGGGGGACCATATGGGACACCGGGATTCGAACCAACCACCTTTGGTCCTGGATTGGCTGCTTGCAAGGCAAATGCCGCTGTGCTATCTCTCCAGGCCCTCCCCCAGAAATGTTTTAAAGACCATACAGTACTGGCATCAAGCCTGGGCTTCCCTTGCACAGCCCTTGGGCCATCTCCCCGGCTGTTCTAATACTAGGGATGCGAGGCAAGTGTTTTTTACTCCATCACTATCCTATCCCCCACCCCAGGGCTCCAGAATCTTTTGTAGTTGTTCTTGCTGTTGCACTATATCAGGTGTGAGGCTGCTAGGGTGGCACCCTATGGTGTGTAGTGGCCAGGCAGTGCTGGGAGGAATGTGCTGCTTCTGGCCAGATCTCTCTAGTTTTTTCACTTTTTGTTTGTTTGTTTGTTTGTTTGACTTTTGGGCCACACCCAGCAGCGCTCAGAGGTTATACCTAACTCTGCCCTCAGAAATCACTCCTGGCATGCTCGAGAAACCATATGGAATGCCAGAGATTGAACCCAAATTGGCTAAGCAAACGCCCTCCCTGTTGTGCTATTGCTCAAGCCCCTCCTTGAATTTTCAAGCTAGAACATAAGAATGACAGGGCTGTGATGCGACTTAATAGTCAAGCACGTCTTGCATGCAAGAGAACTGGTTATACCACTATTACTGAAAACAACAACAATAAAACATACAATCAGCTCTTTGGCCTTAGTACCCCTAAACCCTAAGAGACCCCAAATCTTCTCTGTTTTTCCCAATGTCAGGAGTCATATGTGTCACATTCACTCAGGTCAGGGGATAGAAGAAAAACCTAAGCACATTTCTGACATACCTGGCACTTTTCTCATATAATTTCACTCACTGAACACTCATGAACACTGGAGGTAAGTGTTGTGTTGTTTAACTGGAGAGACTTAAGAATCTGAAACCAGTGGCCGAAGAGATAGCACAGCGGTGTTTGCCTTACAAGCAGCTGGTCCAGGACCTAAGATGGTTGGTTCGAAACCTGGCATCCCATATGGTCCCCTGTGCCTGCCAGGAGCTATTTCTGAGCAGATAGCCAGGAGTAACCCCTGAGCACTGCCAGGAGTGGCCCAAAAACCAAAAAGGAAAAAAAAAAAAAAAAGAATCTGAAACCAACTAGCTCAACATCACCCAAAAAGTAGCAGAAGTCAGATTCAAATCCACATGTATGGCTTTCAACCTATTTTTGCCAGAATTCAGCTTTCTCCGGTAAACAAATCTTTCCTATAATTTAGGTTCATCTGGGTTCATCTGACTGGCTTTGGTTAATCATCAAACTATTCTTCCCATACAGCACAACCAGAGTGCAACCAGCTGAAGAGCTATGAGTGCTGGATGCCTCAAGTTCAAGGCTTTTTGTCTCAAAGTAAAGATAAAGGGAGCTGTTTTCTTGGGCAAAACATGGTGACAATTTCCTCCTAAAAGGCATTTTAAATTGTTGAAATGCTAAATATTAACAGCATGGGCTTTGCAGAAGAGATATTAAGCTTTGAGAGGTGGTGGAGAAAGATGGGGAAGAATGAAGAAGAAGAGATGAATGAATAAAAAGGATACACTTCTGTCCTGGTACAGGTCCAGAGAAGGGGCCACAATGTCAAGAATGAACATGCCAAGTGTCACATATGACTTGAGTGTGCAAGACAAATACAATTTTATAGCACTCAAAATAGAAAATGTGGGACCAGAATAAAAGTACAGCAGGTAGGGTGCTTGCCTTGCATTCAGCCAGCCCGGGTTGGCCCTGACATCACATATGGTCACATGAGCCTTACTAGGAGTGATCCCAGAACACAGAGCCAGGAGTAAGCACCTAGCATCACCCAGTATGGGTCCAAGACAAATAATAAAAACAGAAAATGTGGAGAACACATGAAAAGAACTGAATTATGGTATAGGTTAAGTATAGACCCACCGACTCTCAAGATCAGTTTTCGATTTGCACACCGGTGAAGAGAAGTATTTCACAGACTGCTAAGGCAGAAATAAAAAATAATATTCGTGATAAGAATATTTATACATCAATATTTGTGTTAGTATAGCTCATGATCCACGTGTACAAGGTAGGAAGCAATGTTTTTAGGGGGGGATCTGGCCCTCACCTGGTGTTACCTCCAGTTTTGCAAGGCTGATGGTTTGGTGTGCAGGCCTGTTAGTGCATTGCTGCTGTGGCCCAGCAGTGCTGGAGTATCCAGGACTCTGGTGATGGTAGGAACGGGGGCCAGCAGTGATTCATATAATGCCAGAGAACTAACTCAGGACCTCAAGCAGCCCATGCAGAAATAACTTTTTCATTCACCAGCAGACAACTTCTGTAGATAGGAACTGGTTGTAGATCAGGATTGAAAACCTGTTCTAGGTTAAGCAGCTGCACACAGGCCTTTTCAAAAGAAAAGACTAAAACACTAGGGACCACCCAGGAGATGCAAAGGGAAGCTGGGATCCAGGGGCCCTGGAGAAAAACTGGAGTCACTAAGGCATGCTTAACCAAAGAGCTGGAACAATTCAAATCTTCTGGAGGTTTAACTAAGTCATCTTCAGTGTTCCCACCTTATCTCAAATCCTTCACTTCTCCAATTGTTTCTAACTTCTCCTGTTAAACTTGCAGTTGGAAAACTTTACATCTGTTCTGCCACAAGCCTGTATTTTCAGACCCCTCAACTACTCTTCACAATTGTTTCTATCCCTGAAGCACTTTTCATTGATGCCCCCTAGACAATGCTGTCAGTAGGAATAAAAATAATGATATGAGACTCTTATTTAGAAGGGGAATGGGGAGAACCACTTCTAGAACTACTCGGCTAACAGGTCAGTGGTTCAGTGCTAAGGTCTGTTATGGTGCTGCTCAGTACCAGAGAACATCAGGGCCACCTTAGAGGTATTCAGGAGCTTCCAGGGCTGCAGTCAGTGTTGTGCAGGAGGCCATGAGGTACTAGGGATGGAACTAGGATGCAAGGCATGCACACTAACTCCTTTATCAGCTTTTCAATCCCAAGATTATCTCTATCACAAATGTCCTCTAACCAGTAGATGCTAACAACTATTAAATATTATTTATGTCCCAGACATTCCTCTGAGCATCAGCTTTGCACATTTCACTGCTGTTAGACATTCAACCTGAGTATCCATAGACTTTGTAGTCATGTACAGTTCAAATCAGACTCCACACTTTCCCTTCTGCATTATTTCCCTTGTTCTTCTCACTAATGGTACCTCCACTTAACTACTTCAACAAATAGGGACGTCATCCTTTATTTGTCCCTTTGCCCTCATCCCTATCTTCCCAAGAAAGATCTAATGAATTGGGCCCTTGCAAGCAGCCGATCCAGGACCAAAGGTGGTTGGTTTGAATCCTGGTGTCCCATATGATCCCCCGTGCCTGCCAGGAGCTATTTCTGAGCAGACAGCCAGGAGTAACCCCTGAGCACCACCTGGTGTGGCTCAAAAACAAAAAACAAAACAAAACAAAAACAAACAAACAAACAAAAAAAGATCTAATGAATTAGTAAGTACCCAAGACTTAATCTTTTATTTGTTTTTGTTTGTTTTGGTTCAGCCCTGTGTTCGGAGGTTATTCCTGGCTCTACACACAGAATTACTCCTGACAGGCTCATAGGACCATATATAATCATTTCTTTGGGTTTCTTTTTCTTTGGGGAGGGCACACCCAGTGGCGCTCAGGGTTTAATCCTGGCTCTTCGCTCAGGAATCGTTCCTGGCAGGTTTGGGGGACTATATGGGATGCCGGGGATCGAACCCAGGTCTGTCCCAGATCAGCAGTGTACAAGGCAAATGCCCTACCACTGTGCTGTCACTCCAGCCCCTAATCATAATTTCTGATGCTAGGGATTGAACCCAGATCAGCCGCATACAAGACAAACACCCTACCCACTGTGCTATCCTCTGGCCCCTTAATCTTTCAAATCACTGAGTATATCCTTGTCACCATGAAAATCAGCCCTAGGTCAGGCTCCCATCATTACCCCATACTACCAGGTAGGCTTCTACATGGCCACCAAGTCCACTTCTGATTCCCTCCTTCTCTCCCACTCATTATGATACTGACCCCATGCTCCCACAAAGGCACGCCATTGTAAACCATTCCTCCACAGCATGATCAAATCTCCAAATTCTTCATCCTTACTCCACCACTCACATGCAACAGTCCCTGGCAGCTTTAGGGGTTTCTGAATACATCTTGCTCAGTCTCACCTTGATGCCTTCACTCATGCTGGTTCTGTTGCCTAGAGTGCCTTCTCCCAGACTTCTCTCAACTCCTAATTACCTTTTGAGTCAGTAGAACCCCTCCTACAGGTACTGTTCCCCATGTTTTGCCTCTCCTCTCTGATCCCCGCATGCAACCTGTGTATCTGGACCATCACACTTTGCAAGCATTTGATCACAATTACGTGTTTAACAGTTTGTCTCTCCATCAGAGAGAACTCCTGGGGGCAGGCACTATCTTAGTCATATTTATTTCTCTGGCACTTAACACAATCCTAAGTACACCAGAAGTGCTTATGAGTGAACAAACCTCAACATGCACTTGGGGAATCTCCTAAAATGTACTTCTGCCTATATCAGGCAGGGAAAATGGCACTTTATACAATCTGTTTGCCACCAGAGAGGCCTCCAGTGTTGATGGAATCGCCACCTGTCTTGCTATCTTGGTTAAAGACCAGCTGACCAGGGTCAGCTCTCTGCCCTCTAGTCTCCACAACAACCAGAGCAGCTGGTGGTGCCTGTATAGTTGGCAGCTCATTGCAATAGCTCCAGGGGCAAAAAGCACTCACAGCTGCTTTACAATTCTTGGAGGAAAGCAACTGAGAGGTCAAATACCTTCAGATACTCTCTAACTCCCTTCTCTTCAAAGCTTCACAATCTGTCACCAGTATATTCTAGGGAAATGGCAGATAAATAAATGGTTGGGAGTTCACCACAACCTGCTGTCCCATAAAAGCACAGGCGATTCTTAATTCCTTAGTCACCCAAGATGTCAACAATAATTAGTCAAGCCCATAGGGAGCAATTAATAGCTGCAATTGGACCATCAATCTAGAACTCAAGCTAGGTACATCAGAAAATAATCTGCCAACGTGAACAGTTTACAAGTGAACAGGATTTACCAAGTACCTTCACTACCAGGGGCCTGAGGATAATGAGTGTTCATGCGATGCTGATTCTGCTGAGTAGCAAGTAAAAAGAAAATAACCAAAACCACAAATAAGAAGTCAGCGCAGGGGCCGGTGAGGTGGTGCTAGAGGTAAATTGTCTGCCTTGCAAGCGCTAGCCAAGGAAGGACCACAGTTCGATCCCCCGGCATCCTATATGGTCCCCCCAAGCCAGGGGCAATTTCTGAGCGCTTAGCCAGGAGTAACCCCTGTGCATCAAACGGGTGTGGCCCAAAAAACCAAAAAAAAAAAAAAAAAAAAAGAAGTCAGTGCAAAGTAAAGGGGCCAAGATACCCTGGACATGGAAAATTCAAACAAAGATACCCTTTCTTTTTTTTTTTTTTTTTGGTTTTTGCGTCACACCTGGTGACGCTCAGGGGTTACTCCTGGCTATGCGCTCAGAAGTCGCTCCTGGCTTGGGGGACCATATGGGACGCCGGGGGATCGAACCGCGGTCCATCCAAGGCTAGCGCAGGCAAGGCAGGCACCTTATCTCTAGCGCCACCGCCCAGCCCCCAAAGATACCCTTTCCAGATAGGAGATATCATCTATCATTTGTTGTCCACTTCAAGGCTAGAATTGAGGGGAGGGGAGTATGTAATTTACAACCTGCAAAAAAGCAACATGGCACTACCACCGCAGAAGGCAACAGTCCTGGAGCACTAGTGGGCCATAGCCACACCAATTCCTAGATATCCTGAGGAGACCTTCAGCTACATGGGCTACTTGAGAAAAAAGACTGAGGAGCCAGAGTGATAGCACAGTGAGCAGGACGTTTGCCTAGCATGGGGCCGACCTAGATTTGATTCTTGACATCCTCAAGCCTGCCAGGAGTAATTTTTTGTTTTGTTTCTTTTGTTTTGGGGCCACATCTGGTGGCGCTCAGGGGTTACTCCTGGCTCTGTGCTCAGAAATCACTCCTAGCAGGCTCTGGGGACCATATGGGATGCTGGGGATTGAACCCAGGTTGGTCCCAGGTCGGCTGTGTACAAGACAAATGCCCTACCGCTATGCTATCACTCCGGCCCATGCCAGGAGTAATTTCTGAGCACAGAGCCAGGAGTAACCCTTGAGCACTGACAGTGGAAAGCAGGTGGCCAATGTATGTTGTGCAGGTCAGCAAGCTGCAAGTTTGGTTTGTAGAGAACTAGTCTATCTATCAACATTCCTAAATAATAATAACAATAATGTTTGTTTCTTGAAAAGTCTCAGTAGATTTCTTTATACCAGATGTCTGATTTCAAGAGGTGGGTGCTTTTGAACAGTATTCCACTTAAAATTGACTGAACAATAGACCTGCCTTGTATGTACAAGGTCCTATATTTAATCTGGCACCATACAACTCCTGAGCACAACTGTGAAAGGACCCGCCCTAACAATGAAAAACATTTTTTCTTTCTTTCTTTTTTTTTTGGTGGAGAGGGTCGGGTCGGGCCACATCCAGAAGCGCTCAGGGGGTTACTCCTGGATCCTGCTCAGAAATCACTCACGGCGGGCTTGGAAAACAATATGGATGCCGGGAATCAAACCCAGGTCCATCCCAGTTGGCTGCGGGGAAGACAAATGCCCTACCACTGTGCTATCACTCCAGCCCCACAACTAAAAATTTTCCCCTAAATTTTATTAAGCACCCTCTGTGTCAATCACTGCCTAGATTCTTTTATACCTAGCATAATCTTCACAAAAATCCCTTAAAGCTAAGTATTATCTTGATTCTACAGGTAGAAAAATTATGACCAAAAGAATTTAAGAAACTGGGAACCTGAATAATAGCACAACAGGTAGGATGCTTGCTTTGCCTGATCCAGATTTGATCCCTGGCACCTCATATGGTCCCCACCACCAGGAGTAATACTTAATAGCAGAGCCAGGATTAAGCACTGAACAGTCCAGTGCAGCCACAAAACACAACCAAAAGAATTTAAGGAACAGGCCCAACTGCAAAAGTCTTGACAGGCCACTCAGCCAAGGGCAAAAAGAGATCCTATACTCCCTTTAGCTCCTAGGGTGACTTCACCCTCCTCTCCCAGCCTAGAATACAGAGAATACACAGAGATCTTGAGAATACAAATCAGGCATGAGAGCCCCAAAAGCTGAGTGTCTGCTTACAGCTAATCAGCACCTTGCTGGCCCTGCAGACAGCTATTAGTGAGCTCAAAGAGGCATCTGCAGGTTTTGGCAAGAGCCCACCTATGACTGCGAACCAGCTGGGCCCCTCAGAGGAGCCCCTGACTTGGATTTCTGTTCAGGAAAACCCTACCTTATGGACACTCTCAGAAGCTAGGATCCCAAGTCAACAGAGTCAACCTTCAACATTTCAGGTTTCTTTTGTACCTCAGATTGCCTACACAATTGGGATAAAATATTGTCTCATTACTCTCTTTTCCCTTACCTCTTTTATCTTTAAGCCACTTTGTTCTGAGCCTTTGTGAATTTGTTTATTGTTCTACCCAACATGATCTCCTCCCACAGAGGAGATCTCTTGAATTCATCAGAGTAGCCAAAATATCTTTTTACTTTTTTTTGTTTTGGTGTGGGGGTTTAAGTCACACACACTGGTATTATGAGGCTACTCCCTGGTTCTGTGCTCGGGGCTCCTCCTGGCAGTGCTCAGCAAACCATGCTGTGCCAAAAACTGAACAAGAATCAACATGGCAAATGCCTTAACCTCTGTACTCTCTGACCCATAGCCCTAATATCTTAAATTCAAAGTAAACAATGAATAAATTTGTGTTGCATGAATGAGCAATCACACATTTTGAAACAACTTCCATCCCAATGGAAAAAAGGACCACATAATAGCTACTTACCAAGAAGCCTAATCTAATCTGATATTAGACTCTAATGTTCCTTACAAATTCTCCATAAAGTTTTCCACACCTGGCACTGAAGAGATAATACAACAGGAAAGGCATTTGTCTTGCATGTGATCAACCTAAGTTCAATCCTTGACATTCCATGCTCCCCTGAGTTCCTCCAGGAGTGGTCTCTGAATGCAGAACCATGAGCAATGCAGAGCATGGATCAAAAAAGACAAAACTAAAAAACGTCTTCCACAACTTAACCTTGCCCACAAACCCTAACTCACCCCACAGCAGGAACAAAGGGAGAAAATGGAGCTGTGCTTAGGGAGGAGACACATTTCTCCCCCAGTTAAATACAGCCCAGGACCTCTGCAAATTAAAAGCTCCCACTTTACCGAATCCACTCAGCTTTAGTTATAGGTCGCATTTTTTATTTTTGTAACCAGTCAACCCACCAAATTATAGGCTCAAGCCACTAGTAGGCACGCCAAACACTGGGGCCAGCCTCGAAGAGGCACTATTCTTTCTGGCCTGAGGGCCGTTATAGACAAAAGGCTGGCACCAGTCAAACCTGACAGGGCAGAAGGTATGCTTTAGTGAGCAGCCGGTCTCATCCAGAAAGGAGACAAGACTCTGGCCATGGTTCATAGCACCATGAGCAGATCTAGTCACTTCCCTGACTACAATTCAATCCAAACCTAAACCCACACGGCCTTGGTGCCACTCATTCCCTTCTGCCTTTGAGGGTCTCTCCTCAGTATCCATGCCAACTAATCTGGTATTTCTTTAGTTTCTCAAAAGTGCAAAGCTTGGGGCTGGAGAGATAGTATGGAGGCAAGGCGTTTGCCTTGCATGCAGAAGGATGGCAGTTCGAATCCTGGCATCCCATATGGTCCCCGGAGCCTGCCAGGAGAGATTTCTGAGGGTAGAGCCAGGAGTAATCCCTGAGCACTGCCGGGTGTGACCCAAAAACGAACAAGAAAAAAGTGCAAAACTTTTGTACAAGAGTCATTCTCTCTTCCTAAAAGCCTTTTCCCTTATCTCTACAAATGGTTAAAATAATGGATAGGGTGAGTGCATCTCAAGGTTTTAAGATGTCTATTAAAATAGGGTTCTAGGGCCAGAGAGATAGCATGGAGGTAGCAAAGGAGGGTGTTTGCCTTGCATGCAGAAAGACAGTGGTTCAAATCCCAGCATCCCATATATTTCCCTGAGCCTGTCAGGAGCAATTTCTGAGCATAGAGCCAGGAGTAACCCCTGAGCGCTGCTGGGTATGACTCAAACACCAAAAAAAAAAAAAAAAAAGGGGGGGGGGGTCCTGGGACTGGAGAGATAGCACAGCGGTAGGGTGTTTGTCCTTGCAGAAGGAGGTGGTTTGAATCCTGGCATCCCATATGGTCCCCCGAGCCTGCTGGGGATGATTTCTGACCTTAAAGCCAAGAGTAGCCTCTGAGCACTGCCGGGTGTGACCTTCCCCCAAAAATAGGGTTCTAAAAATAATAAAAATAAAATAAAATGAAATCTATTAAAATTACCAGTCAAGGGGTAGAAGGAAAGTACAGGGCTCAAGGTACATTCCTTCATGCAGCCAACCCAGGTTCAATCCTGGCACCTCCTGAGCACCACTGGGTATGGCCAAGAAACAATAATAAAATGGTCAGGCCAAAAAAAAAAATGACCAGGCAAAATATGAAGACCAACTATAGCCATGGCAGTACACACAGAGAGGTGAGAGGAATAGCACTAGAAGTAAAGCATTCCAGATGTCTAGCCCTATCCCTGTACCAATACAGTATACAAGAAAATAATTACTAGCAGGAACTAGAGACAGTACACAGGGTAAGGTATTTCCTTTGCATATAGCCAACATTACACATCTGATAATGTAACTGAATTGCTTGCAGTCCATCCAGGTTTCATCCTGAGCCTGCCATCAGTAATCCCTGAGAATAGAACCAGTAGCAAGCCCTGAGAGCCCCAGGTGTGTATGCAAAACAAAAACCAAACACAAATTAGCCAATAGCTTAGTAAATAGAAATAGAAGCACCTACATTTTGGTGCTTCTGTTTAGTGGTAATATAGGAGATTGTTTTCTACCATTTTATTTACATCAAGTGGATGTCTGACCATTAATTTTGCCATTATTTCTATCTTTCCACTTAATGAGCAAACTCATGAAAGGCAAAGAACTATTTACCAACTATCTTTTCTTTCTTTCTTTTCTTCTTTCTTCTCCTTCTGCCCTGCCCTGCGCTGCCCTTCCCTCCCTTCCCTTCCCTTTCCTTTTGCTTTGGGGACCATATGGAACAGTGGGGGATCAAACCAGTCTGTCCTAGGCTAACTCGGGCAAGGCTTGTGCAATTTGGGGGGGGGGGGGTGGTCATACCCTGCAGTGCTCAGGGGCTACTCCTGGCTTTAAGCTCAGAAATCGCCCCCAGCAGGGCCGGTGAGGTGGCGCTAGAGGTAAGGTGTCTGCCTTGCAAGCGCTAGCCAAGGAATGGACTGCGGTTCGATCCCCTGGTGTCCCACATGGTTCCCCTAAGCCAGGGGCAATTTCTGAGCACTTAGCCAGGAGTAACCCCCGAGCATCAAACGGGTGTGCCCTCAAAAACAAAAACAAAACAAAACAAAAAAATTGCCCCCAGCAGGCTCAGGGGACCATATGAGATTCCAGATTCTGCATACAAGGCAAATGCCCTGCCACTGTGTTATCTCTAAAGAAGGGTCTGAGAGATAGCATAGCAGTAGGGCGTTTTGCCTTGCATGTGGCCAACCCGGGATAGACCCGGGTTTCCTGGCATCTCATATGGTCCCCTGAGCCTGCCAGGAGCGATTTCTGAGCGAATAGCCAGAAGTAACCCCTAAGTGCCTGAAAGTTAAGTAAAAAATAATAAGTACACTTGAAAATAAATAAACCCTACAAATGCCTTCTAAAATATCTATGCCTCCCAAATTTAATATTTAAAAATATATAAATGTTTGGGGTCGGAGCGATAGTGCAGCAATAGGGCGTTTGCCTTGCATGCAACTGACCCAGGATGAACCTCGGTTCGATTCCCAGCATCCCACATGATTCCCCAAGCCAGAAGCAATTTCTGAGCGCATAGCCAGGAGTAACCCCTGAGTGTCACCAGGTGTGGCCCAAAATAAATAAATAAATAAATATATAAATGTTTATACAAAGTACTCTAGCATAAGTAGTATACTGATAATGCTATTACTGATAACCATAGGATTGTCATTCTTTGTGGTCAAGCCAGGTTTAATCTCTAAGCCCCATCCAGGAGTGTTCCTTTTTATTTTTTTGCCTGCATGATTAGTATGAAAAGTGTGTCATTTGAAATAGTTTTTTTTTTTCTTTTTCTTTTTTTTAAATAAAGGTCCACTGCAGGACCAGACAATTCAATGAATTGGAGCACATGCTTTGATTTTATTTGGTGGTGGGAGGGCCCTCATCCAGTTCTGCCAAGACTCACTTCTGGCTCTTTGCTCAGGAGTCATTCCATACCAATATTGAACCAGAGTTGGTTGATCGGTCACATGCTAGCCAAGTGCCTAAACACCTGTACTATATCTCTCAAGTCTCTGGAACAAACTGTTTTGCATGCAGAAGTCCCAGCTCCAATATCTGGTACTACCTGGCCCCTGAGTAATGACAGGAGTGAACTCCAAGCATTGAGAGTTAGCCCCTGTCAAATTTCTTGGTGTTAGAGAAATAACTCCTACAGCTAACATTTTTTGCATGCGGGAGCCAGAAATTTGATCCCTGGTAACACATGATCCTCAAGCAATGCCAGGTATATCCCTGGTGGCTCCTGAGCACTCCTGGAGTAATCTGGATAGTCCTCGACACTGCAGACATCCAAGCAACATTGTATATTCGGATCCTGGCACCGAATCCCCTGGAAAGGCCCTGGACTCCTACGTACTGCTTAAGAGCCCCCAAATAAATAGAGTAGTTTTTTTTTTTTTTTTTTTTTTTTAATGGAGTAGTTTTGAGCAGTCATTAAAAGTAGAGAACATTTGGAAGGAGAAGTTGAAAGCAAGAGAATTTAAGCACAAAAATTACCTGCGGGGCCGGAGAGATAGCATGGAGATAGGGCATTTGCCTTGCATGTAGAATGACAGTGGCTTGAATCCCGGCATCCCATATGGTCCCCAAGCCTGCCAGGAGCGATTTCTGAGCACAGAGCCAGAAGTATTCCCTGAGCACTGCTGGGTGTGCCCCCCCCCAAAAAAAAAAAGTAAATTGCAGATAGAGATGGATGGATGCAGTTCTCTCTTGGACACACCCTGGAGAGCTCTAGGGCATGTGGCTGGGAGCTGAGGACAAAGGAAGGTACAAAAGTAGCCCTAATATTAAAAAAATAAATAAATGTATATACTAATGTAACCTACCATTAATACCTTGCCTCATTGCAAGGATGCTACCAGTTCCCCTGGCTTGACAAAGCACAGCCTATGAACCCTAAATGAATGTTCCCAGAAACTGAAGGCATGGTTCAAAGACCCTGTTACAAGTTTACAAGTATCATCAATCAAAATTAAATCAAAACGTCAAGAGAGCCAGAATATCTCCCTCTGAATGGGAGTACATCGAGTTTCAATGAGTTTTCTTTTTCGGAAGCACCAAGAGATAACCTCATTCTATCTGGACTGGCCACTAGGACTCCTTACCCTTACCAAACAGCAAAAGTGTTGCTTGGATCAAGGAGTTTTAGCAGCAGCTTCAATGATCCAGCTCTCCCTTCTCATTTCTTAGGCTCAAAGTCAGGGATCTCGCAGGAGATCCAAAACCAGAACCAGACTTTTAACTTCTCCTTTCCCCAAATCTCTGTGTATCCATATATGCATTGGTGATGGGAAGGTTGCACTGGTGAAGGGGAGTGTCCTTATTTATAACTGAAACCCAACTACAAACATGATTATTCTTTTTTTTTTTTTTTTTTTTTTTGGTTTTTGGGCCACACCCGGCGGTGCTCAGGGGTTACTCCTGGCTGTCTGCTCAGAAATAGCTCCTGGCAGGCACGGAGGACCATATGGGACACCGGGATTCGAACCAACCACCTTTGGTCCTGGATCGGCTGCTTGCAAGGCAAATGCTGCTGTGCTATCTCTCCGGGCCCACATGATTATTCTTAAAAAAAAAGATGAGAATTAGTAGTCACAGATTTAATCAGATTTTTAAAAGAAACTGTGACCCAGAATTCAGGAACACTTGAAAGATCTCTCAAATATACTCCCAACCTAAAGGAACCATCAAAAGAAAAAAAAATTGGGGGCCAGTCTGGAGTTATAGTACAAGGGGTCTCAGGGCCAGAGCCATAGCACAGTGATTGAGTGTTTGCCTTGCATGCAGCTGACCCAGGACTGACCTAGGTTTGATCCCCAACGTCCCATATGCTCCCCTGATCCAGGAGCAATATCTAAGCACATAGCCAGGAGTAATCCCTGGGCGTCCCCTCACTAGAGGAGCTTTGGTCACTCTCAGCAATACTTGTCTTCTGGTGCTTAAATTAGGTTCAGGCTTCATGAATGGTGTTTGGAGGCCACCCACAATACTGAAGGAAGAATATGAAATGCAAGGAACTGAACTCAGGACTTGCACATGAAAGGCATGAATTCCACTATTCTAAATTATTCCTCAGTCCCACAAGACTATTTTTACCCCGGTTTGACGATGGGGTAAGGTTAGCAATGTCTAACTCTGTCTTGATAAATTTCAGAGTCAGAGCCACAGTATTAAGAAAATCAGGGAATCAGGGCCACCGTGGTGGCGCTAGAGGTAAGGTGTCTGCCTTGCCAGCTCTAGCCTAGGACAGACCTCGGTTCAATCCCCTGGCATCCCATCTGGTCCCCCAAGCCAGGAGTGACTTCTAAACGCATAGCCAGGAGTATAACCCCTGAGCGTCACCAGGTGTGGCCCAAAAAACAAAAAAGAAAAGAAAAGAAAATCAGGGAATCAAGCATTAAACCTATGGAGAGAGTAATAGAAGGAAGTCCACCTATGGTCTGCAGCAAGAGTAGAAAAACTGGGCCTGAGAGATAGCACAGCGGCGTTTGCCTTGCAAGCAGCCGATCCAGGACCAAAGGTGGTTGGTTCGAATCCCGGTGTCCCATATGGTCCCCCGTGCCTGCCAGGAGCCATTTCTGAGCAGACAGCCAGGAGTAGCCCCTGAGCACCGCCGGGTGTGACCCAAAAACAAACAAAAAAAAAAAAAAACAAGACAGCACAAACCAGGAAGGAAGGAAGGAGAGGGGGAGGGGGAGGGAGGGAGAAAGAGAGGAAAGGGGGAAGGAGGGAGGGAGGGAGGAGAGGAGGGAGGGGGGAAGAAAGGGGAAGGAGGAAAGAAGGAGGGAGGGAGGAAGGGAGGAAGACCTCTACTACTCTTAAACCTTCATCCCCACTAGGATACAGGACAAGATAAAATAAGTAAAATAAGTCTTAGTAGGGATGATATCAACAGTACAGATAGGATTGCTTTTTAGTGTGGGAACTGATCCAAATTTGTAGTATCGTTAACATCCCAGCCTTCTGGCATCAGTAGCACCCCCAATTCAATGTGGTAACCAAAACATTTCCTTCATTTCCCCAAAATCCATCCAATGAAGTCGACTAACTTAAGAAAACAGAGGGGGGGCTGGAGAGATAGCATGGAGGTAAGGCGTTTGCCTTTCATGCAAGAGGTCATCGGTTCGAATCCCAGCGTCCCATATGGTCCCCCGTGCCTGCCAGGAGCAATTTCTGAGCATGGAGCCAGAAGTAACCCTGAGCACTGCCGGGTGTGACCCAAAAACCACAAAAAAAAAAAAAAAAAAAAAAAAAAAAGAAAACAGAGGGGATGTAACAAGTCATGTTCATTTCACCATTTATTTTAAAAGCCTACAGATTAAAAGGATAATCTGTGAGGCCTATTTCAAACATCCTCATAAACATGTATGATCATCACCCATTTCGTAGATGAAACTGGCTTAGAAGGCTTTAACCAAAGTCATCAGTAGGGGTTGGGAGATGGCAGGCTATAAAGCTAAATTAGAATCAAACCTTCCGGGCCCAGAGAGATAGCACAGTAGCGTTTGCCTTGCAAGCAGCCGATCTAGGACCAAAGGTGGTTGGTTCGAATCCCGGTGTCCCATATGGTCCCCCGTGCCTGCCAGGAGCTATTTCTGAGCAGACAGCCAGGAGTAACCCCTGAGCACCACCGGGTGTGGCCCAAAAAAAAAAAAAAAGAGAATCAAACCTTCCAATTCCAAAACCTTTTTTTTTCCCAAATCACACCCTTAGCAAGCAAGAGTCTCAAACTAACAACTTAACACCCAAAACAGACATTTAAGGTTTCGTGAAAAACACTGATAGACCTAAAAAGGACTTAGTCAGATCCCTGCCAGTTCTAAGTTCCAAAAATAAGACAACTACTACCTAAAAATACAGCAAACAGGTGGCTCATTCCCAGCTCTCATCTAGAAAGTGAAAGGACTCTGACATCCTCCGGTCTAGAACTTAGTAGAGGTGAGCAAGTAAGACAGGAGAGACCATATATTTGCATTAATAATATTTTTAGAGACATATCTAAGGCCCTACCTAAGGGAGAGGATGAGAAGATGATGAGAACTATTGGTCTAGAAAGAGTACAGTGGATAAGGTACTTATATGCAGGTGGTCCGGATTCAATCCTTAGCACTATATATAGTCCCCCAGAACACCACCAGAAGATTTCTGAGTACGGTCAGGAGTAAGCCAGATATGGCCCAAGTCTTCCATCCCTAAAAAAACTATCATGGGCATATTCCAGCTGAAACCAGTGGTTTTGAACTTTCTTCCAATATTGGCCCCTTCCAACCTTGTTTCTTTCTTCTTTCTTTCTTTTTTTTCTTTTTTCATGTTTAGGTTACATCTAAGCACTCAAGCACTTAGAAATTGCTCCTGGCAGACTCAGGGGACTATATGGGATGCTGGGAATCAAACGACTGTCTGTCCCGAACAGGCTGCATGCAAGGCAGATTCCCTATCGCTATGCTATCTCTCTGGCCCCCAAACTTGTTTCTTTCCAGTGGCCTCTTATCCTACTGGCTGCCTCACTAGTCTCACGCCATAGCCTCTATTTATGTGATTCTTCACCTGTTTCCTCATTGGATAGCCTAGCACCCTGTGGGGCGCGCTTGACCTCAGCAAACACTGTCATAACAAGCTAAGCCCTGTGTTTATGTCTCTGTATGTCTCTGGAGCTGAGAGTTGCTGTGTCCTGCTTCAAACTCCGCTTCAAAAAGCTATGCATTGCAAACATGCTCATTGTAGCCATTCTTTTTTTTTTTTTTTTTTTTTTTTTTTGGTTTTTGGGCCACACCCGGTAACGCTCAGGGGTTACTCCTGGCTATGCGCTCAGAAGTTGCTCCTGGCTTGGGGGACCATATGGGACACCGGGGGATCGAACCGTGGTCCGTCCAAGGCTAGCGCAGGCAAGGCAGGCACCTTACCTTTAGCGCCACCGCCCGGCCCCATTGTAGCCATTAATGCAGACATCACCTCTGATTAAAAAATCAGCTCATGGGGCCGGGCGGTGGCGCTAAAGGTAAGGTGCCTGCCTTGCCTGCGCTAACCTTGGACGGACCGCGGTTCGATCCCCCGGTGTCCCATATGGTCCCCCAAGCCAGGAGCAACTTCTGAGCACATAGCCAGGAGTAACCCCTGAGCGTTACTGGGTGTGGCCCAAAAACCAAAAAAAAAAAAAAAAAATCAGCTCAAATTATTTTATATATTTTTGTTTTACAGGTTAAAGATTTTTTAGTCAAGATACTATTTACAGTCGTGGGGGGGGGGAACGCAAAAATGTTTCTTTCTAGCGGGGCATGACAGAAAATAATTGAGAAGCACTGGCTTAAACCAACCACCCCAATCTCAGGGATACAAACTGATCCAGGGAAGCCATATAGCCTCATTTGCACACAGGGAATTTTCTTATTTCTTTTATGGGCCACACCCAGTTGCACTCAGGGGTTAGTCCTGACTCTTTGCTTAGAAATTTCTCCTGGTGGGACCAGAGCAGTGGCACAAGCAGGAGGGCATTTGCCTTGCACGCATGCCTAGGATGGACAGTGGTTTGATCCCCTGGCGTCCCATATGGTCCCCCAAGCCAGGAGCAATTTATGAGCGGATAGCCAGGAATAACCCCTGAGTGTCACCGGGTGTGGCCCAAAAACAAATGAAAAATAAAGAAAAAGAAATCTCTCCTGGCAGGCACAGGAGACTATATGGGATGCCGGGAATCAAACCCAGGTCTATTCAGGGTTGCCGACTGCAAGGCAAATTCCCTACTGCTATGCTGTCACTCCAGCCCCCAAACAGGGAATTTTCCGTTTATTCACTTACAGAAGGCAGATTTCAGAGTCATAAAGATAATATAGTAATTAAGGTGCTTGCCTTGCATGCTGCTATGCCTGTATATCCCTGGTACCACATACAGTCCTCCAAACATAACTAAGGTCACTCCTGAGCACAGAGACAAGAATAACACTGAGTGGCCTTCCTGGAAATCTATGTTCTTTATTTTTTTTCCCTGAAAAGAATTCAATAGGCCACATAAGTTTGAAAACCATTTTTTTTTGGCCATACCCAGTGATGCTCAGGGGTACTCCTGGCTATGTGCGACCATATGAGATGTCGGGGATCGAACTGAGGTCCATTCTGGTCAGACTCGTGCAAGGCAAACATCCTATCGCTGCACTATCGCTCTGGCCCCAAGTTTGACCAAAATCCTTTACTGAGAATTTGTTATGTAAATAACTCTACTAATTCCTTTAGTTCTGAAAAAGTCAAACTTATAAACTAAGAAAGGCATGTAAAGCCAATGTTATGGGAAAATAATTAATGTCCTAAAAAAAAAAAAAAAAAAAACCCTCTACCCAAGTCCTTCCCTACCTAACATACAAGCTCCCAATCCCCAACTTCACAGGGAGGAGCTGGAAGGCAGAAAGATGAGATTCCAGAAAGAGAATTCTGAAAGATGAGAAGTAGATAGAAAGTGGGTGGGAAGCAAAAACGGGAATATCTCAAGGACAGAGAGACAGCCTGACATACACACATCCTGGAAGATTCATTCTCTCATGTGGAAGGAAACAAAAAATAAAGACATGCTTTGCTAAGGGAGGCAAAAGAAAGACTGAACCTGCGAACACAAGAATTTCAGTGGTCTAATTCATCCTTAATTCTGGAACCTACTCTTGTCATCCAATTTTAAAACTCTTAAGTTCCCATCTGCTGTTATTTACTGACAGAGCCTGACCGTACTCACAAAGTGCAGGAGATGGGGGGGGGGGGGGAAGGAAGGCAATGTGGAGATGGCACCCTCTCTTATCTTCAAAGAAAAATGTTCTTCTTCCTCTCTGAAGTGCATTTCTAAACAGGAATGAATCCCCAGTCTTTCCCTGGTACTACTTCAGCTCAGCTCAACTTCACAACAAATGTTTCCCAGAATGGAGGTGAGCAGCCTGGCTAGCCCAACTGGCACCCAGGCTTCAGGGAGTGCATGCACACTGCACTGCTGTCCCAGAGCCTACTGTAGTGCAGATCCTTCAGTCTGATGACAGCATTAGGGCCCTGTTCTCACCAGCCTTTCCAGGCAACCTCATGGCTTGGGTCGGATCTGTAGAATCATTTCCTCTTTTTTTTTTTTTTTTTTTTTTTTTTTTTTTTGGTTTTTGGGCCACACCCGTTTGATGCTCAGGGGTTACTCCTGGCTATGTGCTCAGAAATCGCCCCTGGCTTGGGGGGACCATATGGGACGCCGGGGGATCGAACCGCGGTCCGTTCCTTGGTAGCGCTTACAAGGCAGACACCTTATCTCTAGCGCCACCTTCCCGGCCCCGAATCATTTCCTCTTCACGTTGGATTCCTTTTTCACTTCACTGAAGACCAGCTATTTCCACTAAGACCAGTTCCTGTTGCCACCAGCTGCAGAGCTAGCAAGCACTGGTGTGGTTACCACCTGGACTGTCCCAGTTACAGAAAAACACTCATGTCCTGAGCTATATAGTTTTGGTTTTTGATTTTTTGTTCCGGATAAAATGGCAGCGTTAAGAAATTAAGGGGCAAGAATCAAGTCCAAGAACTCCACAGTGGAAACACTGGTTCATTTATTATTTTAATTTTACAGTTATATATGCTCTTTCATATGTGAAAAATTACGATTAAAATATTTTTAAATGTATGGCTTTGTTACAAACACATGCACATTTCCCAACCAAGAACAAAGGACACACTTATAATATGCTAAAAGAAATTTAAAGTAAAACAAGATGTCATTTGTCATTACCAAAACTGGCAAAGGTTTTTATTTGGTTTTGTTTGTCTGTTTGGGATTTTGGGCTGTACCCAATGATGCTCAGGATTTACTCCTAGCTCTGTGCTCAGTCATTCTTGGCAGGCTCAGGGACCCTATGAGATGCCAGAGATTAATCCATGTAGGCCATGTGCAAGGTAAGCAATTTGCCTCATGGCAAAGGTTTTTTGAAAGTTTAACTATTAATGATTTTAAGTTTATAGAAAAGAGACACATTACCAGGGGAAAAGCCAACTGGTACAAATATTTCTTGAAGTAATATTTCTCAAAGTTCCTTAAAGACATGCTTTTTTGATTCAAGAAGCCAATTTATAGCAATTTATCCTAATAAAGTAATAAAAATGCACACATATGTACAGGATACATACCCACATATGTGTAGGATACTCAGCAGATTAAAGTATGAAAAAGAGGGCCGGGCGGTGGCGCTAAAGGTAAGGTGCCTGCCTTGCCTGCGCTAGCCTTGGACGGACCGCGGTTCGATCCCCCAGTGTCCCATGTGGTCCCCCAAGCCAGGAGCAACTTCTAAGCACATAGCCAGGAGTAACCCCTGAGCGTTACCGGGTGTGGGCCAAAACCGGAAAAAAAAAAAAAAAAAAAGTATGAAAAAGAGCACCCAGAAGCTAAGTAAGTAAAACACACACACACACACACACACACAAAGAAAAATGAGCGTTAGCACAACAGTTAGAGTGTTTGTTTGCCTTGCACGCAGCAGACCTGTGTTCGATCCCCAGCATCCTATATGGTCCTCAGAGCCTGCCAAGAGTAATTTCTGAGCACAGAACTAGGAGTAACCTATCCTCAATCACTCACCAAAAAAAAAAAAAAAAAAAAAAATATTTAAGAGAAAAACAGACATTCTCAGGCCCTTTTAAAATCTTCTATCTTTTCTTTTTCTAAATTCCCTATACAAGAGAAAATTACTTAAGAGGAAACAGGGTGGGTCTGGAGGCTTGCTTTGCATGCAACCAACCAGGGTTCAGTCCCCGGAATCCCATATGGTTCCCCCAGCCCACCAGAAGTAATTTCTAAGCATAGAGCCAGAAGTAAGCACTAAGTACTGCTGGAATTGATCCAAAAACTTTTTCCAAAAAAGGTGATTTGGGGGGCCAGAGAGATTAGGGCATTTGCCTTGCAAGCGGTCAACCCAGGACCAAAAGTGGTTCAAATCCCGGCATCCCATATGGTCCCCAGATCCTGCCAGGAGCAATTTCTGAGAGTAGAGCCAGGAGTAACCCCTGAGCACTGCCAGGTGTGACCCAAAAACAACAACAACAAATAAAGGTGATTTTGGGACCGGAGCGGTGGCTCAAGCGGTAAGGCACGCTTGCCTTGCCTGCACTAACCTAGGTTGAACTGCGATTCGATCCCCTGGTGTCGTCCCATATGATCCCCCAAGTCAGGAATGATTTCTGAGCGCAGAGCCAGAAACCCTGAGCGTCACCAGATGTGGCCCCAAAACCAAAATAAATAAATAAATAAAAGGTGATTTTGAAATGTGCAAATTCATTTCCTAGTCAGAAGGGACAAGTCAGAAATGAACAGAGGAGGAAAAAGAAAAAAACTGAATCTCCTTCTAAATAGTAAAAACATTCCCAGGGCCAAACAGCTCAAAAGAGAGATGCTTTGCATGCAGGAGGTCCATGTTCCATCCTGAATACCACATAGTCTCCCTTGAGCACTGAGGCAGAAGCAACCCTGAGCAGAGTCAGGAGTAGCCCCCTGAGAACTGCCATTTGGGAATGGCCCAAATGTTTAATAAAAAACAAACCACCCAAATGACAGGGTCCCAAACTATCTACCCCCTACTTCCCAAATTTCTCTTCTAAAGCAGGATTAAATGGAAAGATCAAGGGGCCGGAGAGATAGCATGGAGGTAAGGCATTTGCCTTTCATGCAGAAGGATGGTGGTTCGAATCCCGGCATCCCATATGGTCCCCTGTGCCTGCCAGGGGCGATTCCTGAGCATAGAGAGCCAGGAGTAACCCCTGAGCGCTGCGGGTATGATCCAAAAATCAAAAAAAAAAAAAAAAAAAGGAAAGGTCAAGGGGCCGGAGAGATAGCATGGAGGTAAGGCAGTTTGCCTTGTGTGCAGAAGAGCCAGGAATAACCCCTAAGCACTACAGGGTGTGACCCCCTAAAAAAAAAAAAGGAAAGATCAAGAAAATGAGGCCAGGGCCCGGAGAGATAGTGCAGCAGTGTTTGCCTTGCAAGCAGCCGATCCAGGACCTAAGGTGGTTGGTTCGAATCCCGGTGTCCCATATGGTCCCCCGTGCCTGCCAGGAGCTATTTCTGAGCAGACAGCCAGGAGTAACCCCTGAGCACCGCTGGGTATGGCCCAAAAACCACAAAAAAAAAAAAAAAAAAAAAAAAAAAGAAAATGAGGCCAGAGCAATAGCACATTGGAGAGGGCGTTTTCCTTGCACTCAGCCAACCTAGGTTCAATCCCCAGTAACCTATATAGTCCCCCATGCCTATCAGGAATGATTTATGAAGGCAGAGCCACTGGTGGATGTGCCCCCAAATAAAATAATTTTAAATTAAGAAAATGAGGTGGGTTTTTTTTCTGTGACTCAGTGGTCTTGAACAGTAAGGTTCCACTGACCAGCTACTGCCAGGGGTCATCTTCCTCCCCCAAATCCTATCTTAGCCTGAACTAATTCACTACAATCCTTAGAGGAGGGAAAACATTTTCACCATGAAGATTTGGAACTTGATATTAAGCCCAAGTTTTTCCCAGCTCCTTCTTCTGTCAAGAGAACCCTCAAAGCTTTTTGAATAACTAGCACTCAGAACAGGTTAGCTTCCAAAATACCACACTTAGTGCAAAACCCCAAGGCATCTGGGCTGCCCCTGCTAAGGCCTGCACTCTAACTTTCCCCCTCCCAGCACTGCCTCCTCAGTAAGATCCAGGGCTTTTTCTGGTGCAGAAACTTTAGATTCTGATTCAAGTCTATATAATAAAACAGCAAATCTTTTTTTTTTTTTTTCTAGAGCACAAACACAGCAAAGGCAGCAGCTTTTCTTTTCTTTTTCTTTTGGGGGGGGTCACACCTGGCAGCGCTCAGGGGTTACTCCTGGCTCTATGCTCAGAAATCGCCCCTGGAAGGCACAGGGGACCACATGGGATGCCGGGATTCAAAACACCATCCTTCTGCAAGAAAGGCAAATGCCTTACCTCCATGCTATCTCTTCACCCCCGGCAGCAGCTTTTCTTATAAAGCCCTTAAACCCTGCCTCCCCTCTCAAAGGCCAGAATACAAGAAGCTAAAACTGGGTGGTAATCTGGTTAGACCAAAACACAGACTGAGCTTAATTAGACCAAAAGTGGACTCTCCGTCATTAAAAGAGTTCCACAAAAAAAAAAAGAGAGAGAGAGAGAGAGAGAGAGAGAGAGAGAGAGAGAGTTCCAAAAATTGTCCACCCCTAAATTTCTCTGAAGTGATAACGAAGAAGGAAGAATCTCAAGGAAACCATCTAATATGGCAGCTTCAGCTTCACAACTTTTCATATCACAGCACAGCTAGAAAAGACTATATGCAGAGGACCAGGGATTAAAGGCGGAAGCTGATCCTAGCTACAGGGGATAACTGGGAAGATAAGATCCCAGAGATGGTGATGTTAGGTCAGTAACCTCTCACAGGGAAAGCTTTGGATTAAGGCAATGGGTTGGGGCCAGAACAATAGCACAGCAGCAGGGTGGTTTTGCCTTGCACAGGGCCAATCCAGGACAGAAGGTGGCTCCCTGGCATCCCATATGGTCCCCTGAGCCTGCCAGGAGCAATTTCTGAGTGCAGAGCTAGGAGTAATCCCTGAGCACCACCGGGTGTGACCCAAAACAAAACAAAACAAAACAAAAAGGCAATGAGCTGGTTAGAATTCCCCCACAAACACTCCCAGTAATGCTAAGAGGATAGCATGGGGAACCACCTAGTACTCCTGTATGCAAAGCATATCCTCCAAGCATATCCTCCAGCCCTTAAAGCCATCTCTCAGGCCTGAGTTAGAACTTCTGGGATCAATGTTCTGAATAAACTGCCTCATGGCTTCAGACTTCAAACTCTCTAACCTCAGCTTTTAAGTCAGAGAGTTGGGAACTTGTGGTTTTTGACTCAACATGACACAATTTCCCTAGCTAGGGTACTTTTCAGGGGGGTTTCCATATATATATATATATATATATATATATATATATATATATATATATATATATATATACTGGCAGGGAATCCCTCTATAGCAACAGGCATAGCCTTGGCCATTTAGAGAATGGGGGTCATCAGTGTTATCAGTTTTCTTTAAAAAAAATTTTTTTTTTTTTACAATACCAGGGATCAAACCCAAAACCTCACACATTCAAAGCAAGTGCTCTAACACTAAGTTTCATTCCTGGCCCAGATTTATAAACTTCAAATCCTTTATGGGAAGAAAATTATCTCAAATTAACCACAAATTATCTCAAATCTGTGTCATTGCAGAGACTGAAAATTCAAAAGCTACTATTCACTACCATTCATGTTCTTTGTTTTGTTATTGGGTCACAGGGAGAGATGCTCAAGGTTTACTCCTGGCTCCACACTCAGGAATTACTCCTGGTGAGCTCAGGGACCCAAAGGGGTAAAGGGATAAAACTAAGGTAAGCTGCCTGCAAGGCAAATGCTTTATCCACTATATTGTTTCTCTAACCCAAAATTGTTAAGTTTTTTGTTTGTTGGTTTTGGTTTTGGTTTTTGGGCCACACATGGTGACACGCAGGGGTTACTCCTGGCTCTTCACTCAGAAATTATTCATGGCAGGCGTGAGGGACCACATAGGATGCTGGAGATCGAACCTGGGTAGAACCTGAGTGTCATGCATGGCAGACACTCTAACTGCTGTGCTATCACTCCAGCCCCAAAACTGCTAAATTCTTAACTTCGGGGCTCCTGAAATCCAATACAACAACGTGATGTGTGAATACTGTTATTATACCCAATAATAAGATGAAACAGGGACTCAATGAGATTAAGTAACTCACTTGAAATAAAGTACCATTCTGGAGGTAGGAAGGGGTCACATCCCACAGTGCTCAGGGATTTCTCCCAGTGGTGCTCAATGGACCCCTTGCACATATAAAGCATTTACTCAACCCATTGAACTCTCTCAGACACCAGAGTAAAATACTTTTCTAACTCAAGAATAACCAGAGAATTTAGGCCAGAGACAGTACAATAGAAAAGGAAGAAACTTGCCTCACATGTGCAATCCCAGCATCCCATGTTGTCCCCCAAGCCCACCAGGAATGATTCCTAAGTGCAGAGTGAGGAGTAAACCCTGAGCATCGATGCATGTGTCCCTCCCTCAAAAAAAAATAAGTGGAGAAATGTTACTTGAGTCTACATTTGAAAATACCTATATTCAACACTAGCAAGTACTCTCAACAAACTTTCCAAATAGCTTTTCCCATAAATCAATAAACCACAATAATGCTGACAATGTAAGAGGAAAAAGGTGAGAAAGAAACTGCTTATCTGGGGCCACAGAGCACAGTGGTAGGGCGTTTGCTTTGGACGTGACTGGCCAGAATGAACCCAGGTTTAATTTCTGACATCCCATATAGTCCTGCCAGGAGTGATTTCTGAGCACAGGCCTAGGAGTAACCCGAGCGTTGCTGGGTGTGGCCCCAAAAAACAAAATAAATAAATAAATAGAGGAGCTGGAGCGGTGGCACAAGCGGCAAGGCATCTGCCTTGCCCGCACTAGCCTAGGACAGATCATGGTTCAATCCCCTGGCATCCCATATGGTCCCCCAAGCCAGGAGTGATTTCTGAGTGCATAGCCAGGAGTAACCCCTGAGTGTCACAGGGTGCGGCCCAAAAACCAAAAAGAAATAAATAGATAAAAAGAAACTGCTTATCACTTTAGCACAATCAAGAAAAGCTCATCAGGGGCCAGCGAGGTGGCGCTAGAGGTAAGGTGTCTGCCTTGCAAGCCAGAGCCAAGGAAAGATCCCGACCACGGTTTGATCCCCGGGTGTCCCATATGGTCCCCCCAAGCCAGGGGCAATTTCTGAGCGCTTAGCCAGGAGCAACCCCTGAGCATCAAACGGGTGTGGCCCAAAAAAACAAAAGAAAAAAAAAAAAAAAAGCTCATCAATACTGAGTACTACTGGGTGTCAAACATAAAACACCTAATACCTGGGGGCTGGGAAGGTGGCGCTAGAGGTAAGGTGTCTGCCTTGCAAGCGCTAGCGTAGGATGGACCGAGGTTCGATCCCCCGGCGTCCCATATGGTCCCCCCAAGCCAGAGGCGATTTCTGAGCGCATAGCCAGGAGTAACCCCTGAGCATCAAACAGGTGTGGCCCAAAAACCAAAAACAAACAAACAAACAAACAAACAAAACAAAAAACACCTAATACCTGAGTCACAATCCTACCTAAAAAAGCATTATTTGTTTCATTTTATAGATAGACCTCAGAGATAAAAGATAGAACCCATGATTTTTTTTTTCTACTATTTTCAGCTTCTCCTGATTGTTCAGGAAATATACCTGAGCCTGTTTCAAGATCAAACATCTAACAGTCAGTGTGTTCCCAAAGGATAGAAAGGGCATGGTTAGGAGTAGAGCAAAGAAGAATTTCTAAGAGCCTCCTCAAGTATGGCTGATCCCCACCGGCACAGCTAAAAGAATGGAAGTTTTGTAGTTATGGCTTAGCAATAAAATGCTTGTTTCACATGAGACCTTACCGCCACCAAAAACAACAACAAAAAAGCAAAAACCAGTCCCCAGAAAAGAACTCATATGCCTAAGAAAGCATCATTTGACAGTTTTGGAAAAGTAAGCTATAAGTCCCCTCCTCTCCTACAACATCTAATAGCTAACTAGCCTTGATCTGCCCTGTTCCAATCCCCCCTCCCCCCAGCAGCACAGAGAAATAAGACCAAAACAGAAGCCACAGGAAACAACGCAAACTATACAGAAAAAAGAATTTACAAGTGGATGATCTGGCTCCTGGCTTGACCTGGGAACCCTAAATGCTCTGGCTAGGAATCACGACACCATGTGCACTGTTGAATATTAAACCATTCTACGGCCAAGGAACAAACTTGTCTAGTAGGCTCCAATAAGGACATGAAAGACTCTGGTTCTGAGCTCTGTCAAGGAGCCTGACAACCCTGTTAGGCATCCCTTTCTCTCCAAGTTCTATAGCTATACTTCATGCCAGCTTTTTTTTTTTTTAATGTATGTATTTATTTATTTCGGTTAATGGGTCACACCAGGCGGCACTTGGGTTACTTTCGTCAAGCTCAGGGGACCATATGTGATGGTCGGGAAGTGAACCTGGGTCTGTCACCGGTCCGCCATATGCAAGGCAATCGCCCTACCGCTGTGTTATTGCTCCGGCCCCTCATGCCATTTTTTGGAGGTTTTTATACCCCCTGAGTACAGATTCCCTTCCATTCTTTTCCTCAACAGTTGAGCTCTTGTTCTCAGGCTCCCAATCTCTTTCCCTTTGCCTCTGAAATGGCCACAGCATATTAGTAATCACTGACTCATCTCTTTCCCTGAGAGTGATTTGGGAAATGCAAAGGGCCATAGGCTATGTGGCCCAGATGCCTTGGCCCTTGAAAGGCAGAGATGCTAGTAATACTGCTTCCAAACCTGGAAACTCAGGACCTGCTGTCATGCCGACTCTGTATAACTGAAGAGGCAGGGATCTCTAGACAGCTCCACAGATGCCAAGAGATCTAATCTCCTATTCCAAAGCAGATGAAATCCAATAAGGCTAAGTCCACAATTTACCCCTCCTCAACAGCAAAGGCAGTCTGCCTCACAGGCCTTACCTACCAAGAAGAGGGGAAACACTGCCATTTAGAGAGTTCCTGGAAGAACTAGAACTATTCCCCCAATTTTTTCAAATATTTTCTCAAAGATTTATTTATCTCGGTTCCATTTCCTGCTCATTTTCCCTGAAACTTCATGTTTTGCGCCAAACTCTCCTCGTGAGACTAGCTTGAACCAACCATGGAGTTATCGAGTCATCTACAAAGTTATCTACCAACCTATATCCCTATAAAGTTGCTCCAACTCTATCCTAACTTGGATGCTCTACCCACAATCACTGACACAAAGTGGTTGATGGCCACCAAAGACAACCCAGTCGGCTCTGAAACTCATCTATCCGTCCGGATCATAGGGGAATCAAATAAAAACCAAACGGAAAAGAAGCCAAGAGCCACCAACCAACCACTAGGGCTTCTTTACATAAAGAGAGCAAAGCGGAGGAGAGTAAGTTTGTTTCCTTCCAAAATACACTTGCAAAATGGTTTGTCCACATGTTCGGCTCTCGTAAGTAAAATGTAGTCACTCTCATCAGCCCCTGGTCGGTGTTGAAAACTCATCTGTCGGGATCATGTGGGCACCCAAGAAAGACTAAGAGTCTTGAGATCAATTTTGGGGGCGCTTCTAGAAAGGAGTAGAACGGCTCCCACACTCCCGAGCCCCCCTCTTCGGAAGCTCCACAGCCCCCCACTCCCTCCTCCTCAGCTCCAAACATCTGGCCGGGGCTGGGAGCGGGACCCACTCCCGGGGAAGCCTCCATGTTCGATCCAGGCGGTCTCCCAGGCAGGCCGGCGGCGAACCTTTGGGGCTAAGAATTGCCCGGCCCCCCCGAGCCTGGGCATTCCCCGGGCCAGCCAGAGGCTTCGAAACGGAAGGCTGAGGGGCCAGGGAAGGCTCTGGGGGAGCAGGGGGGAGAGGGAGAAGCGAAAAGGCCGGCCAAAGAGGCAGGGAAGAGGGAAGAAAAGAATCTGGACTGAACTGAGCTCGGGGCGACGCTCCTCGGGTCCGGCCTGGCTTTTGGGGGGCCGGCGGGCGCTTCTTGCAAGGGGGCTCCCCAGGAGGATCCGGAGGCTCGGGGGGATCTGGGGGGATCCGGGCAGACAGGCGGGTCAGACCAAGCAGGGCCCCCCCCTGCGCCAAGCCCAGCCCAGACAGCCCAGCCCCCCCAAGGCGCTGCGGTCTGGGGGCGCCCGAAGAGGGGCTTGGAGTGGAGCGGAGCGGAGTGGAGTGGGGTGCAGCGCGCGCTCACCAGCACCAGGGCGAACCTCTCCTCCAGCTCGCAGGGCTCGGGCATCGGCATCTTGCCGGGGGGCGGCAGCAGCGAGACGGCGGGGGGCTCGCCCGGGCCCCCCTCGGCGCTCTCCAGGTTGCCCATCGCGGCGGAGGGGCCCCCAAGGGGGCCTGAGCCCCCCGCACCGGCTCCACCCACGCCCGGGGGCCTCGGGCGACGGCGGCGCCTGCTCCTGCCTCGACGTCCCCCGACGGCTGAGGCGGCACCACAGCGACCCGCCGCCTCCTCGCCGCTCTCGCTCGCTCGCTCGCTTTCGGCAGCACAGCTCCCCGCCCCCAAGGCGCTGCCCGCCCGCCCGCCCGCCCCACTCCCGGCTTCCTCCCTCTCCTGCCCGCCCACCCACTCCCGGCCCCGACGCGCGCTTCCCCTCGCGAGCGCCGACTGCGGCCGCCCCGCGCCCCCTTCTGCAAGCCCCGCCCCGGTCTTCAGGACCCGCCCCCCGAGCCGGATTGACGGCCCGACCGGCCAATCAGAGTCGCTCCTGCTTCAGGCGGCCTCGCGCCTGCCTTCGAGCGCCCCCTGGTGCTCGCCGTGAGGCGTGGATTCTCTCGTCGGGGTTGCTGGAGGTTCTGAGGCATCGAAGGAGGGAGGGAGGGAGGGAGGGAGGGAGGGAGGGAGGGAGGGAGGGAGGGAGGAAGGAAGGAAGGAAGGAAGGAAGGAAGGAAGGAAGGAAGGAAGGAAGGAAGGAAGGAAGGAAGGAAGGAAGGAAGGAAGGAAGGAAGGAAGGAAGGAAGGAAGGAAGGAAGGAAGGTTGAATGGATGGACGAATGGAAGGAAGGAAGGAAGGATGGTTAGGTGGATGGATGGATGGATGGAAGGAAGGAAGGAAGGAAGGAAGGAAGGAAGGAAGGAAGGAAGGAAGGAAGGAAGGAAGGAAGGAAGGAAGGAAGGAAGGAAGGAAGGAAGGAAGGAAGGAAGGAAGGATGGATGGATGGTTAGGTTGATGGATGGATGGATGGATGGATGGAAGGAAGGAAGGAAGGATGGATGGATGGTTAGGTTGATGGATGGTTCGATGGATGATGGAAGGAAGGAAGGAAGGATTGGATGGATGGATGATTGGATGGATGGTTGGATGGTTGGATAGGTGGGTGGATGGGTGGGTGGATGGATGGATGGTTAGATGAATGGATGGATGGATGGATGGATGGATGGATGGATGGATGGATGGATGGATGGATGGATGGGTGGTTGGATGGATGGATGGATGGTTGGATGGATGGTTGGATGGTTGGATAGGTGGGTGGATGGTTGGATGGATGGATGGATGGTTGGATGAATGGATGAATGAGTGGATGGGTGGGTGATGGATGGTTAGATGGACAGATGAATGGATGGATGGATGGATGGTTGGATGGATGGATGGATGATTGGATGGATGGTTGGATGGTTGGATAGGTGGGTGGATGGGTGGATGGATGGATGGATGGTTAGATGAATGGATGGATGGATGGTTGGATGGATGGATGGATGAATGAGTGGATGGGTGGATGATGGATGGTTAGATGGACAGATGAATGGATGGATGGATGGATGGATAGATGGGTGAATGGATGGATGCATGCATGCATGCATGAATGGATCAGGCCAAATTTTTCCACAAGGAAATTCTGGTTTTGCTTGTTTTGTTCACACACACACACACCTTGCGGTACTAAGGGCTTACTCCCCTGGCTCTTTTGCTCTAGAGATCACTCCTGGAGAGTAAGGATCTGCCTTAGACACAGCCCACCCCAGTTCCATGATCCCCCTACATGTTCATTTTGCCATGAGGGCTGCTGTTGAGTTAGATAGAACGTGAAGCTGGACTTGTTGGAGACCATCATGCATTTATTTACCAATTTCGCTGGAAATCTTCTCCAGAAAGAAGCCAACACAGGAATAAAAAGCGAAGTAAAAACATAGTTCTGGTGGCAGGCTAAGAACATACATCCAGCCTTCTTGAGGTTTTCACTTTAATTTTTTATTCATTCATTCAATAAATGTTTACTAAAAAGTACACTAGATACTGTTAGGTACTTTTTTAGGTTTAAAAATGCATCGATGATTGGTCCAGGAATATAATTAAGGTAAAGCACTTACTTGTCCAGCAAGCTGCCAACCCATGTTTGATCCCCAGCACCCCATATGGTTTGCTGAGCACCACCAGGAATGATCTTAGTGCAGAGCCAAAAGTAAACCGGGATCACCGCTGATTGTGGTCTCCCCAAAAGATATATCTGTTATGCCAGAGAAACTGCTCAACCAAATTAGCTAATGCTTTGCATATAGGAGACTCAGGTTTCATCCTGAGCATCACTGCGCGTGGCTCCCAACTCCCCTCTCCCCCAAAAAAAGTACATCTGTGAACAAAAAAAATGTCTTTCCCTCTGTAAATTTAGTTTCTGGATAAGAGGAGAGATAGAGAGCAAACTGAAGTGAAATGCAGAGATGCTAGTTAATAAAAACAAACCAAAAGGAGATAAAGGTGAGAAAGGTGAGTGAAGAGTTAAACGTTTTTTTAATTTTTATTTTATTTTTTTTTGGTTTGGTTTGGTTTTGGGTCACATCCGGCTGCGCTCAAGGGTTACTCCTGGCTCTGTGCTCAGAAATAGCTCCTGGCAGGCGGGGGGGGGGGGGGGAACGACTATATGGGATGCTGGGATTCAAACCACCATCCGTCCTAGGTTGGCTGCATGCAAGGCAAACACCCTACCACTCTCCTATCTCTCTGACCCAACCGTTTATTATTTATCTACAGAAGTAGATACTAGGTAAATCATAATTCAGGATCCCAGAATAGGGATTCCCCTGTGCTAGATCACCCTTCACATCCTAGAGAAAGGATAGAGGATAAAAGGGTAGAGAGCCAGTTCAGATCTTTCTAGGAGAGCTGCCTTCTGCACAGGTGGTACACCCAAGTAGCTCTGCCAGCAGTTCCTAGCCTGGTTCTATTTGGGGAAGTGGCAATCAAAAGAGGAATATTTGGTAATTCTTGATTTTTGTCTTAATATATTCTTCCATGATGCTGATTCCTAAAGATTGCCTGAAGCACCTCAAAGCTCAATGTAGGGGAATAATTTTAAATGGGAAGATCAAAGAGAACTTCACTAATAAGATAAAATTTGGATAAATACCTGAAAAACATAAGAGAATAGACATGAAGATATTCAGAGGAAGAAAGATCCATACAGGGCCCGGAGAGATAGCACAGCGGTGTTTGCCTTGCAAGCAGCCGATCCAGGACCAAAGGCAGTTGGTTCAAATCCCGGTGTCCCATATGGTCCCCCGTGCCTGCCAGGAGCTATTTCTGAGCAGACAGCCAGGAGTAACCCCTGAGCACCGCCGGGTGTGGCCCAAAAAAACAAAACAAAACAAAACAAAAAAAGAAAGATCCATACAACTGATGAGCATACATTACACGTGATGTAGAGGAACAGCATAGACCATGAGGCTAGACTGCAGTGAGAAAGAGGAGCAGAAATCCATGTTGCCCAGGCATTGTAGGCTGTCATAAGGATGTTTTTTTAGTCGAATAGACAGGGGCTGAAGAGATAGCACAGTGATAGGGCTTTTGCCTTGCAAGCAGCCAACCCAGACAGAAGGTGGTTTGAATTCCATCATCCCATAAGGTCCTCTGAGCTTGCCAGGAGCAATTTCTGAGCACAGAGTCAGGAGTAACCCCTGAGTGCTTCCAGGTGTGACCCAAAAGCAAACAAACAAAAAATGTCAAATAGACAGACTCTGGAACAGAGCAGTGACATGATCTCACATTTAACTTAACTTTATTTTTATGGGACCAGAGAGGTAGCACAGTGGTAGGGTGCTTGCCTTGCACGTGGCCGATCCAGGATGGACCCAGGTTCGATCCCCGGTATGCCATATGGTCCTCTGAGCCTGCCAGGAGCAATTTCTGAACACAGAGCCAGAAGTAGCTCCTAATCACTGCTGGGTGTGACCCCCTCCCAAAGAAACCCTTAATTTTATTTTGATGGGTTTTATTTATTTTCAGGCAGTGTTCAGAGTTTATCCTTATTCTGTGCTCAAAGATCAGTCCTGGAAGTACTCAAAGCAAACACCTACCACTTTTACTCTTTCTACAGCCTAATTTCACATTTTATTATTTTTTTGTTTGTTTTGTTTTGGGGTCACACTTGGAGCACTCAGGGGCTAATCCTGACTCTATGCTCAGAAATTGCTCCTGGCAGGCTCAGGGGATCATATGGGATGCAGGGATTCGAACCACCGTCCTTCTGCATTCAAGGCAAATGTCCTACCTCCATGCTATTTCTTCAGCCCCCAATTTCATATTTTAAAGAATCATAATGGATTTTTATTTGTTTGGGGTTTTTTTGGGGGGGATGCTCATACCCGGCGATACTCAGGAGTTACTCTTGGGATATTATCTGGGGTGCCAGGGATCGAACCTGCATCTGCTGTATTCAAGCTGTGCTATCTTTCTGGCTCATCTAATCCAGGTTCTTCTAGTGTCTACTAAATTATTACTCTTTTTTTTTTTTTTTTTTGGTTTTTGGGTCACACCTGGCAGTGCTCAGGGGTTATTCCTGGCTCCAGGCTCAGAAATTGCTCCTGGCAGGCACAGGGGACCATATGGGGCGCCGGGATTCGAACCGATGACCTCCTGCATGAAAGGCAAACGCCTTACCTCCATGCTATCTCTCCGGCCCCTAAATTATTACTCTTATTGTTAATTTCCTTCTTACCAACCATCAAAGCTTTCTTACTTTGTTCAGAATAAAGTTAAACTTAGTCTTATATTCAAAGGTCTCTATCACTCCAAAACCCAATATCTCTTTTTTTTTAATCTATTTTTTCTTTTCATACCTGGTTTTAAGTATTTCACTAAACTATTTGTTTCATCTGGAAGGATATATATCCAAACATTAGTTGCTCATTCTTTTGTCTTCAGCTTTGCAGAATAGTCAGAATAATATCTAGTTCCCGGGCTGGGAAAATAGCACAGTGGTAGGGATTTGCCTTGCATACAGCCAATTCAGGATGGATGGTGGTTTGAATCCCGGCATCCCATATGGTCCCCTGTGCCTTCCAGGAGTGATTTCTGAGCTCAGAGCCAGAACCCCTGAGTGTCACTGGGTGTGACCCAAAAGCCAAAAAAAAAGAATAATAGCTCCCCAAATATCTTAGTTCTGAAAGTGTATGTTATTTTGCAAAGGAAATTTTAAAGAAGAGATATTAAAAATAATGAAGGGACTGGGACAGAGCAATAGTACAGTGGGTAGGGCACTTGCTTTTCATTCAGCTGACCTGGGCTTGATCCCTGGCATCTGATATGGTCCCCCAAGTACTGCCAGAAGTAAGTCCTGAGCATAGAGCCAGGAGTAAGTCCTGAGCACCACCAGGTGTGGCTTAAATTTCAAAAGAAAATGAAAAAAAAAAAAAAAAAAGAATATCATAGGGCCAGAATGACAGTACTGTGGGCAAGGCACTTGCATTGCACAGGCCTGACCAGGGTTCAATATCTGGCATCCCATATGGTCCCTGAACAGCACTGCGTGCAAGACAAAACCCTACCTATGTTTTCTCTCTGGCTGAACTCAACATTTATTGAGAGTTGACACATGTAAGACTTTGTATCTTGGATACATAATGTCATTCCCCTATTACCTTTTGTTGTTGGGGATTCTTGTTTATTTGGCTATATGTTGTCTGGCTGGACAGTGGAATTAATTTTTGTTGCCTTAATATAAAGCTTACATATTGAGATGTTGGGAACATGTTCAAAGGGCTGGTGCACGTGTTCTGCACACTGGAGACCCATATTTGATCCCTGGCATCACGTGGTCTCCCTAGCAATAATACATTAGGAATGTCTCTCTGTAGTGTTAAGAGGTAGCCACCAAGAACCAGAGTGTGGCTCAAAAATAAAATGAAGGGCCCGGAGAGATAGCACAGCGGCGTTTGCCTTGCAAGCAGCCGATCCAGGACCAAAGGTGGTTGGTTCGAATCCCGGTGTCCCATATGGTCCCCCGTGCCTGCCAGGAGCTATTTCTGAGCAGACAGCCAGGAGTAACCCCTGAGCATCGCCGGGTGTGGCCCCCCAAAAAAAAATAAATAAAATGAAACAAAAAAGCCAAACCTATCTAATACTTCCTATACTTCAAGGAGAAGAATCAATGATGGAAGGGTTGTTCTTTTAGGTGGTTTCTTACTAGAAATGCTCTCAGAATAATGTTTAAAAATAGTGTTCTGGGGCTGGAGAGATAGCATAGAGGTAAGGTGTTCAAAGGTGTTCAGAAGGTCGGTGGTTCAAATCCCGGCATCCCATATGGTCCCCCGTGCCTGCCAGGAGCGATTTCTGAGCATGGAGCCAGGAGTAATCCCTGAGCACTGCTGGGTGTGACCAAAAAACCCAAAAAACAAAAACAAAAAATGCACAGTGTTTCAAAACTATAATAGAAGGATATGCAAAGTTAGAAGTTAGGATGAATCTTCTCAGGAAGCACATGATATGAGCCAAAGATGGATATATGCAGAGAGAAAAGTGAGAGCAGGGGATGAGAATGTCAAGAAGTGGGATTAGGAAGCAAACAGTGCAGATGAAAGAGAAGAAATAATAAAAGTTTCACTGGGGCCGGAGAGATAGCACAGTGGTAGGGCATCTGCCTTGCATGCAGACAAATGGTGGTTCGAATCCCCATATCCCATATGGTACCCCAAGCCTGCTGTGGTGATTTCTGAGTGCAGAGCCAGGAGTGGCCCCTGAGTGCTGCTGGGTGTGACACCCCCCCAAAAAAAAAAACAACAATTAAAAAAAGTTTCAGGGCCTGGAGAGATAGCACAGTGGTGTTTTGCCTTGCAAGCAGCCGATCTAGAACCTAAGGTGGTTGGTTCGAATTCTGGTGTCCCATATGGTCCCCTGTGCCTGCCAGGAGCTATTTCTGAGCAGACAGCCAGGAGTAATCCTTGAGCTCCGCCGGGTGTGGCCCAAAAAAAAAAAAAGTTTCAGAAATAAGCAATAAAGAACACAATTACTATTCTAGTTTTAAAACTCAAATAAAATGAGTAAAATTTTAAAATAAATATTCTGATTCCTGCTCATTTACTATTCCACTCTATAACTGCCTTGCAACAATAGAATTATCTCAAAACTACAATAGAACCTCTCTGATGATCACTTAATGCAGACTTACCCTACTTTGTGATAACTCCTATAAACGCAATTCCTGGGGAAGCATAAAATTTTTACTTATGTCATAATCCCTCTTCCCGTAAAACATGAGCAGTAAAATCAATTCAATAGGGAGTACTCTTTTAAACAAACACAATAGTCTTTTGGATTTCATAAAAAAAAAAACAAAGTATTTTTATGGGGGCTGGAGTGATAGCATAGCGGCATGATAGCATGCCTTGCACGTGGCTGACCAGGGATGGACCCAGATTCAATTCCCAGCATCCCATATGGATCACTGAGCCTGCCAGGAGCGATTTCTGAGTGTAGAGCCAGGAGTAATCCTTGAGAACCTCCAGGTGTGCCACCCCTCTGAAAAAATAACCAAAGTCTAGGCTCAGAGAGATAGTACAGCAGATAGGGTGTTTGCCTTGCACGTGACTGACCTGGGATTAATCCATATAGATAGTAGTTCCCGAGCCTTGCCAGGAATGATCTCTGAACACAAAATTAGCCCTGAACATGCTGGTATGATCCAAAATTTAAAAACAACAAAAACAAAAATCTAAGACATAAAAGTAAAACAAAAATGGGACATATCTAACTAAAATTATTTTGCACAAGAGAAATCATGAAAAAGTGAAATTTTTTTTCATACAGAATAAGGGGCAAATATGTTCAAATAATATATCTGAAAGGGGTTAATGTTTTTTTGTTTTTGTTTTTGTTTTTGGGTTACACCCGGCAGCGCTCAGGGGTTACTCCTGGCTCTGTTTTCAGAAATCGCCCCTGGCAGGCTTGGGGGACCATGTGGGGTCGAACCACTGTCCTTCTGCATGGAAGGCAGATGCCTTACCTCCAGGCTATCTCTCTGGCCCCGGGGTTAATGTTTAAAAATAAATAAATAAATAAATAAATAAATATTTTAAAAAGATTAAGGGAGCCACAGAGATAGCACAAAAGGCAGCTACCACAAGTCTTGCATTTAGGATGCCTTAGTTCAGCCCCCAGTACTGAGAAATACTGAGTGAGTCCAAAGCACTAAGACCAGGGGTCTCAAACTCAATTTACCTGGGGTCACAGGAGGCAAAGTCAGGGTGAGGCAGGGCCGCATAAGGGATTTCACACACACAAAAAAAAGTCCTCAAACGTCATTATTAACAGTTTTAATTATTTCTTCTGAACATGAATAGAACATTGAGTGAAGATTGAAGATTATGAACAGTTCTTCTGAACATGGCATCTTTTGCCTATTCCTTGCTGCCAGAGACTTGACAGCGCTTCTTCTCACAAATCTGAACCACATTTGGCTTTAGAGAGGAAGCAGTTGAGACCCTCAGTATGGCTTGAAGATGATCATCATTAGGTCTAGACCTGTACTTTGACTTATTGAAGTTCAATGTGGAGAATAACTTTTCACACAAATATGTGCTCCCAAAAAGGCACATGGTGTGCTTGAACATTCGGGAAAGCTCAGGGAAGCTGGGGGCAATTCTCTCAAAACTTGCCCATGCATGTCTGTTTTTCCACTAATCTCCCTGAATTTGGCTTTGAGATCAGAGTTGCATTGCAGGTCAATGAGCTCCATTTGAAGCACAGGAGGGACATCTTGCACATCAAAGGAAAAGGGGTCCACAAAAATTTGGAAAGTGGCTCTGTGCTTTTTGAAGTCTGCAAATCTGTGATCAAATTCCTTCTCTAGCTTAAAAATAGCATCAACATATTTCTCACCACTGAATGGTATGCCTGCATCCACAAGTTCCTTGCATGCTGCTGGGAAATGGCAAAGGTTTGTCTGAGAGAGCTGGGATTTCCATAACACAAGTTTTGTGGAGAATGCTCTCACCTTGTCATGGGCAGCACTGATAAGCTGCCCCAGGCCTTGTAACATCTTGTTTAGTACATTCAGCTTATGTGTGATATCAACAAGAAAAGCTAAGTCCATGAGCCATTTGTGATCACTCAATTCAGAAACAGCATTCCCATCCTTCTCCATGAAGGCTTTCACTTCTTCTCTCAACTCAAAAAATCTTTTCAGGATATTTCCCCTGCTGAGCCAACGTACCTCAGTGAAATAGAGCACATCTCCATATTCTGACTCCATGTCCTCTAAAAAAGCACGGAACCTCCTGTGCTTTAAGCCCGTGGATCTGATTTGGTTGATGCATTTCACAACAACAGACATCACATTGTCACATGGCAGGCATTTACTGCAAAGGGCCTGCTGATGGATAATGCAGTGAAGAGCAATGGCCTTCTCTATACCTTCCTCTTCAAGTTTTTTTTTTGAACAAGTGCCACCAATCCATTTTCCTCCCTGTCATCGATGGCGCTCCATCGGTTATTATTCCAACAAACCTCTTCCATGGCAAACCTGCATTCTCAATGGCATCATACAGATGCTGAAATATCTCATTAGCAGTGGTCTGGCCATGCATTGGAATTATTGTGAGCAGCTCCTCTGTCAATTCAAAATTGCAATCAACACCACGGACATAAATTGTGAGCTGCACAGTGTCTGTTATATCAGTGCCTTTGTCAAGAGCAACTGAGTATGCATCAAAACATTTGGCTTTCTCACACAGTTGATGATAATTGTCACTTGACATGTCAGAAATGCGCTCTGCCACAGTGTTGGCAGAAAGGCTGATTTTGGGGCCGGGCGGTGGCGCTAGAGATAGGGTGCCTGCCTTGCCTGCGCTAGCCTTGGATGGACCGCGGTTCGATCCCCCAGTGTCCCATATGGTCCCCCAAGCCAGGAGCAACTTCTGAGCACATAGCCAGGAGTACCCCTTGAGCGTTACCGGGTGTGGCCCAAAAACCAAAAAAAAAAAAAAAAAAAAAAAAAAGAAAGGCTGATTTTGCTAAACTGACCTTTCTTTTCCAGACAGATAATACTTGTGGCCTGTAACATGCATATATATATATATATATTTTTTTTTTTTTTTTGGTTTTTGGGTCACACCCGGCAGTGCTCAGGGGTTACTCCTGGCTGTCTGCTCAGAAATAGCTCCTGGCAGGCACGGAGGACCATATGGGACACCGGGATTCAAACCAACCACCTTTGGTCCTGGATTGGCTGCTTGCAAGGCAAACGCCGCTGTGCTATCTCTCCGGGCCCTAACATGCATTTTTTTTAACAAACTCTCCTGTGAATGGTTTCCCTGCCTTAGCAATCATCTCACTAAACATGTAACTAGCTTCAACTGATGCAACATTCTCTTTGGTTGCTTTCTTGAAGAAATCTTGTTGCTTCATTAGACATGCTTTAAGACTGGCAACCCGCTTGGCTCTCTCATTTTCTTGATATTTTGCACATTCCTCTGCATATTTAGTTGAATAATGGTATTTCAAGTTGTATTCCTTGTGCACTGCAACTTTCTCTGAGCAAATAAGACATATGGGGATGCCCCTGTGCTCAACAAAGAAATGCTGCGTCTCCCACTTTTCCTGAAATTGTCTGTGCTCGTCATCAATCTTTCTCTTCACTGCAGGCTTTGATGAAGTCATGATGAGGGTATGACAAAAATCTAATTCTGTAATAAACTTCTCTCCCTTCTCTCCCTTAGGCCTCCGATAATGCAAGGGACAGCGGGCAGGAGCAGCGGAAATGACGTCTGCGCTAGGCGCAAAGTATTCGCGATTATTCGCTTACCAAATATTAGCAATAAAAAATCGTATTAGTGGGCCCGGAGAGATAGCACAGGGGCATTTGCCTTGCAAGCAGCCAATCCAGGACCAAAGGTGGTTGGTTCGAATCCCAGTGTCCCATATGGTCCCCCGTGCCTGCCAGGAGCTATTTCTGAGCAGACAGCCAGGAGTAACCCCTGAGCACCGCCGGGTGTGGCCCAAAAACCAAAAAAAAAAAAAAAAAAATCGCATTAAACATTTGCATACCCCGAACGGAACTGCTCGGGGTATGCGAATGTTTAATGCGATATTTTTCTTACTAATGCGATTTTTATTGCGATTATTTGGTAAGCGAATAATCGCGAATATTGCGATATTTGAAGGGCGGCCGTGGGCCACAAAATGTTGTATGGAGGGCCGCGAGTTTGAGACCCCTGACTAAGACAGATCTATCCCCTGAAGACCAGCACGTGTAACCCTAGACTTCCAGACTTGTGACTGCCTGCAAATAAAGAGAAAAAAGCTGGGGATCTGGCTCAGCAGTAGCATTGCGTGTCTGAGACTCTGGGTTTAAAGAGTTAGAGAAATTGACTGGACACATTTCCAAAGACACAAGCAGATGCAAATTAGTTAGTATATGAACAACAGTAATTGACATCACTAATTACTAGGGAAATGCAAAATAAACTCATATCACCTCATCCCTGTAATAATAGTAGCCTTTCTAGGGGCCAGAGAGAGTTCAACAATCTGAGTGCATGTTTTTCATACCAAAAGTTTGGGTTAGAACTCTGGCACTGCATAGTCAGTTGCCCTGAGCACAAAGCCAGAAATAGCCTCCGGAGCACAGCCAGGTGTGATGAAAAACAACAACAACAGGGGACTGGAGAGATAGCATGGAGGTAAGGCATTTGCCTTTCATGCAGAAGGATGGTGGTTTGAATCTTGGCATCCCATATGGTCCCCTATGCCTGCCAGGGGAGACTTCTGAGCATAGAACCAGGAGTAACCCCTGAGCGATGCCGGGTGTGACCCAAAAACAAAACAAAAAAAAACAAATAGAACAATGACAACAACAACAACAAAACCAACGAAACCAAATGAAAAACAACAGTAGCTGTTATGGGACTGAAGTGATAGCACAGCCGTAGGGCATTTGCCTTGTACAAAGATGACTCGTGACAGATCCGGGTTTGATCCCCAACATCCCATATGGTCCCCTGAGCCTGCCAGAAGCGATTTCTGAGTACAGAGCCAGTAACAGTTGAGCACTGCCAGGTATGGCCCAAAAATAAAAAACAGAGACCAGAGCTATAGTGCAGTGGTAGGGCCTTGCACGCAACAGACCCAGGAAGGACCTGGGTTCTATCCCTGGAGTCCCATATGGTCCCACACGCCAGGAGCAATTTATCTGTTTAGGCTGTTATCTAAAGGACAAGAGAGAAAAAGTGCTGGAGAATGCCTTGCCGTGACATAAGACACCTCCAGATGTATCTGCAGATTTTCCTGGAGCAATGACCTGATAATCCCCAAGAAATATTTTAGTCAGCAGGCCAGTTGGTGGACGTTAATTATACCTCCTATGTGGATTACTGGCAATATTTCTGTAATTCATGACATGATAGTGACATTATAATTTCTTTCTTAATATCTGGCACATTTTCTCCCTTGCAAAATTACAGGCCAAAATTACAGGCCTCAGTCAATGACTCAGGGACATTTTCAGCACCAAGTCTACAAAGAGTTTCCCTACTGGCCTAATAAATCTGCATCCCAAAAGCCTAGGACCAAGGAAGACATACCATTGCTCTGGCATTGACTTTCTCCGAAGAGTGCTCTCAACACCTAGACGACTCAGCAACAGCCTGCTTGCAGGGCAGATCGCTCCGCATCTAATGGTGTGCAGAAACTAGGGGATGCTCCACATCAACCTGAGTTCCATGAAAGAAATGCATAGAATCCAGAATCTTTAAATATAGGAACCTGTGGGGCCGGAGAGATAGCACAGCGACGTTTGCCTTGCAAGCAGCTGACCCAGGACCTATGATGATTGGTTCGAATCCTGGAGTCCCATATGGTCCCCCGTGCCTACCAGGGGCTATTTTTTTGTTTGTTTGTTTTTGTTTTGGGGCCACACCCGGCAGTGCTCAGGGGTTACTCCTGGCTGTCTGCTCAGAAATAGCTCCTGGCAGGCACTGGGGACCATATGGGACACTGGGATTCAAACCAACCACCTTAGGTCCTGGATCTGCTGTTTGCAAGACAAACACTGCTGTGCTATCTCTCCGGGCCCCCAGGGGCTATTTCTGAGCAGATAACCAGGAGTAACCTCTGAGCACCAATGGGTGTGGGCCAAAACCCAAATATATATATATATATATAGATAGATATATATAGATATATATAGATATATATATATGAACCTGATACCAACAACAGCTAAAGTGTGAAAAAGTTTCACCGGGACCACAGAGAATGACTCGGGTTGGACAGACTGGTATGCCTGGAGCCCAGAGTGGGTCTTATGCCAATAAACCTCAGGGGTGAAGCCTTCTTGTAATCAGGGTTTTTTTTTTTTTTTTCGTTTCCCCATATTTTTTTTTTTTTTTTGGTTTTGGCCCACACCCGGTAACGCTCAGGGGTTACTCCTGGCTACGCGCTCAGAAGTTGCTCCTGGCTTGGGGGACCATATGGGACACCGGGGGATCGAACCGCGGTCCGTCCAAGGCTAGCGCAGGCAAGGCAGGCACCTTACCTTTAGCGCCACCGCCCGGCCCCGTTTCCCCATATTTTTCTGGGCTTATGCAAACAACGGCGATTGCCACTGTCACACCTTTACTATTTTTTTTAGCCCTTATCCTTTAAGAAAAAAAAATTACTAAATTTAAAAACAAATAACTGTAGTAGAATGCCTGTCTCGAATACAGGCAGGGGATGGGAAGGGGGGCATTGGAAGGGGAGGGGGAATGTTACACTGGTGAAGGGGGGTGTTCTGTTTGTGACTGTAACCCAACTATAATCATGCTACATAAATAAAAAATATATTAAAAAAAAGAAAAGCCTAGGACCAGGTAAGATGCAAACCCCACCCCCTCTTCTTCTTAGGTTACTTCCTCCCTTTCAGCTTGGATTCTTTTTACTTGTACTGGCTAGCTTTTGATATGTATATTTTAGGGCCTGCTGTCATTGTGTCTCTTCTATGACTCCCCGCCTTTTTGTCAGTGAGGAAATTTCTGAGACTGGGTTGAGGGTATATTACCAACATGGAAGAGTAAAATTGTCTCACATCTATTGAAGACACGGATCCCATGCAATTTATTTTGTGTGATTTTATTATCTCATATGCATATTTCGCCACCCATGCAATCCACTCTCCCTGAAGTGGATTCACTGAAATCCCATTGGTGCTGTAGAACAGAAGCCACCTACAGCAGGAGAAGATATGGAGAATACGTAATCCTTGTGTAGGGTTGGAGGCAATGTAAATGGATGTATCACTATATAAAACTATGGGAAGTCTTCAGTAATAAAAGAATATGTAGTTCAGGGGCAGGAAAGATAGTACAGCAGGTAAAATGTTTGCTTTGCACTCCACCAACCCGGGTTCAATTCCCAGCATCCAATATGATCCCATATAGTCGCCCAAGCCTGCTAAGAGTAATTTCTGAGCACAGAGCCAGGAGTAACCCCTGAATGCCATCAGGTGTGACCCCAAAACAAAACAATCATAAAGCGGGGCTGGAGAGATAGCATGGAGGTAAGGCATTTGCCTTTCATGCAAGAGGTCATCGGTTCGAATCCCAGCGTCCCATATGGTCCCCCGTGCCTGCCAGGAGCAATTTCTGAGCATGGAGCCAGGAGTAACCCCTGAGCACTGCTGGGTGTGACCCAAAAACCACAAAAAAAAAAAAAAAAACAATCATAAAGCAATGTGTACTCCAGAAATTCTACTTCTGTATATATATATATATATATATATATATATATATATATATATATATATATGTATATATATATATACATATATATAGGAAAGACAAAATGGTTATCTCAAGGGGCCAGAGCAGTGGTGTGGAGCAGTAGGGCGTTTGCCTTGTTGTGCTAGCCTAGGACGGACCCCCGTTCAATTCCCTGGCATCCCACATGGTTGGTTGCCCAAGCTAGGAGTGATTTCTGAGCTCACAGCGCCAGGAGTAACCACTGAGCATCACCGGGTGTGGCATAAAAATATAAAATAAAATAAGTAAAAATTGTTATCTCCAAATACTATCTCCATTACTATCTCTGTGCTCATGCAGCTTTGTCATGTAGCCAAGACATAGAGTTCATCTCTGGAAGAATGAACAAAGAAGGTGTGGTATGCAGTTATGTGGGCACACATTGCCCGTGCGCGCGCACACACACACACACACACACACACACACACACACACACACACACGTGGTTATTTATCCAGTCCAGTCACAAAAAAAGAAGGGAATTCTGCTATTTATGGTAATATGAATGACTGTGATAGTTTTATATATATTAGGTAAAAATGTCAGATCAGGAAAGACAAATGCTGTACAACTCAATTAGAAGTATAATAAGAAAATATAAACTCAGGACCAGCTAGACAGTACAGTACATACCTTGCATGCAGAAGACTCAGGTTAAATTCCTAGCTCCGGGCCCAGAGAGATAGCACAGCGGCGTTTGCCTTGCAAGCAGCCGATCCAGGACCAAAGGTGGTTGGTTCGAATCTCGGTGTCCCTTATGGTCCCCCATGCCTGCCAGGAGCTATTCTGAGCAGACAGCCAGGAGTAACCCCTGAGCACCGCCAAGTGTGGCCCCCCCAAAAAAAAAAATCCTGGCTCCACATATGGTCCCCCAAGCACCACCTTGAGTGACTATATCAAGTCAAGCTAATAGTGACCCTAAATAAACTATAATACTTAAGTCCTGGCAGATAGTCCAAGATCAAGATACCATTAGGGTATTTCTGTGAGCCCTTTCTTCCAGTGATGCAAGAAGCCACCTTTTTATGTTTCCTTTATGATTTTTTTCCTTTGTGTACATGTGGAGAGTTCCTAGAGTTTTTTTTTTGTTTGTTTGTTTGTTTGTTTTTGGTTTTTGGATCACACCCAGCAGTGCTCAGGGGTTCCCTGGCTCTGCACTCAGAAATCGCTCCTGGCAGGCACAGGGGACCATATGGGATGCCGGGATTCAAACCACAGTCTGTCCTGGATAAGCCACAGGCAAGGCAAATCCCCTACCACTGTGGTATCACTCCTGCCCCAGAATTGTGTTTTGTTTTGCTTTGCTTTTTGGGCCACACTTGGTGACATGCAGGGGTTACTCCTGGCTTTGTGCTCAGAAATCTCTCCTGGCGTGGGAGACCATATGAGATGCCAGGGGATCAAACCACAGTCTGTCCTAGGTCAGACGCATGCAAGGCAAATGCCCTACCACTTGTGCCACCGCTCCGGCCCCTCATTTATTTGTTTTTTAATTTTTTTTTCCATAAGCAGTGATGCTCAGGGCTTTCTCCTGACTCTTCAGGAGTTATTCCTGGAGAGCTCTGGGACCTGTCATGTTGGAGGGCTGAACCCAAGTCGACACAATCAAGACAAGTGTCCAACCCATTGTACTATCTTTCTAGCCCCAAGAGTTTCTACTTAATACAAGTGACCAAGGGGGGGAAAAAAAAAGAAGAAAAAAAATACAAGTGACCAGTTTATTGGATTAGGAGACCACCCTATTGGCCTCACTCTCCCACAGTTCCCTCCCTTAAAGATATTATCAAAACTAGTCACACTAGAGACTAGGACTTCAAGATATGACTTCAGAGTAACATGTTTAGTCTATAAAGAAATATTAATATTTTATTTATTTATTAATTTATTATTTATTTACTTTCTATTTTGGTTTTTGGTCCACACCCGGCAGCACTCAGTGTTTACTTTTGGATATGTGCTCACAAATTGGAAATGCACTCAGAAATTACATGTAGGGAATCATATGAGATGTCAGGGATTGAATCTGCGTTGGCCGTGTGCAAGGCAAACACCCTACCTGCTGTGCTATTATTCTGGCCTCATAGTCATTATCTTTTATAACCCTGTAAGAAGGAGATATCATCCTCATTACTTAGGTGAGTAAACAGACAAGAAGTTAAGTAGGACTAAAGAAGATAGTACAGAGGTTACAGGGCTTGCTTTGATTGTGGCTATGACTGTTGCTACAATCCTTTGTTTGAATTCCCAGAACCACATAGGGTTTCCCCAAACACAAACCCAGGATGATCATCAGCAGGTGTGATTTTAAAAAAAGTTGAATATATATAAGGTCATATATCTAATAAGTGTTATCCCTGGCACTGAGTCTGGCATTATGATTCTTTTGTGAGAAGTGAGAGGTTAGAGAAGACTGAAAACATGGAGGCTAGCTTGAGGATCCTTTAGTTTCTAGGGAAAAATATTGCTCTTAGTTAATTGCTTCTACCTCCTTATTTATGCCTACCAGGACACATCCACATCATTCCTATCCCTCTTCTCAAAGGGCTTTAGAAAAATGTTTATTTTCTAAGAAAGGTTTTGTTTTGTTTTGTTGTTTTGTTTTTGGGTCACACCCAGCGGCGCTAAGGGGTTACTTCTGGTTCTGCACTCAGAAATCGCTCCTGGCAGGCTAGTGGGAGGGGGGGACTATATGGATTGCTGGGATTTGAACCACCGTCTGTCCTGGGTTGGCTGCATGCAAGGCAAACGTCCTAACACTGTGCTATCTTTTTGGCCACTTGGAAAAATTTGGGAGAGAAATCTGAACACAGATATTTAAAAGTTTTTTTTAAAAATAATTTACCAAAAACAGAATGTTCTGGTAAGGCCTTGTATATTTCCAACCCTGTTATGAATCATGATCACTACATATAGCCCCCAGCACCACCAGGACTCACTGCTGAACATAGAGCCATTGAATAGACTTTGAGCACTGTCCTGGGGTGATCCAAAAGTCCCAAAACAACGAACCCTTTACCTCCAAAATACCTCAGATTGTTCTTCTTTTTCTCTTTGCTGATTAATCCTTACTCATCTCTTAAAATGTGGCTTAGTTCACCTCTTTCATGCCTTCTCTGGGTTGGACTGAGAGTATTTCTGTGAATGTCCCATCCTATCTCTATCATCACACCATGAAATCATCAGATTGCATAATTTCCTCCAGGGCATATTCCTAATATCCTGTAATAGCACCCACTCGATGTCTGTTATATGCTCAGTGAGCAAATGAAAGATTTAATACCTAGTCACAGTTTTCTCACATAATAAGAGTCTTTATTCTTATCCTGCTCCCCTCCCCCATACAATCTGTTTCTGTCATTCAGGAAACAAAACCCCCTAAGCAATTTAAGAACACAAGGATGGAGTGTTCACAGAATCAGTTGCAAAGCCTAGAGGAACCTCTTCTGGGCTAAAACTTTGGGAATGACATCCAGAACATGGTGAGCATGCTCTACCTGGGAAGCTGTTGTTGCCTCTGCCGTAGGCAGGTAGGTGGTTGGGGTAGGGGTGCTAGAGGAGTTTACTGATGATTAGTTTAATCAAGTAACGACAGCTGTGATCAGGAGATCTAGAAGATCAGGACATTGCTGCTACATTATGATGCAACCATCTCTCAATATTTGCAAAACTAGAGACAGACTGACTCACTCTAGAGATAGAGCACATTGCTATGGCCTTGTTTGTGAGGCAAAATAGGCTCAGCTGCACTACAATGTGAACCTTTGTTTCACATCTGATTTTTTTGCTGAGAAGGGGCCTGGGCACACCCAGCTGTGATCAGAGTTTACTTGTGTCTCTGTACTTGGGAATCACTCCTGGTGATACTGAGAACCATATTTGGTATCAATGGTATAGACTGATTGCGAGGCAATTAATTGTGTGCCTTAAGAAACCGTGCTGTGGGGCTGGCAAGGTGGCACTAGAGGTAAGGTGTCTGCCTTGCAAGCGCTAGCCAAGGATCAGGACCGGGGTTCGATCCCCCGGTGTCCCATATGGTCCCCCCAAGCCAGGGGCAATTTCTGAGCCTTAGCCAGGAGTAACTCCTGAGCATTAAATGTGTGTGGCCCGAAAAACCAAAAAAAAAAGAGCGACTTCTCAGCACATAGCCAGGAGTAACCCCTAAGCATCACCGGGTGTGGCCCAAAACCCAAAACCCAAAAAAAAAAAAAAAAAAAAAGAAACTGTGCTGATGGGGCCGGAGAGATAGCATGGAGGTAAGGTGTTTGCCTTTCATCCTTTCATGCAGAAGGTCGGTGGTTCGAATCCTGGCATCCCATGTGGTCCCCTAAGCCTGCTAGGAGGGATTTCTGAGCCTGGAGCCAGGAATGACTCCTGAGCGCTGTGACCCCAAAAAACAAAAAAAAACAAAAAACAAAAAAAGAAACTTTGCCAGGCTGAGAGATAGCATGGAGGTAAGGCTTTTGCCTTGCATGCAGAAGGACTGTGGTTCGAATTCCGGCATCTCATCTCATATGGTCACCCAGGAGTGATTTCTGAGCTCTTAGCCAGGAGTAACACCTGAGCGCTGCCGGGTGGACCCAAAAACCAAAAACCAAAAAAAAAAAAAAAAAAAGAAGAAACCCTGCTGTTTTTTTTGCCCCTTATAAAGCATTGTTAAAGGAAGTAAAAACAAGTCACAAATTGAGAGATTTGTAAATCACATTTTCTGACTTGTATTCAGAATACATAAGTAAAAAAATACATTGATAAAAAAGAATTCAAAGGGGCCGAGTGGTGGCGCAAGTGGTTAGGGCATTTGCCTTGCATGTGCTAACCTAGGATGGACTGCAGTTTGATTCCCCGATGTCCTATATGGTCCCCCTAGCCAGCAACGATTTCTGATGCATAGGCAGGAGTAACCTTGAGCATCACTGGGTGTGGACCAAAAAGCAAAAAAAGAAAAAAGAAGAAAAAGAAAAGAAAAAATAAAGAGTAGCTAGAGCGATAGCTCAAAAGGTTGGGGTGCAATACTTTGCAAGTGCAAGACTAGAGTTTGATCCCTAGTATCATGGGATGACCTTGGTGGCTCTCTGCACTGCTAGGCCTAAGCAGCACTATAGTACTACCTCAAGAACTACTAGTAAAGACTTTTCCTTTTTATTTTATTTTATTTTATTTTTTTGGTTTTTGAGTCAGAATGAGAAATTGATTCCCATCCTCACAGACAGGAGGGTTAGGGGGTAAAAGATTGGGCAAGGAGAGTCCTTTGTTTACCTGCTGCAAGCTCCAAAACACAACTTGAGCCAGCCAGCCAACTCTGGCAAAAGACCCTGAAAACCTCGCTCCCAAACTATTTATTCGGCTCTCAACAGCGCCCCCACCTGGAAGGTCAAGGTGGGACAACAGGCAAATAATAATCTTATGGAAATATTTTCATATACAACCAAGACCAGCTGTTATGTGAGGAAGACACTCAATCATGTAAAGTTTCAGGTATGGAATAACTGAGCCTTTTTTGTCTCCCCTCATAATTGAGGCTTTTGCTAGCAAGGAACTGAGGTGTCCTGCCAAAAGTCAAGTGAATGAGACAAAAGCAATCAAACCTCAATATAACTGGATATATAGCCTTAATGCAAGATCCTGAAGTAGAAACATCCAGCTAAGCCTCCAGTGATTTAATATGAAGGTATGAGAATATGGTGCTGCTTAGTACCTGCAGTGCCAGGGACCACAGGGCTATCCTTGCTATACTCAGGTACTCCAGGGCCAGACCCAGGAATGGTCAGGGATATCCACAGTTACACCTGACAAGACTTGGTTGACAGGGTGGTTCTGATGTTTGAACCAGTCAGGTGCAGTGCCTTCCCAGTCTAACATTTTTAACTGTGTCTAACATTTTTTTTTGTTTTTTTTTTTTGTTTGTTTGTTTGTTTGGTTGGTTTTTTTGGGGGGGGGTTCCTCCTGGCTCTACGCTCAGAAATCGCTCCTGGAAGGCTTGGGGATCCATATGGGATGCTGGGATTCGAATCACCGTTCTTTTGCATGCAAGGCAAATGCCTACCTCCATGCTATCTCTCTGGCCCCTTTTTAACATTTTTTTTTGGGCCACACCCGGCATTGCTCAGGGGTTACTCCTGGCTGTCTGCTCAGAAATAGCTCCTGGCAGGCACGGGGGACCATATGGGACACCGGGATTCGAACCAACCACCTTTGGTCCTGAATCGGCTGCTTGCAAGGCAAACGCCGCTGTGCTATCTCTCCGGGGCTTTTTAACATTTTCTAATGGTGGTGTGCCTCGTGATTTTTTTTTTCATGAAAAAAGTGTGCCTTTGCACAAAAAGGTTGAAAAACACTGGATTATTTGGATGAGGGTGGCTACTAATTTCTAGTCCAATCCCTTTGCGCCTTCCCAAGAGGCACCTCCAGGTGGCGCCATCCCAACTGTAGCTCTGAATCCTCAAGGCCAAAGTCCTTCATGCCTGCAGCTGATGAAATGCCCAACCAAGAACTGTCCAGGTCTAGACTTGTCCTTTCTGCAAGTCAGAATTAGTGCGGCTGTGGAAGAGAATAGATAGCTGACCCCAATACAAATGCTATCTCTCCGGCCCCCCCTTTATTTTTTTTTGTGGTTTTTGGGTCACACCCGGCAGTGCTCAGGGGTTATTTCTGGCTCCATGCTCAGAAATTGCTCCTGGCAGGCACGGGGGACCATATGGGACGCCGGGATTCGAACCGATGACCTCCTGCATGAAAGGCAAACGCCTTACCTCCATGCTATCTCTCCGGCCCATCTGGCCCTTTTTTAACATACAAATACATTTCACCTGTTTCTATTCTATTAAATTCTATTGAATATATCTGCTATGTGCAAAGAAAGTACAGTTAAATTCTTGGGAAAACAAGTGACAAAGACCAGTGCCTGCCCTGAAGAAACTCACTATGTAGGGTTGTTTTGTTTGTTTGTTTGTTGTTGTTGTTGTTTTGATTTTTGGATCATACCCAGCAGCACTCAGGGGTTACTCCTGGCTCTACGCTCAGAAATCGCTCCTGGCAGGCTCAGGGACCCTATGGGATGCCGGGATTCGAACTACGTCCTTCCGGAGAGATAGCACAGCGGCGTTTGCCTTGCAAGCAGCCGATCCAGGACCAAAGGTGGTTGGTTCGAATCCCAGTGTCCCATATGGTCCCCCGTGCCTGCCAGGAGCTATTTCTGAACAGACAGCCAGGAGTAACCCCTGAGCACCGCTGGGTGTGACCCAAAAAACAAACAAAAAAAAATTTTTTTTGGGACCGGAGAGATAGCATGGAGGTAAGGCGTTTGCCTCACAATCAGAAGGTTGGTGGTTCGAATCCCGGCGTCCCATATGGTCCCCCCGAGCCTGCCAGGAGCAATTACTGAGTGTAGAGCCAGGAGTAACCCCTGAGTACTGCCGGGTGTGACCCAAAAACCAAAACAAAACAAAAACGAACTACGTCCTTCTTGCATGGGAAGTTCTTTTTTTGTTTGTTCTTTGTTTTTATTTATTTATTTATTTATTTATTTTTGGTCGTCACATCCGGCAGTGCTCAGGGATTACTCCTGGCTCTACGCTCAGAAATCACTCCTGGCAGGCGCTCAGAGGACCATATGGGATGCCGGGACTTGAACCACCATCCTTCTGTATGCAAGGCAATGCTATCTCTCCGGTCCCTGTGTCTAACATTTTTAATTGAATATAATATATAGAAAGCTCAGTAATTGCACCATATGTCAGACAAAACTTCATTTATTTTTGTAGCTAAATCATATTTGCACTGTATTTTTTTTTAATTTGTGCTACAACTAGCAGTTCTCAAGACTTACTCCTGGCTCTATGCTTAGGAATCACTCCTGGTGTTGCTTAAGGGACATTTTGTGGTGCTAGGGTAGACCATGTGCAAGGCAAGCGTCTTTTTTTTTTCTCTTTTTTTGGTTTTTGGGTCACACCTGGCAGCGCTCAGGGATTACTCCTGGCTCTACACTCAGAAATCGCTCCTGACAGGCTTGGGGGACCATATGGGATGCCAGGATTCGAACCACCGACCTTCTGCACACAAGGCAAATGCCTTACCTCTAGGCTATCTTTCCCGCCCCCAAGGCAAGCATCTTAATCTCCTGCTATTACTCTGGTTCAAATACAAAGTAATTTTTGTCATGATAGTTTATTTATACTAATTATTTTTCTAATTATATAATTATATATATATATAAATATATATATATTTGGTTTTTGGGCCACACCCAGCAGTGCTCAGGGGTTACTCCTGGCTGTCTGCTCAGAAATACCTCCTGGTAGGCACGGGGGACCATATGGGACACCGGGATTCGAACCAACCACCTTAGGTCCTGGATCGGCTGCTTGCAAGGCAAACAGCGCTGTGCTATCTCTCCGGGCCCAATATAAATATTTTTGTTGATGATAATCAACAAATATACCCAAATATACAAATATATACAAATACATACATATCTATGTATATATTATACAAATACATACATATATAAATACATATATATGTATATATACAAATACATACATATATATAGAAAAATGTGAACAAAATTTATGGTTAAGTTTTATTCCAAATTTAATTTGAATTTATTTTCTTTATCATTATCTTGCTGTTATTATTTGGGGGGACCACATCTAGTTGTACTCAGTGTTAACTCTTCATTCTGTGCTCAGAGGTCACTTCTGGCACAGCTGGGTGGACCTATATGAGGTGCCAAATATTGAATCCAGGTCAGCCATGTACAAGGCAAATGTTCTAACAACTGTACTATTGCTTCAAACATCATTCAGAATTTTAAACTACAAACATAGACTAACAGCTATCCTAACCATGTTCTATATATATTGGCAGGGATGGTAATCAAATCCAGGACCTCACACATAAAAGACCTTTGACCATAGGTAAATACACATAGTCACCTCTGATTCACATCCCTTGTATCCTTGTACTCGTTAAGTCGTAATCACAGACTTTCCAGGGTATAATTTCATCAGAAGACCAGTAATGTCATTTGTTCATGCCTCATTTGAACTGACTTAAAATTGACCAGGGGGTGACAGGGAAATAGTACCCAGCACTACATGCCCCCCAAAGGATTGGTAGGTATAGCTCTACGGGCCCCCCAATACTACCAGTGTGGTCCCTAGCAATGCAGTATCTAAGTAGTACCACATCCTCAGGGTCCCCAGTGGTCCCGGAACCCTCAAGCACCACTAGAAGATCAAAAAATATGAATAAATGAATTAAATTGATCCAGAGATGTGGCTCTTTGGTAGAGTGCATGCTTTGCATGCGTAGGGCCTTGGGTTTGATACCGAGCACTTTAAAAAATGACATAGAAGGGCTGGAGCAGTGACGCAAGTGGTAGGGCGTTTGCCTTGCATGCACTAACCTAGGGCAGATTGTGGTTCAATACCGCAGTGTCCCATGTGGTCCTCCAAACCAGGAGGAATTTCTGAGCACATAGCCAGGAGTAAATCCTGAGTGTCACCAGGTGTGACCCAAAAAGAAAAAAAAAATAAATAGAAGCTGGAGAAACAGCACAGCTGGGCCAAAGAGATAGTATAGATGTAGGGCATTTGCCTTGCATAAAATCTACATAGGAAAAATCCGGGTTTGATCCCTGGCATCCCATATAGTTCCCGAGCTTGCCAGAAGGAATTCTTGAGTGCAGAGCTAGGAGTAACCCCTGAGTGCTGCTGGGTGTGGCCCCAAAACAAACAAACAATAAAAACTAAAACTAAAAAAAGACATAAGAGAGAACATGATATCACCATATCCACCAGAAGCAAAAGATATAAGTTGAAAGGGGCCTATTGATATTATGAGCAATAGTCTCAAAAGCACCTGTAAATGACTAGATGAGAAAATAAGGCAATTCCCAAAGGTCTCTGTAATATATGTATCGAGTCTTTTGTAAACAGGGAGGTAGTATGTGGTGATATATAGAATAAAAGGCATGTGTTGTCACTCTTGTTCTCTAGTGCTGTGGACTCCACAGTCAATAACACTGACAGGAGGGACCAGAGTGATAGCACAGCCTTGCACATGGACAACTCGAGTTTGATCCTCAGCATTCCAGTTTAAGAACTAAACTGCCATGAGTAATATCTGAGTACAGAGCCAGGAGTAAACCCTGAGAGCTTCCTGGTATGGTTCCTAAACAAAAAACAAACAAAAACACCAACAGGAGAGGATCAACACAGGGACCTATAAACACAACTCAATCCAGTTGAGTTAGTAGACTATTGGCAGCCCCAACACCTAAAACCATCTATGACCCCAAATAGACACATCAGCACCATCCTGGAAATCCAGTCTCCATAAATTTAAAAAATGCTGTGCTGGCTAGCAAGGGTGATTGGCTTGCCAGGATACTCTCTTAGAACTGAGACTGTGTCACAGGATATTAGGATGATTTCCTAGGTAGGTGATACAGAATTCCAGGATCAAGGCATCTGGGACTAAAAGATGGCCATGAAGGGAAGAAACTAGAACCAAGGGGCCAGAGAGATAGCATGGAGGTAAGGTGTTTGCCTTGCATGCAGAAGATTCGAATCCTGGCATCCCATATAGTCCCCCGAGCCTGCCAGGAGCATAGAGCCAGGAGTAACTCCTGAGTGCTGCCGGTGTGATCCAAAAACAAAAGAAAAGAAAAGAAAAAGAAACTAGGACCAAGGATCATGCAGGACCAAGTCTGTGTTGAACCTTAAAGGCATTGCTTGCCTTGGCTTGTTCCAGGCATATTTATTTATTTATTTATTTTCTTTTTAATTATCTTTATTTAAACACCATGATTACAAATATAATTGTAGTTGTATAATTACAGTCATGTAAAGAACACCCCCCTTCACCAGTGCAAGATTACCACCACCAATTTCCTAGATCTCCCTCCTCCCCACCTCACCCACACCTGTACTCGAGACAGGCTTTCTATTTTCCTCATTCATTCACATTGTTATGATAGTTTTCAGTGTAGTTATTTCTCTAACTGCACTCATCACTCTATGTGGTGAGCTTCATGTCATGAGCTGCACCTACATGGCTAGATGGGGGGAAATAATGGTTGGGACTGAGGCAGTAAAAGATTAGAAATGAGCTTTGTAGGGCAGTATCAAGGTCACAATACAAGATGGATATTATGCATATATAAACTATATGCATACAATACTATCAATAGAAGACCAAGGAGAAAAAATTTCCTGTGGCTGTCCCAACATAAACCAGTGCTAGAATGGCCTGCCCTGCTCCCAAAGCACATTCCCATTAGTGTAGGGAGAGGTAAAGGGAAAGCCTGATGACCTCTATAGAGTCCACCTGGACTGGCACCCAGGGAAAGCCTGGAGTCCAGGGGAGAAAGAGAGGGATGGCTGGGAGCCTGCAAAGCATCCCAGCACTCCCCAGGCTAGGGAGAAGGCCTCCGACATGGGGACTCCCCAAACCCCTTACCTGGCAAGAGCTGGCCTCCAGAATCAAAGGGGAAACAGGAAGCTAGATATCTGCCCGCTCTCCTCCTCATGCACCTTCCCCCTGAAGTACGGAGAGAGGGGGGAAGCCTGAGGACCCCTAAGAGTCCACCTGAACCCACTTCTGACCATCTGAGCTGGCGCACCCAGAGAAGGCCTGGAGTCAGGGGAGAAAGAGGAAGACGGCTGGGGGCCTGCCAATCCCAGGCATATTTAAACAATTTCTTGGAAGGTTTTCCACGGTATTGGATCCTGAAGCACAGGATCCAATACAGGGGTGTTATTATATGGAAGAGGTATATGTATTTTTGGGTGTTGTTTCCTTGTTTATTTTGGGGCCACACCTGATGGTGCTGCAGGATTCTCCTATCTCTGTGCTTGTCATGTGCTCCTGGTGGTGCTGAAATTGGGGGGTGGGTTCTAACCTTGACCTTGCAAGTGTAAAGCATAGGTAATAGTCCTTTTAGCTATTTTTCCAGTCATGAATACTGGTTATTTTGATAATGTCATAAGAAGAACTCCCAATTTGCTCTATCACTGGATTTCTCACTCTGAGAGAAATTAAGACTCATGGTCTGTGGGGGACTCCTATGGTCCAACAGTAGCTAGCAACAAATTGTCAGCTTTATGGGTGAGCCACATAGTAAGACCTCCAGCCTAAGGATGACAGTGGGCCCTGATGCCACTGCAATCACTAATGGACTCTGAGCTGAAAATGAACAAAACGGGCCGGGCGGTGGCGCTGAAGGTAAGGTGCCTGCCTTGCCTGCGCTAGCCTTGGACGGACGGCGGTTCGATCCCCCGGTGTCCCATATGGTCCCCCAAGCCAGGAGCAACTTCTGAGCACATAGCCAGGAGTAACCCCTGAGCGTTACCGGGTGTGGCCCAAAACCCCCCCCCCAAAAAAAATGAACAAAACAAACTATGTCATCAGTGAACAAAAACCTAATGTCAAGCAAGGTACAAGTCAAATTCTTAGCAACTTACTGTTCTAGGTGAAGAATTAAATAGTAACTCTACCAAAAGTTTCTTATGCATTGAGTGTGTCATGGAAATAGAACTAAGGCACAAAAAGGGTCAATAGTATGCAGGTGAAAACCTCTATAGCACTGCGTAGGTGATGCCTAGGTCAGGAAACAGCCTGCTCCCAAGCACCTGGACTTTTAGAAATGTGGCTGAAAGTAGGGTAGGATGAGAGAGAAATTCCAAAGATAAATAATACATTTTCTCCCATTCTTGTGAAATGAGGTTCAGGATAAATACTAGGTTGCACTATATAAAATGAAATTATATTTATCACACACCTGGATTTATTTACTGAGAACCATACCCAGCACATTCATATTTTAGGGGAGGTGGTAGTGGTGCAGGGAATTGTATCCAGGGCCTCATTTATGCAAGACATTTGCTCTATCACTGAACCACTTTCCAAGCACATTTGTATTTTTGCTTGTTTGAGGCCTTACTTAGTGGTGCTCAGGGGTATTGGGGGGCTACGATTCAGGAATTCCTTGCCCTTGATTCAGCTTTTCAGCCATCAATTTGTATTGTTTATTGAAAAGATACTATTTTTAAAATAAATCCCCATGGTTTGTGAGACTACCCCTCACACCATGTTTCCACTCCTAGGTGGATGGGTCTGAAGAAGCCGGGTAGCAGCAAAGAATTAATCATCCAAGCCAGTTCGGAAAGAGTCATGGAGTCAATGGCTTCTCTCCTTGTGGTATCTTGGTAAACTCAACCAGCCAGACTGCTCTTTCTTTATTAAACCAATACTAATTCATTAGGAAGGGGAAGGTCAAGTGATCCAGGTGGGCTTTTACATATCAAAGGACTAGGTAAAAATGAAAAAGGAAATTGAGGAATGCCTTTGTTTTGCGTTAATAATAGGGTGTCATCTTATACTAGTCTACCTTTCTAGAAATTAATTTTTTTGTTCTTGGGTCACACCCAGCAGTGTTCAAGGGTTACTCCTGGCTCCATGCTCAGAAATTGCTCCTGGCAGGCTCTGGGAGCACATGGAATGCCGGGATTCAAACCATGGTCCTTCTGCATGCAAGGCAAATGCCCTACCTCCATGTTATCTCTCCGGCCCCAGGAATTAATTTTTTAAATCCTGGATACTGATCTAATCCCCACTGATAAAATGTTTAATCTGAATTTTTGGGGTAGGGACTTGAGCCATACCTAGCTGTACTCAGGAATAGCTCTAAGGAGAATTTGATGAACTATATGTAGTGGCAAGGAACCTGGATCTGCCATGTGCAAGGTAAGTGCCTTACCCACTGCATCACTGCTTCAATAATTATTATTATCTTTAGAGTTATTGTAAAATATAGAAAATATGTAAATGATGATGTTGATCTATTTCATAACTACTTAAAATTCTTGCATGAGGGGCCCGGAGAGATAGCACAGCGGTGTTTGCCTTGCAAACAGCCGATCCAGGACCAAAGGTGGTTGGTTCTAATCCCGGTGTCCCATATGGTCCCCCGTGCCTGCCAGGAGCTATTCTGAGCAGATAGCCAGGAGTAACCCCTGAGCAAAGCCGGGTGTGGCCCAAAAAAAATTCTTGCATGAGTAGTGTTTTTTTAAATTTTTTTTAAGATGCTCTCAATGGGTGCTCCAAGTCACTACTAGCAGTGCTTAGGGGACCATATGGTACAATGTAAAACACTCCTGTATGCAAAACACTTGGTCTGTTGGGCTATCTCTAGTCTTTCAGAGAACAATCTTTGGCAGAGCTTCAACTCTAACTTCCTTTTTAGCCCCTAGTTTCCTCTCCTCCCCATCATTTCCTCTCAACTTGAAGGACAGTGGTGACAGTTAAAAATCTAGTTCTCCTCAGGATCCTGGCAAACTTCCGATTCAGAAAAGGGGTTAAAATAATTCTTCTTCTTCTTTTTTTTTGTGGACAATGCCTGGGGGGTACTCAGGAGTTATTCCTGGCTTTGCTCTCAGGAATTACTGCTGGCAGGGCTTTGAGGGACATAGGAAAGCTAATATAAAACCCAGGTAGGGAATGTGCAAGGTGAGTGCAAGGCAAATGTACTATTACTTTGGCCTTTTTGATCTTTTGTAAAGCATTTTTTTTTTTATAGTTGAACTCCATTAGAATCACAATGATAGGGCTGGAGAGATAGCATGGAGGTTAGGCATTTGCCTTGCATGCAGAAGGACGGAGGTTCAAATCCCGGCATCCCATATGGTCCCCTGAGCCTGCCAGGAGCGATTTCTGAGTGTAGAGCAAGGAGCAACCCCTGAGCGCTGCTGGGTTCCCTTGGAGAGAACTTTTATCTATCATCTATCTATCTATCTATCTATCTATCTATCTATCTATCTATCTATCTATCTATCTATCTATCTATCTATCTATCTATCTATCATCTATCCATCCATCCATCCATCCATCTATCCATCCATCTATCCATCCATCCATCCATCCATCCATCCATCCATCCATCCATCCATCCATCCATCCATCCATCCATCCATCTATCTATCAATTTATCTATCATCTATCTACAGTCACCATGAACTTAAGCTATTCATGATTGAGTTTCAGGCATACAAGTTTCAACACCAAAGCTTCTTCATCAGTGTTCTCTTTCCTTCACCAGTGCTCCTTCCTCATTGGCCCCCATGCCTTCCACCCACCGATCTGCTTCTAGGAGTAGGGCTTCTCGTTTTTTAGTTTTTTGCACTTTGACTTACAATACTGTTGCTGATAGAATTTTATACATAATTCTTTGCCTCCTTTCATATCTCCTTCCCACCACCAATCCTTGCTTTCTCCTTGTCCTATCCCTCAGTCCCTTCAGGTGGCATATTTCCTACTGAATACCAGTTCTCAAGTTCTTTGTTTCAGTCTTTGGCCATTCATTGTTTAATCATTATGTTCTTTTTTTTTTTTTTTTTTTTTTTTTTTTTTTTTTTTTTTGGTTTTTGGGCCACACCCGGTAACGCTCAGGGGTTACTCCTGGCTATGCGCTCAGAAGTTGCTCCTGGCTTGGGGGACCATATGGGACGCCGGGGGATCGAACTGTGGTCCGTCCAAGGCTAGCGCAGGCAAGGCAGGCACCTTACCTCTTGCGCCACCGCCCGGCCCCAATCATTATGTTCTTTATATCTTTATATATGAGAAAAGATCACTTTGTGTAGGTCTCTTGGAGAATGCTTTCTAAGTGTTCTCTAAATCTCTTTTCCCTATGATATAATTTAAAACCGGAATCTGAGACTTTGGGGTGTGTGTGTGTGTGTGTGTGTGTGTGTGTGTGTGTGTGTGTGTGGTCTATCACGTACCACGTACTTGTGTGTGTGTGTGTGTGTGTGTGTGTGTGTGTGTGTGTGTGGTCTATCACGTACCACGTACTTGTGTGTGTGTGTGTGTGTGTGTGTGTGTGTGTGTGTGTGTGTGTGTGTGTGTGTGTGTGTGTGTGTGTGTGTGTGTGTGTGTGTGTGTGTGGTCTATCACGTACCACGTACCAGGTGTCACGGTTGGAGCCTGCTCCACTTCACGTTTTCCACTAGAGGGCGATTTGGACGGTGGCTTCCTTACTATGATGAAAGGAGGCGGAAACCTTTTTCTAAGACGCGATTGGCGGGCAAACTCTTGATCGACGTGGCTTTAAACGAATAGCTCTAAACTCAATTGCCGTTGTTTATGCGCGTTCGGCCAATAGCAAGGCAGAACGGAGGCCAGCGACCAATGAGACACGGACAAAAGTGGAGTGGGAGGGCGGGGCTTCGGCGGAGGGGGCGGGCTCTGTATAAAGAGCCCCGAGCAGCCCGGGGAGAGCCAGAGGCACTTCCGGCATCTGAAGGGCTGTGTGGTCTTCGGGCAGGCGGTGAGCGGTAGGTACTTATGAGGCTGGGACTGTGCGGAGCGGAAAGGAGAAATGGAAAGAGGGTCCGTGGGGGGGGGGTTATGTTAATAAGTCTTCCGTTTGGGGATTTATTGTACCCTGGGAGAGGGAACCGTGCTGGACGTCAGACTCGGGAATGTTGGGCGGAGAGGGAAAGAAGCGAGGGAGTGCTGACTGCGCACGCGCGGTGCCGCCGGAGTGGGGGGGAGGGGACGAGTCCGGGTTGAAGGCGTCGAAATGCGCTTTTTCAGGTGACTGGCCTCCTCCTCCTCCTCCTCCACTTTGTCGGCATTTCGCCCCTGGCTTTGCACTCAGGTACCTTTGGGCCTCTGATCCGACCTTTAGAATCCCAGACACGCCCTCTGGCCACCCCAGCTTGCTTTCTCTCTTCATGAAGTGGTAATGAAAGCGAAACCTCTCGTCCCACTCGGCTGTTGGGCTGCCCCTTGCTTGGGCGCTTGTTGGGCCTGGGACGGGGTCGCCTGCCACGGCGGGGACGGTGATGTCACATGCCTTCCACTGTGACTCTGGACGCTCCTTAGTTCTTTCCTTGGAAACCCAGCGATCGCAGAGAGAGGCAGGCTCGGCCTGGCTTCCCCGGCCCAACAGGGCGAGTCCACTCCACTCTGGCCGGATTGGTTCCCTTTGGAACAGGTGAGGCAGGTCGGTGGCCTTGGCTGGGTCCCGAGTTGTGTGGGTGTCTCTCAAGCCTGTCGCCTTTGGACACACATCGTGGGGGTTGTTAGTTTTTTTTTTTCCTTGAGCCAGGTTTAGTAATCTCTTTGTGCTCTTGGGTATTTCCTAAGTGAGGAACTTGCTAATTATTCCAGTCCAGTTGCAATCGCTTTACTAAACCCTCAACCGCTCCCCGGACCCAACGAAACCCTCTGAACTCTTGACTCTTCTGAACCCTCCGAGTCTGTTCTGGCAATAGCTCGTTTGTGAATATGTAACTCCGAATAGCTGAGTTTCCTGCAACTCGGAAGATTGCAAGGTTAAAGGTTAATGCTGAGTGGGTTTTTCTGGCTTGTAATTGATAATTATTTCTAGTTTATTATTTTTTGGGGGGAGTTAGCTGTCAGGGCTGGAGAGTATGTTTGGCATAGGGTTTCTCCCCCAATCAGAAAAGGACAAACAAAAAAGATAAAGTTTCAGAGTGACATTTCTTAACCGTCTTTCGCAAACACAATCAGCAGTACCAGGCTTACTCTTCTAGTGTTCTTTTATTCTTCATATTTTTCTGGTCTCAAGGATATGCTGACATTTAGATTTTTGCTATTTTCCTCCAGTAGGAACAGAATGTTTGAATCCTTGAGAAATGCAATCTGTAATCTGGATTCACAGTTTCCGTCTTTCATTATTCATCTTGTGGAAACATGGCATCCATTCTCTTACTGGCTACTGCTCTGACAGGTCTTAACTCTGCTAGAGAACTGGAAAGGTGAGGCTGGAGAAATAGCAAATAGCTCAGTGGGCTGATCACATGATTTGTATGCAGGATGCCCTGAGGTATCACAGCTCAGCTCTAGACCAGGAGTAGCCCCTTGGACCTGGTCAGCAAAACAGAAGAATAGAAAAGGTAATTTTAATGTTGATACTTGTACATTTTTCTTCCACAGGTGAATGTAATGCATACTTTTTGTTACCCAATTGTAAAGTATAGAAAGGTTTAATAGGAATTCTCTTGAAAGGAATACTTTCTATACTAGTATTGGGCATGGTAATAAGAACACTAGATCTGGGGCTGGAGAGACAGCACAGTGGTAGGGCCAGGAGTAGTAGTAACCCCTGAGCACCACCGGGTGTGACCCAAAAAACAAACAAAAAAGATCCCAAAAAACTACTAGGTCTGATTCTGACTGTTTAACTTGTATCATTGGCCAAATCAGACCTAATGTCTTTGTAGCACTTTACAGTGATTTTGTAGACTTTTTTTGTCAGTCACTTAACTTGATATAGCAGATGTTCATGATATTTATCTTTTTTCATTTTTATTTTTGGTTTTTGGGCCACACCTGGTGGCATTCGGGTTACTCATGGCTCTGTGTTCAGAAATTGCTCCTGGCAAGCTCGGGGGAACCATATGGGATGCCAGGAATCGAACCCAGGTTCTTCCTGAGTCCGCCTCGTGCAGGGGGCAATTGCCCTACTGCTGTGCTATCTCTCTAGCCCCCATGATATTTATCTTAAATATAAAGAGGTGACTTTTGGTAAAATTATTTTCCTGAAATTTCATGGTAAAAAATGACAGGATTTGTAACTCCGGTGTCAGTGGTCATTCCACTGTTGCATAGCATAGTTGACCTTATTTATTTATTTATTTTTTTGTTATTTTCTCCTCCTGGTCCAGCAACAGACAAAGGAAAAAATGATAGTTGACCTTTTTTTGGGGGGGGGGTGAGAGAGATGAGAAAGAGATAGTGAAGGAGAGGGAGAGTGGAGAGAGAGAGAGAGAGAGAGAGAGAGAGAGGGAGTGAGAGGGAGATGGGGAGAGGGAGGGGGGAAAGAAGAAAGTAATAAGAGGGAGAGAGAGGGAGGAAGAGGGAGGAGAGAGGAAAGAAGAGAGGAGGAGGAGAGGTAGGAGGAGGGAGAGGTAGGGAGAGGGAGAGAGAAAAGAGTGACAGGGAGAAGGAGAGAGAGGGAGAGGGAGGAGAGAGGAGGAGGAGAGGGACAGGGAGGGAGAAAAAGGGAGAGAGAGAAAGGAATGTTAGGGAGAGGAAGAGAGGGAGAAGGGGAGGGAGGAGGAGAGGGAGGAGAAAGAGAGAGGAAGAGAAGGATAGGGAGGGGGAGAGAGAGGGAGAGGAAGATAGGGAAAGGACTTGAGGAAGGAGAAAGGGAGGTAGAGAGGGAGAGGGAGTTTTTCCAGACCTGTGATAGTTGACCTTTTTAATCTTTTTTTTAAAACAATGTAGAGAGGGCTGGAGCAGTGGCGATAGAAGTAAGGTGTCTGCCATCAAGTGTGCAGTTTAATCCCCAGAATCCCATATAGTCCTCCAAAGCCAGGAGTGATTTCTGAGCACATAGCCAGGAGTAACGCCTGAGCGTCAACGGGTGTGTGCCAAAAACAAAACAAAACAAAATAAAACAAAAAACAATGTAGAATGATAAACTCTACACACGTGTTCTCACACGCGAGCAGAGACACCACCACTGATAGACATCCCTGGCTCAGTTCTCCTTTTTTTTTTTTTTTTTTTTTGTTTTGTTTTTTGTTTTTGGGCCACACCCGGCAGTGCTCAGGGGTTACTCCTGGCTATCTGCTCAGAAATAGCTCCTGGCAGGCACGGGGGACCATATGGGACACCGGGATTTGAACCAACCACCTTTGGTCCTGGATTGGCTGCTTGCAAGGCAAACGCCGCTGTGCTATCTCTCCGGGCCCCTCAGTTCTCCTTTTTTAATCTTTAAAATTTTGACCTAATGGCATGATTGATGTGAAGATCAAAGGAGATAAATAAATGCAGTCAGTGTTTTTATCATAGAAGACACTGCTGCTGACCTGAAGTTTCACTTTATTTCATAAACTACCCAAGAGTATTAATATCCACTGGGAAAACACTGAATAGTCTCTTGATACTCTACTACATTTTCCTTTGCTACTTGGGCTTACCATGAAGCCTACTAGAAATGTCTTACACTTCACTATTACCCAGTTTATAACCAAATTACATGGAGCAGTTTTTTTGGGTTTTTTTTTTTTTTGGTTTTTGGGCCACACCTGGCAGTGCTCAGGGGTTACTCCTGGCTGTCTGCTCAGAAATAGCTCCTGGCAGGTACTGGGGACCATATGGGACACCGGGATTCGAACCAACCACCTTTGGTCCTGGATCGGCTGCTTGCAAGGCAAACACCACTGTCCTATCTCTCCGGGCCCCAGTTTTTTTTTTTTTTTTGTTGTTGTTGTTGGGGGGCCACACTTGACAGCGGTTGAGTTACTCCTAGCTCTGCATTCAGAAATTACCCCTGGCAGGCTCAGGGGACAATAGGGGATGCCAGGGATAAAACCTGGGTTGGCTGTGCAAGGCAAATGCCCTACCCACTGTGCTATTGCTCTGGCCTCCATGGGGCAGGTTTTTTTGGTGGGAGGGGTTTGGGCCACACCTGGTGGCACTTGGGTTACTTCTGGCTCTGTGCTCAGGAATTGCTCCTGGCAGGCTTGGGGACCATATGGGATGCTGGGAATCAAACCCAGGTCCATCCTGGGTTGGCCAAATTCAAGGCAAACACCTTATCACTGTGCTATCTATCTGGTCCCCATGAGGCAGTTTTTATATGAACTAATTTTTGTTTTCCAAAGACTTCAAAGCGAGGGGACTAGAAATTGGTTTTTCAGAGTCAGAACCACTTGTAATGACTGCCCCCTCCAGATATCTCCTGGGGAATGTTGATTTGATGTTCTAACATTTAATTCAGTTCATGGGTTTGATTTGCTCTAAAGACTCCTGGTATATTAGAGAATTAAGCATGGTGACTTGAATCAGATTCAGCCTTTGTCGTGAATTGTCTAGGCCAGTGATGGCTAACCTTTTTGAGCTCGAGTGCCCAAACTGCTGCACAAAACCAAAGAATTTCCTCAAAAGTGCCAGCACATCAATTAAACCTTAATAACAGGATTTTAGTATCTAAAAACTCTATAAATTTTATAAATTTATTAATTGAGGACTTTCCCATGTGCCAGCTGCAGGGCTTTCGAGTGCCACAGCTGGCACGTGTGCCACAGGTTCGCCATCTTGGTCTAGGCACAACTATGTATGAAAAAAGTTCTGGACACAATCTGTGCCTCTTACTATTTGGTCTAAGTATACTGTTATTAAGAAGCAATTGCTATTTTTATTGGACCATGATAAGGTCATTGAAGTCTTGTGATTTAATGTCTTCCAAATAGTTTATAAAAGATTTGATCATGTCAAAGTTGGGTACAGGGAATAATTTGAGTTGGAGAGACTGTCCTAAGACTGTATGGTACTCTGGGGTACCATATACCCCCTGGGGATGGCCCCTAGACACGGGCAGAGTAGACCCCCTTACCACAATTTTTAAAAATTAAGACAGTAGGGGCTGGAGAGATGGCACGGAGGCAAGGCTTTTGCCTCTCATGCAGAAGGTCAGTGGTTCGAATCCCGGCGTCCCATATGGTTCCCTGAGCCTGCCAGGAGCGATTTCTGAGCGTAGAGCCAGGAGTAACCCCTGAGCACAGCCAGGTGTGACCCAAAAACCAAAACCAAAACCAAAACAAAAAAAAAAGAATTAAGACAGTAGTTTTTTGTTTTGTTTTGTTTTTTTTTTGGTTTTTGGGCCACACCCGGCGATGCTCAGGGCTTACTCCTGGCTGTCTGCTCAGAAATAGCTCCTGGCAGGCACGTGGGACCATATGGGACACTGGATTCGAACCAACCACCTTTGGTCCTGGATCGGCTGCTTGCAAGGCAAACACCGCTGTGCTATCTCTCCGGGCCCTAGATTTTTTTTTTTTTTTTTTTGAGGGGGGAATCACATCCAGTGGTTCTTTTTTTTTTTTTTGGTGGTTTTTGGGTCACACCCAGCAGTGCTCAGGGGTTTTTCCTGGCTCCGTGCTCAGAAGTTGCTCCTGGCAGGCACGGGGACCATATGGGACGCTGGGATTCGAACCGATGACCTTCTGCATGAAAGGTAAACGCCTTATCTCTATGCTATCTCTCCAGCCCCACACCCAGTGGTTCTTAAGACTGACTTCTGGCTCTCTGCCCAGGGATTATTCTTGGTGGGGCTCTGGGAGCCATATAGACTGCTGTTTGACTGCATCAAAGGCAAGCACCCTATCACTACTATTGCTTCAGCCACCCAAGTTTTTTTATGATCTATATAAAAGGTGGATATTTCAGTTTACACTAGACATTTGTTTGGTTCTGAGATAGCCCCTAGACAGTATTCTGTGTTGCCTAATCCACAGGGTTAGGTCCAAGTTAAGGGAAGGGATTTGGGCTCTATTTAATGTCAGGTCAATTAAAGCCTAGTCCTACTCATTGGAATTATTTGAATTTCTAGAACCAACCTGACTATCTCCATTATCAATTAGTGGTTAGTAGGCCTTGGCTTATGGAACAAGAGCAACATTGTAGTACTGGAGAGACAATACAGGGTTTAAAGCACTTATTTTTATGCGATTAACACTAATTTGATCCTTGACACCAGTGGTTTCCCCCAAGCACAAGACTTTCCCTGTCAATGTGCCAGAGGAGAGTTCCATTTAAATAAGTCAATTTAACCAGATTTATCAAGTTCCTTTAAATTTTAGATTTTTTTATTGTGCAATGTTAAATGCATATTTTTTGGCTACTTGGCCATGTTTTGTATGCTCTTATTTTTTGGGGGAGGGGGCAGGTGTGGCCCTAACCATCTCAAATTATAAGCTTTTTTTTTTTTGTTTTTTTTTTTTTGTTTTGTTTTGGGGCCACACCCTGTGATGCTCAGAAGTTGCTCCTGGCTTCTTGGGGGACCAAATGGGACGCCGGGGGATCGAACCGCGGTCCGTCCTAGGCTAGCGCAGGCAAGGCAGGCACCTTACCTCCAGCGCCACCGCCCGGCCCCAAATTATAAGCTTTTTTAGAATCCTACCATAATTAATCTAAGTTAGTGATAATTTAAGTTATAGTAAATAAAGATTTAAAAATTAGCTTACATAGCATATGTAAGGTCTGCAGTATGTCTAGAATCATGCAAATTGAGACTTTCTGAGAACATAAGAGTAACAACAGTTCGACATTTTGTGTTCTTTCACTTAATCATACTATAAAGTAGGGAAAATTATGTATAGCTTTTTGATAAATGAGGAAACTGAAGCATTAGTATTGCTAAGAATCAGGAGCTTGGTACATGTCAGACAGCTATGGAAATAACAGGAAATAATGGTCAAAATAATCAAACATAGCAGGTCATGATCCATAACTGACAAGGTTGTGCCATCAGGAAGTAGCAGAACTTTATGAAAGAAGCAAGATGCGGGGATGGAGAGATAGCAAGAAGGTAGGGCGCTTGCCTTGCATGCAGAAGGACGGTGGTTTGAATCCCGGCATCCCATATTGTCCCCCGAACCTGCCAGGAGCAACTTCTGAGCACAGAGCCAGGAGTAACCCCTGAGCGCCACCGGGTGTGGGGACCCCCCCCCCCCAAAATCACATGTAGGAATTCAGCCCCATGGCCTTCTGCCATAGCCTTTCTTTCTTCTTTAACTGAAATTTGTCAGTTAATAGACTTCCTCTTACTGAACTGCCATCTTAGGACTGTTGAACAAAGCCTATATAAGGTGGGGTGGGGGCTAAAGAGAGTCTGCCTGATAGTCTAGGGAAGCCTGCTGGCCTGGGGACCCCAGGGTGCCTGGTTTACCTGCCTACCTGTTGCTATGGAGAATCAAGTCCGAAGAGCTTGCCTCCCTGCTTGCCTGACTGCTTAGTCGTACTCCTTCTGTTGCTGTTGCTCCTGTGCCACAGGGTGTGTGGTGTCTTGTTTGTTCTCTCTGGCTCTCTGTGTCTCTTACAACAGTCTCTCTCTCTCTCTCTCTCTCTCTCTCTCTCTCTCTCTCTCTCTCTCCTCTCTCTCTCTCTCTCCTCTCTCTCTCTCTCTCTCTCTCTCTCTCTCCCCCCTCTCTTCCCCTCTCTTCCCCTCTCCCTCTCTCTCTCCCTCTCTCCCTCCCTCCCCTCATTAAATGTTTATTTATTAAACCTGCCTCAACCCTTTTACCTGGGGATTGCTTAGGCCTAACATTTGTTGGGGATGGACTAAGCCCCCAGACATACACACATATATATCACACATAAATCTTCTATTTTATTACATGGATTTTGTTAAGTATTAATTTGATCCTTTTGGATTTGGGGGAATTAGGCTCTTGGTTGAATTATTACAGCAGCAACGAAGAATTATGTAATTGACAAACTAGTATGAGCTATGTCTTTGACTTGACTGCTTTAATATTGCTCAGGAGTTACTCCTGGCTGTCTGCTCAGAAATAGCTCCTGGCAGGCACGGGGGACTATATGGGACACCGGGATTCGAACCAACCACCTTTGGTCCTGGATCAGCTGCTTGCAAGGCAAACACCGCTGTGCTATCTCTCCAGGCCCTAATATCGCTAAATTGTTAAACTGATAGAGCATCTACACTAACCTCAGAAATACTTTTTTTTTTTTTGTGCCACACTTGATGCTTGGGCTAATCCTGGATCTGTGCTCATGGTGGTGCTTGGCGGTGTTGCCAGTATTCAAACCAAACCACAGCCATGTACACTGCTCTCCTCAGTATACTTTCTCTCCTTCCCCAAGTTATTATTTTTTTGTTTTTGTTTTTTGGTTTTTGGGTCATACCCAGTAGTGCTCAAGGGCTACTCCTGGCTCTACACTCAGAAATCGCCCCCTGCAGGCTCAGGGGACCATATGGGATACCGGAATTCGAATCACAGTCCTTCTGCATGCAAGGCAAACATTTTACCTCTCTGCTACTCTCCAGCCCTCCCAAGTATATTTATATTGCACAATATTAAATGCATAACTTTTGACTACTTGGCCATGTTTTGTATGCTCTTATTTTTTGGGGGCCAGGTGTGGGTTACTCCTGACTCCATGCTTAGAAATCGCTCCTGGCAGGCTCAGGGGACCATATGGGATGCTGGGATTTGAACAACTGTCCTTTTGCATGCAAGGCAAATGCCCTAACTCCATGCTATCTCTCTGTCCCCCCCTCAGATTTTTTAATGCAAGTCTTGAGAAGGACATACCATATGTTGCTTGGAATTGTTTCTATATAAAGAGCATATGCTCAGGGGCCAGCGCAATAGCACAGTGGTAGGACGTTTGCCTTGCACGCAGCTGATGCAGGATGGACCGGGGTTTCATCCTCGATGTCTCATATGATCCCCCGAGCCAGGAGTGACTCTGAGCTCATAGCCAGGAGTAACACCTGAGCGTCACCGGGTGTGGCCCAACACCCCCCCCCCCAAAAAAAAAAGAGCATGTGCTCAACCATCGGGCTCTTTCTCAGGCCCTCATTATTTCTCTTAGTCAAGTAAGTTATGCAGTGATTTTTTTGTTTGTTTGATTTTTGTTTGGCTCTGGTAAAGGAGACTGGTCCAGAGAACCAGAAAATGGTGACACTTCTAACAAATATTTTGCAGTTTATTCATGACATTTAATTAAGCAAGGCAAGCACTTTACTCACTGTACTGATTACTCTCCAGTCCTGATTCTGATAAATGTTGGGATTCCTGCTCCTATGAATGAAGGATTAGGATGAAGTTCTTAACCAAATTAAAGGAATTTGGTTATGATTAGCACTTCAACATTTTCTTGACATTTAAGATTCAGTATAACCAAGTTTATTATTGTACTGTCCAGAAGCACAGTTCACTTTTTTTTTTTTTTTTGGTGGTTTTTGGGTCACACCCGGCAGCGCTCAGGGGTTATTTCTGGCTCCAGGCTCAGAAATTGCTTGCTCCTGGCAGGCACGGGGGACCATATGGGACGCCGGGATTCGAACCGATGACCTCCTGCATGAAAGGCAAACGCCTTACCTCCATGCTATCTCTCCGGCCCCACAGTTCACTTTTAAGTTTATGTAAACAATACCACCTCCCTGTTGAGAATTAACTATAGAGAACTAGAGAAGATCCAGTTACTCAGTTCATCTATGAGTTGGAATCCAGAGTAAGACAGACTCAGGCCAGAGCATAGCATAGGGTCAGGTGCTTGTGTTTTAAGTGGTCAACCCTGGTTAGATTCACAGCACTCCATTTGACCCCCTAACCACCAGGAGTCATCTTTGAGTGCAGAGCCTGGAGTAAGGCCTGAGCACCACCGGGTGGCCCAAAAACAAAATGAAAGAAGACTACTGATATTCACTAATGGGATTAGATGTGTTTTATGCTATAAGAAAGAATTGAGCAGCGAGTATGTACCTTTTCCTTTATTTTAGTAGAGTATACCTAACAAAATTTGGACCCTGTGGGGGCAGGGTTTCTGAAATTGAACTCTCAACCTCATAAAAGCAAATTATGTGTCCCAACACTGAGCAACATCTCTGACCTCTTAATATACTACTTTTTGGCCACTCTGGTGGTGGTCAGGATGTACTCCTGGCTCTTATCAGGGATCACTCATGCTAAAACTTTGAGGACCATACAGTCTGCTGGGCTTAAACCCAGGTGGCTTCTTACAAGGCCTGTGCCTTATCCACTGTACTGTCCACCTCAAAAACTAAAAATTTAACCTTCAAAAACTGATAAGGTTTAGTTTTGTTTTATAGAGCCTACCCTCAGAGGTTAGGGAATGAGGGCCACTCTAGGTAGTTTTCAGAATTCTGATAGTAAGGACTTGATTGGATGGACTGTCTTGCTTCTATACTTGAGACTCTGGACTACAGCCAGTGTTGCTCACACAAGGCAACTCTCTCCTTGGGCTCTCCTTCACCTAAAACTGATAGGTTTAACTCCTTTTTTTTTGGCTTTTGAGGCCACACCCATTTGATGCTTAGGGGTTACTCCTGGCTAAGCGCTCAGAAATTGCCCCTGGCTTGGGGGGATCATATGGGACGCGGGGGGATCAAACCGTGGTCCTTCCTTGGCTAGCGCTTGCAAGGCAGACACCTTACCTCTAGTGCCACCTCACCGGCATTAACTCCTTATTTATATCCTGGTTCTTGTCTTTTTTATTTTGGGGGGGGGCACACCCTGCTGTAACCCTGTTTGGGTTACTGCCCTCAGAAATTACTCCTGGCAGGATGAGGTGACTTATGAGGATCTAACTTGAGTCAGCCGCATGCAAAACAAAACTTCCTATTTGCTGCTTTGGCCAGGTTCTTGTCTTTTTTTGGAGGGTGGGTGGGTCACACCTGGCATCGCTCAGGGGTTACTCCTGGTTCTGCTGGTTCTGTGCTCAGAAATTGGTCCTGGAAGGCTCAGGGGATCATATGGGATGTCGGGAATTGAACCGGGGTCTGTCCCATGTTGCCCACGTGCAAGGCAAATGCCCTACAACTGTGCTATTGCACTGGTCCCCAGGTTCTTGTCCTTTTGAAACATATTTAGAACAAACTATCCTATCTCCTTGATTTTTCTCACATTTTTTTTTTTTTTTTTTTTTTTTTGGTTTTTGGGCCACACCCAGTAACGCTCAGGGGTTACTCCTGGCTATGCGCTCAGAAGTTGCTCCTGGCTTGGGGGACCATATGGGACACCGGGGGATCGAACCTCGGTCCGTCCAAGGCTAGCGCAGGCAAGGCAGGCACCTTACCTTTAGCGCCACCGCTCGGCCCCGATTTTTCTCACATTTCTAAAGTTGTCATATATTGTGTAATAGTTATTAAAAATGTATGTTTAATTTATTGCATCTTGGGGATTGGAAGCTATCTCAAAAGGTTGGAACACATGCTTTGCATGTAGGAACTGTAGGTTCCATCCATCCCTGCCACCTCATCGTTCTCCACACATTGCCAATAGCAGCCTTAGTACAGCAAGAGGAACAATTCTTGAGCAGTGTCAGATAGTCCCAAAGCAAAAGCAAAAACAAAAAAACTAGAAGGTGAGGGGAATTCTCCCAGTTCAGTCCTGAAGAATCCATTCTTTTAAGACATGCTGTGAGATCATATGATACCAGGGATTGAACCCAGGCCTCTTATCATTCAAAGGCTATGCCCTATTCTTTTTGTCACTTCCTTGCCTCTGGCCTTGGAGGATTTTAAAACACAAGTCATTACTAAATAATGGAGAAATTTCCACTGCATCACTTCCTTCTTGCTCGTATATAGTGTTGGTTTTTTTCCCAATAGTAGTTGTAAGAGGGGCAGAGTATCCTCTGGGAAAAGTCAAAAGTAAACTTTGGAAAATGATTTTCTGTCAGCCCTCCTATGATTTCCATTCATTGGGGTTTGGTTACACAATATTGCCACCCTTTTTTAAACCACCCCATCCCCCATACTGAGTATTTGACTCTTTGCCTCCCCCTTTTTAAATTAAATTAAATTAAATTAATTTATTTTTTGGTTTTTGGGCTACACCTGATGGTGCTCGGGTTACTTCTGGCCCTCTCCTCAGAAATTGCTCCTGGCAGGTACAGGGGACCATATGGATGCTGGCATTTGAACCACAGTTGGTCCTGGGTTGCAAGGCAATGTCCCCCTTTTTCTAAAACTTTTTTTTTCTTTTTCTTTTTCTTTTTTTTTTTGGGCCCGGAGAGATAGCACAGTGGTGTTTACCTTGCAAGCAGCCGATCCAGGACCTAAGGTGTTTGGTTCGAATCCCGGTGTCCCATATGGTCCCCCGTGCCTGCCAGGAGCTATTTCTGAGCAGACAGCCAGGAGTAACTCCTGAGCACCGCCGGATGTGACTCAAAAACCAAAAAAAAAATAACCAACTTATTTTGGGGGGGGGGGGTTTCCACACCCGGTGGCGCTCGGGTTACTCCTGGCTCTGCATTCAGAAATATGGGGTAGCATATGGGATACCAGGATTTGAACCACCAGTTGTCCTGGGTCGGCTCCGTACAAGGCAAATGCCCTACCCCATTTTTTAAAAACTCTTGAAACTGGAAGCAAGAGGACTTGAGTATGTTGTGTATACTGAGAAACTTGGCTCTGACAGTTGCTTCAGTCAGTTCTCTCTGGGGAGATCATTAGAGGTGTTAATGGAAGCCTTAAACAAAGACACTTTACTGATGCTGGATTCTGCCATCCTGTAAGTGAGCTCTCTAGAGATCTGTTCGTTGTGGTCATGGAAGGCCGTGGTTGGCGCTGCAATTGCCTGCAATAATTGCACCATCTTGATCAAGAGGGCCTAGAATCCTGTGACTTGAAAGTGAGAGTAGTAGCATTCATAGGTTCTCCTGTTTCTCACTGTATCCATCCAAAGAACAGAACTACAAAAGAATAGAGGTAAGTAGAGATGTTGATAAGAAAGGAAAGAGGAAGTCAGAAAAAAAAAACAGCCATTTGATTCTCTCATTTTTGAAAGAATTAGGAAATAGTGTAGTGATATTTGTGAGCTCTGAGAATTACATCTTTCCTATACCAGTTGATTTGGAGATTGTAACTTTCTTTTTTTTTTTCTTTTTTTTTTTATGGGGTGTTCATGCTCAGGGGTTACTTTTGGCTCTGTGCTCAGATATCACTCTGGTAGGCTCAGGGGACTGTATGGGATGCCAGGGATTCAGCCTAGTCAGCTGCATGAAAACGCCCCTCTTCACTTTACTAGTGGTTTGGCCCCCCTGGAGATTGTAACTTTTATTGGCCAAAATAATTTTTCTGAATGGAGGGTTGGATACTGTTTAGGAGAGAATAACTGATCTATCTTTCTTTATCCTTATTTTTTTTTTTTTTTTTTTGGTTTTTGGGCCATACCCGGCAGTGCTCAGGGGTTACTCCTGGCTGTCTGCTCAGAAATAGCACCTGGCAGGCACGGGGGACCATATGGGACACCGGGATTCGAACCAACCACCTTTGGTCCTGGATCGGCTGCTTGCAAGGCAAACGCCGCTGTGCTATCTCCGGGCCCCCATTTTTTTTTTATTTTAAACTTTTTTGATTGATTAATTGATTGGTTTTTGGGCCACACCCAGTGGTGCCCAGGGGTTACTCCTAGCTCTCTACCCAGAAATTGCCCCTTGCAGACTTGGGGATCATATGGGATACCGGGAATCAGACCTGGTCCCTTCCGGGTCTGATTGTGCTATATGCTACTGCTGTGCTATCTGGCCCCCTCTGACCTATCTTTCAAACAACTCAATTTTTATGTAACCCCTCCTCCTTTTATATAAGAAGGTATTAAGATACATTAACTGGCCGGAGAAATAGCATAGCAGTAGGGTTTTTTCTTTGCACGTGGCTGACCCGGAATGGACCCGGGTTTGATTCCCAACATCCCATATGGTTTCCCAAGCCTGCCAGAAGTGATTTCTGAGCACAGAGCCAGGAGTAACCCATAGTGCTACCAAGTGTGGCCCAAAACAAACAAAAAAAGACTATATTAACCTGGAGGAGAAATATATCTGTATATATACATACATATATATATCTGTGGGGTTATATATGTTTAATATAAAATACTGATTTTCTTTTTTTTTTTTTTTTTTGGTTTTTGGGCCACACCTGGCAGTGCTCAGGGGTTACTCCTGGCTGTCTGCTCAGAAATAGCTCCTGGCAGGCACAGGGGACCATATGGGACACCGGGATTTGAACCAACCACCTTTGGTCCTGGATCGGCTGCTTGCAAGGCAAACGCCGCTGAGCTATCTCTCTGGGCCCAAAATACTGATTTTCTAAGTTCTATAAATTGATTATGTTTATTTAGTATTGCATGTGAGATATAAGGAGCAAAGTTAAAAAATTGCACTTTTTGATACTGAGATAATGTAACTTGAACAGTTCAGTCGTAAGCCTAGCACCACAGAATGGGGAATAGCCTTTTACCACTGTAGGGTGCCCTCCCCAAAAAACCCCCACATTTTCCCTGACATGCTGTAGTTGGTAAGATTTTAGTAAGATCTATACATCAGATAATAGTTTTGTATCAAATGTTTTATTTCCTGAAAAGTTTTTGGTAAACAGTTTGTACAGATAAGGGCATAGAGTCTGCATATTTAGGGAAAAAATTGAGATGTATTTCTGCATATGTGTACTTTTTGGAGAAAAGAATAATATAAGTAGGATGAAATAGTAGCATTTAGGAAATCTGGGTAAAGGGTATATACAGAAATCTTTGTACTGTTTTTAACTGTTTTTTACTGTTTTCTCAAATATTCAACTCAGAAATTCTGTTAAATCTTTTCTGGTACTAGAAACATAATTTTAAACACTTGCCTTGCATGTGTGAGACTGTCTGAGTCCCCCGCCTTTCTTTTCTAAAAAAAAAAAAAAAGGAATGGAAATCAAATAAAATAGTTTGGAAAGAAAATAGGTTTCATCCTTGCAATATAAAATGATCATGTTTGCAGATGTATTCTAGAAGGTCTACATGTAGGTCATGTTAGGATGATGGGGTTTTAAATGACATATCTTCTAGCAAAAGTTGTTGTTTTGTATATACTTGTGACTTTAAGATGACCTTTCTTCTTTTTATTCTTGATTCACAGAGTGAAGGCTGTGTCCCACAGATTCTGGCATCATGAACGTTTTTGATCGGAAGATCAACTTTGATGCCCTCTTTAAATTCTCCCACATGTAAGAGCTTTGACCTTGACTGAAGTTTCTGGTGGCTTCTCCCTTCAAGTTTGGTCTTTTTCTTGGTTCATTAACTTCTGTATATAGATTGCTATTAACTCTACTAGACTCTAGAGGATATGAATCAAGTACCAGATTTTAAGTGTTGCTCTATGGAAAACCAATGTTACTTAGTTTGGATACTGATGGTTTAATACTTGGGGCTTTGATTCTGTTAACCTATTTTTAAAAAATTGAATTTTACATAGTTCCAGGGAAGGATGGGAGGTAAATGATTTTTAGCTTAGGGATGAGATTGGTCCTGGAGTGATGCTATTGTCCTTCTTTCCTAGAACCTCCTCAACACAGCAGCACCTGAAGAAGGTCTATGCCAGTTTTGCCCTCTGTATGTTTGTAGCAGCTGCAGGGGCCTATGTCCATGTGGTCTCTCATTTCATTCAGGTAAGAGCAAGTTTTCCTTTTGGGTTGCCTCTGCGTCTCCTTACTACTTTTTTCAGTAGTTTCAGAACTGAACTCAGCCAGAGTCAGTCATTAAAACAGGAGATGTGCAGTCATCGGTATTTCATCTACACAACTGCATTTGTGCCCTCCCTCTGTACAGTATCTTTTGGGGGTTAGGCAGTAAGCTACACCCAGAAGTTTTCAGGGGACTAAGACATGTCACTCAGGAGCCCTGCTTTGCTGTAAATATGCTCTGTCACTTTGAGCCATCTCTCTGCCCCCCCCCCCAATCTTTTTGTTATGCTGGGTATTGATCCGAGAACTCTTTTGCATGTAAGGCTTGCACTTCATTGAGCCACATATTTGGCCCCCAAACAGAATGTCTTACCCTAACTCTGAAAGATGGGTAACTGACATACCAGGCCCCCAACCACAGTGATTTCCTGCTTTTCCCCTCTCAAGTCTTTATTTTTGCCTATTTGACTATGGAGTACTGCTGCAGGGTTGTTACTTTATAAGGATTTGTCTCATTTTCTGCTAATAGTTATTGTTACATGGTTGAGTGGAAATCTTCTCTTCTTTTTGCTTTTGTTTTTGGGTCATACTTGACAGTGCTCAGGGCTTAGTCCTAGTTATTGGCAGGCTTAGGGGACCATATGTGGTGCCGGACATTTATACCTGCAAGTCAAGTTCCTGCTGTACTATCTCTCCAGCCCCAACAATTCATCCTTTTTTACGTTGAGGGAGCATTTATATCTGACCAGTAGGAATAGAAGAGACAGTTGAGGAATATAACCAAAAAGTTTGAAGTTTTTCACTAACCAAGATGTATACATTGTATTTTTTTTCTCTTTTTTTGGGGGGTTGGGGGGAGGAGGGAAAAGATGGGAGGGGGAGACGGGCGGGGCAGGCTGCCTCGTTGGGAAGGGGAGGGAGGAAGGGAATATACATTATATTTATTAAATTTTGGGACCATATCTTGCTGTGTATCAGTGTGAGAACTCATTAAACCTACCTTCAAGGAGCCGTAGAGATAGCATAATGGTAGGGCATTTGCCTTGCATGCAGCAGACCTAGGATGAACTCAGGATTCCATATGGTTCCCCAAACCTGCCAGGAGCGATTTCTGAGCGCAGAGCCAGGAGTAACCCAAGTGTGGCCCAAAAACCAAAAAAAAAAAAAACCAAAAAAACCCAAAAAACCAAAAACCTACCTTCAAAATAAATTTGATTAGGTATTTATTATTATCTGTCCTTACAGGCTGGCCTGCTCTCTGCCTTGGGATCCCTGGGATTGATGATTTGGTTAATGGCAACACCTCATAGCCATGAAACTGAGCAGAAAAGGCTGGGTCTTCTTGCTGGATTCGCATTCCTTACAGGTTTGTTAGGCCTTGGTTTGTTAGAGTCGGGGAGTACTATTCTTAGATTTTTTTTTTATCACACCTACATGTTCAGTAGTTACTTTTGGTCGTGCATGGGGACCACATGGGATGCCAGAGATCAAACCTGTGTCGACTGCATCCAGGGTGCATATCTCCTATTGTACTATTCTGGCCTGGTCCCTATTCTTAGTATTTCTTTAGATTAATGCCCAGAATTTATATTCTGATTTATATATTCTGTTCACTTTGTCTTTGACTATTGTTTGCCTTGAGATGCTTTTCACTTCAGCTTGGTATATTTAACATTTACAGAATAAGCTCTTTGTCACTGAATTTTCTTTTGCATCCAAAAATAAACTTGTGCTTGAATGAATGAAAATTTAAAACTTAGGTTAAAAAACTGTTATGGTAGATGTGGAACTCAGTTCAGCTTCTCTTAATTCAAAGAATTCTACTTCTTTGAACTCAGGTTGACAACTCTCATAGAACTTTGTGGCAGTTAATTAAAGCCATACACTGGGCCTTAAACTACAGATGCTGATTTTCAAGAAAAGATGTAAAAGCTCTTCTAGAGTTAAGATTAAGGGAAACCTGTCTCAAACTACAGAATGTAATTGCAGAGAAACATTTGAATTCATACAACTCATTCTGAGTATTATCTATACAGTTTGAACAGAAAGGAAAGGATTAAGAGATTAAGATTTTTTTTTTTTTTTTTGAGATTAAGATTTTTTTGATGAAGGAGCCCTGGTATTTGAATGCATTAAGCAGGGTAATTATTTACAAGGAGAGATAATAGTAACCAGAGTAGAGGAAATCCGGGTGCTGGGACAGATTGTTGCTGTGCTTCTGGTTGGCAGGTTACCACCTGCAGAACCGGTCTGGCCTAGGCCACTCTTGCTATTAAGGGAAGCCGTCCTGCATGACTGGCTATAAGACATAGCTTTGCTCTTTAGCCTTCTCTTCTAGTATAATTCTTGATCTGGTCACATTATAGTTCACTTTACTTCTCTTCAATGTTTTGAGGATTTAAAATGTTTGATTCCTTTTCTTTGTGTCATCCAGGATATTTAGCAATTAAGGACATTTATGTCTTATTGTTGTACATTTATGTCTAAATAAACTGTCAAGTTTTCAATAATTAAAGAGTATAGAGGAGAGAGATTTAATTCTTTTCATGGTTCTTGTTGAGGAATTTTAGTTACGTGGGTATGGCTGTACAAGTTGTTTTGGGGCCACATCCAGTAGTGCTCAGGGGTTATTCCTGTCTCTGCACTTGGAAGTTAATACTGAAAGGCTTGGGAAACCCTATAGGGTGCTGGGGATCAAATTCGAGTCAGCTGCATGCAAGGCAAAACACCCACTATGCAATCACTCCGGCCCCAATCTGTCCCAAGTTTTTAATGATCATTTTGGACAAGGGTCTATTTCAAGAACTGACGGTAATATTTATGTTCTGGACTTTTTTCTAGGAATCGGCCTAGGCCCTGCTCTGGAGTTGTGCATCGCCATCAACCCTAGGTAACTTTGTCTTTCTACTTTGATACATAGACTTTTCAATCCAGCTCTGGAGTCCTCAATCTAATGTCTCTCCTTAATAGTATCCTTCCTACAGCCTTCATGGGCACAGCGATGATCTTCACCTGCTTCACCCTGAGTGCACTCTATGCTAGGCGCCGGACCTATCTTTTTCTTGGGGGTAAGTATTGGGTAATAAACAGAGGGTCTCCTTGACTCTTAAATTTCTTACTAGAACTTTTTCTGTCTCCCAGTTCTTATGACTTGGGTTAATATCGTAAGGTTTCATTTTGGGAGCACAGTAAGGAATACCTTTTGGGGATTAAAATATATATAAGCTTTTATCAAAATGAATTTTTGGGTTTCTTGTAGGTATCTTGATGTCAGCCATGAGTCTGATGCTCTTGTCTTCCCTGGGCAATCTTTTCTTTGGATCTATTTGGCTTTTCCAGGTAAGACTTAGCTATACATTTCTAGGGACCATGTGGATCTTTTTCGCCTAACATTTAAATAAGATAGACTAAGGAGTCCTAACTTTGCTGAACGGTTTCTTTTAAAATTTTATTTTTTTGAATTTGTAGAATTGAATCATATTGAGATACAGATTTGTTCATGATTGAGTTTCATTCATACAATGTCCAACACCCGTCCCTTCAATAGTGCACATTTTCTTCTACCAGTACCCCTAAGTTTCTCTGTCTCCTTCTCTCCTCCCAATCCCACTGCCACTTGCCTTTATAGCAGGTCTCTCTCTGGTCACTGTGGTTTGCAATATTGTTACTGAAGGGGTATCATACACATCATTTGACCTTTTAACATCCAGTTCTTGTCCAGAGTGATCATTTGTTATATTGTCACATTGTCATAGTCGTCTCTTTTCTACCCTAAGAGCATGTCCTTACTTTTTGTGGTAAGCTTCCTACCATGGCCCAGTCCTCCTGGACATCTCTATTGTCTTTGAGTATTGTGCTGCCAGGTTTGATCTCCGTCATCCTACATGGTTGATCACCAGGAGTAATTCCTAAGTGTAGAGCCAGGAGTAAGCCCTGAGCATTGCTGGTGTGGCTCAAAAACAAACAAAAAACAAAATAAGTATTAAGTTTTAGGGGCTGGAGTGGCAATTGCTGGTGCTAGCCTAGGATGGACCATGGTTCGATCCCCTGGCGTCCCATATGGTTCCCCAAGCCAGGAGCGATTTCCGAGCGCATAGCCAGGAGCAACCCCTGAACGTCACCAATATGGCCCAAAACAAAACAAAAATGTATTAAGTTTTAGCTACTATGATTTATAGCACTGGTAGGGTTTTGTGCATACAACGTCCCAACACCACACTCCAGTGAGTATCCATGTCTCTCCACCATTGTTTGAGTCCTTATATCTTACTGAAGAATCCCATTAGCTTTCTTTGGATACTGCCTTCTGCTATGGGGTGAAAGCACAGACCAAATGAGTGTTTGAGCTTCATTAAGGAGGATACTGTTTTCCAGAGGTGAAAAATTTATTGGAGGGGCTGGAGAGATAGTACCTTGGGTAGGCGCTTACCTTGCATGCTTCCAATTTATGTTAGATCCCCAGCATCCCATATCATCTTTGCACCATTAAAAGTAATATTCTGGGGTCAGAATGATAGCACAGTGGGCAGTACTTTTGCCTTGCATGAGGTCAACCTGGGTTTGATCCCTGGCATTCCTGATAGTCACCTAAGCCTGCCAGGAATGATTTCTGAGCTCAGAGCTAGGAGCAATCTCTGAGTATCACTGGGTGTGGTCTAAAAAACAAAAACAAATAAACAAAGTGGGGCCAGGGGCCGGAGAGATAGCATGGAGGTAAGGCGTTTGCCTTTCATGCAGGAGGTCATCGGTTTCGAATCCCGGTGTACCGTATGGTCCCCCGTGCCTGCCAGGAGCAATTTCTGAGCCTGGAGCCAGGAATAACCCCTGAGCACTGCCAGGTGTGACCCAAAAACCACCAAAAAAAAAAAAAAAAAAAGGTGGGGCCAGAGAAATGGCATGGAGGTAGGCGTTTACCTTGCATGCAGAAGGGCAGTGGTTCAAATCCCCGAATCCCATATGGTCCCTTGAGCCTGCCAGGAGCGATATCTGAGTGTAGAGCCAGGAGTAACCCTTGAGCACTGCCGGGTATGACCCAAAAACTAGAAAACAAACAAGAAAACAAATAAAGTAATTCTTGAGCACAGAGCTGTGAGAACAGTAGGCTCCCAAACAGAATTATTAGAGTGGCCAAGGGATGACTCAAAAGTTAGAATGTTTGCTTCACAGGTGGGAGGCTTCATTTGCTCCCTGGCAACTTCTTGTTTCCTGACCACTACTGGGTATTGCCCAACTCTTTTCTTCCCCAGATTGTGCAGAATTGTGCCTAGCAAAGTGATGGCTTTAGCATAGGCTTTAATTCCCATGAATATTAATGTCAATAGGCTTAGAATTTAATGTACTTTTTTAGATGGATAGGTGAGAATTCATGGCCCATCTGATGGTATAGGGCCTGCTCTGTCCTACTCTGGCTTTGCTCAGCGATCACTCCTGGTGGGATTGGGATTCCGTATGGTGCTAGAGATTAAACCTGAGTTGTCTCAGTCCAAGGGTAATGCTCTACCCTTGTACTATCTATCATTCCTGCCTCTAGAATTTGATGTACTTTGAAGTGACCAAGAGCCAGGGAAAATGTGTTTTTTTCTCTCCTCCTTGATGTTTACCATATAATAACTTTATTAATTTTTTTTCACCAGGCAAATCTCTATATGGGGCTGCTGGTTATGTGTGGCTTTGTCCTTTTTGATACTCAACTTATCATTGAGAAGGCTGAAAATGGAGATAAAGATTATATCTGGTGAGTATAAAATGGTTATAATGAATATGAAAGATGAAACATGTTTCCTTTCTTTTTTTTTTTTTTTGGAGGGGGGTCACACCCGGCTGTGCTCAGGGGTTACTCCTGGCTCCACGCTCAGAAATTGCTCTGGCAGGCACGGGGGACCCTATGGGGTGCCGGGATTTGAACCGATGACCTTCTGCATGAAAGGCAAATGCTTTACCTCCATGCTATCTCTCCAGCCCCATGTTTTCTTTACCATGACTTTTTTTCTTTTTTTTTTTTTTGGTTTTTGGGCCACACCCGGTGACGCTCAGGGGTTACTCCTGGCTATGCGCTCAGAAGTCGCTCCTGGCTTGGGGGACCATATGGGATGCCGGGGGATCGAACCGCGGTCCGTCCTAGGCTAGCGCAGGCAAGGCAGGCACCTTACCTCCAGCGCCACCGCCCGGCCCCACCATGACTTTTTTTCTAAATCTCTGGACCCACCTTTCTGTCCATATTGGTGGGCTTACGGGTAGACTATGTCACACTGAGTGAATTTATGTGACCATGCTTTAAGAATGTAATTAGGGGGCCGGGCGGTGGCGCTGGAGGTAAGGTGCCTGCCTTGCCTGCGCTAGCCTAGGACGGACCGCGGTTCGATCCCCCGGCGTCCCATATGGTCCCCCAAGAAGCCAGGAGCAACTTCTGAGCGCATAGCCAGGAGTAACCCCTGAGCGTCACAGGGTGTGGCCCAAAAACCAAAAAAAAAAAAAAAAAAAAAAAAAAAAAGAATGTAATTAGGGGCCCGGAGAGATAGCACAGCGGCATTTGCCTTGCAAGCAGCCGATCCAGGACCAAAGGTAGTTGGTTCGAATCCCGGTGTCCCATATGGTCCCCCGTGCCTGCCAGGGGCTATTTCTGAGCAGACAGCCGGGAGTAAGCCCTGAGCACCACCGGGTGTGGCCCAAAAACCAAAAAAAAAAAAAAAGAATGTAATTAGTAGAAAGCCTATGGTTTTGGATCCATATACCCATAGTATAGTCTCGTCATCTGGGGAGAAAAAAAAGGCACCCTCCCAGTCAAAGGCTTTGATGCTTTTAAAAGGATTGGTGAGGCTGGATGAGAGATTTTTTTGGGGGGAGGGGCACACCCAGTTCTCAGAGGTTATTTCTGGCTCTGTGCTCAGCAATCACTCCTGGCATTCTTGGGGGACCATATGGGATGCCAGGAGTCAAACCGGTGTCTGTCCTGTGTTGGCCTTGTCCAAGGCAAACGCCCTGCTGCTGTGATATTGCTCCAGCCCTGAGAGTTGTGGGTTTCTTTTTTTTTTTTGGGGGGGGGGGGAAGACCCACAGCACTCAGGTGATACTCCTGGCTCTGTGCTCAGAAATTGCTCCTGCCAGATTTGGGGGACTATATGGGATGCCAGGAATCAAACCAGTGTCTGTCCTGTGTTGGCCACGTGCAAGGCAAACACCCTGATACTGTGCTATTGCTCCAGCCCTGAGAGTTTTTAAAATATCTTTTACCTTCATGAGTTTGTGTAAAAATTAATGCAGAAAGTTCAGTTTTTGTAAGTAATCTGATTCTCTTTCAGGCACTGTGTTGACCTCTTCTTAGATTTTGTCACTCTCTTCAGAAAACTTATGATGATCCTGGCTATGAATGAGAAGGTTAGTTAACCTTATAATAGAAGTTGAGAATTGCTTCCAAACTCAGTGTATACCTTAAAAAAAATTGAAATCTGCTCACACACATTTGAAAATTAGGCTAGAGGTATCCTTTGGATAAGTTGTTGAGCAGAATCTTTAGACCAAGCTATTCCTTATTTTCCTAAGACACTTTCTATATAGTTAGTAAGTGTCAAACATAGTTTGGCCTAGCAGTAGGGGAGCAGATAAAATCAGGAACTTTGTTTTATTGTAGGAGTCACTCTCAGTTGTGCTTGGGGGCCACTAGGACCACAACTTTTTCTCCTGGGGGTGGGAGGAGGGACATACTGTGTCAGGAATCAAATCCAGGGTTTTACCAAATGCAAGCCATATGTTCTAACATTTGTACCACTCTCATTCCTAGAGTGCATGGGTGGGTCTAGTTCTTTTTTAGGATAGACTGCTTGTCTGTAAGCTTTGCTGGTTAGGATCTAAGCCTATGGCAGCAATAGTGGTCAGGCAGCCTACCCATGCACTCTTGGAAGGGATGTAGGGGCAATTAAACTGCACATCTTATTCTGTTCATTTGTCAGCAACTTGGGGAATTAGTTGAGATTCAACTTCTGTGTTGTGGAAATTTTTTTTCTTTCAGTCCTTAACTAAAGATATTCAGGTATTATCTTACTCAAGGATTAATCATGTAATTTTTAACCCATTTCTAGGATAAGAAGAAAGAGAAGAAATGACGTGACCATCTAGCCTTTCCCAATTGACTTCTCTCTCCACCCCTCATTTCCTCTTACACACATTACAAGTGGTGTGTCCTATGATAATGAAAGCATCAGAAAAGCTTTTGTACTTTGTGGTTTTCTGTATTTTGAATTTTTTGATCAAAAAATCTGATTAGCAGAATATAGTTTGGAGTTTGGCTTCATATTCCCGGGGTTCTTCCCTATTCCCTTTTCTGCCAATCCCACCCTTGCCTTTGTCCTCTGCTCTGGCAGCCAGACACCATGATAGGAGTGAGGTGAAGAGGCAGCAAATGCCAAATGTCCGCTTTCCGACTGCGCTTCATTGAGTGGACTGAACTGTTAGAGTCACATAGCCAGTCCTTCACTTTTGTTGGTTTGTACACAGCTCCTGTGCAACTAAGCAATATGTTTTCCATTGAAAAGAAATTTGCTGGTCCTGTTGTTACTCAGGCTCATTAAAGCTGAACATCTCTCAACCCCTCCAAGGAAACTGAAGAGCATTTTTGGTGAAAATTTTGGCCTCCCAACTTGCGATTGGTCTGGCAAATACTATTTTCTTGTCATCATGAAAGGAATGTGGATGTGTGGGGTTCCCTTCACATTCCTTATCTGAATATTGGGGAGCCTGCTTGTTCTCCCCCCACAGGGCAGGAGGACCTCAGCACAAAAGGAAGACTTGGCAGGCATTGGTGAAAGGCTGATTATGGCGTAGCGGAGAATCTCAGCTTACTCTGGGTCTTTGTTATTTTTTTTGTTGATTATTCTGTGACCTCCACCAGGTAGCTGTGTTTAAAGGTTTCAGGAGAGAGAGAACGGGAGGAATGATCATGGACTCATCTACGTGGACAAGCCTAGATTAAGATCTGCCTGGGCAGAGAAGCAAAATCTCTTAGTCGTTCTTTGTTGAGATCAAGATCATTTATAATAGTCTTTTGGTAGGTTTGTCATATCCTACCGGACACTTAAAAGACAGGGTCAGATTAGAGTTTTGGGCCGTAGACAAATGTTCATTTTACTCAAACTAGAGCTTTGGAACAGTAGGTAATTTTACACATGCACTTTAGTTTTGGTCTAATAACCTGTTTCCAGAAATCAACGTCTGGATGGGACACAGGTGGTAAAAGTTGCAAAATATCTGATTATCTTCTATGTGATGGTTAAACTTGTGGGAGGGCAGCACTGTAACACAGGTCACATGCCTCTTCTGTGGGCTGCACAGGCAGAGGAGCAACAACAGGATTGGTAGCAGTGTAATTCTGGCTACTTGCAGGATTCCATGGAAGGGACTCTGAACCATTCAAAGCTCATTGTCAGGTATTTGCCTTTCATGTGGTCAAACTGGGTTCACTCCCAGGCATCCAGTGATCCATAAAGCACCACCAGGAGTGATCTGAGCATTGCTGCTTGTGGCCCAAAAAGCAAAAAGAACAAAAGCTTATTGCCAGTAGGATAACATTTTTGACTCCCTGTTCCCACTAGCTAATCAATAATGGCTCACGCTTGGTCACTGTATGTTGCCTGAAACAATGTCCTGCCTATGAACTGCTGCTGGAAGGGCCTGCCCCCAGAAGGCTCACTCACACTGGATGCTACTCTCTTGACTTAGCTGCTGCCTCCAGCTTCTGACCTGGGAACTTCCTGAAGGGATGTCCCATTCAACCCCCACTAATCTACTCCATAAATTTACTTCTCTGCTAGGTCTGAGAATCTTAAGTAACATCTTTTGAAGCCAAACTCCACCTCTTGTGCTTTTTCGCTTGGGATAAAGAAGTCTTTCTTTAGAAACAGTGCCAAGAATGACAAGATATTAAAAAAATACTACTTTTAAAGAAAATGTCTAAAAGGTTTTTAATACAGTAATCACTGTAATTGTCACTTTCTTTTCTAGTTCTTGGTTGTCAGCCCAGGCTGCATTTTTCTCATACTGTGAAGACAAAGATGTTTTTGATTCAGAAATATATGAAATCTACATAGTCTTTAATTTGTAAAAAATAAAATTCCTTAACCTTTGTTGATGTTTATGTGTGTTAAGTTTAGTGCCAGAGCTGTGTGACTTGGGTATTACTGACTTGCTGGTTGGGACTGTTAATGAGATGGGTCAAGATGGTCTGCTCAAGTAAAGAACAAGGATCACTGACTGAGGTAGACCGATTTGTTGCTTTTGCTTGCCATAGATATTGGTAATCTTTTCTGTCCAATTGTCTGATTCTGTATCAGATTTCTTCTTGGGGTGGGGGAGGCAGCCTCCCCCACAGCCCCTAACCCATACTACCAGAAAGCCACACCCACATTCCATACTATACCTCTATGTAAAATGGCTGAGCTTCACAGCTTCAGGACATATCTTGGAAGAGATGCTAAGCTGATAAAAGAGCCCCTTGGAAGGGACTAGGCCAAGAATTATCTTGGTTCCACAGATCCATGTAACACCTTAAAATTCTACAATACAAATTAGATGGTAATAATCCCATGGAGCTCAAAATCAATAACAGAAGGCTCAACTAGCAACAGTAAATTCTCAAAACAATGAGTTTTTGTTTTTGGACTACACTTGACGTGGTTGGCTCTGACTCAGACTTACTTGGACTCCTGGTAGATAACTATAATGGATACCAGGGAATGAATCCAGTCTTGTGCAAGGCAAGCACCCTATCCCCTGTACTCTTGCTCTAGCCCAACAGAAAAAGACCTTAATAACAAAAACCATTGTGAGCTACAACTATTTTCACAGATTTTCTTTTATTGAACTTTTTATAATTCAGCTTACGTTTTATTGTGACAAATACAAAATACAAAAAATATTTTGTGCCTGCTGAGGGAGAAGCTTGGAAATTGGGGACAATTGTGGAGGTAAAGTCACACTGGTGAAGGGATTTGTTGTTAGAACATTGAAGGCCCCAAACTACTGTGAATCACATTGTAAAACAATGTTTTAATGTTTTTTTTTTTTTTTTTGTATTGCTTGTTTTTAAAGAAGGTCAATCTCTAGGACTGTTAAAGCTCTTAGCTTACAGGGTAGGCAAAGATAATGATAAAGTAAATAGGATGCTTGTCTTACAGCTAACCTGGATCAATCCCCCTCCCCTGTATGGTCCTTTGACACCCACCAAGAGTGATCTTTTGAGTGCTGAACCAGGAGAAAGCCCTGAGCACTGCCAGGTGTGGTGCCAAAAATTTTGTTCCCTTGGCCTGTGTAGCCTTCGGTTTTGGGTGGAGGACTACAAAATGTCAGGTACTGTACAAAGTGGCTTAGAGGTTTGATTTAGTATTCCTAGTAGACTAATCCATAATTGGATTATTATTATTATCAATAGACTGATCCATAATTGACAAGGTGGAGCCATCCGGAAGCAGCAGAACTTTTTTTTTTCTTTTTGGTTTTTGGGCCACACCCAGCATTGCTCAGAGGTGACTCCTGGCTGTCTGCTCAGAAATAGCTCCTGGCAGGCACGGGTGACCATATGGGACACCGGGATTTGAACCAACCACTTTTGGTCCTGGATCGGCTGCTTGCAAGGCAAACACCGCTGTGCTATCTTTCCGGGCCCGCAGCAGGACTTTCTGAAAGAAGCAAGATGCACTCAGTTCTTCCTTTTTGCCCTTTGTAAGTCATGCTAGGCCCAGAGAGTGGAAACCTTTGTACCCTGACCTTTATTCTCTAGAAGGAAAGGAGCAAGTCTTCTTTTTGTTTTTGTTTCTGTTTTTGTTTTTTTGGGCCACACCCGGTGACGCTCAGGGGTTACTCCTGGCTATACGCTCAGAAGTTGCTCCTGGCTTGGGGGACCATATGGGACACCAGGGGATCGAACCACGGTCCATCCTAGGCTAGCGCCACCACGCCGGCCCCGGAGCAAGACTTCTACCCCAAATTTGGTAACTAGTATAAAAGTGAGCTTTTTAACCATCCCCCCCTTCTGGATAAGACAGATTTAGGGCCAGGAGACAGTATGGATTTAGGGTGCATGTTGAGGATGTGCTTAACCTGGCTTCAATCCCTAGTACTATGTGGTCTCTTGAGAAACCACTGCCAGTGTATCCCAGGTATCCCTGGCACCACAGGTCTTGAGTAGCAGCATCACATTGTTGAACTCAGCTAAGGATTGCTTGTGAATACCTATATGTAGGCCTTCTGAGTACTTCAGAGCCACCCCTAGATAAAGATACAGAGATGAGAACTGGAGTGATAGCACTGTTGCAGGCTAACTTTGGTTCGCCAGATCTTGTGGACTGGCCTTGGGGTCCAGATGCTTTAGAGGGCTTCTTTTGAGTCCTCTCTGGAGAGAGTGGCTACACGGACGTGAAATATGAAGAAAATGAGACCACACAATGTATGGGGAAACACGTTCTGGCAAGAGTGTTGCAAATTTAATTTCCAATCTAGGAGTATTTAAAGGGTAAAAACCAGTCATAGATATTGAGAAGAATGTTTACAATTACAGAGCAGAGCTTAACAATAAAACAATACTTCAAGTTATGGGTAAATCAGTGAGTTTCTGAGTTACAAAGGAGAAGGTCATAACTCAAGGCAATTCCTTGCAAACTAGTTTTAGATGCAAAATAAAGGATTAGTGAGAAGTAGGAAAAAAATCTAGGAATTTTATCTTCACCTGGGATGGGCTCTATTTTAGAGGTCAAGTGAAAGAAAGAACTCAGTTCACTAAGGTGTAATTCTCATTTTCTGGAAAAAGTCAATAGCCCAGAATCTGCATTCTGGCTATGCCCTTGCATCCCAGAAGCTGGCACGTTGAGGAGAGAGAAAAAAATATTGTCTGATTTGGTGCTAAAAATTATCCAGGTAAAGGGGTTTTAATCAAGGCTTTATTTTACCTGTGAATATCAGTGGAAGGCAGATGTTAAAGGGAGTCCGTAAAAGGGTCCATAGAAGCCCACCCACTCAATAAAAAACATGAAACATACCTTTAGAGACTGTAAAAGCAAAACGGGGTTTATTTAATTCAGAGCTCTGGGGCACCGGGGACTGCCATGCAGATTGAAACCAGAAGCCCCAGGTCATCTAGGAAGGTGTCTTTTATAGGTTTAAGGAACCTTAGGAGGAGGGTCAGTATGGAAAGTAGGGCTTGTAAAATGCGCCAATACCAAGTCTAGGTTCAAACACAATGTCCAATCAGATGGTGAGCTTGTCCTTTTTCAAATAAGGCGAGAACTTTAGGAGGGGCGAGCAGAAGTCCATTTTGCTCAAATATGTCAAGTTTCTCTTAGGAGGGCATTGGCTGATGGTTACCAGGGCAGCAGGCTGTTGATATCTTTTTTTTTTTTTTGGTTTTTGGGCCACACCCTGTGACGCTCAGGGGTTACTCCTGGCTATGCGCTCAGAAGTTGCTCCTGGCTTCTTGGGGGACCATATGGGACGCCGAGGGATCGAACCGCGGTCCGTCCTAGGCTAGCGCAGGCAAGGCAGGCACCTTACCTCCAGCGCCACCGCCCGGCCCCAGGCTGTTGATATCTTAAGGCAAAATTCCAGATGAGGGGCTTGCCTAGCAAGCAGCCGACCCAGGACTTAAGGTGGTTGGTTTGAATCTCTGCGTCCCATATGGTCCCTGTGCCTGCCAGGAGCTATTTCTGAGCAGATAGCCAGGAGTAACCCCTGAGCACCGCTGGGTGTGGCCCAAAAAAAACAAAACAAAAAATTCCAGATTAAGGGGATTAAGAAGGTGGGGTGAGGGCCCGGAGAGATAGCACAGTGGCGTTTGCCTTGCAAGCAGCTGATCCAGAACCTAAGGTGGTTGGTTCGAATCCCGGTGTCCCATATGGTCCCCCATGCCTGCCAGGAGCTATTTCTGAGCAGATAGCCAGGAGTAACCCCTGAGCACCAGCGGATGTGACCCCCCCCCCCAAAAAAAAAAAGAAGGTGGGGTGGAGAAAGGTTTAACAGGCATCTATCACATATCTGAGTTATTATAATATCTATTTTTATAAATTTCCCCCTAACAATATATATGTAATTATTGTAGGCCAGGAGACAAAGGAAGACAGCCTAGTTTGGTGGTTCAGGGGAACATGTGAGATGATACCTGAGATAAGGCTAACTCTCAAGAATTAGTAGGAGAGAAAGGTTGAAAAATTCAGTGGTAGGGCATATGCTTTGGATGTATATAGGCCCTGGTTTTTATAAATCCCTGGCATCACTGGGTTGTGTGTGTGCACACACGTAGCTGTAAATGGGCATGTTTACAGATCAAGAGATTAATATGAGAAAGTGCACAGAAGTATGATTGGGCTTGAGAGTACCAAGGTGCAAATAGGCTAGATTGGGGCTAGAGTACAGTATGTAAGGTTCTTGCCTTGAACATGGCCAACATGGGTTCAATCTCTGGTACCCTATGTTTCCTGATCTGTGCCAGGAATGATACCTGAAGGCAAAGCCTGAATGTAAACCCTGAGCACATCACTGGGTATGCCTCTCCCCAGAAAACCTAGTTTTTTTCTGGGTTATTTGAAAGAAACTTAGCAAGAAGAAGGGCTAGGGCTGGAGCAATAGCACAGAGCGTTTGTCTTGCACATGGTCGATTTGGGTTTGATCCCTGGCATCCCATATGGTCCCTTGAGCCTGCCAAAAGTAATCCTTAAGCGCCACCAGATGTGGACCATAAAACAAAAACTAAGAAGCCCTTGGTGAGTAAAAAGTCATTAAGGACCTGGTATTCCAGACTAAGGAGTTGGTTTATTATTAGGGTTAGAGACTTGAAACAAGTGAGGATCAGGTTTTCTCAGGTGATTGGAAATAAATTGGGAAAAGTGGCCAGTTGAAAGGTGGTTATATTCTGCTCACTCATATTTCCTAGAAGGTTCATAGCTCCTTGGAGAAATGGTACTATACAGGAAATGTGATGAATTTGGATAATTATTATGTGATAGCAAAGAACTATCAAAGGTGACAAATTTCATTCATAAGGACCCAGAAACCAACCTTCCTAATGGCCAAAACAGTCATTTGAGCATTGGTAAAAAGTATTAAGTTGCAATAAATAGAAGTTGTTTAAAAGTTCATAATGATATATTTTGTTTTTATTTTTTATTTGTTTTTGGCCACAGCTGGAAGTGCTCAGTGCTTACTCCTGGCTCTGAGCTCAGGCTTCACTCCTGGCAGTACTTGGGACAATGGGATGGTGGGTATCAAGCCCAGGTCACTGACAGGCAAGGGAAATGCCCTATCTGCTGTCCTATTACTCAAGCTCCATCTCATCCTAGTGAGATGTGTGTGTGTGTGTGTGTGTGTGTGTGTGTGTGTGTGTGTGTGTGTGTGTGTATTTGGATTTTGGGTCACACCCAGCAGTACTCAGGGATTACTCCTGGCTCTATCAGAAATCACTCCTGGCAGGCTCGGGGGACCACATGGGATGCTGGGATTCGAACCATCGTCCTTCTGCATGCAAGGCAAACGCCCTGACTCCATGCTATCTCTCCGCACCCCCAAGTGATATTTTTTAAAGAAAGAGAGAATGGGGAAAGTGAGGAGAGAAAAGAAAGAAGAGAGAAAGTAAAAAGAATATAAAAGAGAAGAGAGGGGCTGGAGCAATAGCACAGCAGGTAGGGTGTTTGCCTTGTAAGTAACTGACTGACTCAGGTTCGATCTTTGGCATCTCATATAGTCCCCCAAGCCTATCAGGAGTGATTTCTGAATGCAGAACCATGAGTAATCTCTGAGTGCCGCGGGGTGTTGCCGAGAGAGAGAGAGAGAGAGAGAGAGAGAGAGAGAGAGAGAGAGAGAGAGAGAGAGAGAGAGAGAGAGAGATAGAGAGAGAGAGAGAGAGAGAGGGAGAGAGATGGAAAGAGAGGGAGAGAGAGAGAGGAGAGAGAGAGGGAGAGAGAGAGGGGAGAGAGCGAGACATAACTCCAGGCATCTATATGAATTGAGGGTCTCCCACCCTCTGTAACTTCTAGCAGGAGAAGAGAACAGCAGAATATGAACCAGAAAAAAAAAAAAAAAGAATATGAACCAGGGATCCAGTTTGCATGTAAGCTTGGCTTCCTCATTTCACTTGGGATCAAGCGTCCCAAGTGGCTTGGAAAGTAGGTTGCAAGGGAGAGAGCCTTGAGAAAACAATGTTGCCACCACTCTGCTTGACCTGCTTGGTCAGCCAAGGGAAAGGGTCCGCTGGTAGTCTGCTCCTAGCTTCTACTATATGAACTCTTGCATGCCACCAATCCCTCGAGGCAGCCTTAAAGCTGTACCCCAAGCCCATTATTTTCTGCATAGAGGAGAATGGATCCCCATTATTTAACTTATCAGAGCCATGAATTCAGACTGGAGTGAGGAATTGTTCTTTGCAAGAAAAGGGAAGACAATTCCTGCCTCAACACAGACTTTTCCCAACACAGGTCCATTGCCTTCCTCTCCGAAAAGAAGCACAGGAGAGGGGCTGGAGTGATAGCACAGTGGGTGGAGAATTTGCCTTGCATGTGTCTGACCTGGGTTTAATCCCCTGCATCCCATATGGTCCCTGACCCTGCCAGGAGTGATTCCTGAATGCAGAGCTAGGAGTAGCCTCTGTGCACCGCCAGAGGTATCACCCCCATTCCAAAATAAAAGAATCTCACGAGAAGGAAAAATACACTTGATCTTAGCCAAAAGGCCGAGAAGCGATGAGAAGGAAAAATAGAGAGGCAAAATAGTTTTTATTGAGAAAAATGTGAGAGGAAAGAGAGATCCATATTCAGGAGAGAACATAGGCTTCTTGAGAGCAGAAAAAACCCATAGTGATATTTAAAAAAACGTCTTATTGGTCACCACTTCCCTCTTTCTTTGCTGTGATGATGAAGATGATGAAGTGGGGTTGGGTCACATCCTCAAATGTGTATGGTTGCACTCACCAGGGCACATGCACATACTGGGCTGTGGTGCTTAGCACTTCACATACTACAGTGTTTGGTTCCACAGGGATGGAACTTGCATGCCTGCAAAGCAGACACCAGGCTATTGTGGAGTTTGGGCCCTTGGGCCTCACCCAAGGCTTAGGGCTTACTCTCGGCTCTTTCTGTGCTCAGAGATCACTTCTAGTAGGGCTCAGGGGACCATACAGGGTGCAGCACTGAACCAGGGTAAGCTTCATGACAACAAGTTCTTAACCCTGTATTATCTTTCCACCACCTTGTTTTTCTTCAGTTTAATATTTTTGTGGTGTCAGAAATCAAACTCAGGACATGCAAGGCATATGAACTGTCACTGAGCCACAATGCTAGCCTGCTGGACTCCTTGCTTACCTTTGTAAGACGCTGGAAAGAATCACTTCCAGAAACTAGTTCTATTTAGAAAGAAGCAGCAGTTACACTTCTGTAGTAATTGTGTTTCCAGATAATCATGATAGGAAAGTGAAAGTTTTAGGGCTGCAGAGATGGCTCAAAGAGCTGAACAAATGCTTTTACATGCAGGGGTACTTAATTTTATCCAGAGAAACATGGGGGGTTACCCTGAGCACCCCCAGAAGTGATCCCAGCACCATGCCAGAAGGAGCATTGAGCACTATTGTGTGACCCCAGTACAAATAAAACCAAGCAAGCAACCAACCAACCAACCAACCAAGCAAACAAACAAAAAAGAAAAACTCAGATAACTGAGTAAAGAAACTTCGGTAAAGGGCCAGAGAGATAGCATGGAGGTGGGGCATTTGCTTTGCATGCAGAAGGATAGTGGTTTGAATCCCGGCATCCCATATGCTCTCCTGAGTCTGCCAGGAGCAATTTCTGAGGGTAGAGCCAGGAGTAACCCCTGAGGGCTGCCAAATCCCCCCTCTCAAAAGAAAAAAACAAACACAAAACTTTGGTACACAATGGATTACTACTTGGTCATTGGAAAAATTAAGTTATGTGATTTTCTGCAATGTAGATGGATCTGGAGAGTATCATATTGAATGAAATCAGTCAGAGGACTCAACAGACTGAGTGACCTTTCTCATGTGTGGGATATAAAGAAATTTCCCAAGGGAGTTGGATTTCAAAAGCCCAAAGGCAATAGAAATGGAGAGCAGGAGAATTGGTGTTCAGTAGGAATCTTGCCACTGGGGTGGACAATTGAGGAGGGAAATGTGCCTGCCATAGAGGCAAGCAGGCAGAGGGGCAGCAGGAGAGGAGGCATTGGTGAGAGTAGTGGATACTGATGAAGGGATTGGTATTGGAATACAATACAACTGAAACTCAATCACAAATATCTTTGAAGGGGCTGGTGAGGTGGCGCTAGAGGTAAGGTGTCTTCCTTGCAAGCGCTAGCCAAGGAAGGACAGTGGTTCCATTCCCCGGTGTCCCATATGGTCCCCCCAAGCCAGGGGCAATTTCTGAGTGCTTAGCCAGGAGTAACCCCTGAGCATCAAATGGGTGTGGCCCGAAAAGCCAAAAAAAATCTTTATAATTTTTTAATTTATGATGATAAATACAAATAAATTTTAAATGTTTAAAAATAATATATGTGTGTATATGTATGTATGTATGTATGTATGTATGTATGTGTATACTCCTAGCTCTGTGCTTAGAAATTGCTCCTGGCTGAACCATATGGGATGTCGGGTATCGAACCCAGATCTGTCCCAGGTTGGCCACATGCAAGGCTTATGACCTACCGCTGCACTCCAGCCCCAATAAATAATTTTTATCCTAGAAATATTTCAAGGATAACAAAATTACAGAATTCTTGTCAATTTGCACACCCCTGCTGAAATAAGGATGATAATGATATAATAATGACATCCACCACCATCTTGGAGACAACTCGATGTACTTCCTAATGGAAGTTAACACTGCCAGTGATGGGGTCCTGCGGGAAAACAAAATGAAGGCCTGGAGCTAGTGCGCGGTATGCAGGCTGAATGTGGGAGGTTGTGGGAGGCCTGATTGAGGTTCTGGTATCACATGGTCCGTCAAGCACCTCTTGGAGTAACACCAGTTCTACCATGTGTGGGGAAATTTGTAACTCTACAGGGTAATCCTGAGCGTCACCGGGTGTAGCCCAAAAAACAAACAATCAAATATATATATATATATATATATATATATATATATATATATATATATATATATATATATATTTCAGTTTTGGGTCACACCCAGCAGTGCTCAGGGGTTACTCCTGGCTCTATGCTCAGAAATAGCTCCTGGTAGGCTCAGGGGACCATATAGATGCCGAGATTTGAACCACGGACCTTCTGCATGAAAGGCAAATGCCTTACCTCCATGCTATCTCTCTGGCCCCACAATAAAAGATTTCTATAGTAAAGGTCAGGCAACAAAAATTATATGCAAAAAGCAATGGCTTTCTACATACAAATAATCTAAGAGAAGAAAGAGATTAAAACAATCTCAGTTATAATTGTGTCTCAGAAAATCAAGTATTTTGGAGTTAGGTTAACTAAAGAGGTAAAAGGCCAATATAAAGAAAACTACAAAACATTACTTCAAGAAATAAAAGAGAACACAGAAAAATGGAAATGTATCCCCTGCTCATGGATTGAGAGGTTCAACATAATTAAAATGGCAATATTCCCTAAAACATTGTATAGATTTAATGCAATCTCTTTAAGGATATCTATGACATTTTTCAAATAAATAGATCAAATATTCCTAAAATTTATATGGAACAATAAACCTCCATGAATAGTTATAACAATCCTTGGGAAAAAGATAAGAGGCATCACTTTTCCCAACTTCAAACTGTATTAGTATGAAAAAGTAGTAGCTATCAAAGCAGCATGGAATGGAATAAAGTAATGGAATAAAGACAGACCCTCAGATCAATGGAACAGACAATTTGAATATTCTGAGACTGACTTTTATATATATGAACAATTAATCTTTGATAAAAAGAAAAGAATGTATACAAAGTGAGCAAGGAATGCCTCTTCAACAAGTGATGTTGGGACAACTGGTCAACTCTTGCAAAAAAAAAAAAAGTGAACTCAGACTTCTCTCTAACTTTATGTACAAAGGTCAAATCAAAATTAATTAAAGACCTTAATATCAGACCTAAAACCATAAGGTACATAGAGGAAAACATAGGCAGAAAACTCTCCATGACATTGAAGCTAAAGGCATCTTCAAGAATGAAACTAAAGGGGCCGGCAAGGTGGCACTAGAGGAAAGCCTTGCAAGTGCTAACCAAGGAAGGACCACGGTTCGATCCTCTGGCATCCCATATGGTTTCCCCCCAAGCCAGGGACAATTTCTGAGCACTTAGCCAGGAGTAACCCCTGAGCATCAAATGGGTGTGGCCTGAAAAAAAAAGAATGAAACTAAAATACCACTAACCAAGCAAGTGGAAGGAAATATAAACAAATGGGACTACATTAAGCTAAGAAGCTATGAACCTTAAATGAAATGGTGAATAGGATACAAAATCTCCCCATAGAATGGAGAAATTTTCACTACATACCCATTTGTTAAAGGGCTAAAGGGCTAATATCTATGATATACAAGGCACTGTTAAACTTTAGCAAAAAAAAAAAAATCATCTCACCCCATCCAGAAATGGAAAGAAGAGATGACATTTTTTTTTCCAATTTTTTATTTTTAATTATGAGAACAAAGATGCAAAGAAAGAGGACAAGGTAAAGTTACAGTGGAAGGACAATCACCCATAAACAGAATTCTCAGAAGAAGTCCCCTTGCTGATATCTTAACTTTGAACTTTCAGCCAAAGAACATTAAGATAAATAAAACAGAACCCGAGTACAATTACTTTATCCCTCAAGTCCCCAGATTGTAATACATTACAATATTTCTTAGCAGCACACAAAGCAATCTAAAGCCATAAAACTTATGCAACTCCTTAAACATTAAAGACATAGTATTTTTTTACATTTCCATGCACATGCATATTAGTTTAAGTTAACCTCAAAAGTTTTTTTTTTTTTTTTTTTTGGGCCACACCCGGCAGTGCTCAGGGGTTACTCCTGGCTGTCTGCTCAGAAATAGCTCCTGGCAGGCATGGGGGACCATATGGGACACTGGGATTCGAACCAACCACCTTTGGTCCTGGATCGGCTGCTTGCAAGGCAAACGCCGCTGTGCTATCTCTCCGGGCCCAACCTCAAAAGTTTAAGTGGTATTTTTTTAAGGATTAGAGTCAAAGGAGCACAGTAAAAACGGTGTTAGAGTGGCAATTATTGTTTGCATAGGCCCACCAAAATATGAGGGACATGGAAAGGAAAAATCTTGGCCTAAATATAAGGAGACCCTACCCCTGAAGTTTCCTGGCATAAGACCAACTCTAGGCTCCAGGCAAGCTAGTTTGTCCAATCCAAGACATTGTCTGTAGAGCCAACACACTTTTATTTTTCACACAGTCTCTGTTGTTGGTATCATGTTTCTGTATTAAAGATCCTGGAATCTGCATATTCTACATTGAAGTCAGGATGTGGAGCGTCCTCTAATTTCACCTCACAATTAAAGGGCAATGCAGAGAGCCCTGTCCTGTAAGCAGGTCGTTGTTGTTGTTAAGTCTTCTCAGTGTTAAGGGAAGTCTCTTTTGAGCAGGTCGATGTCAGAGCAGCGGTAGGGTCTTCCCTGGTAGAGGATTGTTTCCAGGTGATGTTAAACTTGGATGCTTCATGGATGGCTTCCCTGGTTCAAGGGTGAATGGAGAATGCCCATTCTTCTGAGGCCTGTGCCAGGTCATTATGTCAATGTTCAGGGTGTAAGGTCCCGTTGCACTACAAGATTTGTGTGTTCCGATCTCTATTAGATAAGATCTTATTTGTATGTATAGTATTTTCCTTTTTTTTTTTTTTTGGTTTTTGGGTCACACCTGGCAGTGCTCAGGGGTTATTCCTGGCTCCAGGCTCAGAAATTGCTCCTGGCAGGCACAGGGGACCATATGGGGCGCCGGGATTCGAACCGATGACCTCCTGCATGAAAGGCAAATGCCTTACCTCCATGCTATCTCTCCGGCCCCGTATTTTCCTATTTTAATGTGCCTATGCAAACAAGGAACAATGCCACATGGCGTTATCAGCGCATATGGGGGCCATAAGAACAAGTCCAACAATCCCCATGACATGGTACAATCATAAGCATTAAACTGGGGGACTCTTTTACCAAAATTTCTTATTGAACAGCTCACAAAGAGAAGAAAAGATAAAAAGTGGTTAGAATCATTATTGTATAAGAGAATATTTAGTAAGACATATAGCTGTCAGAGAAAAAACGGGCCCGGAGAGATAGCACAGCGGTGTTTGCCTTGCAAGCAGCCGATCCAGGACCAAAGGTGGTTGGTTCGAATCCCGGTGTCCCATGTGGTCCCCCGTGCCTGCCAGGAGCTATTTCTGAGCAGACAGCCAGGAGTAACCCCTGAGCACTGCCGGGTGTGGCCCAAAAACCAAAAACCAAAAACCAAAAAACCAAAAAAAAAAAAAAAAAAAAAAAAAAAAAAAAAGAGTAATGTGGGTCACTGATGGTTGGGGGGGAGAGAGAGTTAAGGAGTAAAAATGAGCTTTCTTGGGTGTGCGAAAGGACAGAAAACAAAATGGACATTCTGCATACGCAAATAGGGAATACTCTTAATATATATTGTGTGCGCGGGGGCAATAGCCCCCATGCAGTTTTGAATATGTAGACTGGTAAGAAATTGAAAGTGACAACTTTAGTGCAACCGAGAAAATCTCAGCACACCCCAAGTTAGGACCCACCATTTCGGTAGAGAGCCGGAAGCCAGAGTCTGCCCGCCCTCCACCCTGTGCCCTTCCCACCCTAGTGCTGGGGTAAGGGCAGGGAAAGCTTGGGACCTAATCTAGAAGGGACCACCCGACACAGCACCCGGGGACGGCCTGGAGTCCGGGGGCAGAAGAGGGGACGGCTGGGGGGGCCTATCAAGGCTCCCAGCACACCCATGCCTTCGACATGGAGTCTCTCCCAAACCCCATGCCGGCTAGAGCTAACCTCCAGATCAAGCAAGAGATGACATTTTCTCAAAGAAGAAATACAGATGGTCAAAAGGCACATGAAGAAAATGCTCCACATATTAATTATCATGGAGGTGCAAATCAAAACAACAACAAAATATCAACTCACACACAGAGACTGGCACACATCACAAAGAACAAAAACAACCAGTGCTGGGATGGATTCAAGGAGAAAGGTATTCACATCCACTGCTTGTGGTAATGTCAACTAGCCCAGTCTTTTTGGAAAACAATATAAATATTTCTCAAAAAACTAGAAATTGAGTTTTCATAAGATTCAGCAGTACCACTCCTAGGAATATAGCCTAGGATCCCAAAAACCAAAAATAAATAAATAAATTAAAAAAAAAAAAAGAAATTGCCAGAAATGTTGATGCTCTCACAGCACACAACCACCACCTTTCGGCCCAGCAGCACTTGCTTGGCCACAAAGGTCTGCCAAGTGGCCCAGGAGATGACCCTGGCCATCCAGCACCAGCACCTGCCCCTCCACCATCTTCAGCAGCCACCCGGGCTGTAAACTTTTTTTTTTTTTTAAATCTTTCTAACTATGAGTCTCTGTATCTTTATTATTCAATATATTCATTCTTGAAAATATTAAAGAACCTGGGCACCATGTGTCTTCTACTACTGCTGTACTGCTGCAATTACTCAGTTAAAAGAAGACTCCATAACTAATCTGAAAAAGAACAATGAACAGCTGAATCTTCCCAGGTGGGACCAGTCTACTGGCTAAAAAATGGGTATTCTTGGAATGGAGGTAGGATGAATTCCCCCCCTCAACCCTCCCTGTTACCATAGGAAAAATGAGCCACCTCTGCCCACTCTCATCATCTTGCTGGCAGAGAAAAAAAAAATCCAGCTCCGCAACTAATCTCCAAAAGAACATGTTCCCAGGTGACTGACAACCCTGGGGCCTTCTTGGAATGGGGGTGGGCAGATTCCCTTACTGCCTGAAGACACAGCAGCCTGAAGACACACTGACATCTTCCAACAGAGAAATGGCCTAACTTCACAACTGAACATTATCAAACAACCAAACCACCAAATTGTTCAAGATCTACAGTTCCTGGATCATGCATGTGGCTGCATATGCAGCTGTGAGACACCTTAGAATTTCATAGTACTGCCAGCCCAGTAGGATTAGAGCAAATATGATAGGAAAGTTTCACCAGAATATCATGAAGTTCAATGAGCACAGTAGATGTCATTTTCAGACAATGACTTTAGCAACATCATTGTGAGATATAACAATGATCACAAATTGGTTCTTATTGTTTTTTGGTTTTTTTTTTTTTTGGGCCACACCCGGTGGCACTCAGGGGTGGTTACTCCTGGCTATGCGCTCAGAAGTCGCTCCTGCCTTGAGGGGCCATGTGGAATGCTGGGGATCGAACCGAGGTCCGTCCAAGGCTAGTGCTGGCAAGGCAGACACCTTACCTCTAGCGCCACCGTGCTGACCCATTCTTATTGTTCTAAGTTTTGACAATTCTATTTGCCTTTGTGTTATAACAGTATGAAGTGAAGTTGTTTGTGCTGCAAGGGGGCAGGCTTGGGTGGTGGGTAGGAAACTGGGGACATTGTTGGAGAGAAAGTTACGTGATGGTGGGATTGATGTTGGGATATTTAATGCCTGAAATAAGTATATTATCAACAATTTGATAAATCATGGTGCTATAATAAAATAAAAAAATAAATAAAAGAAAAGATGAAATACTGCAGTTCACTGCAACTTGAATTGAACTAGAGGGGATAATACTCAGCAAAATGAGTCAAAGGGAAGATGAATTCTGGATTTATCTTATTCATAAGTGGAGAACTAAGATCATAAAGTAAGGGAATGAAAAACAACCAACATGGGCCCGGAGAGATAGCACAGCGGCGTTTGCCTTGCAAGCAACCTATCCAGGACCAAAGGTGGTTGGTTCGAATCCCGGTGTCCCATTTGGTCCCCTGTGCCTGCCAGGAGCTATTTCTGAGCAGACAGCCAGGAGTAACTCCTGAACACCACCGGTGTGACCCAAAAACCAAAAAAAAAAAAAAAAAAAAAAAAAAAAAAGAAAAGAAAAGAAAAGAAAAGAAAAGAAAAACAACCAACGAGGGCTGGAGAGATATTGCAGGATAAGGCTTTGCCTGGTATTCTGCTGACCCTGGTTCAAATCTCCAGCACTGAATATGGTCCCCAGGTAATGCCAGGGGTCACTCCTGAGCAGAGAGCCAGAAAGAGTGCCTGAGTACTGCTGGGTGTAGGTAAAAAACTAAAAACGAGAAAGAAAGCCCCCTTTCCAACAAAAGACAGAGCCACTAATAGCAACTCCTCAAAGTCTGCCTTTAGAACTGAGTAGGCTGAGTATAGGGAGAGGGAGGCTGATACTTGACTGGTGGATGAGGAATACTGTGTTCCTGAAACAATATGAACACTATATAGAGTTAATAAAAACAAACAAAAACACAAGAAAAAAAAGAAACTTAAGAACATGAAAAAACTCAGAGGGGCTGATAGCTCAATTGGCACCCTTGTATGTGGAGACTCAGGTGTTGGTCCTCTGAGTAACATATTTTGGGGGAACCACTCCTGTGGTGCTCAGAGGTTGCTCCTGACTCTGCACTCGAAGTTAGGCCTGGCAGACTCGAGGGACCACATGGGATGCAGAGACTCAAAGCCTATGTATGGGTAGGCCTCGTGCAAGGCGAATGCCCTACACGCTGTTCTATCTCTCCAGTCCCCTGAGTTAATTTTTTGTCCCTCACTGTTAGGTAGGCCTGGGCCTGTGCATTTTTCTGCCTAGAACCCAGCTTCCTCATCTCATCTCCCTTGCCCCTAGTTTTATTTTTTCGTTTTGTGTCACACTTGGCAGCGCTCAGGAGTTACTCCTGGCTTTGCACTCAGAAATCGCTCTGGCAGGCTCGGAAGACTATATAGGATGCCGGGAAACAAACTAGGGTCTGTCCTGTGTTGTTGGAGTGCATTACCGTTGTGCTATCGTTCCGGCCCTGCCCCTTAGTTTTGATGGCCTCTTATCTAGAACCCGTCTGTACCTCCCTCCCAGCACCGCCCCACGCTCTGCTATGGACACCTAGCGATGCTCAGGGTTCTCTGACTTGGGATGGGACATGCCACATTCATACTTGAGTCCCATGGACTAGAGGGAAATTTGTGGTAAAATGACAAAGTGGGGTATAGGTGGATGAGTAAATAGAGGAACAAAAGGGAAGATAATAAGATTGTGGCTGGGATGGAGAGTCCTGATTCTAGACCTTGTGTGTGTTTGGGGTGTGGAGAGTGCTGGAAGGCAAACCTTACCCAGAGCTGTTTGCTGTTACAACCAAAAAGGCCACAGTGCTGCCAGCTTTAGGAAAAAAAAAACAAAAACAAAAACAAAACCCAGCATGCAGCGATATGGGGCACGGACTGGCAGGACTGTTACCGAGGGGCGAAAGATGTGGACAGGGAAGAGCTGATGTCTATCCACGTGATCATGCCCTCTACACTTGGATGGACACATCCTAGTCGGGATTTGCCTCCTTGGTCACATATTGAGGCGAACAGCCTGTACTTCCCTTTCTAGCCACAGTATGGAGCTTCAGGCCTGCTAAGTTTTTCCGGGGCGCAGCCACCCGCACTGCACCACTTGTGACAATACATATCCCAGATGTGTGTGTGTGTTGTTGTTGTTTCTGTTTAATTCCATTTAGATAATCAAAACAAAAGGCAAACTAATTTTATTTTATTTTATTTTTTGGTTTTTGGGCCACACCCGGCGGTGCTCAGGGGTTACTCCTGGCTGTCTGCTCAGAAATAGCTCCTGGCAGGCACAGGGGACCATATGGGACACCGGGATTCGAACCAACCACCTTTGGTCCTTGATCGGCTGCTTGCAAGGCAAACGCCGTTGTGCTATCTCTCCGGGCCCAATTTTATTTTATTTTTTAATTAATTTATTTAAAGAAAAAGATTACATAGTTGACATAACTGATAAAAATACATTTTTTAAGAAAACCAAAAGCAACATGTTTTAAAAAAAATAGAAAATTGAAAGAAAAACAAAAGAGATGGAAGAGAAAGAAAAGAATATTTTTGAAAACTAATGACACACTGAATTCATTGAAGCAGCAGCAGAAAGTATAATAAACTCTTCTTTTTTAAAGAAAGGATGAGTTTAAAAAAGTACAGCAGGGGGCCCGGAGAGATAGCACAGCGGCGTTTGCCTTGCAAGCAGCCGATCCAGGACCAAAGGTGGTTGGTTCGAATCCCGGTGTCCCATATGGTCCCCCATGCCTGCCAGGAGCTATTTCTGAGCAGACAGCCAGGAGTAACCCCTGAGCAACGCTGGTGTGGCCCAAAAAGTAAAAAAAAAAAAAAAAAGTACAGCAGGGGCCGGGAAGGTGGCGCTAGAGGTAAGGTGTTTGCCTTGCAAGCGCTAGTGTAGGACGGACCACGGTTCTATCCCCCAGCGTCCCATATGGTCCCCCCAAGCCAGGAGCGATTTCTGAGCGCATCACCAGGAGTAACCCCTGAGCATCAAACGGGTGTGGCCCAAAAACCAAAAAAAAAGTACAGCAATAACGGTATGAGAGTGGCAATTGTTGTTGTTTGCACAGGCCCAGCAAAATATGGATAAAATGGAAAAAAAGAAGCCTTGTCCTAAATACAAAGAGGCCTTATCTCTGAAGTTCTTTGGCATAAGAGCAAACTAATTTTTTTTTTTTTTGTTTTGTTTTTTGTTTTTGGGTCACACCTGGCAGTGCTCAGGGGTTATTCCTGGCTCCAGGCTCAGAAATTGCTCCTGGCAGGCACAGGGGACCATATGGGGCGCCGGGATTCGAACCGATGACCTCCTGCATGAAAGGCAAACGCCTTACCTCCATGCTATCTCTCCGGCCCCGCAAACTAATTTTTTTAAATAACCCCGTGGGGCCAGAGTGATAAGGTGTTTGCATTGCACATGTCTGACTCAGGTTCGATCCTGGACATACCTTGAGCCGCAAGGAGTAATCCCTGAGTGCAGAGCCAGCAGTAAACCCTGATCACAGTCGGTGTGGCCCCCAAACCAAAACCAACCAACGAAACAAACAAGTAAAATCTTCATTAGAAGGGCTTATGTCTTTGTACGACTATGCCTCATAAATCAACAGTAGAAATCTGATTTCCTGATGGCTTCTGTCCCCGGAGGCCACAGCAGCATGGCACTGCCCAGACCACCCTGCCATTTGGGTTCCCCACACCCACCACAATCTTTCTCTGTTTTGGTCAGGCGCTGCCTCCAGTTGTCCTCTGCCGAACATCAAATCCCTCTTTCTTTAGGATTGTGAGTCACACCAATCAGCTCTTCATATTCTTCATATTCTCTGGCGACCTTTACTTCTGTGTCATTATAGCCGGCAGCAGCAGGTGGGAAGTTCAGACCACAACCCACATCCTTCAGCTCTCAGTCCATCATTCTCTATGCCTACAGTTAATGATGCTGAAAGCCAGTCCTACCCTGTACCCTCTACTTTATCCAACTCTTTTCAGGACCCTTTTTGCACTTCACTTGGTTTTGATTTTCTTTTTTCTTTTTTTGAATTCAGATTCTGGAACCCAACTTTCTTTTTTTTTTTTGGTTTTTGGGCCACACCCAGTAACGCTCAGGGGTTACTCCTGGCTATGTGCTCAGAAGTTGCTCCTGGCTTGGGGGACCATATGGGACACTGGGGGATCGAACCGTGGTCCGTCCAAGGTTAGCGCAGGCAAGGCAGGCACCTTACCTTTAGCGCCACCGCCCGGCCCATGGAACCCAACTTTCTGTCCTGAATCTCAGCCCTTCCACAGCAAGCTTTGATAGGCAAGTTATTCAAGAGCCCTGATTCTTACATTCATTTAACATTGGGATAATGGGCCAGAGAGACAGTAACTTAGGGATTGCCTTACATGTGACCAACCTAGGTTTGATCCCTGGCATATGGTTCCCTGAGCACTGACAAGAGTGATCCCTGAAAGTAGAATCAGGAGTAAGCTGATAAGTGATAAGCTGATAAGGAGTAAGTGTACCTCCAAACAAAAACAAAACATAAATAAAATGAAAATAAAAATAGTATCTAACTAAGAAAATTGTATTGGAGAATAACATGTTACTATGTAACACACTTAAAAGATTTGGGACATGCTGTGTTGAGGTGTATAGTTTATTTTTAATGTGATTGATTATATCATTATTATTATTATTATTTTAGATTTTTTGCACCATACCTGGTGGTACAGAAGGATTACTTCTGGCTCTGCTCTCAGAAATTATTCCTGGCAGACTCTGTGACCACTTGGGATGCCGGAGATCAAACTTGAGCCAGCTGCATGCAAGGCAAATGCCCTACCCACTGCATTATCACTCTGGCCCCTACTATTATTATTTTAAAAATAATTTTTAATTGAATCACCATGAGATACAGTTTTTTTTGGGTTTTTTTTTTTTTTTGTGTGTGTGTGGTTTTTGGGTCACACCCGGCAGTGCTCATGGGTTATTTCTGGCTCCATGCTCAGAAATTGCTCCTGGCAGGCACGGGGGACCATATGGGACACCGGGATTTGAACTGATGACCTTCTGCATGAAAGGCAAATGCCTTACCTCCATGCTATCTCTCCGGCCCCTCCATGAGATAGTTACAAAGTTATTTGTGATTGAATTTCAGTCATATAATGTGCAACACTATTCACCAGTGTATATTCCCCACCACCAATGTCTCCAGTTTCCTTTCTACTCGCTCCCTCTCTCTCTCTCTTTTTCTCTCTCTCTCTCCCTCTCTCTCTCCTCTCTCCATCCTTAGTCTTTCTGTTTTCCTCTTCCTTTTAGACAGTGGTTTGAAATATTGTTACTTTATCTCCTTTCAGCATCCAGTTCTTATCCAGAACAATCATTTCTAATTATCATTGTCCTAGTGCTCTCTTCTCTGCCATAACTGCATTCCCTTGCTCCTCGTGGCAAGCTTTTTACCATGGGCCAACCTGCTTAGACCTCACCTCTATTGTCTTTGGGTATTATTACCATACTATCTTATTTTTTATTTTTATTTTTATTTTTTTTTTGGTTTTTGGTTTTTGGGCCACACCAGGTGGTGCTCAGGGGTTACTCCTGGCTGTCTGCTCAGAAATAGCTCCTGGCAGGCACGGGGGACCATATGGGACACCGGGATTCGAACCAACCACCTTTGGTTCTGGATCGGCTGCTTGCAAGGCAAACGCCACTGTACTATCTCTCCGGGCCCACTATCTTATTTTTTTTTAAAGTTTATATACCACATATGTGTGGAATCATTCTATGCCTACCCCTCTCCCTCTGACTCAAAATATATGGAACACTTCATGAATTTGTGTGTAATCCTTTCTATATTATTCTTTTTTTTGGTGGGGGTTGGGTCACACCTGGCAGCGCTCAGGGGTTACTCCTGGCTCTATGCTCAGAAATTGCTTCTGGCAGGCTCGGGGGGACCATGGGTTGCTGGGATTTGAACCACTGTCCTTCTGCATGCAAGGCAAATGTCCTACCTTCATGCCATCTCTCGGGCCCTCTATATCATTCTAATTTTAGTATATGTGTTGCTGAAGTGAGCACTTTGTTATTATTATCAACAAGCCACAGCCTTTGGTTAATTATGTAACCAGTCACCACAGCCCCCTCCTTAGCAGCAAAGTATATTCTGGCACTAATGCCACAGTTTTTGTTCTCATATATCAGACCAGGCCTCTGCACCTTGCAAGAGGAAAACTCCCCAAATTTCACTTTCCCTTCAGACTGCTGACATAGGGCATTCCTGTTCTTCAGCCTCTACTGCATTCTGGTCTCCCCTGGAAACTCTTGAGTTCTCTTGGTCTATACTTCTTCCTTCTCAGCAATGAGCATTCTACAGCTTTTCCTCTTTCCCCATCCACAATAAATGACATTCAGAAAGTACGTGGGGTCAGTGAAAAGAGTACTCTGTGTAAGTGGATGGAATCAGCCTCCATATTTAAGAGCCACTTCTTTCCACTTCCACATCACATGTTGTGTTGACTCCTGACCTTTGCCCCTTATCTTCCCTCTGCTGTTTCTGTCTCCTGAGTCCCTTCCACTGTATAGTCTATGCTTCTGTGCTCTACCTCCACACACGCCCTATAGACACAAACTCTCCAACCTTCCCTTTGTTTTCCTGAGGACCCTTCTCACCCACATCCAAGCATCTCTAGGGCAGGTATGTGGATTCCCTCTTTACCCATCAGTGCTGTTTTCAGACTCTTTTGCTCCCAGATCCCTCAGCTTTGACTATCTTTTTTTTATTTTGAATTTTGGGCCACATCCGGTGACACTCAGGGGTTATTCCTGACTATGTGCTTAGAAATCACTCCTGGCTTGGAGGACCATATGGGACACTGGGGATTGAACCCAGATCTATCCTGGGTCAGCTGCATGCAAGGCAAATGCCCTACCGCTGTGCTATCACTCTGGCCCCAGCTTTAACAATCCTTTTTTTTTTTTTTTTTGGTTTTTGGGTCACACCCGGAAGTGCTCAGGGGTTACTCCTGGCTCTATGCTCAGAAATCACCCTGGGCAGGCACGGGGAACCATATGGGATGCCGGGATTCGAACCACCATCTTTCTGCATGAAAGGCAAACACCTTACCTCCATGCTATCTCTCCGGTCCCGTCCTATCATGACCTATATGACCTATTAATATCTGGGCATCTTTCTTTTGCATTATCACTCTAATTCTATCCCATGTCTTAGAAACTTTTAGTGTCTACATAGCTCTTTCTGAAACATGCAGGCCTCTTAGATCCCAGGTCTCTTCTCTTCCTTAAACCTCCACCCCCCCCCCCCCCCGGGTAGGTGGCGCTGGAGGTAAGGTGTCTGCCTTGCAAGCGCTAGCCAAGGAAGGACCTCGGTTCGATCCCCCGGTGTCCCATATGGTCCACCCAAGCCAGGGGCGATTTCTGAGCACATAGCCAGGAGTAACCCCTGAGCGTCAAACGGGTGTGGCCCAAAAACCAAAAAAAAAAAAAAAAAAAAAAAAAAAAACCTCCACTCCCAAAGGCATTTCCAGTTCCTGTCAATATCCACAACTACAGCCCCTAGAGCACTTTATAGATGCCATAATCTGGGACTTCACAATAGATACTATTCACTATTGGTTCTTTTGTTAGTTTTTGTTTTGGGATCACACCAGGTGGCGCTCAGGGGTTACTCCTGGCTCTGTGCTCAGAAATCGCTCCTGGCAGGCATGGTGACCATATGTGATGCCAGGATTTGAACCAATGTTGGTCCTGGGTAGTCGGCTTGCAAGGCAAACGCCCTACCACTGTGCTATATTTTCGGCCCCTCACTATTGATTCTTGAAGGTGAAGTCTGAGGCAGGAATTGCTAGGCCTCTCTCCTAACTTATGGGTATTTGGTAGCATCACTGGAATTTCTCTTTTTCTTCTCTCTTCCCCATGTGCTCTCTTCCTCATGTGCTCTCTCCCTCATGTGCTCTCTCTCTCTTTCTCTCTTTGTTTTTGGATCACACCTAGTAGTGTTCAGGGCTTACTACTCCTGAATATGAGCTCAGGGATCATTCCTAGTGGTGCTCAGGGGACCATATGGGGTTCCAGGAATCAAACCTTGGTTATCCATGTGCAAGGCAAGTACTTTGCCCACTATACTATTGCTCCAGGCTCCCAGCAGTCTCCTGTCATTTCTTGTCCTATAGATGTATTGCTCCTCTACCTGTCTATTTTGGCTTCCTTCATGTATGCCTGTTTGTCCTTGGGTCAAATTTCTGCTTTTTATTTATTTATTTATTTATTTATTTTTTTTTTTTTTGGTTTTTGGGTCACACCCGGCATTGCTCAGGGGTTACTCCTGGCTGTCTGCTCAGAAATAGCTCCTGGCAGGCACGGCGGACCCTATGGGACACCGGGATTCGAACCAACCACCTTTGGTCCTGGATCTGCCGTTTGCAAGGCAAACGCCGCTGTGCTATCTCTCCGGGCCCAAATTTCTGCTTTTTATAAAAACAGCAGGTATATTGAATTATGCTCTCCTCAAATAACCTCTTTTTATTTATTTTTATTATTTTTATTTTTTTTTTTGGTTTTGGGCCACACCCGGCGATGCTCAGGGGTTACTCCTGGCTGTCTGCTCAGAAATAGCTCCTGGCTTGGGGGACCATATGGGACACCGGGATTCGAACCAACCACCTTTGGTTCTGGATCGGCTGCTTGCAAGGCAAATGCCGCTGTGCTATCTCCGGGCCCTCCTCAAATAACCTCTTTTTAAATTGTCTCTGTAAAAAACTATTTTCAATGAGAATGCATTTAGGGGAGCCGGGCGGTGGCGCTAAAGGTAAGGTGCCTGCCTTGCCTGCGCTAGCCTTGGACGGACTGCGGTTCGATCCCCCGGTGTCCCATATGGTCCCCCAAGCCAGGAGCAACTTCTGAGCACATAGCCAGGAGTAACCCCTGAGCGTCACCGGGTGTGGCCCAAAAACCAAAAAAAAAAAAAAAAAAAAAAGGAGAATGCATTTAGGAGTACTAAGGGTACTTCTACACTTCATGCTGGCCTTCATCTAGGATTCCATCTTCCTTTTTCTAGGAGAGGACACAACCAACTCATAAGCCCCCTATAATCTATCTGAATTCCATACAGTCTTCTCTCTTAGGTGGTTCCTCATTTCTTGCTGAGGTCTTTTCAGCTTATTCCCACTATAGTAGTTCTCTACTTCTGGAATTCCCATGATCCCAAGGGCCCACATGTTCCTGCTCCTTTATGATGCTCCCCTAGTGTCTCTTTCCTTTTCTGTAAAGACACATCCAAAGAACAGAGTTTCTTCCTTTACACACCTTCAATTCCTTTGGTTCTCTCTCCCCTCAGTTCTCATTTGCTTAATTGGCAACCCTGATTAATCCAACTAGCTGCCTATTCTGTCCTGAAGGTGGTTGTAGAAAAATCCAACAAGACTGACTTAAAATCCCTAATCACCTCAAGTGGATCCTTACTACTGCTGCTGACCCCACTGATCCTACAGCTTTTGTGCTTTCTTGAGCTCCTAAAAGACCTAATTCATCCTAAATGACTATTGACACTTTACCCTCTTGTCTCAAACCTCCAACGCTATTTGCTTTCATCTTTCCTCCATGCTGATGACCGGATTCTTTCCTTGAGGAAAAAAAAAAAAAAGCAATAAGAAGCCCAATAGGCACCTCAGTGGACACTTTATCTGGCCATCATCCTTCCGTACCTCTGGATGCTCCTTAAAGTAACTTGTTTTGGGACCACAGCTGGTAGTACTATTCCCAGCTAAGTACTTGGGGGTCATTCTCAGTGGTACTCAGAGGATCATGCAGTGCTGGGAATTAAATCTGTGGTTCCCATATGTAAAACACATACTTGGGCCTATTAAGCCATCTCCCCAACCCAATTTCTTCTTCTTTTTTTTTTAAATAATTATCTTTATTTAAACACTGTGATTACAAATATGATTGTAGTTGTATGATTACAGTCATGTAAAGAACACCCCCCCTTCACCAGTGCAAGATTCCCACCACCAATTTCCCAGATCTCCCTCCTCCCCAATCCACCTACACCTGTATTAGAGATAGGCTTTCTATTTCCCTCATTCATTCACATTGTTATGATAGTTTTCAGTGTAGTTATTTCTCTAACTGCACTCATCACTCTATGTGGTGAGCTTCATGTCATGAGCTGCACCTATATGGGTAAATGGGGGGAAAATAATGGTTGGGACTGAGGCAGTAAAAGATTAGAAATGAGCTTTGATTCTTTACATGACTATAATCATACAACTACAATTATATTTGTAATCACGGTGTTTAAATAAAAATAATTTATAAAAATTATAAAAAAATAGGGGCCGGGCGGTGGCGCTGGAGGTAAGGAGCCTGCCTTGCCTGCGCTAGCCTAGGACGGACCGCGGTTCGATCCCCCGGCGTCCCATATGGTCCCCCAAGAAGCCAGGAGCAACTTCTGAGTGCATAGCCAGGAGTAACCCCTGAGCGTCACAGGGTGTGGCCCAAAAACCAAAAAAAAAAAAAAAAATTATAAAAAAATAAAGAAATGAGCTTTGTAGGGCAGTATTAAGGTCACAATACAAGGAGGATATTATGCATATATAAACTATATGCATATAATATTACCAATATATATTGTACTCATGGGGGCACTAACCTCCGCATGGTTTTTGAAATGGAGACCAAGGAGAAAAAATTTCCAGTGACTGTCCCAACATAAACCAGTGCTAGAACAGCCTGCCCTCCTCCCAAAACGCATTCCCATTAGTGTAGGGAGAGGTAGGGGGAAAGCCTGATGACCCTATAGAGTCCACCTGGACCAGTGCCCAGGGAAGACCTGGAGTCCAGGGGAGAAAAAGGGGGACGGCTGGGGGCCTGCCAAGCCTCCCAGCACTCCCCAGGCTAGGGAGAAGGCTTCTGGCATGAAGCCTCTTCAAACCCCATACCTGGCAAGAGCTGGCCTCCAGAATCAAAGGGGAAACCGGAAAACCCAATTTCTTCTATAAAAGAAATATACTCCCTTAGAACTAAGAGACAGCAACTCCTCTTTAGCAATGAGCAGATTTTGGTTTCTAAATATTTCCCTGTGTGCTGCTGAGTGTGACCCCCCAAAAAAAAACCCAACCAAACAAAATGATGTTAGGTCTCTGCTGATCTCTGTGTCACTTAATCCAAAAAATGTTGTTGTTGTTGTTGTTGTTTAGTTTAGATTATATTGGGAGGCATACCTGGTGATGCCCAGGGGTTATTCCTGGCTCTGAACTCAGGAGTTACTCCTCAAATAGTCTTGGAAAAACTGGTTGGCCATATGCAAAAAAATAAAAAAGAAAGAAAGAAAGAAATCAAACCTCTCTCTAATGCCATACTCAAAAATCAAATCAAGTGGATTAAAGACTTTAATATCAGACCTGAGTCTATAAGATATATAAAGGAAAATATTGGTAGTTTTCTCTTTCAATGTTACAAATCAGCTCTTGATGGGGTTGACTGATGGAGGGATGGAGGATGAGGTCTTTCCCCTCCAGCTCAGAGCAGGCGTCTGCCACCCTGTTCAGCCGGCGGTTCTGAGGTGAAGCGGCGGGTAAACAGCTAGCAGACAGTCAGGCTTGTGAAAATATTAGCTTTATTTGGTGGACAAGACTAAAGCCCAAAGCCTCAGCATCAGTTCCAGCCAAAAAGCCTCTGGCCTTCCATAGACCCTTGCTTTTATCCCCCAGAATCAGGTAGCACCCAATGGTGGGGATCAGGTACCACCCAATGGTGGGAGCAGAATCAGGTACCAGCCTAGGGTGGGAGCAGAATGCCAGGTCACCCCTAGGGTAGGGCACAATCACCGATCAGGGTAGGGTCAGTAACATAATAATCCCATTGAAATGTTTACATACACAACATCTGTTTTTAGTAAACAAACAATATTGTCTACAATTATTAAAGGAAAACTAGTCAATACTAAAAGAGCGGCTGTTTGCATAAGTGCATCACAGGAAAATGTAAAGAAAAACTTCTAACCTAAACACAGGGTGTCTAAAACCAGAAACATGTGTCAAGGAATGAACTACAAGCTCCTGAGATGATAGATCTACAATGTACAAAATGAAGAATTCCAAGTAAGTTCTTCTTTAGAGAAGCAGATGGAGAATCTAAAATTCAATGATCAAGGATCTAGTAGGCGTTGGGGAGCTCCCGGGGCAATCAGAAAGCCCAATTGTAATCCATAGACATAGATCCTTCGAAGAGACACCAGAAAGGTTGTGTAGCAGGCCAGAAGGAGCACCTTTTCTTTATTTGTTGTTGTTGTTGTTGATATTTTTGGTATTTGGTTTTTGGGTCACACCCGGCAGCGCTCAGGAGTTACTCCTGGCTCTATGCTCAGAAATCGCTCCTGGCAGGTTCCGGGATTCGAACCAATGACCTTCTGCATGAAAGGCAAATGCCTTATCTCCATGCTATCTCTCCGGATCCATTTTTCATTCAAGTCCAGGTAGACCAGAAAGCCCATCTTTGAGGGCATTGAATTAGGCCCTTATTTTGGAGGAAGAAGCTTATACCCCCTGCACAATGGGGGGCCACTGCAATGATGATCAATAGGCATCTGAACTTAATCCAAGTTCTTAGTCCAGGCAGAAGTCCATATGAGGTCTGAAATTGATGTACCAAGTACGGCCAATTATTTATAGATGGGAGCTTAAGTCACAAACCAGAACAAAATGTTTAAGGCAAAGAACCTCCCTGTGTAAATAAACAACTTGAGTGTCCATCCAAAATGGATAGAACCTCCTTTTAAACCTTTTTGCCTATGATGCGCCCACACAAAAAACCCAGAAATATCATTTAGAAATTAGCAATATCTAACCCACTAACCTAAAGTCAAGAAAGCAAAACCCTAATGTAATACAACATCAATTCCTAAGATTAAAAACTAAAATAGAAAAACATTAATTACAAAGAAGTAATTAATGACAAAGAAGTGTAGTACCAAATATAAATTCAAAGGATTACAATTAAAGAAAAATACAAAAGGTGAAATTTCTACAGAGTCCAATACCAATCTGTAAAGATGAGGGGTCTGGCACTCTAAAAAGACCGGCAAAAGACACTTGATGGGTCTGGAAAAGCGGGTTGAAGCCTGGTACAGAAGATAACATCAAGCTGAATGAAGAAGGAAGGCCAGTACAGCATCCATGTGTTGGGGCATCCCCAAGCGTTACATCTTTGCCATCATCAGTTGGTTGGGCTTCTGCATTTCCTTTGGGATTGGTGCAATCTTGGGGTAACCATTATAGAAATGGTCAACAATATGTGGATGTAAAACCAAAAATTCATATAACACAGTTTAACTGGGATCCAGAGACTGTGAGTCTTATCCATGGATCTTTTTTCTGGGGTTACATTGTGACACAAATTCCAGGTGGCTTCATTTCCAACAAGTTTGCAGCAAACATGGTACAAAACTCCAACAGTCATGGATTTCTTCCTCAGGGCGAGGTCAGGAGGCTTGTAGTTGTAGGTGAAGGAGATGATTTGCATATGTGAAGGGAATCCTGGAAATTAAATGTTAAGGACTAGGAAGAGAGAGGGAAGGATAAGACTAAATTGGGGAAGATAAAGTTAGGAAAAAAGGAACTATATACAAAATATGCAAAACAGACAGACACAGAACAAGACATACACATACAGACTTCACAAAAAATATGGCATAGCATTCATTCATACCAAAAATATTTGTTGAAAAGGATCCAAAATAGAGCAAAAGAAAAAAAAATTCAACTGACTCAACTAAAAGCGCTTTAAAATGTAATAGCCGGCTAACTGTAACTTTAGATGAATCATTTCAAATTAAAAACATTTTTTTATGGCAGAGCAGAGCAGATCTGAAAGAGAATTTCATGCATAATACAAACATGGAAAACTCTACTATAAGTATATAACAGTATATATACAAAGTTATTGGGCCCGGAGAGATAGCACAGCAGTGTTTGCCTTGCAAGCATCCGATCCAGGACCAAAAGTGGTTGGTTCGAATCCTGGTGTCCCATATGGTCCCCAGTGCCTGCCAGGAGCTATTTCTGAGCAGACAGCCAGGAGTAACCCCTGAGCACCGCTGGGTGTGGCCCAAAAACAAAAACAAAAAAAAACAAAAAACAACAAAAAAAACAAAGTTATTGTATAACAGTAACTCTATATAATAGTCAATAACAGGTGAGAAGTACTGTGAAGAAAGTCCACCTAAAAAGTATCATTATGTCAGCATTATGAATTCATCTCCATTTTAAAACCTAAATTGAGGGAAATAAAGCAATGATGTAATGATGTTAGAATAAAAATAGTGAAAGTCGTTAAATGAGTATACCTAAAAAGAAAAACAACATTAATATATATATATTTTTTTTGGTTTTTGGGCCACACCCGGTAACGCTCATAGCTCTGGCTATGTGCTCAGAAGTCGCTCCTGGCTTGGGGGACCATATGGGACACCGGGGGATTGAACCGCGGTCCGTCCAAGGCTAGCGCAGGCAAGGCAGGCACCTTATCTTTAGCGCCACCGCCCGGCCCCAAAACAACATTAATATAATGAGAAATTTTTCTTTTAGGTGAACCTTGAGTAAATTAAGTTGTAAGATTTCATGATTAACTGTGACCTAGAGCAATAATGAAATTAAGATATAAATCTACCATACAAGGAAATGCATTGGGGTTCAATCATTGTCAATCCTAGTCATTGATCATGACTGTGGAAAGAATCATAGAGCATTAATAGCAACCAATGAGGAGGTGGAATGATTATCTGGTGTTCATTGTAGATCTCTAAGAAGTATAAAACAGGATATATGCTGCTGTGGATTTCACCAATGTATTAGGAACTTTTTTGATCTTCTTGTCATCAAAATTGATCCAATGTAGTCTTGCAGCCATTTTACAGTATGAAGTACAGTGTCCATAGTGAACTTTACCATAATGGTTTGGCACTGAGGATAAGTTGTATTTCCTAATCTTGCTTTTATTCTCTGAAGTGAATTCTACTAAATTGAGGTCTTCTAAAGAAAAATCCACATAAGTGTGCAATTTTTTATTTGTTTGCCATTAAAAGCAAAACATTTCAAGTGTATTATTAGTACTGGTGGCAGTTTCCATAAATATGTTTTCTTTAAAAAAATCCCTTCTAGTGTTGCAGCTGTTGCACTGAACTTTGTTGTCATCCCTTAACTCTTCTTCTTTAAAAAAATTCAGAGAGGCATTCCTGTAATGTACATTTATCTGTAGATGTGACAGCCAGAGACAAATGAACAAATGTCTCATAAACCTCAGACTTTTGGTGGCATGTGAGACACTGTAGCATATATTTGAATTGTCCTTGAAAGAGATCATAAATAATAAATTTGTGAGCCTTTTGGTGTTCTGGACTAAATTGTTCATAATTTTTATTTTCCATAAGATGTATAGTTTTATCTGTCATTAGATTTACAGTAAGCAAATCCTGATGTAGTCCCTCTATTAGAAACATCAGTAGTTCGTGTGGATCCTGCTGATTTTGTCCAGCAAACTGGTCATTAAGTAAACCAATTGTTACTTTGAAGCTTTCAGGGTTAATATATCTATGAAATCCATTTCCCATGGTTTTGATGAGCCGACCAAATTCTTCAGCTAATTTACCTTCATGCCCCATTGGATTTTTTCTGTTAATATCCTTTTTATATTGATACTGATGAAAATACTGAGTCAATTCTGAAATATTATACAGGCATTGCAATATTGAGTTCATGTAGCAAGAGTTTCCTATATTTTGGAGCCCAGTTAAGACAGGTTCCTGTCTTTCCTTTTGCATCTCGGAGTGTAAGGGTTTATCACTACCGTCAGTCTCCCTCAATGTATGGTATGTGACAGCTAAACCCTTGTTCCCTGACCCAGAGTCCTCAGCAATATTACTGTTGTTAGTGTCTTGAGTATTCTGTATTTGATCTGAAGGGGAGTTTATAGTCTGAACCTGATCATTTGTGCTAGCCCGATTTCTAACAAGGCGTAATGGAACCCAAAATTTCTTGTGAGAGTTGTCATTTGTAGATACATAGGCATAACCCCTTCCTCTCAGGAGAAGATATTCAGCTATCTATTTTTCATCCTCCTTGATCCAAATAGGTTTATGGGTTGTTTCTTGTCTCTGAATATCTTCTTTAAAATATCTTTCCTGGGCCCGGAGAGATAGCACAGTGGCATTTGCCTTGCAAGCAGCCGATCCAGGACCAAAGGTGGTTGGTTCGAATCCCGGTGTCCCAAATGGTCCCCCGTGCCTGCCAGGAGTTATTTCTGAGCAGACAGCCAGGAGTAACCCCTGAGCACCGCCGGGTGTGGCCCCCCCCCTTCAAAAAAAAAAGTCTTTCCGCTGCAGTGTAACTTTCCCCTTGGGGTAAATTTAAGTAATTTAGTGTGATAAGAGTCAAAGATAGCAAATCTGTTGGTGGTAAGCCTCTTTTTCTATTTTTTTGTAATTGAGTTTTTTTTTTTTTTGTGGTTTTTGGGTCACACTCGGAGTGCTCAGGGGTTACTCCTGGCTCCAAGCTCAGAAATTGCTCCTGGCAGGCACGGGGGACCATATGGGATGCCGGGATTCGAACTGATGACCTTCTGCATGAAAGGCAAAGCCTTACCTCCATGCTATTTCTCCGCCCCCTGTAATTGAGTTTTTAATTGACAAATCAGTTGGCTCTGATTTGGTCAGCAGCATCCTGAGCCTTCCAGGAGTGATTCCTGATTGAAGAATTGGGAGTCATAGCTGAGTCTCTATGAGTATAATCCCCCAGCCCAAAAATAGTGACTATAAACATTTCACAAAGGTCTTCATAACATTTATAGTCCGTAGCAGATTTAAAAACCACATTTATAAACCTTAGGCACATTTCACATCTTAGACAAGACATTGAAATATTTTATATATGAGACATAATTAATATTATAATTTATATTATATTCAGAATCAAATTGATGATAAAACACAAATATTTAAGAAAGACTAGAAGATTAAATCAGAATACTGGCTTACTCAAAGTTTATGCATAATTATTATATTACCCTAAAAGCATCTTCTTCTTTATTTTCTTATACATACAGTTTAAATAAATCTGAAAACTGGAGCTGGAGCAGTGGCACAAGTAGTAGGATGCTTGCCTTGCATGTGTTAACTTAGGACAGAATATGATTCGATCTCCTGGTGTCCTATATGGTCCCACAAGCCAGGAGCGATTTCTGAGCTCATAGCAAGGACTAATCTCTAAGCATCACAGGTGTGGCCCAAACACACACACACACACACACACACACACAAACACACACGCACATCAAATATACAAACAAACAATAAAACAAAGAAAATTGAAAACTGTATAATCTAGAACAGAAAAAGCTAAGTAGAAAAGGCAATATTTTCTCTGATAATTGCGTAATAAATTTGAAGAAATTACATGTAATATTTGGTTAAAATAACATATGTTGAAAAACTGGGAATCCTACCTCTACTATCATTCAAATGTAAATGTTAATAAAGAAAACTAAATACTTCAAAGAAATACTGATATTTTTAATAGAAAACTAAAGATATGATATTCAAAATAAATATAAAATTGTCAAATTTATTTATCTAACCATTCTCAAATTATCTAAATTTTTCCATAAGATAATTACATACAAGGAAAGGGGAAAAGATAATTACATACATAAACTGAGGCTGGAGAAATAACAAGTGCCTCAATAGGGAAGCAGTTTGAGCATTTGCCTCGCATGACTCCAGCCTGGCTTTGATCTCAGACACTGCATATGATTTTTTAACTCTTATCGGGAGTGATTCATGAGCACAGAGGTAGGAGTCAACCCTGACAACTATCAGGTGTGGCTTCAAAAAATGACAACAAAAAAAAGTACATATATGTTTTCGTCTGTGAAAATATTTTAATAGAACTACCCTTTCTAAATTAAATATATCATAAAATTATGGAAACCACAGCATTCAATTGGGAATCATAAACACTTCGACTAAACTGAGATATTCATATATATTTATAGAAGTAAAGTTTAGTTTTTAAGAAATAGTATCTGAGAAAGTTATATTCCAGCAGACCTCATGGAATATATTGAATATTTTCTCATTTTTCTTCTGGCTTTGCGCTGAGAAATCATACCTGACAGGCTTGGGGGCCATATGAGGTGAACCAGGGTTGGCCACATGGAAGGCACAACAGTCCCATCTGCTGTGCTATCGCTCAGGTGATCAAGTGTTGGATCTTTGAAATCACTGGATACAAGACTCTTAAGTTGAGCAACTGATTAGTGCTCGATTTGGTAGTGGTCAGGGAAAACTAAAAAAATACCATGTGATTAAAATAGAGTAAATGAACTGCTTGCCCCAATAAACGACCAGACAGTTCCCAGAGCAGCAGGAAATCCTCTCAGCCCCACAACTCAGGCCTTGGCAAGAAGCTGCAACCACCACTACTTTTGGACTCATTCGCTGTGGCACTACTTCTCACTCCCTCCTGCCCACCCCACCCCCCCAACAACTGCCAAATGTGGACTGTTGCATCCTAACGGATTCAGCATAGAAGGAGCCACAGCTCAAGGACACTAACTGATTCCTTATTGTTGCAAACCATTTTGCAAACCGAACAAGACCTTGGTGTGGATAGAAACAGGCCCTGGATCTCTCACACAATCCGTAAGAATATCATGAGAGACTTAATGGGGATATCTATATTTTGTATGTTTATTTCATCAATATGTATGACTCTTAGTGTGTTTATTTTCAAATGTAAAAGTAGCCTCTTCCTCCCTTTTTTCTTTCTTTTTTCTTAATTTTTTTCAATTTTTATTTCAATATATAATTTTGTTGGACCATATATATTATTTTAATTTCACTTGTTTGGGTTCTACTTGCTATAAAATGCGAGAAAAAAAAGTCTTGCTTTGTATAAAATTTCAGGGCAAATCCAGGGCACAGAGTTTGTATAGCCATTAAAGACTTTGGGGATCGATAAAGCACATGTATGGATCCTGTAATTGCTCCCATGAAAGGTGCTTCAAGGACGGAGAAACACGTATCTTTTAGGATTCTAAACTTGTATTTCTTAGGCCTTCCAAATTTCCCCCATACTAACTTTGAATAGGCAAAAAAAAAAAAAAAAAAAAAAGCACCAAATTTCAACACTCCTGCCCCTTTCACCTTTTATGTTGTAATTTAGTAGTAGTTGATCATGGCGCCTGTTGTATATTGTGTCATTGCTTCTTCTATTCTTTTTTTTCCCCCCTTTCTTCATTTAAATTGATATTGTTAACAACTAGATAGACTTCTCCAGCTTTTTTTTTTTAAGAGCCAAAAAACTTGAATCATCTTGTTCTGCCTCATAATTAAGGGGTGAAAAAAGTGTCAGTATCAGAAACAAATGGTCATATGAGTATTGAATGTAAATAAAAAATGATCCAAGTCAATGACAATTGAATTAAGATTACAAGAAGTTATATACAATGGGGAGCAGTTATCCTAGCAGTCCATGGGGTAAAGGAGTGAGGTATGGGATGCATGCTGGAACAGGGGCCAAAGGAGTTCAACATTGGTGGTAGAAATGTCTAGAGTACAGGCAGGGGTTGGGTGGGGAGGAGGGAGATTATGGACATTGGTGATGGGATTGTTGCACTGGTCATGGGTGGTGTTCTTTACATGACTGAAACCCAAACACAATCATGTATGTAATAAAGTTGTTTAAATAAAAAAAAAGAAATAGTCCTAATTACTGTCACTTTATACTTTAAATATGACTGTGTAATTCACATTGGTCTCAATAAAAATTACTAAAAATAAATAGAATGAAAGAAATAGAAAATATTATATAAAATTAGATCTCTTTTAGTTCATCAAAAGATCCTGGATTATGTTTGGCATGTAGAAGTCTAAAAGATTTTAAGCATGAAATTGGTTCTATAGCATATTTAATTCATACATTTAAGTATTATAATGATAGTCACTATGTACTAAATGTAGAAATCAGATATCAGTAGTAAGTAGCAATGTCTACTAAAGAAGTAACTGGTCAGAATCAGCATGTTTTCATGTCTTTGGATGGTATAATCACTTTAGTTTGGAAATATGTAATCAAAATTCAAGAGTAGGGGCCAGAGAGATAGCATGGAGGTAAGGCATTTACCTCCCATGCAGAAGGTCTGTGGTTTGATTCGCGATTCGAGGCATCCCATATGGTCCCCCGAGACTAGCAGGAGCGATTTCTGAGCACAGAGCCAGGATTAACCCCTGAGCCCTGTTGGGTGTGACCCAAAAACCAAAACCAAAACAGAAACAAAACTCAAAAGTAAAATTGACTAAATAATTATTTCCTTTTAACTGATTTAACAAGACCACAAGATATTTTCATATATAATCTTCACAGTTTTCAAAAACAGAGGGATCATTGAGCAGTGGACAGAGAAACCATGAATAGACTGTAGTGCAAATTTAGTCTGTCTCCTCTAAATCTATCAATTCCACCCTCTCTTTATCTGACCAGTATAAAGATATATTTTTCCTGCTAAAAGTGTGACAAAGTGACTGGTTAAAAGTTATTTCTTGGGGCCGGAGAGATAGCATGGAGGTAAGGCGTTTGCCTTTCATGCAGGAGGTCATCGGTTCGAATCCCGGCGCCCCATATGGTCCCCTGTGCCTGCCAGGAGCAATTTCTGAGCCTGGAGCCAGGAATAACCCCTGAGCACTGCCAGGTGTGACCCAAAAACCAAAAAAAAAAAAAAAAAAAAGTTATTTCTTATAATAGAAAGTTCACTAGTAACAGATGTAAGAGGTGTATAAATAAAGCTGCTAAAATGAAAATTAATAGTTTATACATAAATATCATGTATTCTTTTAATAAGAAAAATATGTAACGTGTGAATTTTTCTTTTTTGTTTTGAGTGTACACTCAGAAGTTTTCAGACCTTATTCTCACCTTAGTTTCAGAGATTACTGCTGTGGCTGGGGGACCATCCATGTCTGAACTCAAGACAGTCACAGCCATGGCAAACATCATACTCTTAATATCTCATTGGCCCTTTAATGTGTGCTTGTGCTCGCAGAAAACAAAGAAGCAAAAGAATAAAAAAAAAAAAGATCACTTGTGTTCTAACAGGAAATGTTACATGTTTCTGGATGAAAAAGAGGGAACAGATAAGACGAACCATAAAAGACTGTAGAATTCTGCACTAGATTTATGAAAGTTATTTTATATGTGCTCAGCAGTTTAAAATTGAGTGTAAATGCCCCTAATGTTTTTAAAAGAGATTAGTCGTGTACTAATGTGAAATTAATTTTTTTTCTAACCAGGCAACAAGATATGTTGAATTCTTAGTCTATTCTTTTTTTTTTTTTTTTTTTTTTTGGTTTTTGAGCCACACCCTGTGACGCTCAGGGGTTACTCCTGGCTATGCGCTCAGAAGTTGCTCCTGGCTTCTTGGGGGACCATATGGGACGCCGGGGGATCGAACCGCGGTCCGTCCTAGGCTAGCGCAGGCAAGGCAGGCACCTTACCTCCAGCGCCACCGCCCGGCCCCGAATTCTTAGTCTATTCTTAATAAGGAACAGTGAAAATCTTTTCTTTGTCATTGAGGAAATCTGTTTAGGTATATTATATATACCTATGATAAAGAAAGGTTATATATATCATATATAATCTTATATTATGATAGAAATGTACATATTTTATATTAACAAATTATATATACAGTTATGAATGAATAATTATTTACAATATATAATAGCATAATTTATGATCTACAAAAATTAGTAGTTAACTTTATATCTTTTTTCATGCCCTTGTTTATTTTAGAACCATTTCTCTGTAAAAGACTTAGGGGTTTATCCTTTTGATATTATGTCTCAAAATTCAAAATGAAGTCTTGATTTTGTATTGACCTTAAGTCCAAGAAAAACCCTTCTATGTCTCAAACGAAGTTTTCCTTTTAATTGGTACATGGATGATATTTAAAATTTTATACATGCATGTACTGTGGTAGTACAGCATGTAGGGTGCTTGCCTTGCACAAGGCTGACCAGGACTCCATCCCTGATACCCATAAGGTTCCTCAGCAAAGTCAGGAGTGCTTACATCTGATTCTAGGTTGAAGCTTTGAGCATTGACAAAAAAAAAAAAAAAAAAAGTGATACAGGTATTTGATGAATTCACTTTTATTTAAAACCTTCTCTGGGCCCAGAGAGATAGCACAGCGGTGTTTGCCTTGCAAGCAGCCGATCCAGGACCAAAGGTGGTTGGTTCGAATCCCGGTGTCCCATATGGTCCCCCGTGCCTGCCAGGAGCTATCTCTGAGCAGACAGCCAGGAGTAACCCCTGAGCACTGCCGGGTGTGGCCCAAAAACAAAAAAAAAAAAAAAACAAAAAAACAAAAAAACCCTTCTCAAATAATAGGTGATGTTTTAAATTGCCTAAGTTAGGATGGCAGCAGATATGCTATGGATTTGAAAATATCTTAGAAATTGTATAACCTCACAGGGGTTGGAGCAGTAGCACAAGATGTAAGGCATCTGCCTTTCAAGCATTAGCCTAAAGTGGACAGAGTTTTGATCCCCGGAGTCCCATAAGTCATTTCTGAACACTTAGCCAGGAGTAAACCCTGAGCTTCAATGGGTGTGGCCCAAATACATAAACAAAAATGACTTTTTAATATTAATCTTACTTCCATATCATTTAATTTAAGCTTATGTCATTAGTAATGATTCTAGTTATTATTTTATAGTAAGTGGTTTTTGCGATTGTACATACTTATTGAAACAAAAGGGAGAACTAAGATAGGTTATTTAATGGTAAAATGTTGCTCTACCCTCCTCGGGAACGAACTTTACACTTGTCCTTTTATTGCCAGTTATGGATCAACTATTTTCATCAAGGAACTTACATATTCAAGTTTAGAGAAAATTTTACTCTCAAAACTGATGATCTTCAAGAAATAGTTTTTTTTTTTTATGGTTTAGAGAAGTTTATTTTAGCTTCACAGATGTGTTGGCACTACGGACAATGTCTTGGATCAGACGATAACTTGCCTGAAGCCTAGAGTTGGTCTTATGCCAGGAAACTTCAGGGGTAGGATCTCTTTGTATTTAGGCCAAGGTTATTCCTTTCCATGCCTCTCATATTTTGGTGGGCCTATGCCAACAACAATTGCCATTCTAACACCGTTTTTACTATGCTCCTTTTTTTTTTTATTTAAACAACTTTATTACATTCATGGTTGTGTTTGGGTTTCAGTCATGTAAAGAACACCACCCATGACCAGTGCAAAATTCCCATCACCAATGTCCCAAATCTCCCTCCTCCCCACCCAACCCCCGCCTGTACTCTAAACAGGCTTTCTATTTGGTTCTTAAATGGAAGTTAAATTTTGATCATCCTAAATTTCTTTCAGCTCTCCGCCTCTTTTTTTTTTCCAATTCTAATTAGTCAAAATGCCCTTATACCTGAAATTTCCTCAGTAGTTTTCCATCAACTAACTCCTAATTATTTTTTGCTTGCCCAAAATTTCCTGGTAATCAAGTCAAGTTGGATACCCAGGATTCCTTGTCCTTATTGTAAGAGTTTCCAAATACATCATCTTTTCTACATTTAACTAGTATCTGATAATTGTTTATATTTAACAGTTGTCACATATGGCATTTACTAATTTTGAACTGCTTCAAGATTATCTTCTATCCTGTTCACTTAATCTGTTGAGCTCATTTCCCCCTACTTATAAATAGGGACATCAGAGATACAGCAAGAGAGGAGGAATAAGAGGACATAGAACAATTATAGATATTATATTTGCTTCTGTCCACTTGGGTTATCACAAGTTTTCAGTGTCAAGTGACCATTTAGAGGGAATTAGGATGCGCGAGTCAAGGGCTTGTATGACCATTGCATAACCCATGTCTGCCAACTTTTCTGTCCCTCCCTGATGCAGAAAATGGGCACGAGATGCCCTGCCATGCAAGCGCTGAGAGGGCACAGAGTAGTGGCACCATGAGCATTGAGGAGGACAACAGAGTCATGAAGGAGAGCAGCCTCAGAGAAAAGTACTCCTTGAATTGGGAGGCTGCCCAGACTGAGGATTTGAAGTGTGAAATATTAGAGACAGCGGAATATTTGGTGTCCTTAGACATAGTGTCAATGTCTGAAATACTGTATCGTTTCGATCAGGGACTGTCGATGGGTTCTCGGATGACATTTGTTTGAATTTCATATGAAAATGGTTTCTGTATTGTCTCCTCATAAGCCTGCATGTCTTAAATTTGTAGGAAATTTATAGAACTATGGTATTTAATATTCCTCTACTAAAATTCCCTTAGTGATATTATTTTTATCACATGATCAAATAATATTGGCTATCCTAAATAGATTGGACTCATTTTGTACAGTTATAGGTATTAAATATTGCCATAAAAATAAGTTTTAAATTAAATTTTTCTGATGGGGGTTTCCTAAAATAAAATCTATCCAGTAATCAACTGGCAAGGAAAATGGAGCAAGATTGCCCACTAGCTTTGTATTTATGTAAACCAAATTATTATGACTGTGAACATGGCATAAATATACACACATATATATAGAATAGCAAGAGAATAATATAAAATTAAGATAAATATTATTTTTATAGTATGGGGAGTCCTCTGGATTTATTGGAAGATACTATATATTCACCAAAAAAAAGGTAAAGAAGAGATATGGAAATATAATTACGACTCAGTGAAGATGGTATTAGTGTTTTACATTTCATACAATATCTGAAGATACCAGAATGAATCTGAGTTCAAATAACATTAGGTTTAATATGGGTTCAAAATTCAGCATTTCAAAATGCCCAGTCTACTTTTAATTGTCATCTAGAGATACATGGGCCATATATCATTTTTGCTGCATTTTTCAATGTCTACAAAAACACTTCTGTTTTGAAAAATTAGAGGCAGCTACATATCTGGTGTCCTTTGAGTGCCAATGGCTTAATTACTGGACCTTTTTTTATATCAGGAATTGGGGATAGGTTATCAGATGACATTTGTTTAAATTTAATGTAAAAAGTTGTTTCTGTATTGCCTCCTTATATGCTTTATATTTCCCCTTGGGGTTGAGCTCTCTTTATGCCAATAAAGGTAGCCTGGAGAAGGGGTTGACATTCAAGTCATGGTTCCATGTTTTGGAGTTGCTGGCCTGTGGGTGAAGGCTTGGGGTTTGAGATTCTGGACTGTTTTTCCTCCCCAACTGTGTGTTTTATATCCTGCTCCTCAGTTGCTGCCGGACTTGTATGTCTTGTCCTACCTGCACAGGCAGCATGGAATGTTCAAATAATATTAGGTTCAATGTGGGTATTAAATAAGTATTTCAATATGTGCAAAGTCTACTTTAAATTGTCATCTAGATAAATACGAACCATAAATCACATTTGCTGCACTTTTCGATGTCTACCAAAACACCTCCCTCTTTCTTGATATTGTCCAGCTTTCATTCCTTTGTCCTTCTTTATTTTTATCTTTCTCTTATCCATTACTTCCCTACCCCTTCCTTACATTCCTCTCTCCCTGTATAGGGAAATTTGATGATTTTATCATTTCTTACAGCTGTGTAGTATTTCATTCTGTATAAGTTCCACATATACACACATAAATAATCTCAAAGAACAAGTGCGATCTGATTGGCTCCCACAACGGTGCCCCGCCCTCATCCGTATTCATGATCCAAATGGATGACGTCACAGAGCAGAGACTTTAGACTTCGGCTGTTCTCAGCACAGACAGAAGGTGATTTTGTTCGGATCCTGAACGATGACTCCTTATACAATTTTACTAGGAGCGCTCCTAATCCTGGCCTGTCTCCGGAAGGCGGATATGATGCCACTTCATTATAGAGGTACAATTCACTCCCTAATCTGAGCTCCAGAAGAAGAGCTGAACAATCGGCCTTCTCCATCCTTCTGTCCAAGCATGTCAAGAGTCAGAGGGGGGTTCTCACTGGACATCAGTGCCCCGCTCCTGCCCTGGGATGACAGTACCTGTGGGCAGAGTTGTCACCCGGGCCTTTCCTTCTCAGAGAGTCCCACAATCTCCCTCCCAGAGTACGGAGCCCTCTTAGAGTCCCATCTTCCTCCCTGACTCTAACTGGACTGGAAGCACTGGAGCTAAGAGAGGCCAGTGCAGTAAGAGAGGTCCATTGAGAGACTTTTGGGTTTTCCTTATCCTCTAGGTGCAACTACTGACAGAATCCCTAAAAGAATCAGGTAGAAATCCCTGATAGATTGGAAAGAAACTTCCTCCCAGGCATTGGTGATATGACAGCAAGTTGGGTACTTGCCTTGTACAAAACAGTCCTATATTGCCTCCTGAATCTCATCTGGTCCCCTGAGCATGTCCCCCATGTAAATGTAAAACACTCCAGTGAACTAAGTTCCTGTGCTCTGAGTGCTTAGCACGGAGATACAACTACATATGCACACAACCACACTCAGAGATACACAGGCACACAGTCTTTGCATGGACAGGCACACAACCCTATGTGCATATAGACACAGTCACATCCAGACACAGGTGATCATTTCTACACAGACACATCTCCATAGATAGAGACATACAGTCACAGCCAGAGGGTTCATAAACACACAGTCACATCTAGCCACACAGACACATGTTCTAGATTCCTGGTTCCCTTTACCCTCTCCACAGTAACTGGGCATAGGGGGAGAGAGGAAGCTTTTCACTCTGGCCCATCAACTGTCCCAAGAGGCCAGCCAAGAAAGCCACAGTCCATGCCAGTCCTTGATGCCAGGTGGCACATGACTGCATATTCATTGCAGGGACATGGCCAAGTGACCATTCAAAGGGAATTGAAATACATGAGTCAAGGAGTTGCATGACCACTTGCATAACCAAAGTCTGCCACCCTTTTTGCTCTTCTTGCTGCAGAAAATGGCCATGAAATGGCAAACAATATGAGCGTGGAGAGGGGAGAGAGCAGTGACATCGTGAGAAAGAAGGTGGGCAGCAGCGTCGAGAAGGCAAGCAGCTTAACAAAAAGAAATGCCTGGAATCGGGAGGCTGCTCAAAGATATGAAGATTCTATAGCAATTTTAGAGGCTGCATCATATCTCATTTCTTCACACCATGCACCAATTTCTGAAGTATTAGAATGGCTATGATGAGGCAGTTGGGGTGGGTTTTCTGTTAAATTTTTAAATTTAATATGAAAAATTGTGGGGCCGGAGAGATAGCATGGAGGTAAGGCATTTGCCTTTCATGCAGGAAGTCATCGGTTCAAATCCCGGCGTCCCATATGGTCCCCCGTGCCTGCCAGGAGCAATTTCTGAGCGTGGAGCCAGGAATAACCCCTGAGCGCTGCCGGGTGTGACCCAAAAAATATGAAAAATTGTTTTAGCATTGCCTCCTCATTTGTCTTATTTCTCCCTTGTGGTTGGGCTCTCTTATGACAATAAACGTAGCCTGGTAGAGGTGGTTGACATCTTAAGTCATGATTCCATGTGGTGGAGATGCTGGCTTGTGGGTGAAGACTTGGGGGTTTGAGATTTTGGTCTGTGCTTCCTTCCCTACTGTGTGTGGGTTATTTCCAGATTCACAGTTGCTACTGGACCTGTGTCTCTAGTCCTATCTGGAAAAGGACATGGGAATCCCTCTCCCTCTCTGGGGATTGTGAATTGCACAACTCACTATTAAACAGGAGGCGGTAAGAGTGATGGATTAGCATGAGAGCCAAAAGCAATGGCAACAGTCTCAGAGTCAACAACACAATGGTTGAAATCATCAAAGCTTGCTGCAGTGATCATGGTCTGAGTAGCAGGATCTCTATAAATAGCTTCCTCAAACCCAGTTGCACTGAGCTTGGCCTCAGTGGCAGCAACACTGACATTGTCACCATCCAATGCAGCTTCAGTGATCATTGGCTCAGAGGCAACAACACTGCCATTATGAAATCAAAGTGACCTGCAAAGACCCTGACCACAGATTTAGTGATGCTGAGCATGGTAACATCAGAGGTTGTGAGTCTGATGGCAGTGGCCACAGAAACACAGGTGACAGAAAATGCAATGGCAATGGCCAACACCCTGCCAGTTTCTGCCATCGAGATATTCACGGCAGCCCTAGAGGTAGTAAAAAGGCAGCAGCTGTGAAAGCAGAACTGTAGACCATAGCTTGATAGGCAGCTGTCAAATGATGGCAATCAGTTGTCTAGTTAAAATTTCCTGAGTTCTGTTTCTGCTTCCTCAAGGACAGGGAACCTACACTAGCTTTAGGTCCACTGCCATTGAGAGGTGATCTTGGATTTTGCATATGTAATGCTCAGTAAAATTGAGTTTATAAGCAAATCAAATTTACCTGGGAGAGGAGAGTCACTTTTCACATCTGTTAGAGTAGACAGGCCTGTATGGAAGTTTGAGATTCATATATGAAGAAAGGCGCTAGAGCACATGACATGCATAGGTTCAGTGTGGAAGCATAGTATGATGGGGACATGCTTAGTACTCATGAAGTCTACCTAGGCTTGAACCTGGTATCCTATAACTCTGCCAAAACCTGGAGTGACTCCCAAGTGCAAAGACAGTAGTGTTTGAGCACTGCTATGGTATGGCCATAAAGCAAAATAAAGGGAAATTAGATTCTGTGTTCAGTCTTCAGCAGCTCCCCAAGATCTTGCAAACCACCTGGCTCCCGAGCACCCTTGGGAGTGGTCCTCCAAAACACAGGTTATGCTTAACATTAGATAGCAATCAATAGAATTATTGGTAACATCCAGAGACATTGCTTAGTGGGAGAGCATATGCCTCTGAACTATAATTTGTGAGTTGGTTCCCAGACAACCTCAGAACCAAATAAAATTTTCTTGGAGTCACTTTCTTTTTTTTTTTTTGGGGGGGGGGGCACACCCGTTTGACGCTCAAGGGTTACTCCTGGCTATGTGCTCAGAAATCGCCCCTGGCTTGGGGGGACCATATGGGACGCCGGGGGATCGAAGCGCGGTCCTTCCTTGGCTAACGCTTGCAAGGCAGACACCTTACCTCCAGCGCCACCTACCCGGCCCCTGGAGTCACTTTCTTGAGATTCTAGTTGTCCAGGAGTTTTGCTGTAACTGAACTTCCCCTAATAAAGAATACTAACTTAAGAATAATAAATTAAAGAAATAATTTAATTAGCAAAGAGAAAAAAAGCTGGTATTCATGTATCTGGGCTTAGTTTTACTTTTTACATCATGACCTATTATCATCTCCTTTTCTGCAATGTGCATGTTTTTTATTATTATTTTTGTGAGGTTTGGCTTGGATTTGACTTGGAGCCAAAGATAAGTTTACTAAGTGTTACCTTTGGTTCTCCATTCATTCTTGTTGGGGTCTAAGACCTATCCTGAGGTTGGTTTCATGCAAGGCAAATGCCTTACTACTATACTACCGTGCTGGCCTCTCTTTTGCTTCTGGCAGCCTTAAGCTCCATCAAACGGAATTACTTAAATCTTGATAGCTCTGGGAAGGGTCTTTGTTTAATATTTTAGCACAAAGACTCTCCCTCATCTTACTCTAAAATCTTTTGTATACAAATGTGCCTGAATTCCGATGCCGGACGTATTGATGTTCTGTCCAAAATAAAACCCAAATATTGATATGGTGGCATTGTCTGTATTTTTCTAAAGCTATTTTCAGTCCTGATGTTTGTAAACAGTCAATAACATAAGAGTATAAGTCCAAGTCCTGTAAATCTGTTTCACTGTTCATTGTGAGCAAGATATCATCTGTATAATAAAATATCATGTCTTGAGGAAATTTTTCAGGATCTGGGCTCAAAACCTTATCTACAAAAAACTGGCACATTGTTGGGGAATTCAGCATGCCCTGGGGGAGAACGGTCCATTGGAAAAGTCTGCAGGGATGGGTGTTATTGAGAGAAGGAACTGAGAATGCAAAACGTTTATTATCGGGTGAATAGGAATATGGTAGAAGCAGTCTTTCAGATCAAGTATAATTAGTGGCCATTCCTTTGGGATAACTACAGGTGATGGTAAACCAGTCTGCAATTTGCCCATAGGTATTATGGATAAATTTACAGCTGTAAGATCCATCAAAAGTCTCCATTTACCAGATTTCTTTGTTATAGTGAATATAGGCGAATTCCATTGAGAAAAAGATGGTTCAATATGTCCTAAACTTAGTTGTTCCTCCACTAATTCTGTCAGCACCTTTAATTTATCAGTTTTAAGGGGCCACTGACCTGTCCAAATTGGTTTGTCAGATTTCCATTTTATTTTTATATGTGCTGGGGTATTTATGGCAGTGGCCCCTATGAAAAATTTTAAGTTTTTAAATTGAGAGAAGGTTCAGGCTCTTCTGGAGCTAATGGGATGTGGAATTCTGCCTTCCACTGTTTGTTAGGTCACGGCCCCACAGGGATGGTAAAAATGGGCCCACATGAGGTCTGATTATCACTTTTTGATTTTCTGGGCCATAAAATACCATAGTCCTCGTACTCAACAGACAGGAGCTCAGGCCTCCCACTCCTTTTAGTGAATATGGGTTTTCCTGAAGAGGCCAATTTTTTGGCCATTCTTTATCAGAAATTATGGTAACCTGAGCACCATATCTATCATGCCGTCAAAGGGTTGCCCTTCCAAGTGAAGTTTGATCATTGGGTTTTCATCTTTAAATTTGGTAACCAGGGCCCAGAGCACACAGCGGCGTTTGTCTTGCAAGCAGCTGATCCAGAACCAAAGGTGGTTGGTTCGAATCCCGGTGCCCCATATGGTCCCCTGTGCCTGCCAGGAGCTATTTCTGAGCAGACAGCCAGGAGTAACCCCTGAGCACTGCCGGGTGTGACCCAAAAACCAAAAAAAAAAAAATTTGGTAACCAGAGCCACGATTGGGTTTTGAGCAGCACCTGGATCTGTGCTTCCAAAACCTCCAATTCTAGTCTTATCTGAAGTCCCAAATTTGACATAAGGCACTATTACTATCTGGGCAATCGCTTCTCCTTTTTTAAAGGTCCACCTAACTGGTACGGTAATAACTACAACGATTTCTTCCATTAAATCTGAGTCAATGACACCAGTGGTTACTGATATACCCTTTATGTTGAGGGAACTTCTGCCAAGAATGAAACTCATTGTATCTGGGGATGGCAAGCCCACAATGCCAGTTTCTAACATGTAAGGACATGCTCCTGGGTAAATTGTAATGTCGTCTGGGCATAATATGTCTAATCTGGAGCCCCCTGATATAGTGTGAATTAATTCCCTAATTGTGATGAATTTCCTTGGGCTGGGCAGGGAAGAATTATTGTCTGTGTATTTTGCCCCTGATTTGGAAGGGCCTGGGGGGAGGCCCTGTGGAGGTTTCCCCGCATTGTTTATGTGTGTCCTTGAGGAGCTGAATTAAAAAAAAAAAGACAGCAATTCCTTTTGATATGCCCCTGTTTTCCAAAATGTTAGCAGACAATTTGCCTTCTGGGGATTGTGTTGAAACTTCTCCTTAAGTTATTATCAATGAGGTTTCCAGATCTGCAATCTTTTGCCCAGTGGTGACCCTTTTTGCATTTTGGGCAAAGACCTGGTTTTCGGGAAGTGCTTTGTCCCCGTGGGTAGAAAGGCATTGTCCCCTTGGTAACTGGGAAGGTTTGTACTGAGTCTAAGTGGGGTGGGGGTTGGGTTTCCCCGTAGACATTTTGACAGGCATAAAGGAAATCATTCACATCTGCCTTTTCATTTAATGTATTCAATACTAATCTACAGGCCGAATTTGCATTATGATAAGCCAAAGATTTTACTAGGAAGTTTCTCATCTCCTTATCTTTAACTTGTAACTTCAGCACATCTTTAAGCTTACCCACAAACTCTACAAATGGCTCATAAGGGCCTTGGGTAATTTTTAAAAAGTTTTCTCTACCAATGCTGTTAGAATCAATTTTTTTCCATGAAGACAATGCAATATCTTTAATTAAATTTAAGATTTCTTTAGGTAAAGCCACTTGTGTCTGAATATTTGAAAATTGATTTTTCTGCCATCAATAATTCACATGATAGAGTAACCCCTGCCACTTGTATTTTCATATAATCTGGGCTATATAATTTGGCTTTTACACCTTCTGAATAGAACATTTCCCATTCTGTTTGCTATTTAGATGGCAGGCATATATTAGCGATTGTTTTAAAATAGTACAAAGTCCAAGATGAGTTATGACTCCAAAGTTTTAGTAACTCCACACTGTATGGTGATTTTGGGCCATACTTTTTACATGCTTTTCTAAACCAATCTAATTCTTCCATCTGAAGGGGTACATAGTTAGAAACATTTACCCCATGTAAAAGGGATGAAGCCGGATTAACAAAATTACTCTAAATAGAGCTTTGAGGCTTGCATGTGGTTCATTGTCTGAATCTGCACTGTTGTGTGATTCAATTTTGTGAATAGAATCAGGCCTCACTTCTGGAGTTAGCACCGGAGGTTGATCATTATCTGAGTCACTACTGTCATGCAATTCGCTAGAATCAGGCTTAACTTTCCGAGTTGTTTTTCTTCCAGGAAAAATTCCTATATTGATGGTGAGACTGAATTCGTCAGCCTACACCTTGGTCTGAATTTTTGTCGGAAAGATTTCCTTATTATCCATACAGGTTTTAGCCTCACCATTTTTACACTTTCTTTTCTTTTCTTTTCTTTTTTTAGTTTTTTTTGTTTTTTTTTTTGTTTGTTTTTTTGGTTTTTTGGGCCACACCCGTTAGATGCTCAGGGGTTACTCCTGGCTACGCGCTCAGAAATCATCCCTGGCTTGGGGGGACCATATGGGATGCCGGGGGATCGAACCGTGGTCCTTTCCTTGGCTAGCACTTGCAAGGCCACCTTACCTCTAGCGCCACCTCGCTGGCCCCTTTTTTTTTTTTTTTTTTGTTTTTTGGGCCACACGCGGCAGTGCTCATGGGTTACTCCTGGCTATCTGCTCAGAAATAGCTCCTGGCAGGCACGGGGGACCATATGGGACACCGGGATTCGAACCAACCACCTTTGGTCCTGGATCAGCTGCTTGCAAGGCAAACGCCACTGTGCTATCTCTCCAGGCCCCATTTTTACACTTTCTATTTCCTAAATGCTAGTTAATACCTATGCTCACAGTAACAACATGAGCCAACACAGAAATTCCACAAACTATGACGGCTGGAGACAATGCAATTTTTGTTTGAAATATAGATCACAACCATCCAACTGCAGTGATTGTCCTTAGATCCAAACCAATTAGTTTAAAAATAAATGGAATAATCCACTTGTATAATGGAGAACCAATGCGTAAGCAAAAAAGTGGCAGAATCCACATGACTAACCACAGAAACCATTTAATGGCCAGCAGAGGAAATTTTCAATAAAGTATTTCACTTAGTTATTGAGGGTCCAGGTTCAGCCTGTTCGGGTGCCATTATGTTGCAAATCAGCTCTTGATGGGGTTGACTGATGGAGGGATGGAGGATGAGGTATTTTTCCTCCAGTTCAGAGCACGCGTCTGCCATCCTGTTCAGCTGGTGGTTCTGAGGTGAAGTGGTAGGTAAACAGCTAGCAGACAGTCAGGCTTGTGAAAATATTAGCTTTATTTGGTGGACAAGACTGAAGCCCAAAGCCTCAGCATCAGTTCCAGCCAAAAAGCCTCTGGCCTTCCACAGACCCTTGCTTTTATCTTCCAGGATCAAGTACCACCCAATGGTGGGAGCAGAATCAGGTACTACCCTAGGGTGGGAGCAGAATGCCAGGTCACACCCTAGGGTAGGACACAATCACCGATCAGGGTAGGGTCAGTAACATAATAATCTTATTGAAATGTTTACATACACAATACACATTGAAGCTAATGGCATTTTTAAGCATAAAATGCCACTGTTTAAGTGAGTGGAAGCCAAGATACAGAAACTAAATTAAATAAAAAAGCTTCTGCACTTCAAAGGAAACAATACAAATACAATACCAGAATACAAAGACAGCTTACAGACTGGGGTATATTATTTTCCCACTACTCAGTCACTAAAGAGTTAATATTCAAGGTATATGAAGCACTAAAAGAACTCTACAAGGGAAAATAATCCAGTTCCATTAAAAAAATGGAGAGAAAATTTAAATGGAAACTTCCTCAAGGAAGAAATACAACTGGCCAAAATATATATGAAAAAAGTTCTCTGTATCACTAATCATCAGGGAAATGCAAATCAAAACAACAATGAGATATCATCTTCTTGGATTAACTGGTTTCCATTCTACTCAGGATATTTCTTCTTTGCTGATGCTTTTTACTCATTGGATGAAAGCACCTTTGGATTGAAGCACCTTTTTTTTTTTTTTTTTTTGAGTCACACTCAGCAGCACTCAGGGGTTACGTCTGGCTCTACACTCAGATATCACTCCTGATATCTCCAGATATCACATCCCATATGGAATACTGGGATTCGAACCACTGTCCATCTTGGATTGGCTGCTTGCAAGGCAAATGCCATACTGTTGTGCTATCTCTCCAGCCCTGAAGCACCTTTTGGATTGTTGCCTTAGAACACCTACTTTCATTCCCTGGATGTGGACTTTGGGCTCCCAATAAAGCCCCTGGGTCAGGGAGAAGCTGACTGTAGCTTTGATTTTCCACTACTAAACTTTTTGCTTCTGGTTTTAGGCCTAGGAGAGGAAGGCTTGTAGTGGAAGTCTCTGAATCTGTTTTATCTCCTTAACTGTGTGTGGATTATTTCCTGTGTTGGCTTTTTCTTCCAGAACCATGTTTGCCTAATTCCCTGGGATTGGGTCTATAGGCTTCTGCTTTACTTGGAGCCCAAACAGGGACTCATTCCATCTACAACTTGTGAGATGTTCCCTGGAGTGGTCTCATGATTGCTCAAATGAATATTTTTTCACCATGTATTTTTAATTTTGCTCCTATTTGGTTCAAGTTTATGACAATGGTTTGGCTTTGGGTCAAGAGACTCTGGTCTCTTCTCACATATATTACTATCTTCTTTATTCCAACAGTAAAGATAAAACATACCAATGTAGTAATTTATACATTTGTTACTATGGTAGTGAGTCTTATTGGCATTATAGTTCGTATGTATCATGAAATGTGAAATATTCACGCGAGCATTCTGAAGCCACACCAGCTGTTTCTGAAATGCTTTCATCTGTTCTGAAGAGCTCCCTAGTGTTTCTGAAAAGTCTCCAAACTCAGAAAACAAAAGCATTTTATCCATGGTAACATATGCTCAAGCCAAAAGCCCTGAGGCTGTTAATTCACCATGCTCCGATGGCCCATTTCACCGCTGACACTGATTTACTAAATAAAATGAATGTCAAAAATGAGATAGTGACAGTCCAATCATATGCTGAGTCAGAAAGTGTATCTTTAAGGGTACCACTCTCCCAATCAGGCCCCAGATCCATAGAGAGTATGGGACAAATACCACCCACCCCTGCTGTGAATCAGGAAATTCCCTCCCATCAGGAAAACAATCAAACATCAACCTATGTGGGGTTAAATATAGACTATCTCAGTTGATTTAAGAAAGTGTGCTTAGGGGCCGGGCGGTGGCGCTAAAGGTAAGGTGCCTGCCTTGCCTGCGCTAACCTTGGACGGACCGCGGTTCGATCCCCCGGTGTCCCATATGGTCCCCCAAGCCAGGAGCAACTTCTGAGCACATAGCCAGGAGTAACCCCTGAGCGTTACTGGGTGTGGCCCAAAAACCAAAAAAAAAAAAAAAAAAAAAAGAAAGTGTGCTTGGGGCCGGGTAGGTGGCGCTGGAGGTAAGGTGTCTGCCTTGCAAGCGCTAACCAAGGAAGGACCTCGGTTCGATCCCCCGGCGTCCCATATGGTCCACCCAAGCCAGGGGCGATTTCTGAGCACATAGCCAGGAGTAACCCCTGAGCGTCAAACGGGTGTGGCCCAAAAACCAAAAAAAAAAAAAAAAAAAAAAAAAAAAAAAAGAAAGTGTGCTTGAAGTATGGCCCACTTTCTCTGTTTTGTGTTGAATTCCTTGTTACCTGGAGTGATAGTGGCTACTGAACCCATCAGGACTTTAATATTGTGTCTAAGCCCTACCTAAGTGCTCCCCAATTTTTTTCATAGGAAAATGTGGCTTAATGAAGGAGCTAAAACTAAGCTTAATAGCCTAGATAACTCTGGAAGGATGTTTGAAGGAGTTCTGTTGTCTTATGAGCTGTTAATAGGGAAAGGGGTGTTCTCATAAACAAACAAGCAGGCAAAATTACCCTGTGCTGTTTTGGAACATGGCAGAGGGCTTGCGTTGAAGGCTTGGGAAAAATTAATTGACGCTGATGCAGTATTTAAGGGTATCTATATAAAGATTTTCCAGGGAGTTTTCAAGCCATATGAAGATTTTTTTTGGAAACTGACAGAGGCTATCCAGAGGTAGATTAAAGACACAGTAGAACAACAGGTCCTGACAAAAATGTTAGCCTTTAAAAATGTCAACGAAGGGGCCAGAGCGATAGCACAGTGGTAAGGCATTTGCCTTGCACACAGCCAACACATGATGGACCCCTGTTCGAATTCTGGCATCTCATGTGGTTCCCCAAGCCTGCCAGGAGCGACTTCTGAGCACAAGTCCAGGAGTAACCTGAGTGCCACCGGGTGTGACTCACCCTAATGTCATTGAAAATTGTTAGGCTATGTTATGTCCCATTAGGGAGAGAGATGTCAAGGGATTTTTACATGCTTGTAAAATATAGGGACATCATTTCTACCACCTCTTTATTAACCTATGCTATACAGAGGCAAACTCTGGGAAACCAGAACAGATACAATTATTCTGTTAGGGAACACAGTGGACTCCACCCAAGAAAGCCACATGGACCCCAGGTGTGGCAAAGGATTCCATTGGGCTACAAGTTGTTTCACATTCTCTTATAATGTCTCAAGAAGCTGGGAAAAGTGTCTAAAACCAGCCCCATGTGTTTATGTCAGAAGCTTTAACTGTGGCAAAATTGGACATTTACTTAGAGACTGTAGGATGCCACCCTTCTCTGCTCCAGGACCCACTCACTCCCTTGAGGCCAAGACTTAATCATTCAGACTTGGGAAACTGGGTCAGGGGCCAATCCCAGGACCCCCCAAAAATCAGGGAGCTTTTCATCAACAATTCAGCTTCCTAGCCTGGCCCAAAAGAAGTCCATGGTATAAACTCATTAAGACCTGCTACTTCAGGAAACTGTGCTTTTGATATTCCCTGCCTTGAAGAAGTTACCATAATACCATCTCAGAGCCCTTAAGAAATAAGATCATGGGCCGGGTAGGTGGCGCTGGAGGTAAGGTGTCTGCCTTGCAAGCGCTAGCCAAGGAAGGACTGCGGTTCGATCCCCCCGGCGTCCCATATGGTCCCCCCCAAGCCAGGGGCGATTTCTGAGCACATAGCCAGGAGTAACCCCTGAGCGTCAAATGGGTGTGGCCCAAAAAAAAAAAAAAAAAAAAAAAGAAATAAGATCTGGCATAAAAGGGCCAATTTCTTCAGGAACAATGGATTTGATTATAGGGAGAAGCAGTTTGACTCTTAAACATATATCTGTTCATTTGGGAATAATAGGTTTTGACCACATTGGAGAAATAATAGTTATTGTTTCCATGCCCACAGTTTGGACTTTGAAAAAAAAAAGATAAAAACATAGCATAAATTTATTACTTCCTTTTGTTATGCCTGGCAAATAAGAATGCAGCAGAGAAGGGGGTTTTGTAAATACAAACCCTGATGCTTCTGCTAATCAAATAATAACTTTCTGCTAAGCTTAAAGAAGAAAATCCAATGTTAACCCTTGAAATACAGGGCAGGGAGCTTAAAGGAATGTTTGACTCTGGCGCTGAAGTTTCTGTGATTGCTTTAAAACATTGGCCCTGCCCGGAGAGATAGCACAGCGGCGTTTGCCTTGCAAGCAGCCGATCCAGGACCAAAGGTGGTTGGTTCGAATCCCGGTGTCCCATATGGTCCCCCGTGCCTGCCAGGAGCTATTTCTGAGCAGACAGCCAGGAGTAACCCCTGAGCAATGCCGGGTGTGGCCCAAAAACAAAAAAAAAAAAACAAAAAACAAAAAAAAAAACATTGGCCCTATAATTTGGCTTTGTAGGATATAAGGATATACCTTATATCCTGGAGGAAATAGGTAATGTTTTGCCTTCAGCATCTGTTTGTATGAGTGCTAGGTTTTTGAAGTGCTTGGGGCCGGAAAATTGACAGGCTGCTTTCCTATTACATGTAGCTCCAGTTTTCTTGAACTTCGGGGGTGTGTGATTTGCATACACAATGGAGGGAGGAATGTCATATACCTTGCCCAACCCCTCTCAAATTACCAGATCAGATATTTTACCTTTTTAATTGGGTCCACTGAGTTAAAGCATCAGGCACCCTTTCCAATCACATGAAAGTCGAATATTTCAATCTGGATCTCCCAGTGGCCCATGAACACCACACAATTAGAGATGCTGAAAAACTTAGTTGATAAGCAGCTAAAACATGAACACATTGAAACCTCCTTTTCTGAATAGAATTCTTCTATATTTGTAATTCAAAAAAAAATCAGGTAGCTAAAGACTCTGATTTAAGAGCTGTCAATTAATCCATGATTCCTATGGGGAAATTACAGGACAGCTTTCCTTCACCAGTAGCCATTTCAAAAGATTGGCCTTTGATATTAATTGACTTAAAAGCCTGTTTTTATATTTCCATTTACCAAAAACACAAAAAGCACTTTGCCTTTTCAGTTCCTTCTCTCAACAATAGAGCCCTCAATGCGGTGGTTTCAATAGACTGTTTTGCCTCAGGGCATGGTGAAGTTGGCCACAATATGTCAATATTTTGTTTCTATCGCTCAACATTCTTCCTATGCAAGATTTCCTAATGCTGGGCCAGAGAGATAGCATGGAGGTAAGGCGTTTGCCTTGCATGCAGAAGGACGGTGGTTAAAATCCTAGTGTCCCATATGGTCCCCCAAGCCTGCCAGGAACGATTTCTGAGCGTAGAGCCAGGAGTAACCCCTGAGCTCTGCCGGGTGTGGACCCCGCCCCCCAAAAAAGATTTCCTAATGCCTATGTGATACATTACATGGACAATATCTTATTATCCTGCTATACTAGCAGAGAATTACAATGTATGAATGTCATCACATGCCTGCAGGCTGTTGGTTTAAAAATAGCCACAAGGGCCCGGAGAGATAGCACAGTGTTTGCCTTGCAAGCGGCCAATCCAGGGCCAAAGGTGGTTGGTTCAAATCCAGGTGTCCCATATGGTCCCCCCTGCCTGCCAGGAGCTATTTCTGAGCAGACAGCCAGGAGTAACCCCTGAGCATCGCCGGGTGTGGCCCAAAACACCAAAAAAAAAAAGCCACAAAAAAAACTTCAGACTTTACTTCCATTTCAATACTTTGGTTTCATATTGGAGTGTACTTCAGTGTGTCCCCAAAAGATCTCTATTTATCATAAAAATCTAAGGGCTTTTAATGATTTTCAAAAGCTCTTAGATGACATAAATTGGGTCCACCCCTTCCTTGGGATTCCAAACTATGAATCCAACAACTTATTTAGCATACTGGAGTAAGATTCAGACTTAAATAGCCCCAGGTTAACTCAAAAGGTCCAAAAGGGATTCTTTTTCATGTACTGGCTCCAAAAGTCCTATTTTTCTATGTTCACATCTGTACAGAAGGTGTGGCTTTTAATTTTCGAAACTCCTCATTCTCCTGCTGGTGCTATTGCTCAATTGTCTGGATTTATGCACACAACAAGCACCCTTGCACATTTGTACCCTAGTTAGAATTAATCGCTCTCATCATCAAAATAAGGCTCAGAGCTGTTTCTTTGTTAGTCCTGCCAATTACAAAAAAGAAAGTAGAATGAATATTACTTCTTAGTGAGAACTTCAAAGAGCCTATCAGATTTTTCAGGAAAAGTTTCCTCCCATTATCCTGATGGAAAGACCTAGGGTAATTCAGGGGTCCCAAACTAGCGGCCCATTGGCCGTTTGCAGCCCTCCAAAGAACATTTTGTGACCCGCAGCCGGCCTTCAAATATCGCAGTATTTGCTTACCGAATAATCGCAATAAAAATCGCATTAGTAAGAAAAAATTGCATTAAATATTCGCATACCCTGAGCAGTTCTGTTCGGGGTATGCAAATGTTTAATGCAATTTTTCACGATTTTTTTCTTACTAATGCGATTTTTTATTGCGAATATTCGGTAAGTGAAATCCCTTATGCAGCCCTGCCTCACCCGACTTTGCCTCCTGCGGCCCCCAGGTAAATTGAGTTTGAGACCCCTGTTTTAGATAGACATATTTTGTAATTTCTTCTATTATCTGTTCCTCCCCATACCTGACACCCCCGTGTTTTACATTGATGGGTCATCATCAGGAAAAGGCAATATCATTGGTCCATGCCTACAAACGATAAGTTTGCTCAACAAGTGGAACTTGCTACTTTAAATTACGTACTACCACATGTTTCAGAACCTTGCAATGTAGTAAGCAATTCAGCCTATGTGGTCAGACTTTCCCCTGGGATTGCCACTGCTTCCATAAATGCCTATAACCACATAGTTCAGGAATTGCTTCAGCAATTACAAGCTCTTCTACAAAAGCATTCTGAACCAATCTTCATCACTTACATAAGAGTCCATTCTGGCCTCCCAGGGCTGATGGCTCAAGGAAATAAAACTGCTAACCATTTAGCTATGCCAATAACTAAGTTATCTGCAAAAGAAAATGCAGCACTACATATAAAGGCCTGCTGCCTGCATGTGAACTATCATATTCCACGGAGGCAACCCAGACAGATTGTCAATAAATATATCATTTGCATGCTTTTGAATAAAAGAACACTGTAGCTGGGGCCAACTCCCGAGGTTTACAGACAAATGAATTATGGCAAATGGATATTATACATATCTACTTCTTTCCAAAGAAACCCTATTTCTATGTGGTTGTTAATACACATTCACATCTGGGGAATATCAGTGACTTCTTAAAGGGCTAGAGCTATTTGCACCTTCGTACTACAATCTTTTTCTGTCATGAGCATCCCCCAATCCATAAAAAGGACAGTGGCCTAGCCCACACCAGTAAAATTTTTCAAACATTTTGCAAAGAATGGTAAATCAGTTCCACCTGCCAGCACTGAAACCCCTCTCCTGCACAGGAGAGGTCTGTGGGAACGACCCAATAACTCCACTTCACCCAATCTTGCAGACCCTAACTTGGCAGGGGAAGAGCGTAGGAACTCCCAAGGCACCTTTTAAAGTCTCAGCACGAGCAAACCAGACCCCCTTCCCAACCTTCCTTGCCCACTGGCACATAAGTCTCATGCTCAGGAGAGGTCTGTGCAAACTGTCCATTGTTCTGCTGCCCTACAAATCTTGGGGACACTTCCATTTACACCAGACAGTTCTAGGCAGATTGGACCTAACATTTATTTCCCTTAGAAAATATACAGCCCCAGGGCCGGAGAGATAGCATGGAGGTAGGGCATTTGCCTTGCATGCAGAAGGACGGTGGTTTGAATCCTGACATCCAATATGGTCCTCTGAGCCTGCCAGGAGCGATTTCTGAGCATAGAGCCAAGATTAACCCCTGAGCTCTGCTGGTTTTGACCCAAAAACAAAACAAAACAAACAAACAAACAAAAAATAAAATAAACAGCCCCCAAACCAGAACAACAACCCAACAAGTTAGTTTGCAATATTTTTTTTTTTTTTGGTTTTTGGGCCACACCCGCTTGACACTCAGGGGTTACTCCTGGCTATGCGTTCAGAAATCACTCCTGGCTTGGGGGGACCATATGGGACGCCAGGGGATCGAACCGCAGTTCGCTAGCGCTTGCAAGGCAGACACCTTACCTCTAGCGCCACCTCTCCAGCTCCAGTTTGCAATATTTCTATGATACTTGGGTAACCTTGCTCTCCTAGAATAAATAAACCCTAAAACAGATATATCTCCAACCACCTCTTATACAATTAAACTGATCACTTTTTTAAAACACCCTAAAACTCCAGCATCGCAACCCACCAAATACAAAGAACAATGGGGAAGCTAAGGAAGACACCAGCAACTGAAGATATGGAGAAAATTCCTAGCAAATTTCCAAGTCCTCCAAAATGCAGGAGCCTTATAGATGAGGACCTAAAACCAACATTTAGGGGCTAGAGCGGTGGAGCAAGAGGTAGGGTGTTTGCCTTGCATGCAGCTAACCTAAGATGGACCTCAGTTTGATTCCCCAGTGTCCCATATGGTCCCCTAAGCCAGGAGTGATTTCTGAGCACATAGCCAGGACAAACCCCTGTGTGTCACTGGATGTAGCCCAAAAAAGCAAAAACAAAACAAAACAAATAAACTAAAAAACTAAAAGAAAAATTAAAAAAATATAAAATAAAATCAGCATTTAATGTCTTAGCAATGAAATTAAGAAATCTATAGATGAAAAATTCAATCAACTCAAAGAACTCTATCAGAAGATAAGAGGATCCATACAAATGTAACTAAGGGAACTAAAAAAACATGCTAGCAAGCCATAGTAGCAGAATTACACACACAGAGAATTGCATGGATGAACTCGAAGGCAAAATGCAAGCCAGTAACAACAAAGAAGTCAATAAAAAATCAGGAGACAAAACATTGGAAGAAAATGTAAGTTCCTGGGGCCGGAGAGATAGCATGGAGGTAAGGCGTTTGCCTTTCATGCAGGAGGTCATCGGTTCAAATCCCGGCGTCCCATATGGTCTCCCGTGCCTGCCAGGAGCAATTTCTGAGCCTGGAGCCAGGAATAACCCCTGAGCACTGCCGGGTGTGACCCAAAAACCAAAAAAAAAAAAAAAAAAAAAAAAAAAAAAAAGAAAATGTAAGTTCCTTAATAAATAAAGACAAAAGAAATAATCTGCAACTTATAGGAAGTCCAGAAGGGGAGGTGAAAGGAAAAGGGGAAGAACAAATAGTGAGAGAAATAATAACAGAGGATTTTCCTCACTCTCTGGAACTAGGCAGCTGTACAAATCTAAGAGATGAAAAGAGTGTCAAACAAAATAAACCTAACAGAACTTCACCAAGACATGTAGTAAAATCAAAAAGAGAGATGAACTCTTTAAAGCAATAAGAGGAAAAAAAACCTCAAGTACAAAGGAAGGAACATAAGAATCAAACCAGATCTTCCATTTGAAACAATTCAGGCAAGAAGAGAGTGGAACATATTTAAACTATTGAATGAAACAAACTTTCAACCTAGAGTCTACTACCCAGCAAAACTCTCATTTCCATTGGAGGGAGGGTTAAAAACATTCTCAGACAAAACAGGACTCAAAATATTTGAGCTAACTGAACTGACTCTAAATGAACTACTCAGAAATAATTACACAAACAAAACACCCAATTATATCAACAATAACCCCACACAATATAACAGCACAACGACCCTTATTGTCAATAATGTCCTTAAATGTCAATGGACTAAACTCTCCCATTAAAAGGCACAGAGTAGAGGGTTGGATGAGAAAACAAATTTCAATTATCTGCTTCCTGCAGGAATACACTTAAAAGTTTAGGATAAATACAGGATTAGAATAAAAGGATAGAAATCAATTATACATGCTGCTGGCAAACAAAACAAACAAACAAAAAAGCTGAGACAGCCATACTTAAATCAGACCAAATTGCATTTAACCCCAAGAAAATACTCAGAGACAAAGATAGATACTACTTTTTGATCAGGGGAACATTAGACCAGGAAACACTAACTCTGATCAACATTTATGCACCAAATGTAGAGCCAGCAAAATATGTAGAGGTTTTGCTTGCAATCCTAAAGAAACATATGGATGGAAATGTGATAATAGTGGGAGATTTCAACACACCATTATCCCACTAGATGGACTATACATTTCACCACTAGACAGATACTGAACACTAGCAAAGACATAAGAGCTCTTAACCAGAAACTATAAGAACTAGGACTTATGGATTTATACAGGGCCTTCCACCCTCAGAAAGCGAAATACACATTCTTCTCAAGTACTCATGAAACCTTCTCTAGGCTAGACCATGCCTTAGGGCACAAATTTGACTTACATCAAGTCACATATATAAGAATTATATCAAGCACACTATCAGATCACAATGCAACAGAGATCAAGATAGACTGTAAAAATATGTGAAGAAAATCTAAATTTAAATCCTAAAAATCTAAATCCTGAGACTAAACAACATGCTTTCAACAACAGCTGAATCAAAGAGGAAATTAACGAAGAAATAAAGACTCCTTGAAATGAATGACAATGAAGAAACAAGTTGCCAACATCTATGGGACACAGCTAAAGCAGTAATCAGGTGGAATTCATAGCAATACAGGCCTACTTAAGAGAAAAATGACAAAATCAAAAACTTAAAGGGACATTGTAAGTATCTGGAAAACCAGCAGCAAAGGAACCCAAACACAAGTAGAAGAAAAGAAACAATAAAATCCAGAGTAGAAATAAACAACAAAGAAAACAATACAAAAATATCAATGAAACTAGGAGCTGGTTTTTTCAAAGAATGAACAAGATAGACAAATTGCTACCAAGACTCACAAGGAAAGAAACAAAAACACTCAAATAGATTGAATCAGAAAGGAAAGGGGAGAGATTACAACAGAATCTCAAGAAATACAAGACATTACGAGGGCTTATTATGAACAGCTGTACTCAGTTAAGTTAGAGAACCCAGAAGAAATGGACAGGTTCCTGGAAAAATATCTCCCAAGAGTTAATAAAGAGTAATTAGAAAGCCTAAACAGGCCAATTACAAGTAAGGTAATTGAAACAGTACTTAAACTTCCAAGAGCAAAAGTCCAGGACCAGATGGTTTTACAGGTAAATTCTATAAAACATTCAGAGAAGAATCACTACCATTAATCCTTAAACTCTTCCAAAACATCAAAAAGACAGAAATACTCCATAATTTCTTTTATGAAGCTAATATCATGAAAATTACCAAAGCTGACAAAGATACCACCTAGAAAGAAAACTATAGACTGAATCTAACAACACAATCAAAAAAGATTATACATACAGGGGTCTTCAAACTACGGCCCGTGGGCCACATATTGTATTTATTCCCATTTTGTTTCTTCACTTCTAAATAAGATATATGCAGTGTGCATAGAAATTTGTTCATGATTTTTGTTTTTACTATAATCTGGCCCTCCAACAGTCTGAAGGACAGTGAACTGGCCCCCTGTTTAAAAAGTTTGAGGACCCTTGCCTGAGTGGGTTTATTCCAAGGATGCAAGTATGGTTCAACATATGCAAATCAATCAACATCATACACCATATTAACAAAAAGAAAGACAAAAACACATGTCATATCTATTGACTCAGAGAAGGTATTATGATTTAATGCTTAAGTCCACAGGAATCACTGAAAGAGGCAATTGAACACCATAGACTTTTGTTACAGGACCCATTCATTGAGTATGTTTTTGCAAATTATTATCATTTTTTCTTCAATTCAAGCTACATTACTATTATATCATAATGCCCACATTGTCAGTTTCTTTTAGGAAAGGAATCTGGATGCACAAGACATGGTAGACTACATAGGTAGACTCCTCTTATAGTGCTCACTACCAGATTGCTTAGTACTCTAGACATGAAAATCATATTTATCCTAAAATGTTCGAAGCACAATCTAACCCCAAAAGCCTTATTTAGCAAACTTTACCCCCACCATTGATGAAGTGCCTAGAAGTTGGAGAACCTTTCCCCCCACTGATGTGCCAGCCCCATTTTATTAAGTGTTCCGACCATCCCATAAGGGTCAGTCCTCCAACTACAACCCATGAATAGATCTCCAATGTCTGTCTATAAGTGGATAACGGATCAACCGTGATCCCTTATCTCTCCCTATTTAACTATTTAACCCTCTTTACCCTCAGTTCATAACCCCTCAAGAACCAGGACCTTCCCCTACCCTAGCAAGCTACCAATCAGACACTAAAGAGAAAGGACACCCTCTCAGCCCCCATCTCTCACCTTGACAAGAAACTGCAGCCACTGTTCCTGCAGCCTTTTTCTCCCACCTTCATTCATGTGGACTGTTACTTGCTCCCAGATTCAGCTCCAGAGGGTCCCTCCAGAGGGACACTACCTAATCCCTGACTGATGCAAACTATCTCTCAGATGCCCCAAGACCATGGTGCAGGATAAAAATGTGCCCTGGATTCTATCCCCCCTCAGACTATCTCAAAAGACTTAAAGGAGATATCTATATTTTATTTGTTTCTGTAGATGTATTTCCTTAATTGTTATAATTCTTAATGTTTATTTCCATGTGTAGAGGTAGTTTCTCCCACCCCTTCATTTTTGGATCTGCTTAGTAGAAAATTCTAGTAGAAAAGTTTCTCTTAGGATACGAGCTCAGGTCAAAACCAGGACATAGAGACAGTATAGCTTGTTATCTTTACCCCCAAAGGCACCAGTAATATCATATGGCATTGTTCTTTTTTGCATAGACACACTAAAATGGGGAAATCTTATGTATAGAAAGAAGTTCTTTTTTTTTTTTTTTGTGGTTTTTGGGTCACACCCAGCAGTGCTCAGGGGTTATTTCTGGCTCCATGCTCAGAAATTGCTCCTGGCAGGCACGGGGGACCATATGGGACGCTGGGATTAAAACTGATGACCTTCTGCATGAAAGGCAAACACCTTACCTCCATGCTATCTCTCCGGGCCCCAAGTTCTTTTTTTCATAAGGATAAGAACCCATACATTTTATAATGCAGGGGCACCTTCCACCCTGAACATTTGTCATGGGGACTTGACTTAGGCCTTAATTGATCAGACATCAACTGTTCAACCCTGAACTTCGGATCCCAGTCTTAGAACTGGAACAGTTTTCTTCATCAGCACCAGGAATCAAATTTTCCCCTGAGGAAGCCGTAATTCTGCTCTGAACCAACTTGGTCCAAGGTATGTTCACATGACACCCAGATGACAAGGAAAGAGCAACTTGATCTAAAGGCAGGTTGACCTACCTCGCCACCCAATGGTGAAAAACCAAGATCTCTAATTACTGAAGACTGACTATGATAACCATGACGGAGAAGAACTTTTCCTGGGACCATAAAGAAAGACCTTGGGGTTGGACAACTAACTAGCCTGTAGTTGGTCTTATGACAGTATGCTTTATGGGTGGAGACACCCTGTATCTCTTGGGCCAAGGGAATTTCCTTTCTAATTTTCCCAACGTGGGGCCAGAGCGATAGCATAGCGATAGGGCATTTGCCTTACATGCGGCCAATACAGGATGGTCCCCGGTTCAATTCCCAGCATCCCATATGGTCCCCATACGAGCCAGGTGATATTTCTGAGCATAGAGGCACAGAGCCAGGAGTAACCCCTGGGTGCCACTGGGTGTGACCCAAAACCCCAATGTTTACTTTGCCTATGCAAAAAAGAGCCAACAACAACAACAACAAAAACTTGTCACATCTTCCCCCTTCTTTTTTTAATTTAATTTATATATTCTAGACATGGGCTCCCACCTTTTTCATAGAACCTTAGAACGTGAATAATTTTGTTCTAACTCAAAACTGAAACATGACATAGAAAGTCTTCCTACAAACTGAGAAAAAAAAATGGATGGGATCCTGGGCCAAGTGATCTTAGGTGCGTTGAACGGAAAACAATGGTCATATCTAAATACTCAATCCAAAGTCAATGACAATAGAATCAAGAGACACAAACTATAACAAGCCAAACACAAAATGGACCTGTTACTCTAGTAGACCAGGCGGTTAAGGGTGGAGGTATGGGATGCATGCTGGGAACTATGGTGGAGGGAGGTCAACACTGAGGGTGGGAACTGTCCTAATTCACTGTCACTATATGCCTGACATACAACTGTAAAAGACTTGTAATTCACAATGGTCTCAATAAAAATTTTTAAAAAAATGGCAAATCAAATCTACCACTGAAGTTTCTTATAATTCACAAGGACAAGGCATAGTTGAAAGAGCTCACAAAATCCTGAAAATTTAATTATTAATATATAAAAAAGGTGCATGCCACAGATGGACCTTTTATCCTTAACATTATTTTCACTAAACTTCCTGAATTTACTCCAAGGAGGTCCCTAAATAGCTGCAGAAAGACATTTTAAAGAGGATGCTCAGGTACAAAAATATTTTTTGTTTTTGTTTTTTCTGTTTTTTGGGGGGGCCACACCCGTTTGACACTCAGGGGTCACTCCTGGCTATGCGCTCAGAAATCGCCCCTGGCTTGGGGGGGACCCTATGGGACACGGGGGATCGAACCGTGGTCTGTCCTATGCTAGTACTTGCAAGGCAGACACCTCTAGCGCCACCTTCCTGGTCCCAGGTGTAAAAATATTAATTCACCTATTTGGGTAAAAATTAATAATGAATGGATTTATGTTAGTCTCCTCACTAAAGAATAAAGGATATGCTTATGTTTTCACAGATAGCAACACTGTTAAGAAACTTTGGGTCCCAATATACCTTGTCAGAAGCAAGATTCTCACAAATGAAAAAACTCAGACCCCAGTGCATGATAAGACAGCAAGCCTCTCCTCATACTCAACACACACTACTCAAGAGTATGAGAGCAGGAAACAAACTGTGACCTCAACAGGTAACTGGGAAAATAAGCTGACTCCTCACACTGAGGCAGAGACTATTGGGAATGGAAATGACCAGCTCCAGAACTTGATTTTGTAGATGAGGGTCCTGCTCTCACCAGACTTCATAATTTAGGAAATACTTGTTACATGAATTCAATATTACAATGCCTATATAATATTCCAAGTATTACTGATTACTTTTACCATTACAAGGAGGATATTATTAAGTCAAATCCATTGGGACATAAAGGCAAAGTGGCAGACAAGTTTGGTAAAATTATAAAAGTCTTGTGGGTAGCCCATCACAGGTATATCAACCCAGAAGACTTTAAGATGACCATTGGAAAGATTGGCACAATCAACAAGATCCACATGAACTATTTCTATTCCTGATGGCTGGACTTCACCAGAACTTGAACTAAGCTGATAGGCAAAAAAATCTTAAAGAGGGATAGGTCGGAGAGATAGCATGCAGAAGGATGGTGGGCCTGCCAGGAGCGATTTCTTCTTCTTTTTCTTTTTTTTTTTTTTTTTTTTTTTGGTTTTTAGGCCACACCCGGCGGTGCTCAGGGGTTACTCCTGGCTGTCTGCTCAGAAATAGCTCCTGGCAGGCACAGGGGGACCATATGGGACACGGGGATTCGAACCAACCACTTTAGGTCCTGGATCGGCTGCTTGCAAGGCAAACACTGCTGTGCTATCTCTCTGGGTCCCAGGAGCGATTTCTGAGCCTAGAGCCAGGAGTAACCCCTGAGGGATGCCAGGTGTGACCCCTCCCCCCGAAAAAAGAGATTATAGTGATCACCTTATTGACTCAAAAGTCACAAAACCAGCTTGGCAGATACACAAGAAGTTTAATGAATCTATTATTGCTACACTTTTCCAAGGACAGTTCAAGTCCGCAGTTCAATGCCTCATCTGCCACCAAGAATTTTGGATATCTGAGATCTTTACTCATTTATCCTTGCCTTTGACATCTATAGATAAATGCACTTTGCAAGATTGCCTTAAGTTATTTTTCAAATAAAAACAACTGAGAAAAGACACAATAATAGGATTTATTGTAGTCACTGCAACACACAGCAGGATTCTTTAAAAAGGACAAAAAATTGGAAATTATCACCTGTGCTTTTATACATCTGAAATATTTTTCCTACAAAGGCAAGGGAATAAAAAATCTATAGGCCTATGTGAACTTTTCTTTTTTTTTTTTTTTTTGCCACACCCGGCTATGGGACACCGGGATTCGAACCAACCACCTTTGGTCCTGGATAGGCTGCTTGGAAGGCAAACACCGCTGTGCTATCTCTCCGGGCCCTATGTGAACTTTTCTTTAGAAAACCTTGACTTGCCACATTTCACTATGGATTCTAAGAACCCTGAAGGATACAACTTACTCTCTGTTTTGGACCATTATGGTGTAATGGAAAGGGGTCGTTGCAAGCCTATTGTAAGAATGCAGGAAGACAATGTTGTTATAAATTTGATGATCAAGAAATTTCAGAAATCTCCAACTAGTCTGTGACATCTTCGGCAGCTTATATTCTTTTTTATACTTCAAAGAGACCTGCAGCAATGGATACAGCTGTTTAGATTAAGCAAGTGTTTAACTAACTGCTTTTTATAAATGTCTATAATAATTTTCTAAGCTTTTACCCACAGAAATAACTGCAGAATGCTTTTGGAAGCCATGGACTTCCATTACAATATTAGCTATTAGAATGTTTATTGAAGTATTGAATTATTGAAATAATGACTTTTTTTTTTAATCCAGCAGCGCTCAGGGATTACTTCTGGCTCTACCCTCAGAAATCACTCCTGGCAGGCTCAGACCTGCCAGGACCATATGGGATGCCGGGATTCGAATCACCGTCCTTCTGTATGCAAGGCAAATGCACTACCTCCATGCTATCTCTCCAGCACCCTATAATAACTTTTTAATGTTTTTGTTCACAGTGGTTCATGGAGATATATGTTTGACTCCCTAGATTCACATTACAATGATATATTCCGATGGACTCCTAATACAGTGATCATTATAATAATGTCTTTATTTTTGTTTTTAGGTCACACCAGCAGTTCTCAGGGATTATTCCTGGTTCTGGGCTCAGAAGTTGCTCTTGGCAGGCTCAGGAGACCATATGGGATGCCAGGAATCAAACTGGAGTCCATCCAGGGTTGGTTGCATGCAAGTCAAACACCCTATCACTGTGCTATTACTCTGACCCCTATAAATACTTTAAATTATTCATTTCTATTTAATTAGACCTGCTTGTATGATTGTTTCTCTCCACAAAAATTATTGCCTTTTTTTGTTTCTTTCTTTCTTTTTTTTTTTTTTGTTTTTGGTCACACTCGGCAGTGTTTAGGGGTTACTCCTGGCTCTATGCTCAGAAATTGCTCCTGGCAGGCTCAGGGGACCATACAAGATGCCAGGATTCGAACCACCGTCCTTCTGCATGCAAGGCAGACATCCTACCTCCATGCTATATCTCAGATTCTATTCACTCTAGTTTTCTACTCTATCATATGCCTTTGTTCTCAGTTTGCCTTCAGGAAAGGAACTAGAATACAGGAGATCTGTAATATGAAACTCATGGTGTATACTCTTTTTACAGTTCTCATTACTTGAATATTATAATTGTTTTAAGAATGTTTTATGCACATTTTAAACCATGAAGTCTTTTTCAGCAAAAGTTCAGTGTTATATTTTGAAGCGTGTTGACCCGTTCAACATGGGTCAGTTTTTCAACTACAATCTTCATTTTTTATGTGTGTGAGTGTGTGTGTGGTGTCACCTTTATGTGACAACTTTAGTGTCCATCTATATTGTATATGTCTGCTATGTTGTATATATTCCTTCCTTCTGTTGTATATAGTCTGTTCTTTCTCTCCTTCCCCTGCTTACAACTTTACAAATCCTTTTCTATTGCTTTCTTTCTCTCGCTTTCTCTCCCCCCCATTTGTTATTTCTCCCCTAGTTAACCTTTTTTTTATCCTCAATTCTTTTCTTTTGTTTATTTTTTTGTTTGGTTTTTGGGTCACACCCGGCAACGCTCAGGGGTTACTCCTGGCTCTGTGCTCAGAAATCACTCCTGGCAGGCTCAGGGGACCGTATGGGACGCCGGGATTCGAACCACTATCCTTCTGCATCTAAGGCAAATGCCCTACTGCTGTGCTATCTCTCCGACCCCTATCCTCAATTCTTAACTCCTCAGAAACTGGAACATTCTCCCTAACCCCTAGCCCTACTCCTTTCTTAGCTAGAGGAAGAAGATGCCGCGACTGTTGCTAATTTGCTCTCAGTAGCTCCCTTTTCTCCCACCTCCCTTCACCATGGACGGTTGCCCACAACAGGTTTCAGTTTTTGAGAGATCCTTCTTTTTTTTTTTTTTTTTTTGGTTTTTGGGCCACACCCGTTTGACGCTCAGGGGTTACTCCTGGCTATGTGCTCAGAAATCGCCTCTGGCTTGGGGGGACCATATGGGACGCCGGGGGATCGAACCGCGGTCCTTCCTTGGCTAGCGCTTGCAAGGCAGACACCTTACCTCCAGCGCCACCTACCCGGCCCGAGAGATCCTTCTAATCTGTGATTGCTGAGCTGTTTTTTTCAGACTCAAGACTATGTTGCCTGCTGAAGCTGTGATCAAGAATTTATTCCCTGTCAGACTATTTCAAAAGACTTAAAAGGGATATGTATACCTCCATTGTATGTTTCTTTAGGTGTATTTGCTCAATATGTATAATTCTTTATTAGGTATTTCTTTGTGTAGATGTAGCTTTCCCCCCTCCTCTTTAAATTTGTTAGTAGTAACTTGTCATAGTATTTTTTGAGTTTTGTGCTTTTGATAGAATTAGATTATAGGATTGTTTGGTTTGTTATTTCCCCTATAGGCAGCAATAGTATCCTGTGGCACTGTTCTTTTTTGCATAGGCATATTAAAATGGGGAAATTTTAGATACAGACAGGAGTTACTATTTATTAGGGATGGGAATTCCAAAATGTTTTGTTACAGGAGGCCTTCCACCCTGAACAATTGCCATAATGGCTTGACTTAGACTTCACTCGGACATCGGCCAATCACCCCTGAATCTTGGGACCTATCTTTGGAACTGGCACCATTTTCTGCTCCAACACTTGGAATCAACTTCCTATCAGGAGAGGTTCTTGAACTGCCTTGGTACCTACTTGGTCTTGCGTGGGTTCATATGTCATCCTGACTACAACTTTTAAAATCAGCAGTGACTTGCTTTCAAGGTGGATTTCCCTGCCTCGCCAACTAATGGTGAAATAATACCAGGAGATTCTTTGTAAAACCCTGACTTTGAAATAGGATCTGTGCAAACACCAAGGTCTCTAATTACTGAAGTCTGACTGTGACAATTGTGTTTGAAGAGAACCTTCCCTGGGACCATGAAAAAAGACCCCCCCTCCTGTGCCTGCCAGGAGCTATTTCTGAGCAGATAGCCAGGAGTACCCCCCCCCCAGCACCACTGGGTGTGCCCCACCCCCCCCAAAAAAAAGAAAGAAAAAAGACTTTCTATTTTCCCCAACTTTTTCTGTGCCTATGCAAAAAACTGCCACCCCATTTTAGATAGAAGCATCTTGGGACAGAAATTATTTTGTTTTACCTCATATTTCTGCATTTTTTCTATAAAGTTAAAAAGGGGGAGATGTTGAATTAATCAGTTTCCTTTCTGTTCAGGATATTTCTTCTTTCCAGATGCTTGTTACTCATTGGATGGAAGCACCTTTTGGATTGGTGCCTTAGGCTACTTGCTATCCTTCCCTGGGTGTGATCTTTGGGTTCCCAATAAAGCCCCTGGGTCTGTGGGAGAAGCTGCCTGTGGTTTCAGTTTTCCACGACTGAACTTTTTTTTTTTTTTTTTTTTTGGTTTTTGGGCCACACCCGGTGACGCTCAGGGGTTACTCCTGGCTATGCGCTCAGAAGTTGCTCCTGGCTTGGGGGACCATATGGGACGCCGGGGGATCGAACTGTGGTCCGTCCAAGGCTAGCGCAGGCAAGGCAGGCACCTTACCTCTTGCGCCACCGCCCGGCCCACGACTGAACTTTTTGCTTGCTGGTTTTAGGGCTAGGAGAGGAAGGCTTGCAGTGGAAGTCCCTGAATCTGTTTTAATTCCTTCACTGTGTGTGGATTATTTTCTGTGTTGGTGTTTGCTTCCAAACCCACATCTGCCCAATTCCCTGGGATTGGGCTATGAGGCTTCTGCCTCATCCTCTCATATCAGAGAGACTGGCACTCTCTCTGAACAATAACCTGAATAATAAAATAACTCTGAATAATAAGCAATAATAATAAACAATAACTTTGAATAATAAAAGAACAATAACCAATGTTGGCGAGGATCTGGGAGAAAGAGACCCTCATTCACTGTTGGTGAAAATGTTTACTTATGCAGTCTTTTGGGAAGATGATGTGGATATTCCTTAAAAACAAATAGCAATTTAGTTTTCAGACTGGCAATTGAACTATCATATGACTTAGCAATTTCTTTCTTGGAATATACCCCAAGAGTCCAAAAGCACAATGTAGAAAAAAAATCTGCACTCCTGTGTTCATTGCAGCACTATTCACAATATTGAAATCTGAAAACAACTGTAGTACCCAAGAACAGATGATTGGGTAAAGAAACTATGGTAAATGTGGTATAGTGGAATACAACTTGGCTGAAAGAAGAGTCTTTCTTGCAATTTTCTACTACATGGATGGATCTGGAGAGTATCATATTGAATGAAATTAGAGAGAGACAGACACACAGTATGATCTCTCTCATATATGGGATATAAGGAAGCTTCATAGGAGTATAACAACGACCTAAAGACAATAGAAATGAAGAGCAGGAGAGCTGGTCTTCAGCAGGATTCTTGCTACTTGGATGGAAGTGGAGAGTGGAGGACAAATTAGGGGAGGGAACACTAGGAGAAAAGTATAGGGGAAAAGTGCCTGCCATAGAGGCAAGCTGGGAGATGGGAGGGAAACTAGAAGCAATGGAGGAGGGAAGTGGACACTGGTGAGGGTATTGGTCTTGGAACATTGTATGCCTGAAAAAAAAATGAATGTAACTGTAATTTATGATGATTTAATTTAAAGAACAAACAAGGGCTGGAGTCATATAGTACAGTGGGTAGGACCTTTGCCTTGCATGTGACCAACCTGGGTTTGATCCCTGGCACCTCATATGGTCCCCTGAGTATGCTGGAGTAATTCCTGAGTGCAGAGTTAGAAATAACCCCTGACGGGGCCGGAGAGATAGCATGGCGGCGTTTGTCTTGCAAGCAGCAGACCCAGGATCTAAGGTGGTTGGTTCGAATCCCGGTGTTCCATATGGTCCCCGTGCCTGCCAGGAACTATTTCTGGGCAGATAGCCAGGAGTATCCCCTGAGCACAGCCGGGTGTGACCCAAAAACCAAAAAAACTCCAAAAAACAAACAAACAAAAAACCCCTGAGCATTGCCAAGCATGGCCCCAAATCCAAACTCAAACCAAGCAAAAAATAAACAATATCTTCTCTTTCATTGAAACCCCAATCCTTAATCTGTCCTCTGATGTGAGCTGGAACTTCTAATGGCAACTGTACGCTTCCATATGTTTGCAACCCATCCTTAGCATCTGTTCTGTGGAGCTCTTGGCTCATCCCCACATTCTGCATTGGCTATGGTGGAGCTGGCTTGAAAATACAAGTAGGGCCTGAGTTGTGGCTTAAGCAATATGACACTTGCCTTGCATGTATGGAGCCCTGGGTTCAGTTCCTGATACCCTGTAATCCCCTAAAACCAGCATGGAATCCCAGAGTAGTCCCTGAGCTCTGTTTGGTGTGCTTGGGTGTGCAATCTAAACCATAGCAATCAAGTTTAAAAAGAAAATCAAAACTAGGACTGGTACAGTTTCTGGTCAGATGGAAAAGCTGGACTGGATCCAACATCCAACATCCAGTTCAGATGCCATTCGGGCTTTACTGGGACCAGTGGGAGGCATCAGGTGAAAATAAAAGGGTTAATGAGGTGTTCATAAGCAAAAGAAACTGCACCCCATTTAAGTTCAAATTAGGTTTTAGAGAAGTCAAAGAAATATGATCCTTTAAATACATTCTCAATGTGCTGTGTCCTAGGCATATCTGCTTAATTTTTGTGGAAGACCTTTAGTCCTGAAAGGAACAGATATCTGGCAAATGTAGCCCAGTGCATTTTCAGATCTAAGGCTGAGGGACTGGAGAGAAAGCATGAAGATAAGGCGTTTGCCTTCCATGCAGGACAGTGGTTTGAATTCCAGCATCCCATATGGTACACCGTGCCTGCCAGGGGCAATTTCTGAGCATAGAGCCAGGAGTAACCCCTGAGTGCTGCTAGGTGTGACCCAAAAACCAAAACAAAACAAAAACAAAAACAAAAAAGCAGATCTAAGGCTGAAAAATGATCAGCCTTTGATACTTGGGACCAAACAAAACAATATGAAATAAAACCAGGTCTATTATGAGGAATGTTCCAATTAGAAAAGATTACTCATTTAAGAGGTATGTCTGAGAGCAAGGAATCCCAAATTGAACAAACAGAATGGGAGGCCTGCTTTGTTACCAGAAGCTTTAAGATTAAAAAAAAAAAATCCAAAATAGCTTCATTAAAGGAGTCTTTATGAAAGGCTAATGAAAATTAAAATAAAAATGCTGGGGAGATAGGGTGTTTGCCTTGAATGCAGTTGGCCTGGGTTCAATCCCCAGCATTCCATATGATCCCCGAAGCACCACCAGGAGTAATTCTGAGTGCTCAGCCCAGAATAACTTCTTTTTTTTTGGGGGGGGGGGGGTTTGGGCCGCACCCGGTAACGCTCAGGGGCTACTCCTGGCTATGTGCTCAGAAGTTGCTCCTGGCTTGGGGGACCATATGGGACACCGGGGGATCGAACCGCAGTCCATCCAAGGCTAGCGCAGGCAAGGCAGGCACCTTACCTTCAGCGCCACCGCCCGGCCCCCCAGAATAACTTCTGAGCATCTCTGAGTGTGGCCCCAAAACAAAACAAAAACAAACACGAATTAAAATCACAAAATATACCTGAAACAAAAGATGACATTGGCCTAATTTTCATGACACCCTTGCCTTATTTCCTAAGAGCTCACATTTTCTTCATTTTATCTAAGCTGCTTTTCACTGATTTTATTTTAGGGGAGAAAGAGTGGGACACCCATGGTGCTAAGGGAATATTCCTGGCTCTGAGCTCAGAAGTGACCTCTGGTGGTGATCAGGAGACGATATGTGGTGCCAGAGCTCAAACCAGGCTTGGCTGACGAGACCACACACAATATGAGGGCCTTATGTTGTTTAGTATCTCTCCAGCTCTTTGATTAAAAAAAAAAAAATTGGGGCCGGCGAGATAGCATGGAGGTAAGGCGTTTGCCTTGCATGCAGAAGGATGGTGGTTTGAATCCGGCATCCCATATGGTCCCCTGAGCCTGCCAGGAGCGATTTCTGAGCGTAGAGCCAGGAGTAACCTCTGAGCACAGCTGGGTGTGACCCAAAAACAAAAACAAAACTAAAAACAAACAAAAAATTTATTAGGCAACATAGGTACAATAGTGTTAACTTACATGATTTTGATATATGCCATTTTTTTTCTTTTTGGGCCACACCCGGTGACGCTCGGGGGTTACTCCTGGCTATGCACTTAGAAATAACCCCTGGCTTGGGGGACCATATGAAACACCGGGGGATTGAACCGCAGTCTGTCCTAGATGAGCATGTGCGAGGCAAATGCCCTACGGTTTGCGCCACCGCACCGGCCCTCATTATGTATACCTTTTGAATGCACCTTCATCACTACCAAAGTACCCAAGACCCTTAAACATTATCTTAAAAAATATTTAATATAGTTTAATTTTATTATAGTATAGCTATTTATAATAATTTTATTATTGTATAGTTATACATTTTATTAAAATATAACTTATAACATTGTAAAACTATGTATTATATAATAAATTGTATATTTAGTAGTATAGTTTCATATATAATTATCTTACTCCATGACCACCAAAGTGCAAAGACCCTTCACCAAATCCTTCTCTTATTTCCAGTCTATTTCACCCTTCCCCACTTTCAATTCCCCCTTTCTTTTATATTCTTGGTTTTGTAATCCAGGTCCAAGAATTTGTTATCATTTGATGTGGTTTATTACCTTGTTTTATTTGTTTTGTTTCTGGGTCACACTTGGCTGTGTTAAGATGTCACTCCTAGGGACCAGAGAGATAGCATGGAGGTAGGGCATTTGCCTTGCATGCAGAAGAACGGTGGTTCGAATCCCGGCATCCCATATGGTCCCCCGAGCCTGCCAGGAGCGATTTCTGAGCACAGAGCCAGTAGTAACCCCCGAGTGCTGCTGGGTGTGACCCAGAAACCAAAAAAAAAAAAAAAAAGATATCACTCCTGTTGGTGCTTAGGGTTCAATATGTGGTTTCTTTTTTTGTTTGTTTCTTTTTGTTTTTTGGGGGGGCACACCTGGTGATGCTCAGGGGTTACTCCTGGCTGCTATGCGCTCAGAAATTGCTCCTGGCTTGGGGAACCATATGGGATGCCAGGGGATCAAACCGCAGTCCATTCTAGGCTAGCATGGGCAAGACAGACGCCTTACCCCTTGCGCCACCACTCCAGTCCCCCAATATGTGGTTTCAGGAATTGAACTGGGGTTGGAAGTGTCTTAACTCCTTTACTATCTATCCAGCTCTTTTTATTCTTACAAATTTTAGTAGAGTTTATTTTAAATCCTTGAGGAATGTCATTGGAATTGCATGAATGTATAACTTTGAGTAGGATGATTGTTTTGATAATGTTAGTTCTTCCAATCTGTGAACATGGAGTATTTTTCTATTTCCTGGTATACTTTTCTATTTCTTTCAGCAGTCACAGTTGTGGTTCTTGCACACATGCTCACTGGGATTTCTCTCTTATTTATAATTGTGGTGCTTGTTGGGGGTCACTGTGGGGGCATATATGTGGCAGTGGCACTTGTACATTTTATTAGCTATAGGGCACAACAGGGTCACACCTCTCTTGGTGGTGCTCATACACACCTGGCTGTAGCACAGCCAGACATTGCTTGCTGTGTTGAGGATCACAGCCAACAGAGTTGAAAGGCTCAAAGAGCAGATCTTCCAGGATCATGATTGGTATATGTGGAATACCGGGATTTGAACTTTTGACCATATCTTTGCAAGACAAGGGCTTTAAGTCAGGGCACTTTTTCTTTTAGAACAAATAAGTAATTTTCTGTGATATAATATATGTTTTAGAGTATTTATTTATTTATTTATTTATTTATTCAGTTTTTGGGCCACACCTGGCATTGCTCAGGGGTCACTCCTGGCTGTCTGCTCAGAAACAGCTCCTGGCAGGCACGGGGGACCATATGGGACAACCGGGATTTGAACCAACCACCTTTGGTCCTGGATCGGCTGCTTGCAAGGCAAATGCCGCTGTGCTATCTCTCCGGGCCCTAGAGTATTTATTTTTTGAGTTGAAATATATGACTCTGAAAAACATTTTCTTGGGAGGATTGAGCCACACTCAGTAGCGCTCTGGACTCTGCACTCAGAAAACACTCCTGGCAGGCTTGGGACCAGATGGGATACTGGGGATTAAACCCGGGTCTGTCCCGGGTTGGCCATGTGCCATGCAAATGCCCTACTGCTGTGCTATTGCACATTCTTTTACTGTATGATACAATTTCAATGAAAAGGGCTAATATGCTTTGTCCTTAATAGAATTTCCTGACTCTTAAATGCTATCCTTGAAAAGAACTATAACAAATATCTCCTAAATTAATTGAGGTACCTGAAAACCTGTGGGCTACTTCTGACATCGAAAGAACTAAAGTTGCAATGTATAAAGATTCAGATAGATACAACCGTATATCTCCAGGAGGCCTCAGTATCCATGAAGGACATATAAGGAAAGTTCCTGCCCACAGCATATGGAGCTTTTCATGCCCTGTACTGACCAAAATTGCTTTGATCATGCCAGCCTGGAAATTTAGTGAGGAAATGGGGATTTTCCTAGATTTTAATAAGATAGTTGTTCCTTGCTTCCTACTGAACCCCATTTCAAAAGTTTCACCACATTCAAAATGGCTTGGTTAGAGATCTTTGTTTGCCTCTCTCCGTATCCCTCACGACACAACAACTGATATCTATTTACCTTTACTTGGAACAACTGTCATCAAGCCTGGACAGTTATACCCCATAGGGTTCACTGAAGCCCCAGTTTATTTCTTTCAAGCATGTCACTTATACTGAAGTAAGATCAGGCCAGTAGAAGAGATCCTTTTTACAGTGCATAGTAGTTATCTATGTGCTTAGTTACCAAAGAGCATCTACAAAGGCTTCCATTTATCTCTACAACAGCTAGCTGGAAAGGGACTCGCAGTCTCTAAGGAAAAATTACAATTATCTTCAGACACTGTTCATTTCCTATACCGTGAGCTAAGCGCTATAGGAATTCAGTCTCCAAAAAGAATTAAACTAATCCAGGAATTTCCTAGACCCACAACTGGGTGCTTTGTAGATTTTCAGGCTTGACTGGTTATTGAAGACTGGTTATTATAAGTTCCTAATTTCACTCTATTAGCTTTCCTACTCCGTGCATGTAAGATCCAATCCCCGAGGGCCTTCCTTGGGAAGATAAAACGAGCTAAATTCTGAGATTAAATAAAACAAACACACCAGACCTGCCTGCCTTAGGGCTAGCCAGCTGCTCAAACCTTTCACTCTTTTTGTTCATGAAAGGAATGATACAGCCTGGAAATACACTAGAACATTGGCATAAACTCAGACCTCTTAGAGTCCACAGCTTGATTCAGCTGTTCCTGCCTATCCTGTCTTCAAGCTTTAGTCACAGCCGCAAAGTTAGTGAAAGCCTCTACTTTAAGAGGGTTTCACCCTTGGAAATGGTATTTATTTGCAAAAGCCATATGCTATCCTAAATTTGCAGGGATTTTTGAATTGCTTCCACATTTGCCTGCATGTAGATTAACGTCCTAGGCGGTCCTCTGCTTCCAACAGTTAAATTTCATCTTAAACAGTGCTGTGTCCTAATCCTGCCATGCAGCTGCTCCCTTGACTGATGAGGGCCAGCTCCAAGATACTTACTTCTCAGTCTTGCTATTACCTATAATATTCCATATTGCAATCCCACTTCCTGGTTTAAGAGCTACCCTTTTAACTAAACCTTATCTGATCCTGTTTGCTGATTAACTGGATAAATGAAATGATAAATAAAAGGAAATTTCAAGCTAGCTGGTTATGCTATTATTACTTAACATGATCTACTCAAAAGGGAAACCTCTCAAGCTAAATTCTCCCAAGGAGAGTTCTGTGCCCTAATTCCAAAGTGCCAGTTACTAGAAAGACAAGCTGCTAGAATTACTTTTATATTTGAGGGCAGAATGTGCTTAAGCCACTCATGGCACTGCTCAAAGGTCACTTCCAGCTCTGTGCTCAAGGGGCCACATTGTGCTGGAGATTGAGTCCAGGCCTACTACATGCAAAGCATGTGCTCAGCCCATTGAACTATATCTTTAGTCCAAACTATTAACATTTATTCTGATAACTGATATGCCTTTAAGTTTGTCCATGATTTGGAGTTGTTATGGAAACAAAGGGGCTTTCTGATGTCTTCTGGAACCCCAATTAAAAATGAGCAACAAGGGCCCGGAGAGATAGCACAGCGGCGTTTGCCTTGCAAGCAGCCGATCCAGGACCAAAGGTGGTTGGTTCGAATCCCGGTGTCCCATATGGTCCCCCGTGCCTGCCAGGAGCTATTTCTGAGCAGACAGCCAGGAGTAACCCCTGAGCAACGCCGGGTGTGACCCAAAAACCAAAAACCAAAAAAAAAAAAAAAAAAAAAAAAAGAGCAACAAGTAAATTTTCTTACTAGTTTTCTTTCTTTTTTTTCTTTTTTTTTTGGGTCACACCTGGCGGTGCTCAGGGGTTACTCCTGGCTGTCTGCTCAGAAATAGCTCCTGGCAGGCACGGGGGACCATATGGGACACCAGGATTTGAACCAACCACCTTTGGCCCTGGATCGGCTGCTTGCAAGGCAAACACCGCTGTGCTATCTCTCTGGGCCCGTTACTAGTTTTCTTACCATACTTTTTTGAAGGGCCACACCCAGCTGTGCTCAGGGTTGTTCCTGGCTCTGCGCTCAGGGATCACTCCTCAGGGATCAGGGATCAGGTGGTGTCCAGGGGATCAGTTGGGCTTCTGGGATTGGAACCTGGGTCAGCTGCATGAAAAGCAAACAATTTATCTGCTATACTATCTCTCTGCTCCATTCCCATTTTCTTTTTTTAGAAGAGGAAGGAGGAATACCCAGTTGTGCTCAGGGCTTACTTCCAGCTCTGTGCTCAGGGAGCACTCTTGTCAGGGTTCAGTGATCCTATGAAGTGCTGGAGGTCAAATTTGCATGCAAGGCAAATCTTATACCTGTACAGGAAAGCTTAAGTTCTCTTCTGAAATTGCTGTCATAAAGTTGATGTTCACACTGAAAGCATTGAGTTATGCATTAGTTTATGCCCTGGCTGACTTTCATGCACAGAAGGTAGTCACAGAATATTGTGATACATATGGATAAAGTTTATTGTGTTCTGCAAAAAAAAAAAAAAGAAAGAAAGAAAAATAAAAGGGGGTGACCCATTAGGAGTTAGGTGGTTCAAAGACTAAGTGCACCCTTTGCATATGGAAGTTTTGTGCCAGGTTTGATCCTTGGCACTAAATGTTACCCTGAGCACAGCTAAGAGTGATTGCTGAGTACCTCAGATATGTCACCTCCCTAAAATAACGACTCTTCATCATTTTGTCTTTTTGATATCCTTGTAAAATGTAACTGTCTGGAGTCAAGAGTGAAGGCATAGCAGATAGTGCATTTGCCTTGCACACATGGTTGACCTGGGTCCAATTCCTGACATCCCATATGGTCTCCTAAGCCTGCCAGGAATAATTTCTTAATGCAGAGCCAGAAGTACCCCTGAACATCACCCAGTGTGGCTCCCAAACCAAAAACAAAATTTAGCTGTCTTCTCCTGAGTCAGAGAAATCAAGATGGGTAAAGGAGAAATGTAGATTCAATGATCACTTGGGGGCTATTAGGAACATAAAATGTCAGATATGAAGACAACAAGAAATAAATTAGTTTAGCTAGAGAGCTGACAGTCCAAGGGAAGGTGCAGATAAAGACCGGAGGCTCTTAATGTAAATTACTGAAATGGTCTGTGGCAGAAGTCTTGTATACAGTCTTTTAGGTATGTTTGTCAGTGTTACACTCCTTTAACTGAGGTGCTTGTACACATTCTGGTGGTATCGATTAGTAGGGGTTACTGTCGGGCTGACATGCATGTACTAGCATCACTTACCTGTTTAATTCCGGTGTTTGTACAGCCTTACTTGTGTTTGCCAGCACCAAATTGCTATGCGCTAGAGCCATACATTGAACTGCCTGAGATCTTAGCGGGAGGGAAGACAGGAGGCACATCAGAAGTACAAGGGCACCAGGGCTCAAATTCATGATTTCACACCTGGCAGCTAGGTGTAAGGGATTGGGGCTGCAAAGAGTACCCTAAACCTGGGAAACCATTCTTACAGTTCTCACAATAATCCCCATCATCAGAAGATTTAAATGAGTGATCTCACTTAGCACATGATTTCCCTGAGATTGTCAGAAATGGAACAAGAACAATGGATTTTAACAATGGGGAACCTGCAGCCATGACCATAACTATCAGGGAGATTAAGAAAATCATCACACTCGGAGAGATAGCACAGCGGTGTTTGCCTTGCAAGCAGCCGATCCAGGACCAAAGGTGGTTGGTTCGAATCCCGGTGTCCCATATGGTCCCCTGTGCCTGCCAGGAGCTATTTCTGAGCAGACAGCCAGGAGTAACCCCTGAGCACCACTGGGTGTGGCCCAAAAACCAAAAAAAAAAAAAAAAAAAAAAAAAAAAAAAAATCATCACAGGGCTGGAACGATAGGGCGTTTGTCTTGCACGTGGCCGATCCAGGATGGACCGTGGTTCGATTCCCTGGTATCCCATATGGTCCCCCAAGCCAGGAGCGATTTCTGAGCACATAGTCAGGAGTAACCTCCTGTGTGTCACGGGGTGTGGGCCCAACCCCTCCAAAAAAAAAAAAAAAAAAGAGAGAGAGAGAGAAAAAAAAATCACAATCCCACACACTCCAGAAAGCAGAGGTTCCCATACTTATTTGGCCTATTGTCCCCTTTTCATAACAAAATAAAACAAAAACAAAACCCTCAAAAACCAATACAATAAACTCAACAAAATTACTCACTGTTTCTCCTGGAAACCTATCTTCTTTAAGTGAATATACCAAAGCTACTTCTACCCTCATCTCCCACTGTTCCAGCACCCTAAGGGAAAGGCACTGCCCACTCTAGGAAACAATGGCAACATATCAACAAAAACTGAAAACTTCAGAGCACTATTTTAGAGTGGCACTAAAGCCTTAAACTTCAATCACTTCTCTCAGGATGAATCTGGGCGAAAGACTCAAATGGAGTCACTCAATGGACTCACGTGCTAAAACTTAAAACTTAATTCCTAACTTAATTTCAGTTTCAACCCCTCCCAGGAGTGAAATTTAAGACAATAAGTATTCTTTTTTCCCCAGCTCAGCATGAGGCAGGACTCTGGCACTCCTCTAAGTGATGGTAATTTAGCCAGAAACTACTAGTTTCTTTTGCTAACAACCTCCTTGTTCCCAGTCTTGTGCCATTTAAAAAACAAAAACAGGGGCGATAGGGCATTTTTGCCTTGCACAATCTGGGTTCAATCCCCAACATCCCATATGGTATCCTGAACCTGCCAGGAGTAACCCTTAAGCACTTGGATATGCACCCCCCCACAAAACAGAACAACAACAACAACAACAACAACAACAAAAAGCCCTTAATTTTTTGTATAATTCCTCATAGTACCTTTCTATGGGACTGGAGAGATAGCATGGAGGTAGGATGTTTACCTTGCATGCAGGACGATGATTCGAATCCTGGCATTCCATATGGTCTCCTGAGCCTGCCAGGAGTTACCCTGAGTGCTGCTGGGTGTAACCTCCCCCCCTCAAAAAAAATAGTACCTCTCTACTTGCTAAGAAGGATGCCACTCAACTCACAAATTATTATTTAAATTAAAAAAAATTGGTTTAGGGCTGGAGAGATGGCCTGGAGGTAAGGTGTTTGCCTTGCAATCAGAAGGTCGGTGGTTCGAATCCCAGCATCCCATATGGTCCCCCAAGCCTGCCAGGAGCGATTTCTGAGCCTGGAGCCAGGAGTAACCCCTGAACACTGCCGGGTGTAACTCAAAAACCAAAAAAAAAAAAAAAAGGGGGGGGGCAACACTCAGGTGCTCAGGATCTGTGCTTAGGAGTGACCCCCTGGGCATGGTGGAGATGGAACAAGTGTGTCACCTCCTGTACTATTTATTTGGCCTCTTAAATTGACTTTTGTTTGTGGATCACACCCATTAATATTTGGGGGTATTCCAGGTTCTGTGCTAAGGGAGCAAACCTGGGCCTCTTGTATGCAAGGTTGGCATTCAAACCATTGAGCTACTATTTTGATCCCTCAAAAACCACTGAAGTCTTCAAAAGTATATTTAGATGAGTTTTCTTTTTTTCTCTCTTTTTTAAATTTTGGGCCACATCTGGTGGCGCTTAGGGGTTACTCTTAGCTGTGCACTCAGAAATTATTCCTGGCAGGCTCGGGGTGACCATATTGGATGCCGGGGATCAAACTCGGATCAGCCAAGTGTAAGACAAAAAACCCCTAGCCGCTGTGCTATCCCTCTAGCCCCTTAGACAAGTTTTCAAAACTCAGGCAGGTGGCCCTCCGAGGTACTTCAAAAGTACCTAGACAGAGCTACTCTACCTCTCTGGCCCTAAACTCAAGAACCACAAAAATCTTCAAAACTACTCAGATAAGTTTTGCTTTTTTTGGAGGTGGGGCACACCCAGCTGAGCTCAGGAATCACTTTTGAAACAGAAACTTGGCAGAAAGTTGCCAGAAACTTAGGTCGTCCTGTGCAAGGCAAATATCTTCCCTGCTGTACTGTTTCCAGTCCTGGATTTTGCTTCTTAAAAAGAAAACCTCAAAGTCTGAGAAATGAGAAGTGACAAGTAAGCCTAATTGTGCTCTGGACAGGAAGTTAAATGCTGAGGTCAGCTTGTGTTGGTCAGGAGCTCTGCATGCATGTCCCTTTGTAGCGCACACCTCACACAGTGGCTGGTGTGGGCCCATGAACCAATGTAAGGGCAATTTCCTAGCCCCAGGCCCAAGGAGGTCCCAATCCCCTAAACTTTACCTTTCAGGGTGACCTGGGCCAGTTCCCTGTGGGCAATCCCTCACAAGATTGCTTTGGCCTCTCATCTGATGTCCACGCAGTTTCCACCCACCCACCCACCCACCCACCACAGAACAAGTTGAGTCGGGGGGCAGGGATGGGCCTCTACGTTTTATTGGAGATATAGCAGAAGCAGAGAAGCTGTGTTTACCGACAGATAAATAACCATAGTAGGGGGCTGGGGGTTGGTGATCAGACCAGGCATTTTAATATTAAAAACAAAACAAAAACAAAAAACAAAAATGACAAATGAACCCCAGAGACCTGGGGAGGGAGGGGGCAGCACCATTCAGACAGCAGGGAGATCAGGGCACACAGAGAAGGCAACTTGGCCCATCTCCCCAAAACTCCAGCATGAGACCTCTGGACTGGTCCCGTGGGGCTTGGGGATGAGAGCAGGTGGGTGCAGAGATGGCATGGTTGCAGACAGGGCACCCAGCACTCAAGAAGGGGAACTGAGCAGTTGAGAGCCCCCTTGGAAGAGCCTGACCCTGGGGAGAAGGGACCAAGGGTGGGTCTGTCCCTGAGCTGAGAGTTAGATTTTTACAGCAGCAGCCCCAGGGTGAGGGTGAAACCCTTTACCCTCTATCTACAAGCCTTCTTGGTCCCTTCAGTCGGGCCCCACAAGCTGATCCGGCCTGTGATTTCCAACTTGAGCGGGTTGGTGGTGGGCACAGCCTCTAGCCCTGACTCCCACAGGAAGAGAGTGAGTCATAGAGTGAGTCACTTAGGGATTCTGAGGTCTCCAGCCCAGCGGCCCCTCCGCTGGCCACTCTGCCTTCCTCGCCCACATCTGATGTGCTGGGGGTGCGGCTGCCCCCAAACGCTGGGCCCTGAGGCGTGGGGGTTGGGTGGCTGGGTTCCACACTCCGCTTCTGGTCCACAGGCAAGGCCTGAAAAAGGCAGGAATACTGGAGAGGAAGGTACCCCCAACCATGAGGCCCCATATGACACTGCCTGGCTGCAGAGAATGAAATGGACAGGGCATAGGTCAACCATGGGAAGAGGTAGGAAGCTTTTCCCCAAGAGGGGTGAATGGGGTATAGGGGCAGGCAGATCCCTCACTTCCCCCAAGGCAGGCCATACTCACGCCCCAGTCTTGTTTCCATTCCCTGTGGCTGTGCTCACCATGGGGGTCCTGGGAAGTCCCTCCAGTTGCCGGGATGGACAAAGGAAAGGGTCAGAGGAGCCCCCTGCTGCCCTCGCATTGGGGAAGGTCCAGTTTTTGGCCAGCTGAACAGGAGGCGGAGGGCTGGTGTCTTCACAGGGATCTGTCCAGGAAGAAGCTGAAGGTGGGTAGAGGATGGGGTGCGGGCACAGCCCAGGGGAGCTCTGACCACTGTGGTACTCACCATGAGGGCAAGCCTGGTGGCCATGGTGGCCCGGGGTGCTCGTGAGCAGCACAGGGAAGGCTGGCATATTGGGGTGCCTCCCGCTCACCAGTAGTTCTTCTAAGCCTGGCACCTCACGTTCCAGTGTGTGGGCACGGCGAGGGACTTTGGTGATAGGTGGGGGACGGCCAGGAGGAACCCCAGGTGGGGGATCTAGCCGCGGTGGTTTGGACTTAGGGAGATTCTTGCTGGGTGTCCCGCTGCCACCATGGTCTGGGGGAGGAAAGGTCCCGATGCCGCTGTCCAGGGTTCGAGTCAGGGATCCGCAGGCTGGGAGAGGAAAAGAAGGGAGCTGCATGCAGGCAGGCTCAGTCCCTTGAACTTCCCACCTGGCCTTTATCCCTGTGTCCCCCAGGCCTGAGGGAAGGCGAAGCAGGAGTGATATTCTTGGGCAGCACCGTTCCCATTTGGGGCTTGGCATCAAGATGGTTGATGCTAGGAGGGGGTAGGGGGCATCCCACTTCTGGGTTCACCTGCTAACCTGTGAAGTGTGAGGTGGGCACTGGGTCAGCCAGACTGTCCTCTGAGGGCACATCTTCCCGCCTGCCTGGCTCGCTGTTCGGCTGTGAGGGTGAAGGACACTCAGCCCCTTTCTCTGCACAAGTCCCCTCCCCACCCCTTATCCCAAGACCTACCTTTCCAGGTTTTCCACAGCCTTGAAGGGGCCCCACCAGGCCATTCCGAGGCCCACAGGCTGGCCAGGGGCTCTTGGGATCAGAGGACAGAGGCTGAAAGTCGCTATAGTCAGCTTTGGGCTCCCTCCAGCTCTTGGGTGGCAGCTCCTTGCCATCCACCCTAGAGGGCAGCGGTGCAGACGGGGGTGAGGGAGGCCTGGCTCCTCCAAGGGTGCTGGGCCTAAGGATGAATACCTCTCCTTGGTGGCTGCCCCGTCAACCCTCCTGCTGCTGGGCACAAGCAGGGACCTAGCAAACTGGGGATCGGGGCAGGGAAGATGGGGAGTCCCTGAGATGGGCAGGATATGGAGACCCTCCCTATCTGGAGGCATCTCAATACTGCTTGAGCAGAGCTGATCAATCCCACTTAGCTTGACTGGCCTGCCAAGCTGAACCACTTTATTCCTCATTTGGCCCGGACAGGGTAACCCTAAGGCTGTATTACCCCTTCTCTTACACCCATAGCTGAAGTCTGTAGCAGGGGTCCAAGGCCAGGAAGGAAGGGGTCCTCCTTAATCCATGGGACAGAGACCCATAAGTTGATTTAGCCTAGTTAGCATCTGGGACTGTGTGGGAAGTGGGAATGCCTCAGCCAATGTGAGATAGTTCAATAAAACACCCTCAGTAACTTCTCAAAGAAAATATCTTGGCAAATTTGCCATTAGATAGTGTTGGGGGAAGCTGGAGCCCACACCTCAGATTCTTGTCTAAGCTATACTCATGGAGGTATGGACAAGCTGTAGCTTGTCCTAGCTATACTCATGGAAGCGCTACCACTTGGCCTGGTACCTAGGAAAGGCAGCTCCCTGGAAGGTTGTGTCCCTCACCTGTTGAGCAGCTGCTGCATGAAGGTGTCAGCACCCTGATACATGCCAGCCAGCTGGCCCTGCACTTGGCCCAGCCCGGCACTGGGTGCTCCGGGCCGGGGCCTTGCCCGGCTGCTCAGGTAGGCCTTCTCCTCTTCCAGTGCACGGCGCAGGTCTTCTGCTTTCGCCATCAGCTTGGAGATATTGAGGCTTTCGGCCTCCAGCTTCCGGGCTTCCGTTTTGCCCTCTTTCCGGAGTGGAGAGCCTCCACTAGCCCCTTCTTTGCTCTTGGTGGTTTCCGTGCGACGGTTCAGTGCAGGCAGCTTGCTTTTCTTAAGGCCAAACCAGCTGGCGATGCTGCTGGTGTTACGGTGTTTGGGCTCAGGGCCTGGTGCCCTCTCCTGGCCCTGGAGTCGCAGCATGTTCTCCTCGATGCCCTTCATCACCTTCTCCTCGATGGCAGAGTGGGGGGTGCGCCCATTGGGACCCTGGCTTGGGTTAGCAGGGCCCTGGGCTGGAGAGGTGGGCTGGGCTGTGGGGCCACCACCATCTGTCCAGGATGGCCCCTTGCCCTTGTCGGGCTTAGGTGCTTCCTTAATGGCTGATGGGGCCACTAACCGGGGAACCACCTTGGTGGGTGACTTAGAAGGTAGCTTTGTGGGGCTGCCATGGGGGCTCTTATTAGGCTTGCCCAGGCTGGGGGCAGAAGTTGGCACTTTGGCAGGGTTGCGGGGTACCTGGGGACACAGGGCACCTGCCAGCCGGCTCTTGGCCAGCTCCACTTTGGTGAGGCAGCTTCTTGGTGAGATAGGCTCCAGGTCCACCCGGGCACCCATGGAGTGGGAGGAGTATACTCGGGACCCAGACTCTGCCAGGAGCCCCAGTTCCTGCTGTTTCAGGCTGTTTGTACCTAAGGCCACTGTCCCCCTCAGGCCTTTGACCTCAGGTTGCTCAGGATGTCGAGAGGTGGGGAGTACAGGGTCACAAGTGCTTTCCCCTGACTTCCCCATTCCCCGGCCCTTCTCAGAACCAGGCCTGGCTGACACCCCGTTCTTCTCTGGCCCCTCAGGGCCAGTCTTCAGTTTCCCCAGTACAGTCAGTCTGTCTTGCAGGGGCATGAGACCAGTGTTCACAGGCCGTCGCCCTGCTCCCTGGCTGGGCTTTTTGGAGGAGCTGCCTGGAGTCCTACGGCCAGGATGGGGTGACTCTGAGCCTGCTTTGTCCAAACTCTTTTCCTGGGCACCCCCATAGGGGCAAGATTCTGGGAGACAAGGGCTGGGGGGAGGTCCTGGGCTTCTGAGGACCTCTGGGGTCTGGGACACCTCCAAAGTGAGTTGTGGATAGGTGGGCACCTGTGGGGATGGAGGCGGCTCTGGGGAAGGCTCCTGGGAAAGGTCCAGGACAGTCTCATAGCAGGCAGACATGCCGCTGGGGCCTAGGGACAAAGATGTAGACAAGGCTGGCAGGGGAGGTCTGAGCGGGTCAGGGTCAGAGGGCATGGCACAGGATGAGGGACTGCTAGGCAGGCCTTGTGGCCCCTCTGGGGACAGCTCCCCCCCACCTAGACCTCTGCGTGCCAACAGAGGGGAGGGGCTGCCATCTGAGCCATTGTTCCGACAGGGGATTCGAGAATTCCGGGGGAGCTGGGGGCTGAGTGGAGGACCTCCAGGGCTGGGGATCTTTTCTGAAGCTGGAGGCAGCTTTAGAAACTTGAGACCTCTGGCTAGAGAGGGCAGAAGGGGTCCCTGGCCTTCTGCAGGAGAAGGGGGGCCAATTTGGAGCTTGCTTTTCACCTGAGATGAGGAGTGGGGGTGGCCAGGCCGTGAGCCCAGGGGGGCATCTCCTGCACCCATAAACATGCTGAGGAAAGGAAGGGGTCCCTGGCCCTCTGAGGTAGCACCAAAGCCTGGCCTGTGAGCTTCTGTGGTACCCCCAACCCAAGATGACTTGGGGAGGATTTTGGACTTGGACAGTTGTGGGGGGGCCTGGTCTGGGGAAGATGGCTGTCCAGGGCCTAGATGGTCCCCACTGAGCGGGCCTGTGGCCCCTGCTAGGAAGGCCTGCAGGTAAGACTCTGTGTCCTCAAGGATCTGGCCCAGGTTCAGCTGCTTGTGGGCCAGGGCCCCATGCAGAGTGTCAGGACTAGGAGCCTCATTGGGGTCACCAGCCTCATCGGAAGAGGAGGATGAGCTACTGCCTGGGGCACAGGGAGGTCCCTGGGCCTCTGTGGTGCTCCTACCGGGGTTCCAGGGCCACCCTGTCCCCTCCTCTTCTCCAAGACTCCCCAAGAGGTGTTCCCAGTGTAGCAAGTCCCCCAGGCTGCCAGAGCCCAGGAACAGGTAGGGAGCCCAGGGGGATGGTTCAGGCTGGGGTGGGCCACACAGCTCGCCATTGATGGGTTCTGGGGAGCCAGGAGCCTCCCCTGGAGGTCGCCAGGGTGCAGCAGATGAGCATAGAAGCAATGGGTCTGTCTCCTCCAGGGCTCGCAGCACCTCCAAGATCTGCGCCTTCTTCCGTAGGAATGGAGAGAGGGCGTCGAGTGCCAGAGGTGGGGCAGCCGGCAGGCCAGGACCTCCTGTCCGCAGCTGCTGCTCCCAGCACACCTTGGGGAAGAAAGTGTGTAAGTGGGAGACCAGGCACTGGAACAGAACTGAGAGGGTTGGAGGACCCGAATGGGAGGGGAGCAGCATTGGTCTGTTTTTTTTTTTTTTTCCTGGAACTTTGGTAGGAATTGACTGTGCCCAGGACAGGAAGGCTTAGCATCCTCTAAGACCACTGAGCACTGGTAACTCCCAACTCTTCCTTCTAGGGGCCAGAGAGATAGCATATCGGTAGGGCGTGTTTGCCTTGCACTAGGCCAACCTGGGACAGACCCAGGTTTGATTCCCGGCATCCCATGTGGTCCCCGAGCTTGCCAGGAGCGATTTCTGAGCGCAGAGTCAGAAGTAACCCCTGAGCGCCGCCAGGTGTGGCCCCAGAAGCAAACAAACAAAAATCCAACTCTTCCTCCTGGCATACCAGGGCCTGGTGGTGTCTTTCCTGCCCCCCTCAAGGCTAGCTCTCACAGCTCTGGGGAAGAGCAGTCAGGTTCGAAAGGCTGCAGAGAGCAGCAGTTGAGAGGGAAAGCTCAGGGATTAAGGTATTTTGCCTATATGCAGCTGATCCTGGTTTGATCCCCAGCACTATGTGGTCCCTCAGCACCACCAGGAGTGGCCCCAAAGACGACCCTAAAAGAAAAAACCCATAAAAAGAAAAAAGGGAGAGTGGAGGTAGGCTATCTTCAGCCAGCTGCTGCAGCAAGGCCTTGAGTGCTCAGGGCTGACAAACTCTCTGAGCCCATAAAGAGGGGGGCTCCCTCTTTATTTTCCTTCTTAGGTGCAGACAATAGGACCTTCTGTGAATTACTTGTGTAACTCACAATGCTCCTTGTGTCACCTATTGAGGGGTGTTGACCAGGTTTAACCTCAGCAGGGTGGAGAAGCAAGGGTGGTGCTCAGCCCAGGGTCGGGTGGAGGGAAGAGCCCTCGGAGCTGCATCAAGTATGCACTCAGCAGCTCATGAGCCAGACTATAACTGGAGTTCAGCTTTTCTTGGTGTAGGGCCAACAGCTGAGAAATTCTACTTCCAGCCTAAATACGAATGCGAGCAGGAAGCAGAATCCTTTCCCATGGAGCAACCACACTGAAGACCATGGACCCGCCCTCCTACCTCTCTCTGTCCAGCACAGCGTCCCAGAGGCAGCACGGTTGCCGGTCCCTCGGCACTCAAGGAGAGAGGGGTGGGGGGCTCTGATGGCGGTTGAGGTGGGGCCAATGGGATCTACAGGATAGAGGCAGTCTTAGTACATAAGTTTCTGGGCATGACAGACTCCCTCAAGTAGCTTAGACTTTCCCATCCAGGGATCAGAAAAGCTCCTCCAAGTCTGCTCCTTCAAGGGCATTTCTGGACCCTAAACAATTCTCACACTTGTTCACACACTGGCCAAGACTGTAGAGGAGCCACAAGACAGAATGCTCAGGGGAGAGAGCCTGGAGGGAGGAGTAGGTCAGGATCCAAGGGCAGCAGAGGCCTAATCTGGGTGCCTGTCCTCATTCCAGGAATTCTCCCTTTCTTCTGGGAGGTTGAATTGCAACCCCTTCCTGTGCAGACATACCTATGTCCCCACTCAGGATCCCCAGATCATAGGGATGGGTGAAACCAGTGGAGAAGTACTGGCTCTGGGCTCTAAAAAGAGACGAAAATTAGAGTCTCATTTCTCTCCCTCTAACTAGTTGCATGTAGAACATCTACTTTGAAGATGACAAAGGTAATATTTAATTAGGCTCTTCTTAGTCTAGAGTCTGTTCTTCCCCAGGCATCTGACTATGTACTGCACAGCCTAAGCTTTTCCTTATATCTCATTCTCCAAAGTCTCTTTTGTTTTGTGTGTTGTAGCTTCTGAGTGTTTACTAAGTTTTATTTATATTTTGGTTTGGGGGCAACATCTGGTAGTGCTCAGGGGGTTACTCTTAGAGCATGGCTCAAAGCTCAAGAAACTGAGGCAGGCAGAGTGGCAGTGGTCTTCTTTGTGATTCAGAAGAGCCATTTTCACACCCAGGTCAGTGCTCCCTGAAGTAAAGAGAAGCACCAGGACAAGAGGAGGGGTCTTCTAGTCACAGAGTTCCAAGAAAGTGAGGGTAGACAGACAGAATAGCAGACAGACATTTCTCTGGTAAAAAAATGTGGTTGAACATTTTTTCCTGTGAGTGAGCCACACTGCAACATATAAAACAAAACAAAACAAAAAACACCATCATACTGCAAAGGTCACAATGGGGAAGCAACACAGAACCCCACCACACTTAGTGAATGAAGATGGTAGTTCTGAAGACCCAACTATCAGCTACCTATGTAGCCTCACTAATAAGGACTTTGGAGAGGAAATGTTGTGGATATTCAAGGAATTCAAACCACAGAATGATAGCCAATAAGACTCAAGAGGATATGAGAGTAGAAGTGAAAAAACTTCAAATAGAAATGACAGAACTAAAAAAACTTGGTAGAACAAAATGAAAAACTTACTGGAATGTCCCACTGGCATAGCAAGAGTTGCTGAGCACAGAAATAGTGAGCTATAAGATGAGATGTATTACAACTCTAGACAACACCAGAGTGTGGTTTGGGGTTCACTACTAAAAACGTTTGGGGAGCCATGTGATGCCAGGAATTGAACCTGAGTTTCTGGCACAAAAAGCTTATAAACTAGTTCAGTGAACGATGTTACTGACACCTTTTTTTTTTGGAGGGGGAAGCTTCCTAGGAATTGCTCAGGGTTCCTGGGGTTCATTTCCAATGATACTTGGTCCACCAGTGTGGTTCTACATGAAATTTTACTTTTATCTATTTGTTTTTAAGAAATATGGGGCTGGGGGCCAGACTGATAGCACAGTTGGTAGGGCGTTTTTGCATTGCATGTGACCAACCTGTATGAACCTGGGTTTGATCCCCAGCATCCCATATGGTCTCTGAGTCTACCAGGAGCAATTTCTGAGCACAGAGCCAGAATTAACCTGAGTGCTGCCAGGTGTGTCCCCAAAACAAAACAAAACAAAAATAAGAAAATGTGGGGGCAAGACCCAGTGGCAATTAATTTTTTTTTGTTTTGGGGACACACCCAGCAGTACTCAAGTGTTACTCCTGGGTCTGCATTCAGAAATTACTCCTGGCAGGCTTGGGGGGCCACATGGAATGCTAGGGATCGAATCTGGGTTAGTTGCATGCAAAGCAAATGATCTACCTGCTGTGCTATCACTCTGGCATGTAAGTGGCAATTTCTGACTCTGTACTCAGGAGTCACTCCTGACAGTGTTCAGGGAACCATAGTGGGTGCTAAGAATCAAACCAGAATTGGCTGTATGCAAGTACCTTAATTATCTTTCCAGCCCCTACATGAGTTAAAAAAAAAAATCCACCCATGGGCACTGCCAGGATGGCCCAGGATCTCTAGGCCCAAGTACCAACCATAATGCCTACATAAGTGAATGAAGAGTTACTGGGTTTCCATGTACCTCTGGATAAGTCCCTCAACAAAAAAAAAAAAAAAAAAAAAATGATCATTCATAGCAGTGGGAATGGAAGAGAGTAAGAATCATGAGCTGGGTAGAGCAGGGCTGGATGAGAACTCTGCTCTACTGCAAATAAAGCTCTAGGTTCTCATCTCATCATCATCTCAGGCTCTCAACCTATGATGTCCTTAAACATAAAAGAGGGTTGGGATAAAATACAGTGGTAGAGTATATGGCAGTCATATATCTGACTGAGGTTACATTTCTGACATTACCTGATACCCTAAACATCACTGGGCACAGCCCTGGGGGCCCCATTACTTATAGGGTGGCTCAGGTAATCCCCAGGATCTGAGAGCCCAAGTAGCATAACTTTCTTCTTATATTGAACTACTACCACTATGGTGAAAATCACTAGTGGGATCCCTCAGGGGATTTCCTGAACATACTTCCCCCACAAAAAAAGAAAATTGTGTATCATTTATTTAGGGGAGCCATCTTTGGCATCCTAAGGTCCTTCATGCAGACACCTTTCCATAGAGCTAGCAAGAGTGATGGTCATCCTGCCCGGGACTCAACTTGGCCAACTGTGTGCAGAGCTGGGGCCAGACATTCAAAGGTAAAGTGGAAGTGATCAAATCTTTGAAAACTGGTTCCCACTACCTCCCAGCTTTCTTCCAGCACTCTGCAGTTGCTGCTCAGCTCAGCCATTTTCATCTCCTGACCCGTCTCATTCCAATTTCCTAGCACACTTCAGCCTAAAATCTCTATGCTCAGGCTCCTATGTTATCCACTACCTATGGAGACCAATCTGAACCCCAGTGCTGACTGCAGGCCTCCCAGTTTTCCCTCTGCCCTGTTCATTGCTCTTCCCACAGCTTTTGTTCCAGTCCAGCTTGATAGTTTACTGCTCCCTTCCTAACCTCAATAATGCCACTGATAATCCCAACCCATGCTCACCTTTCTAGGTCTTCTATTCATCAACATCTAGACCAGACTCTCTCCTAAAATACCCTCCCCCAGCTTTGTCTGAGGCCTCTGACCCTGAGACAGGGCTGCTTCTCTGCTCTAGGGTCTCTGTAGCATGTGCACTGTATGGCCTCGCCTATAGCCAGCACCTTACAATTCAGTCCATGTCCATATGTGTTGCCAAGGCTCTACTCTCAATAAAAGTGTAATTGGCATTTATTCAATGTGTTTTCATTCTAACAAAACACAACTTGGTAAAATTGGATAAATAGCTACCAGTTACTGACAATTTATGATGGGTCAAGCACTATGTATTATTTCATTTAGTCTCCATGATAACCTATAACAAGGTATTTGTCACCCCAATCATGAGGGAAACGAAACAGTTCATAAGGTTAAATTATTTGTTCAAGGTCACACAAACAGCTAAGAATGAACTCAGTTAGGGATCCAATCCAAGCTTATCTGAAGCCTCACTCATGAACTTTCTACTATGACACATTATCTCTGGAGAAGATAAATCTAGTGCCCTCAGTCTCTGGGGTTCATGTCCCAGTATGCATTTAACTATAAATAAATGACTTAAGGATGATCTTCACTTCAGTCTTCCCTAGCCCTGGGAGAGGGAATGGATGGGGTGAACTTGGTCAGTGTGGGGCTCTAGGGTAAAGCCCGAGTTAGAGGTAGCCCCAGGTCTTCTGCTATGGTTTCCTGCCTCTGTACCAGACCAGAAAGGTCTCGGTGATGGAAGGTTTCCTTTTAGGGGTTTGGGGCTTGGAGATCCTATTTGGTAGCAGAGAGAAGCACAAAGAGCTTCTTCTCTTCCTGTTCATACTGGGGTAGGGGTGTGCTTGCTGATTTCAGAATACACTATTTACCTCAGGCCCCAGGGCTTCTGCTCTTCCAGCCCATGTCTCCCCCATCCTTGAGGATTCCTGGCAGAGTGAACCCAGGTCATGTCTTAACTGAGCCAGAATTTATTCCCAGCATATTTTGTCCTGGGTGAGGCAGGTCTGGCTGGATGACAGTGGGTGAACTGAGGGGAGAATGGGGGGAGCAGAGTGCCTCCCTGACCCTGGGTTATAGCAGCCTCACCCTAGCTCCAGAGCCAAGGAGAGGCTACTCAGTGGCCAAAAGGGCCCCTTGGGAGCTTAAAATTACTGCATTTCCAGTCTCCACCCATCTTCCCACACACTGCAAGCAAACACAAACTTTCTGTGATGACAAGAAGGGACACCATTCATATGGGGAATCTCCATATTCGAGACTCAGGTATAGCAGATAAGTGAACTCTCCCTGAAGGACTACAGGTTCTAGCACAGAAAGGACAGCAGGGGAGGTACTGGAAACGGAAAGAGCTGAGATGTGAGGGGAAGGGGATGTTGGGGATGGTGTGCACCTGAGGGAGAGAGCCTGTTGTCAGCTGGAGTTTCTGCTGAAACAGGGCGCTCAGCAACTGGTTCTGCCGTTCCAGATCGTATACCCTCTTCTTCAGCTTGATGCACTCTTCCCGCAGATCCTGCACAGAAGAGAAGGAAAGGAGGTGAGGACACAGCAAGGGCCATGAACTGTGGAGTCCCCTGGACAAGTTTCCTCCAAGCAAGCCGAACATGGGAGCCAACTCCCTGCAGCTTGGAAACCACACACCAGAGTAGGGTCTATCTAGACAAAGACACGGGGGTAGAAGTAGCTCTAAGAGAAGCAGATTAGGATGCCACTATGTGCTCACAACAGCAACAAGTCTTCTGGGATTATAACAACATGGAGGAAGCAGCTGGGGCCAGAATAAAGGAAAGAAGTCAAGTTCAGATCAAATGACCAAAGTGCAGAGGAGTTGGAGTAGTAGTACAGAGGGTAAGTTATCTAATTTACACAGCTAACCCAGGTTTGATCCCCATCTCCTCTATGAGCCCATGAACCAGCCAGCAATGATGGCTGAGTGAAGAGCCAGTAATAACCCCTGAGCATCAACAGGCATGGCACCTTCCCCCTGTTATCATAGTACAAGATCTGGCCCATCCCAAACCAGGAGAACAGTGGAGATAGGGAGGATATAGGGCACAGCCGAAAGACCAACATGCTCCTTCCTCTAACCCTAGTTAGAGTAGGGTGGGGTTGTCCTAGAAGCACTTTTCCTGATGTAGTCAGGACCTGGCTCTTTCCCAGGATACCAGATGGTACCAATGCTTCCAGACAATGCTTACCTTTTGATTCAAGAGTGCTTGTACCACATGGTTGGCAACCTAGGGAGAGAAAGTTCAGGACAAAATTGGTCTCAGTCTAGAGTGGACAAGCCTCCTCCTTACTGCCCCCCCAACTTCAGGTACCATCAGACTTCACAGACCTCATCCAGGCAGCGCTCATAGGTTTCCCTCTGGTTTTCATTGGCCTGGGCAAGAGCCATATTCTCTGCCTGAAGAAGAGAGGAAGAAGTTGAAAGGGCTTAGGGATCTTCCTTCCCTAAGAAGAGGGAAGGGAGAAATAAGGCCTTGCTAGCACTACACCTACGCCAGCTCTGAGCTCTGTTGAATTTCTACCAGGATGGCAATTCCAGAAGGGTGCAGGGAAGCCACAAGGCAGAGTTGAAATGGCTGGGAGGAGGGGGACATCAGAATTGAGATGGATTAGGGGAGTGGGCAGTGGAGGCTAAAGGGCAGGGGAACTTGATCTTCAACTCTGGTGCCCAAGGTCACAAACCTTCCCATGGTCTCTCTATCACCCTTTCCTCCAGCCAGTGTGTGAGAAGGGGTAAATCAAGGAGACCTCTGGGGGTCAGGACAGCTCTGCCACTATCACACACACCCTCGTCCTGGAGCAGAACCCCAGTCTGGAGGCTAAAAACTAACGTCTGCAATGTTCCAGTCTGGCAGAGGCTGCGAAAGGAAGGGCACCTACAGCATGGTCTCCCGGGTGAAGCCTGTGCCTACCTCTAGCTCCCGCAGTCGGTGTAGGAGCTCCTGGCAGGTGCCTGGCTCCATGCCACTGGTACCACTCTCTCCTGGCCTCTGCTTTCCAGGGCTCTCAGCTGGCTGCTCCATGGTGTCTGATGACATCAGTCCCTGCAAGTGAGAGAAGCCCTAGAAGGCTACGCCAGGGCAAACGGAGCAGCAGGAGAAAAAGGAAACAGGTCAGTAGTGTTGGAGTTTGGATCACTATCTGCTTCCCCAAGACAATGTAACCACTGAGGGTCAGTCCGGTGATCATTGTGTCCCTGGACAAACACTCTGCTCTTCTCAACAACAGAGAACATTGTTTTATAAACTTCTGCATTCCCCCTTTCAGAGGTGACACAATGAACTGAGCATTCTCAAGTGTCCTCTGTGACTGGCCTCAGACTGCTACATGGGTGCAAAGGAAGGTGTCCTGCAAGCTTCCAATGAGTAAGGCCCATATTCCAGTCTCTTTAGGGGCCTCTGTAAGCCCTTCTCTTTTCCAGCTCCATCCTACTCATTCTTCAGGGCTCCTCATCAAAGTCTGGGTACAACCCATCCCTAGGCCTGCCACCATACTAGCCATTCAGTGAGGACAGGCATGCTACATTCACTTCACTTTATTCCATTGTGTGCATATGAGAAACACATAGCAGAGCAGTATGCAGTCTAACAGAACACACATATTCTCTCTCTCTCTCTCTCTCTCTCTCTCTCTCTCTCTCTCTCTCTCTCTCTCTCCCCACACACACACAGCTACTGGCTTTACCTAACTTTTTTTTTTTTTTTGGTTTTTGGGCCACACCCGACAGTGCTCAGGGGTTACTCCTGGCCATTTGCTCAGAAATAGCTCCTGGCAAGCACAGGAGACCATATGGGACGCTGGGACTTGAACCAATCACCTTAGGTCCTGGATCAGCTACTTGCAAGGCAAACACCGCTGTGCTATCTCTCCGGCCCCACCTAACCTGTCTTCATTTCCCATTTGAGTTTCAATTTCTCTACCAGTGGAAAAAACTGACTTGCTCCTGCACAAATACTGTAGAACTTTCCTGTAGCTTGGAAGTCATTCCCAATGTAAAAGGATGGAAACCTCAGGTCTACCATCTACCATCTTCCTGACCATCTAAAGCCCATACAAAAGGGACAAAGGAAGAGAGGAGTCCTCATTAGCTCACCAAGCAGGCATGATAGAACTGCTTTTGCCTCCACCCACACAGTGGTTTCTCCCTTCAGACCTTGGGGGCCCTTTTTTTACCTCCACCCCCAGGCTCCAAAGCCCCTCACCTGTCTCTGTCACTCAGCCAGGCTGGCACTTACTCTAGCAGCCAGGATGGTCACCTCACCTGTGAAGAAGAAATGAAATGAGCTCATGCTGATGAAATGAGCCCATTCTATGAAAGAGACTGAACAAGTCAGAGAAAGCTGCCCTCTGGAAGCTTCCATTCAACCTGGAAGAGGCAGGTAAATTACAATAGACCTGGAGCATATTTATCTTAGGTCCAGTAAAATGAGACTTGAAGGAAAGGAAATGAAGTACCACAGTGGGGAGAATGAAGCAAGGACAGAGCCAGTCTGGAGCCCATTTCTATTTATTTTTTTCTTTTTGGTTTTGGGCCACATTCAGCTGTGCTCAGGGTTTATTTCTAGCTCTGTGTTCAGGGATCACATGTGGCGGTGCTCAAGAGATCATATGGGGTATTTAGGACCAAACCTAGGATGGCCATATGCAAGGCAAGTACTCTATTTGCTGTACTATTGTTCCAATTCCTCTTCTTTTTTAATTTTTTTTGGGGGTCACACCCAGCAGCGCTCAGGGGTTACTCCTGGCTCTACACTCAGAAATCGCTCCTGGCAGGGTCGGGGGACCATATGGGATGCCGGGATTTGAACCACCGTCCTTCTGCATGCAAGGCAAATGCCCAACCTCCATGCTCTCTCTCTCCGGCCCTTCTTTTTAAATTTTTAATCAATTTAAATTAATTTTAATTTAAAAATAAGCTGCAGTTTTAAATTTTTAACTTTATGCTTATAATGCTATATATGTATATATATAGACATAAATTCTTTATTTAAGCATCATGGTTACAAAATTATTCATGGTTGAACACCAGTGCACATTTCCTGCCACCAATGTCCTTCTGCACTATCTTTATTTATTTATTTATCTATTTAATTTATTTATTTTTCCTTATCCCAAACTATCTTTATTTTAAAAAAAATTACTTGATGTCTAAACAATGAACTCAGGGAGAGGGGACACAGCTCCTCTGATGAATCTAGAGTGTCATGCTGAGTTAAGTTAGTCAGGAGAGGACTCGGAGAGATAGCACAGCGGCGTTTGCCTTGCAAGCAGCCGATTCAGGACCAAAGGTGGTTGGTTCGAATTCCGGTGTCCCATCTGGTCCCCCGTGCCTGCCAGGAGCTATTTCTGAGCAGACAGCCAGGAGTAACCCCATAGCAATGCCGGGTGTGACCCAAAAACCAAAAAAAAAAAAAAAAAAAAGTTAGGGGGCCGGGTACGTGGCGCTGGAGGTAAGGTGTCTGCCTTGCAAGCGCTAGCCAAGGAAGGACCGCGGTTCGATCCCCCGGCGTCCCATATGGTCCCCCCAAGCCAGGGGCGATTTCTGAGCACATAGCCAGGAGTAACCCCTGAGCGTCAAACGGGTGTGGCCCAAAAACCAAAAAAAAAAAAAAAAAAAAGTTAGTCAGGAGAGAGACAGAGAATTTCTCTTATGTGCAGGATACAAAAAACATAGTATGGAAATAATAATTGATTAAAGATAACAGAACCTGAGATCAGGTCTACAGAATCGATCTTTCCAAGGGCAAAGGGACCCTGAGACAATGGTGGAGTTGGACACTCTGATGGAGCATGTGGGACTATAATGTTGTATGCAAGAGAAACTCTATCATAAATAGCATTGTAAATTATAATGTTTCAAATAAAATAATGAAATACTGAGGGCCAGAACAGTAGTACAGCAGGTAGGGCATTTGCATTGCAAGTGGCTGACCAGGTTTGATCCCCGTCATCCCAAATGATTCTCTGAGCCTGCCAATAGTAGCTGATATTTGAGTACAGAGCCAGGAGTATCCCCTGAGCATCATGGATGTGGCCTCCAAACAAAAACTAAATACATAAAATACTAAAAAGGAGTCATTTATCTTCTGAGGGGAAAGACCTGGTGTATCTGGATACACCTGGATACTACTCACTCTGTGCCAAATGCTTAGAAAACAGAACCTGGGCCCCCTGCAAGCAAAACCATTGAGCTCTCTCTGGCTTTTTGAGCACTTGGAGAGTGAATGCTAGTATCAACACCCACAATGCAGTGACACCTCATCCTCTTTACTATAAAGCATGCTGATACTTTCTCATGCACTGTTACTTCTGATTCTAACTTTGCTGGGCAGACAGACATCTTAGGTGAAGAAACAGACTTCACAAAGGATGTTAATTTGCAGGGCTTAAGAGGTAGCCTAGATCTGCCCAGCTCTGTGACTTTCTGCACTTCCTGTCCTTGAACTGTTCTGGATGCTCATAGGTTGAGGGCTTTTGGAGCTCTGTGAATGGACAGACTTTGATTAGAATCCTGACCATAAACTGTCCCCTATAAAATGGGGGTGAGAGGACTTCACCCAGAGGGCTGCTCAATGATGGCATGAGATAAGAGAGAGTGTCAGGAGACCAAGTGAACTTGGTTCAGTGGAGAGCACCTTCCATGTGTGAGGCTATAGGGGAGATAGCTACAACCCTAAACAAAGGTGTTTCCCCAGCTTTCTTTTCCCCATAACCACTTCCTTTGATAAGTAAAAGCTCATCAGAGAGTACTTTTGTTTATCTGGAGCTTCTGCCACCCTGGTGGATTTGGCTCTGGAGAATAAAGAGAGAAGTTCTGGCTTTGGGTGTGGGGCAGAGAGACCATAAGGCAAAAAGCAGACTGACTCCGATAAATCTTAGCCTCACTGGGTTGGAATTATTTCTACACCGCTACCCTGCTTCATCAGACCTGTCCGTCTAAGGAATGGTGCCCGAGGTGAGATCACCGCTTGTGTACTTTTATTTTACATGAGGCCACTTTCTGGGAGTCAATCCGGACACTTCCTCACTGCCCTGTGCAATCCCCAGCTGTATTGCAGTTCTACACTCCTGTAGGCAAGTGGGCTGCAACTAAACATGAAACCCAACAACAATAAAGGCGAAGGGAAAGAAAGACACAATTAAGATTCAGCCTGAATGACAAAATTAAAAACCCCCCAAAAGAAGAAACAATAAAAAAACAATCCCATTCACAATTGTGCCTCAGAAAATCAAGTACCTTGGAGTCAGCTTAACTACACAGGTGAAACACCTATACAAAGAAAACTACAAAACACTTCTTCAAGAAATAAAAGAGGACACAAGGAAATGGAGATATATACTCCATTTATAGATTGGGAGGATTAAATAATTAAAATGGCAATACTTCCCAAAGCATTGGACATATTTAAAGCAACTCCTCTAAGGATACTCATGACATTTTTTAATAAGTGGATCAAACACTCCTGAAATTCATTTGGAACACTAGATGTCCATAAATAGCTAAAGAAATTCTTAGAAAAAAAGAAGATGGGAGACATCACTTCCCCAACTTTAACTGGTACTATAAAGCAATAGTCATTAAAACAGCACGTAGAGGGCCCGGAGAGATAGCACAGCGGCGTTTGCCTTGCAAGCAGCCGATCCAGGACCAAAGGTGGTTGGTTCGAATCCCGGTGTCCCATATGGTCCCCCATGCCTGTCAGGAGCTATTTCTGAGCAGACAGCCAGGAGTAACCCCTGAGCACAGCCGGGTGTGACCCAAAAACCAAAAAAAAAAAACAAACAAAAAAACAAAAAAAAAAAAACAAAAAAACAGCACATAGGGCATTTGCCTCGCGCACAGCTGACCCAGGACAGACGGTGGTTCAAATCCCGGCATCCCATATGGTGCCTGCCAGGACTAACTTCTGAGCACTGCCAGGTGTGATTCCAAAATAAACAAACAAACAAACAAAACAGCATGGTATTAGAAAAACAACAGATGATGCTCAGATCCTTGGAATAGACTTGAGTATTCAGAGACCAACCCCCCAGACATACAATCAATTAAGTTTTGACAACAAATACAAAGTGTAGCAAGGAATGACTCTTCAACAAGTGGTGTTGGGTAACTGGTCAAATACATACAAAAAGGTGAGCTCAGGGAGCTGGAGAGATAGCACAGCTGATCCAGAATGGATGGTGGTTCGAATCCTCGAATTCCATATGTCCCCTGTGCCTGCCAGGAGTGACTTCTGAGTACAGAGCCAAGAGTAAACCCTGACCTCCGCCGGGTGTGATCCAAACCCCTTCCCCCCAAAAATGTGAACTCAGACCTCTCTTTAATACCATGCATAAAGGTCAAATCAAAATGATTAAAGACCTTGATATTAGGCTTGAAACCATAAGGTACATAGAGGAAAACACAGACAGAAAACTTCATGACATTGAATCTAAAGGCATCTTCAAGGATGAAACTGAAATATCTCCAAGCAATTGGAAGCAAAGATAAACAAATGGGACTACATTAAATTAAGAAGCTACTGCACCTCAAATGAAATTGTGATTAGGATACATAGTCTCCCCATAATGAGAAAAACTTTCACCGAATACTCATCTGATAAAGGGTTAATATCTATGATATTGATATTGGTACTGATGGTACTGGTAGAACTTAGCAAGAAAAAAAATCTAACCCTATCCAAAAATGGAAAGAAATGATCAGACATTTTCTGTGCCCTGGATCTTATCCCAAGACTATCTTAAAAGACTTAATGGGGATATCTATATTTTTTTTGTATGTTACTTCCTTAATAGTTATAACTTTTAGTGTGTTTATTTCCAAATGTAGAGGTAGCCTCCTTTTTTCTTTTTTATTCTTTATCTTTTTTTTTCTTTTTTTTCTTTTTGCTTGTTTTGGTTCCGCTTAGTAAGAAATTCTAGTAGAAAGTCTTGCTTGGGATAAAAGCTCAGGTCAAAACCAGGGCACAGAGATTGTAAAGCTTGTCATTTCTACCCACAAATGTAACTAATAATATAATATGGCATCATTCCTTTTTGCATAGGCACACTAAAATGGGGGAAATCTTCTGTATAGAAAGTTCTTATCTAATAGGGATAAGAACCCATAAATTTTATAATAATGGGGGTCGGAGAGATAGCACAGAGGTAAGGCGTTTGCCTTAAATGCAGAAGGACGGTGGTTCGAATCACAGCATCCCATATGGTCCCTCGAGCCTGCCAGGAGCGATTTCTGAGCATAGAGCCAGAGTAACCCCTGAGTGCTGCCAGGTGTGACCCAAAAACCAAAAAAAAAAATTATTTTTTTTATAATATAAGGGTACCTTTCACCTTGAACATTTGTCATGGGAACTCGACTTAGACCTCATGGAATTGGACATGGACTGTACAACCCCAACCTTGCATTTCCAACCTTAGAACTGACACAGTTCCCTGTAGCAGCACCAGGAATCAAACTCACCCCGGGGGAGTCCCTATTACTGCTCTGGCACCAACTTGTGGCAGGGTAGGTTCATACAACAGCCTGACTACGAGGAATCAGCAAAAACTTGATCTAAGGGCAGGCTAACATCACCTAACAGTGAGATGAAATCAGAAGACAATCTATCCTAGGATCTGTGAAAAAAAAAAAAAAAAAAGACATTGGGGTTTGACAATGAACAATACTTACTGTGCCTATGCAAACAAAACAAAACAAAACAAAACAAAAATCCCCACCAAAACAAACAACAACAAAAGAAAACCTTGCCACACCAGCCCCCCATTTTTATTTTTCTTTCTTTTTTTCTTCTTTTAGGCTTATATTTATAGCTTCTAAACAGGGGCTCCTACCCACTTTCTTTTTTACTTTTTAACAACCATAGAAATGAATCATCTTGTTCTGCCTCATATTTATATGTCTTCCTACAAATTGAGAAAAACAAAAGTGGATGGTACCAGAAGCAAAGCAGTATCATGAGCATTGAGTGGAAACAAAAAATGATCAGACCTAAATACCCAACACAAAGTCAACAATAATAGAATCAAGAAGGGGCTTGAGAGATAGCATGGAGGTAAGGCATTTGTCTTTCATGAAGAAGGTCATTGGTTCGAATCCCGGCATCCCATATGGTCCCTCAAGCCTGCCAGGAATGATTTCTGAGCGTGGAGCCAGGAGTAACCCGAGTGCTGCCAGGTGTGACCCAACCCCTCCCCCCCCAAATAGAATCAAGAGACCCAAACTACTACTACAACAACAACAAAGGGCTGGAGAGATAGCATGGAGGTAGGGTGTTTGCCCTGCATGCAGAAGGATGGTGGTTTGAATACCGGCATCCCCTATGGTCCCCTGAACTTGCCAGGAGTGATTTCTGAGCATAGAGCCAGGAGGAACCCCTGAGCGCTGCTGGGTGTGACCCAAAAACCAAAAAAGAAAAAAACAAAAGAAAGAGACCCAAACTACGACAAGCTATACACAAAAGGGATCTATTACTAGCAGTCCAGGAGGTTAAGGGTGGAAGTATGGGATGCATGCTGGGAACAGTGGTGGAGAGAGGTCAACACTGGTGGTGGGAATTGCCCTGATTCACTGTCACTATTTACCTTAAATATAACTGTGAAATACTCATAATTCACATTGGTCTCAATAAAAAAAATTTTTTTTTTGGTTTGTTTTTGGGTCATATCCGGCAGCGCTCAGGGGTTACTGCTGACTCTACACTCAGAAATCACTCCTGGCAGACTCAGGGGACCATATGGGATGCCGGGATTTGAACCACTGTCCTTCTGCATGCAAGGCAAACGCACTACCTTCATGCTATCTCTCCGGCCTCTCAATAAAAATTATTAAAACAAACAAACAAACAAACAAACAAAAATGTCCAGACATTTTCTCAAAGCAGAAATACAGATGGCCAAAAGACACATGAAAAAATGCTCCATATCATTAATCATTAGAGAGTTGCAAATCAAAACAACAATGAGATCTCATCTCACACCACAGAGATTGTCACACATCAAAAAGAACAATAAGAACCAGTGATGGGATGGATGTGAGGAGAAAGGTACTCATATCCACTGCTTGTGGGAATGTCCAGTAGTCCAGCCTTTTTGGAAAATATAGATATTTCTCAAAAAACTAGAAATTAAGCCTCCATATGATCCAGCAATACCACTTCTAGGAATATAGCTTAAGAGACCAAGAGCACAATGTAGAAAAACCCTTTGCATTCCTATGTTCATTGCAGCACTATTTACAATAACCAGAATATGGAAACAACCCAGATGTTTCCAACAGAAGAGTGGCTAAAGAGACTGTGGTACATCTACACAATGAAAAACTATGCAGCCATTAGGAAAAATTAAGTCATGAAATTTGCTTATACATTGATGGCCCTGGAGATTATTATACTGAGTGAAATGAATCAGAGGAAGGAGATAGACATAGAAAATCTCACTCATCTGTGTGATATAAGGATAAAAGACAGTGTGATAATAATATCCAGAGATAATAGAGAAGAGGATCAGGGGAACCAGTCCATAGTAGGAAGCTTGCCACAGAGTGGTGAATGCAGCTGGAGTAGAGTAGTGAAGGGTCTACTATGACAATGATAGTTGGAACTAATGACTTGGGACAAGAGATGGATGCTGTTAGGGAATAAAGTGACATGCATGGTACCCTTCATTAACAACACACAGTGCAAACCACAGTGTCAAAAAGAAAAAGGAGATAAGAAAAATGTAAGCCCCAGAGAGAGGAAGGGGAGAGGAAGGGAATGGTGAAGGACATTGGGAACATTGGTGGTAGGAAGGGTGTTGTACATTGTATGACTGTAACTCAATCATGAACAACTTTATCTGTAAAAAAATAAAACCAACAACAAAAGAAAACAAACTATTATGAACAACCTTGTATCCATGGTGTTTAAATTTAAAACAATAATAAAAGAAAGGTTTATTGTGAGGCCGGAGCAATAGCACAGTGGTAAGGCATTTGCTTTGCACACAGACAACACAGAATGGACCCCGGTTTAATTCCTGGCATTCCATAGGGTCTCCTGAGCCTGCTAGGAGTGACTTCTGAAAGCAGAGTCAGAGTAACCCCTGAGCAACGCCGGGTGTGACCCCAAAACAAACAACTAAACAACAAAAAGAAAGGTTTATTGGGAAAAAAAAAAAAAACGAGAGGAAAATAAAAAAAGACTTAGCCTGAAGCTACAGCTGCTTCAGACCACGGTGTGGACCTCTAGTCCTAGGCCCCTCACACTGGCTCTCTCAAGATATAAATGTGCTTTGGGCCCTTCCCTCAGGGGCTTCCTTCTCCCCTACCTCTCCATGTTAGTTTTCTGGTTCCTGACCCAAGAAGGTGAAGGGGGAGCTTCAGAAGGGACACATTTTCCTAATTGTGGGTAAGTGTACAGAGGTAGGGGAGGGGCCTAGGAATGAGAAGAAAAATGAAAAACAGTGTAATTGTTTTAAAACTTTATGCTGGAGCTGAAGAGATAACATGGAGGTAGAGGGTTTGCCTTGTATGCCGAAGGACGGTAGTTCAAATCCCGGCATCCCATATGGTCCCCTGAGCTTGCCAGGAGCGATTTCTGAGCATAGAGCCAGGAGTAATCCCTGAGCACTGCCAGGTGTGACCCAAAAACCAAAAAAACAAAAACAAAAACAAACAAAAACCACGAACTTTATGCTAAGTCCTTTCATTTTAACATTATAACAAGCATAACTTCATTTGCTCATAACGTTATCATGTTTGTTATATTTAGAAATAGACCTGGGAAAAAATGCAGAGAAATTTCTCCTTGCCACAACACAGATATAGGTTAAAAGCAGAAAAGACTTTGGATGACCTCCATCATTGACAGGTGCCTCCCCAATACCCATCATGGAGTGAGAGTTCAGTAGTTAGTAAGAGGGCCCATTGCCCTAGAAGTCTGGCCCTCAAAGATACCCAGTGTTTCTTCAATTCCCTTCCTGTTCATCTTCACAAAGGTCACTTCAAGGTAGCTGAAAAGCTGGGGCAAGAGCGGGTTCTAGTGGGTCAGGAGTGAGGGCAGGGGGAGTGGGAGAAAACAAAATAGAAAAGGCTGGGGTTGGCCTTAGTGTTGTTTTAACACAGTAACAATAATCAAAAGGAGTCTACTTTTTACAGTTACAGCAATCAAACTACAATAGTTCAAAGCCTAGGAAAATTGCTTTTCCTAAAAAAAGAAAATGAAAAAACATCCAGGTTAGGTTTGAAGTTTAGCTTTTGAGGAGATCAAGGGGATTACAGTGGAAGAGGATAGGGACTCTCCTGGCTCTCAAAGCCAACTAAAGCCATCTTTTCAGTGTTGGTTGTAAGGGAGTTACAGGACAAGGAGGCTTGAGTTCCCTGTGATCTGGGGGAGAAGTCTCAAGGCCACCAAGAGCCACTGGCTTGGTCCTGTGTATTGGACTCCAAGTCTCCAGGTGAGCCTTGAAGAGGCTCCGGAAATGTAGGCCTAAGGCAGGCTGTGACCCAGTGCCTCTGGGGGGAAGTCTGCCACAGCCAAGGTGGCCCTAGGTGGTAATAATATCCAAGACAATAGATATGAGAGCCCAGAGAGTCCATGGTAGGAAACTTCCATAAATAACTGGAGTGCAGTTAAGGCAGAGAAGGGGCCACTATGACAACGGTAGTTGGAAATCATCCCTTTGGACAAGAACTAGGTGCTGAAAGGAGATAAAATTATATGCATGATATACTTTCAGTAACAATATTGCAAACCACAGTGTCTAAAAGGAAAAATGGAGAGAGAGAGAGAGAGAGAGAGAGAGAGAGAGAGAGAGAGAGAGAGAGAGAGAGAGAGAAGAAAAACATCTGATACAGAGGCAGGAGCTGGGGCAAGGATGGGAGGAAAACTAAGGATATTAGTTCTGAGAAATGTGCACTGGTGAAGGATGTTGTACATTGTATAACTGAAACTCAATCATGAACAACTTTATAACTGTGAATCTCATAGTGATTTAATTAAATAATTTATTAAAATAAGTTTCTAGGGTAAAAACTCTACCCAGGCTCCCCAACCCCATTTTTATTTAACCCAATTCTTGGTAATGACAACACTGGGTGGGACATTGACACCTCCAGAGCCCAGTCTGAACTTGAATAAGAATACGGTGTTGGGACTGGAGAGATAGCACACAGGTAGGGCATTTGCCTTGCACACAGCTGATCTAGGACAGATGGAGGTTCGAATCCCAGCTTCCCATATGATCCTCCAGTGCCTGCCAGGAGCGATTTCTTTTTTTTTTTTTCTTTTGGTTTTTGGGTCACACCCGGCAGCACTCGGGGGTTACTCCTGACTCTGTGCTCAGAAATCATTCCTGGGCAAGCCGGGATATGAACCATTGTCCATCCTGAGTCAGATGTGTGCACAGCAAACACCTATCGCTGTGCTATCTCTCCGGTCCCCAGGAGCGATTTCCGAGTGCAGAGTCAGGAGTAACCCCTGAGTGCTTCGGGTGTGATCCAAAAACAAACAAAAAAATGGTGTTAGAACTAGAAAGATAGTACAGTGGGTAAGGCACTTACATGTTTGTTCCCGGTTTGATCTCCAGCATCCCATATGGTCCCCTGAGCACAGAGGCAGGAGTAACCCCTAAGTAACACTGGGTATGGCCTAACCTCCCCCAAATAATATGGTTTTGGGTATTGTGAGGAGGGGATTATAGAGCAGTAGCTCTACTGTAGAACAACTCTGATACCTCAAAAAAGTAAGTGGAAGGAAAAAAATACTGTTGGAAAAATAAGAATTTAGTTCCTCTACATATGAAGTTTTAGACTAAATCCACAAAAAAAAAAAAAAAAAAAAAAAGAAACTCATTCAGCTTCCCAGTGGCTGTTTCTGCTGGCACCCCCATCCTGCCTCCCAGGCCCCACCACTCCTACTCACAATTTTGGTGTTCATCCTGACCTGGGGCTAGAGGTTTTTGGGGTAGCCCTGGTGTTGGGGCTACAATACCTCACTGATGATGGCTGTGGAGTCTGGAACACATGATGCCAGCGGGGCTGGGGGGGGAGCAGCGGAAGTTCTAACTTGAACCGGAGGAGTCTCCTGCCACAACTGCTGGGATGCCCTGCCCCCTACAAAGGCCTGATTCAGAAGGAGGTGACCTCAGTGGAGGAAGGGGTGGGGGAGGAGGGGAGGAAGAGCCAGCGCCCCAGATCCTTTGAGGGTGGGGCAGTCTCCAAGCGGCAAAGTGAACAGCTAGCTCTGGGGTATCTGGGATCTCTGGGTGCGCTAGGGACTCGAATTGTTCAGCCCAATGCTGAGTCAATCTGGGTGACCACTGTCTCCCCAACTGGCTCAGTATGTAGGTCCTGCAGAGAACTGACCGCCTGGTCACCAGGTCAGGCACTAGCAAGACCCTCCCTGAACTGAGTGCAGGCTTGGAGGAAAGAGGCTGAGGAGGCAGGAACCTGGCTTCCAGCAGCCTCCCTGGGCCTGAGCCAAGACCTCAGAGCCTGATGAGACCTTCACTCACCAGCTGTTCCTTCAGAGTCCTCTAGGGAGAGCAGAGGGAATGGCGGGGGTGGGGGGGTTGGGGTGGGCAGCTGTGGAAGGCAAAAGGGAAAGCTCACTAGAATATCTAAATCTTTTACCACCCCCATTCCCTGCTGTCCACCCTTCCCCAGCTGCTTTCAGGAATCCCTATCACACTCGAAACGATGGCTCTCTGAAAGCCTGATGTCCACCCCCCTCCGACTTCTTTTTTATAGACTGGACCAATAACACAGCGGGTAGGGCATTTGTCTTGCTAGTGGCCAACATGGGTTTGATCCCTGGCATCCCATATGGTCCTCTGAGCCTACCAGGAGTGATTCCTAAGTACAGAGCCAGTATTCTTATTTGCAGAACCCAGAACACTGTGACCCAAACCACCAAAAGGAAAAAGAACCTCCCTATCATGATGTGATTCTCTTCCAACCAAGTCGTCTGTCCCTGCTTCTACTACAGCTGCACAGGCAGTTAAGAATGAAAGCGGAAGAATGGGAAACCTCAGGCTATTATTTCCAGGCAGGGTAGAAAGGACCATAAGCCTTAGAGCTCTAACACAGACAAAATGAGTTAATGTTGTGGAGTTACATGGCAGGGGTTCTGCAGTCAAGAAGTCTAGGTCCCCAAAATCCAGCAGGTTCATCCAAGGCACTTGGTAGAGCTCTTTGATGTCACTTCAGGACAAGCTGCTTTCTAAACTTGGTTAGAGAACAATGGTTCTCAAGTGTGGTACGGGTACCCTGAAGCTGTTTCAGGTTCACAGGTCAAAACTATTTTTAAAATACTAAGACATTATTTTACTTTCCTTTTTTGCTTTTGAGCCAGATACAATAGTGCTCAGGGGATACTCCACTCCTATATTGTGCTCAGGCACCATGTGGTGCCAAAGATGGAACCCAGGCCTGTGGACCATTCCCAGTGATGCTCAGTCAACCCAGGCCTGTGATTCAATGGTTGGACCCTGCAGTGCTGGTGCATGATTGGGTTTCCAGGGCTACATCTAGCGATGCTTTGGTGGCCATGTGGTACCGGAACTGAATTGGGCTGGTTGTATGTTAGGCATATGCCCTAACAATTAATACTATCTTCAGGGGGGCCGGAGAGATAGCATGAAGTTAGTGTGTTTGCCTTGCATGCAGGACAGTGGTTCGAATCCCAGCATCCCATATGGTCCCCTGAGCCTGCCAGGATGATTTCTGAGTGTAGGACCAGGAGGAACCCCTGAGTGCTGCCAGGTGTGACCCAAAACACAAACAAACAAAAAATACTATCTTCAGGACCCTCAGGTTCCTAATTTTGAAGAGTGTGGAAGGATTGGTTCTCAAGCCAATTTGGGAACCACTTTTCCTAAACAGTAGGATTTTCTGGGATGATGAATATGCTTATTTTTATGTTGTCAGACATGGTTACCAAGAACAACATGTGACCATTGAGCACTTGAAATGTAACTGATATGACTGAGGAACCAAATGTTATATTTGAACAGTCTGGCCAGGGACAGCAGATCCAGAAAATTCCATGGATTCCTTTACTTCTTTACTTAACACTGTTTCTTTCTCAGTGGCCTGAGGCAAAAGGACAGAACTTGATACTCTTCTCCCCAAAGGAAAGTCATCTCAGGTGAACTCCCAGGACCACTCACACTGCCATCCAGACTGTTGTGAGCTGTTCTCACTTCTCTGTGGGGATTGCTACATGCCACCCCCTCTCCTCAAACTTCCCATCCATCAGCTTCCTTATCTTCTCAGAGTATCCTTCCCAGTCTTTGTGCCTCGAATCACAACAGAAGGGCTGCCCTCTTCCCCACCATCCAACTCCTACCCTTCACCTCTCCATGTATGCCTTTAGCAGCTACCTTCTGAAAGCATCTTTCCCATGGGCCTTTGAAACTTTTTGTGTGCGGGCAGATAAGACAGCTCATGTATAGCTCTCTAGGCTGGGTGAGGATCCAGCAGTTCATGGCCCCCAGAGTACCACCGGGAGTGGAAAACACAAAACCTTCTAAGCAACAGAAATAACCCTCTTAGATGGGACACAAATGGGTGGGTATAAAATGCTTTGCAGATATGAGGTCAAGAGCTCAATACTGTGTGTGCCAAACATGATCCTGGCAACCTAAGTGGGTCTGGTAGCTCAGCTGCCTGAAACTGCCCGCACCACAGCCAGGCGAGTGCAAATGCCGCAATTAAAGGCTGCAATCTCCTCCCATTGTCCCACAAGCATCAAAACTAAGATGTATGAGTATTAAAGCAGGAATATACTCTCAGAAAGCTTGTGTGAGTGCCTCAGCTGAACCTTGGTGAACACCTCAGCCAACACATGTGACCCTCCAAGTCATTGTAGCAATGTCTGTCAACATAAAGAGAAAGGGGATGGAGAAAAACTTTTTAGGGCTCTTTTATCCGAAAAACAAACGTTCTGACATTTTATTTATTTATTTATTTATTTTGGTGTTTTGGGTCATACCTGGCAGCGCTCAGGGGCTACTCCTGGCTCTATGCTCAGTAATTGCCCCCAGCAGGCTTGGGGGACCATATGGGATGCCGAAATTCGAACCACCATCCTTCTGCAAGTAAGGCAAACGCCCTACTGCTGTGCTAAATCTCCGGCCCCTCTGACATTTTCTCATATGTTGTGTTCTTCTGCCTTTCACAGTGGAATTTCTCAGAAAAAATAAAAGTCTCTTTACTTCTCATTCTCTCCTCAACCTGGCCAAAATTTGAAAAGCAACTGCCAGAATACTAAATGCAAACATTAGTTCCCACAACCTAGGGCCAAATAACAAACAGAGAGGTCCTCAGATTAGCTTTGTTCATATAGCCATTTTATTAACATTTTCTTTTATTTCTTTTTATTGTTTTAATATAAATTTATTTTTGGGGGGGCCATATCCGGTGACACTCAGGGGTTACTCCTGGCTATGCGCTCAGAAATCGCTCCTGGCTTGGGGGACCATATGGGACACCAGGGGATCAAACCGCTGTCCATCCTGGGTGCTATGTGCAAGGTAAACGCCCTACCACTGCATCATTGCTCAGTCCCCCTAAATTTATCATTTTTATTATTTTTTATTGTTTGTTTTTGGCCACACACAGCAATACTCAAAGGTTGCTCCTGGATCTGCACTCAGGAATTACTCCTGGCACTGTTCAGGGGACCATATGGGGTTTGAAATAGGACTGACCCCCAATCATGTGCGAGGCAAAATCCCTACCCAGTGTGCTATTCCTCTGGCCCATTTTATTAACATGTTCAAGGTTCTTTCATGTTGAAGCATATATTAGTCTTTCATTCTTTTCATGGTTGAATAATATGAATGGCTAGGTGATCATTTATGTACCCATTTGATAAGACACTTGGGGTTCCAACTTTTGGTTATTAGGAATAATGCTGCATCTCCAAAGGGTTTTTTTTGTTTTTTGTTTTTTGGTTTTTGGTTTTTGGTTTTTGGTTTTAGGGACACATCCGTTCATGCTCAGAGGTTACTCCTGTCTATGCACTCAGAAATTGCTCCAGGCTTGGGGGACCATATGGGATGCTGGGAGATTGAACCGAGAGATCTGTCCTAGGCTAGTGCTTGCAAGGCAGACATGCCTTACCTCTAGTGTCACTGCTCTGGCCCCAAAGGTTTTTTTTTGAAGATGAGAAGTGTCAAGTATTTTTTATTTGATACTATCCATATATCACACTAAAATACTTTTCATTAAGTGAAAGACAACATTTTAGATACAGGGAAATTTTTTTTATTAAGTTGGTACAATAAAGAACAAGAAGATTTAAGGGTCACTGTCATCTTATCCTGCTTTTTTCCTTTACCAGACTAATGAACACAGGTAAGTCTTCCTGTTTTAGGAGAAAGTGCTTTCCTCAATCTTTAGGTATATTAACATAGCCAGTAATAGAAATCTGAATAGAAAACTATTCTACCACAGGTATGTAAATGGCAACATCCATCTCTTGGAAAGGTAAGTGTGACCAATTAAGTTCAATCATATCTTTAGAAGGGGCAAACAGTGATTTGCACTTGCTGACCTGAAATTATCAAAATTCAAAAGCTGATCATAAGTCATTTAAACACAAGCCAATTTTATTTACATCAGGGCGGTCCAAAAAGATACACTACACACCAGCCACTCATGATCTGAATTCTAGTGAACAAGATGTAATTAAATATTGTGCACATAAAAAGGTCGAGACATTTTTGTAATAAATAAGGTGGTGCTATCTATTACTCATTAGTAGCTTTTTTTTTTTTTTTTTGGTTTTTGGGCCATACCCGGCAGTGCTCGGGGATCACTCCTGGCTGTCTGCTCAGAAATAGCTCCTGGCAGGCATGGGGGACCATATGGGACACTGGGATTCGAACCAACCACCTTTGATTCTGGATCGGCTGGATAGCTGCTGTGCTATCTCTCTGAGCCCATTGTTCATTTGTTTTTTTGGTGGTTTTTGGGTCACACCCAGCAGTGCTCAGGGGTTATTCCTGGCTCCAGGCTAAGAAATTGCTCCTGGCAGGCACGGGGGACCATATGGGACGCTGAGATTCGAACCGATGACCTCCTGCATGAAAGGCAAACGCCTTACCTCCATGCTATCTCTCCAGCCCCCATTAGTAGCTTTTTTGAGGTAAGCTATCAACTTTGCCTTCTCAGTCTTATTCTTTTGTTTTGTTTTGTTTTTGGTAGTTTTTGGGTCACACCCGGCAGTGCTCAGGGGTTACTCCTGGCTTCATGCTCAGAAATTGCTCCTGGCAGGCACGGGGGACCATATGGGACGCTGGGATTCGAACCGATGACCTCCTGCATGAAAGGCAAACGCCTTACCTCCATGCTATCTCTCCAGCCCCCTCAGTCTTATTCTTAATGCTAGCGAAGATCATTTTTGTTCCAGAAATGTACTTCTTGTGTTCTCCAAATACTCCATCAGCGTTTCCTCTCCCCAAGTAGTGCCTTAGTTCTTGTTTAGGGGCCATCAGGATAAGAGAATTCAGGAGCCTGACTCTTCTTCCACCCAAACAGACCATGGAATGGCACTGAGCACACTTCTGGAAAAGTCTTTTTGCCCTTCTCAATATTCACTCATCTTAGAATCTCACTGTCACCGCACGTGACTAAAAGAGACCCTTGGTGGTATTTAGGTTTTACTCTGCACTCAGGAATCACTCCTTGCAGTGCTTGGGATGGTCCTAAGGGGATGTTGGGAATTGAATCTGGGTAAGCCATGTGCACAGCAAGTGGACTGCACAGCAATCCACTGTATTGTCTCTCTAGCATCTGTACAATTTTTTTGTTGAGGACATGTTTTCCTTTCTCTTGGGTATATTTCCTATGACTAGAAGTGCCAAGTAATATTGGAGCTTCAGTTATACTTTTGAAGGCTTGCTAAGTAGATTTCCTATAGATGGATCATTTCACACTCTGATCACATTCATGTCCCTTCTACATCCTCATCACTAGTGTCCTTTCTTCCTTTATAGATACAAGGATCAATCCAGGACTCCATATAGGCAAGTCAGATGCTTTACCACAGAGCTATACCAGCCCATGTCTGATTTCTGATTCCATCAATCTTACCAAGTATAAAGTGGCATCTTATATTTATGATTTACATTTCCCTGAGTAATAATGTTAAACATATTGTTTCTTCATTCTTGTTGAATTTTTGGCTATACCCAGTGATGCCCAGTATTCCTGGCTCTGTGCTTGGTGGTCACTCTTGCCAGGGCTTAAGGGACTATAGGGAGTACTGAGGACTGAACACAGATAAGCTATGTGCAAGGGAAGCACCCTACCCAATGTACTCTCTCTCTGGCCCCTGTTAAACATCTTTACTTTTTTTTAATTGAATCACCATGAATTACAGTTACAAAGTTATTTATGATTGAGTTTCAGGCGTGTGATGTCCCAACATCAATCCTTTCACCAGTGTCCACTTCTCTCTGCCAATGTCTTATTTCCCCCAACCCCACACCTAATTCTATGACTAGCACTATTTTCTTTTTAATTTTTTCTTCCTGCCCTCCTACCCCAAATATATGTTCACTGAACATCATTCTTGGAGAAATGTCTATTCAAATCTTTTGTCCATATTTCAATTATGTTAAAAGTCTTTTTTGTTTTATTTCTGTTTTTGGACCACACCCCGAAGCACTCAGGGTTTACTCCTGGCTCTGAACTCAGAAATCACTCCTGGCAGGTATGGGGACCATATTGGATGCTGAGAATTGAGCCCAGTTCCATCTCAGGTCGGCCGCATGCAAAGCAAATGCCTTACTGCTGTGCTATCTCTCCGGGCCCCTGGGTTAAATGTCTTTATTATCAAGTCATTGCTCTGAATATATCTGACATGACTTGCAAATATTTTCTCCCATTCTACTGTTTTTCACCTTGCTGGTGATCACTTCATGCTAGATGTTTTTTGTTTAGTATATTCCCTCCTCCCAAGTCATCTTCCCTCTCTATTTCTGTAGATGGTATATGTATATACTCAAACAACCAAACCAAAAAGCAGACATGGCAGCATCTCTCTGTTCTATATCTTTCTTTAGCTGAACAATTTTAAAAAAACCAAACCACAGATTTTATTTAAATCTTAAGTTTTTCCACTGATGTTCTATTCCAAGATCCAACCCAGGATCCCACAATACACTTAATTACTATGTCTCCTTAGTTTCCTCAACTCATGACCATTCCACAGTCTTTTTTTTTTTAGACTCCTGACACATTCAAAGTCAGTATTTGGAGAAGGTTCCCTACTTGGAATTCATTTGATGCTTTCTCCAATTATACTTAACTGATGAATGCGTTGTTGCTGCAGTGCTAAGGATTTCACTGGCAACAGGATGTGGTGTGAGGGATGGAACCCAGGGCCTCATACATACACAGAAAACACTCTGCCACTTAGTCTCATTCTTTGGCCCCAACTCATGGTGATTTTTAAAGAAGATTTTTGGGGGCTAGAGCGGTGGCGCAAGCCATAAGGCTGCCTTGTGCATACTAGCCTAGGATGGACCGTGGTTCTATCCTCCAGCATCCCATATTGTCCCCCAAATCAGGAGCGATATCTGAGCGCATAGCCAGGAGTAACCCCTGAGCGTTACCGGGTATGGCCCCTAAACAAACAAACAAACAAACAAACAAAAGAAATATTTTTGGGTCACACCTAGCAATGCTCAGGGGTTAGTTACTATTGGCTCTGCTCTCAGGAATTACTCCTGGTGATGCTCAGGGGACCATATGGGATGTGGAGATTGAACCCAGGTCAGCTCTGTGCAAGGCAAATGTCCTATCCACTGTACTATTGCTGTAGTCCTCAGGGTTTTATTTTTCCTATTCAAGATGGTGTGCTCACAGTGCATTATATTAAGAGGTATATATGATGCTGCTATGTCTTGTTATTGGCAATATCCAACCTGATCACTTGGTTAGGTAGATGGTGTCTATTAATGGGCTTCTTGGCTGTAAACTCATCATTTTTTTTCTTTTGTAATTAATAAATACTTGTGACCATGCAAATATCCTGTTTCTTCTTAAATTTTCACCCACTAATTTGTTCAGGGGCCAAATTGGCAGTGTTCAGCGGCTACTTCCAGCTCAGTTCTTGGGGGACTATGCAATGATGGAGATAGAAACTGGGCCTCCTGGGGCCAGAGAGATAATACAGTGGGTAGGGCACTTGCATTACATGTGGCCAATCCAGGTTTGATCCTTGACATCACATACTCTATGGTCCCCAAAGCCCACCAGGACTGACTCCTGCAGGAGTAAACCCTGAGCACCACAAGGTGTGGCACAAAAACAAAACCAGAAAACACAAAAAATATTTAAAAGAAAAAAAAAGGAAAGAAAAAGAAAAGAAACTGGGACCCATTCTGAATGCAAAGCATGAGCCCTCCTGAGTTATTTTTTCTGGTCCTTGCCTACCAGTGACTTATGCTGATAGCACTTTCTATGTTGTTTCACTACTTACTTTTTTGAGTTCTCTCTAATCTGCACTTACTAATCAAAAGATTTCTATAAGGAAGAGCTTTTCTTCCTATTTACTTCATTACTTATTTATACTACTACTACTACTACTACTACTACTACTACTACTACTACTACAGGTAATGGATAGTTAGCTTATTCTTTGGATTCAATCTTTATTGTTTATTTTGTTGCACATTTTTTTAAAAGACACTTTAAATTCATACATCTGTGTGTGTGTGTGTGTGTGTGTGTGTGTGTGTGTGTGTGTGTGTGTGTGTGTGTGTGTGTTAAGGCCACACCTAGTGCTGCCCTGGGCATACTCCTGGTTCTGCGATCAGAGATCATTCCTGACAGAATCAGAGTGTCATATTGTTCATGTATGGCAGTTGAACTTGGACACGCCCCTTGGACATGTCTCCTTGTCATACCAGGTATAAAAGGAAAAAACCTGGACTTTTGTGGGGGGTGTCCAAAACAGCATCTGCTCATTTGCAGGGGGCCAGAGATAAAGCATAGGAGAGATGCTGCCTGCTTTTTATCTATCTATTTTTCTTTCTTCTTTGAACCCAGGCCCTATTCAAACACCTCTGGCCAGTGAATCCCCTTCCCAACCCCACACTGGGCAGCGGCAGCAGTCCTCAAACTACAGAAGGAATAAAAAGTGTACTTGGGGGCCGGAGAGATAGCATGGAGGTAAGGCGTTTGCCTTGCATGCAGAAGACGGTGGTAGTTCGAATCCTGGCATCCCATATGGTCCCATGTGCCTGCCAAGGGCGATTTCTGAGCATAGAGCCAGGAGTAACCCCTCAGCGCTGTACGGCATGACCCAACAACCAAAAAAAAAAAAAAAAGTGTACTTGGTTTCTCTTCCTCTCCTCTCTCTCTGTCCCAGGCAGGTTTTCGCCACATGTTGGCATCCTTGGGTGGGCATGAGACCCCACCAGACAACCGGGCCCCAGGCCCTTAGAGCCTTGCAACTCTGGGCCTTGACAGCCTTGGGCCTTTGCACCAGGTACTGGGGGGGGGGGCAGGGGTGTTCCCAAGTGCTAAGCTGTAAGATGACACCCAGCTATCAACTCCAAACAAAGGTGATCCCCCAACTTCCTCCTTCCTTAAACCTCTTCCTTTGATATGTAAACATCCACTGGATAGGTACTTTTGTCTCAGTCTTGACTTTCCCCTAACTGGTGGATGGTTATTGGTATAATAAAGAAAAGTCAGTTACTCAGGTACCACCAGGTCAAATTGACTCCAAGGCTCTCTCCTGGCTAGGCTTATTAATTCTCTTAATGGCTAAGCTTATTATTTCTTCACTGCTACCCTGCTTCTTTAGACCCCCTCTGCATGGGGTTTAAAAACATGGTGCCTGGGGTCATCTCACAACTTGTGGATTTTTATTTTACACAAGGCAAGCACCCTACCTGCTGCACCATCTTTCCAACCCCGTGAGGCTCATTTTGTAACCAGCTTTGGCCACTGAAAATTCTTTCAGGTTGGCTCTGGCATCCTTTCCACTCACCTCTATATAGAAAGGCTTTTTTCTTTTTTTAACTTTCTGTCACCAAATAGTCTGGCCTTATCTTGTATTTTCCCTAGTACCATCTCTTTTCCAAAGAGCCATCATTTTTCTTTAGACTGTGTTGCTTCAGCTTCAAATCTCCCCATGACTTCCTACAGCTTTAGGGACAGACCTTAGCCTTCAACCTGATGATGGCAGCCCTCCCATACCCTGGCTCCAAAACACTGCTTGGGAAGACTGTACTGCATGGGGCACCTCATGCTCCTGTCTGCCCACCATAAGGTTGACATTTTCAAATGCTGGGCCCCAGGGAACTGGCTTAATATTAGTGTGCCTGTCTTGCAGGCATGAAACCACTGAGTTTGATCCCAAGAATCATCAACATGCCAAATACTATCCCAGGGACACAGCCATAGGGAACCCTGATCTCATCACAAATTTTGTACAATTCCCAGTGTACCACAACAAATGCATTGAGCACTGCAACCTAAAGTGCAGTAGTCCTAGTAAGCATCTTGCCAGGAGTGTGAGTCCTGGTGAGCCCCACAATTAAGTGTACAAGCCACCACAACCAAGGTCTACGCAACAAGATAGGGAAGAGAGGAGAAGGGGACAAGTATTTAGATAGTAATACGGCCTGTTCTCAGGGATCCCCTGCTTGGAAGGATCACACAACCTGAGGAAGCCCCACCTCGACTCCTGTGTACTCCTCACATTCTCTGCCAGTGCTCTACCACTTCCTCATAGCTCTCCTTGGCCTGGTGAGACTCTAGCTGCCTCATCAGGTCTCCTTAAAAGATCCTTAACAACCCCCTCCCCCCACCCACCCACTACCACTAAGTGGCTCATAGAGAGAGGGAAGCAAAGCACAGTTTCAGATTTATTCCTAATACTGATATAATCTTTTCTTTTCTTTTTCTTTTTCTTTCTTTCTTTTTTTTTTTTTTTTTTGGTTTTTGGGTCACACCCAGCAGTGCTCAGGGGTTACTCCTGGCTCTATGCTCAGAAATCGCTCCTGGCAGGCTCAGGGGACCATATGGGATGCCGGGATTCGAATGGTCGTCCTTCTGCACGCAAGGCAAACGCCTTACCTCCATGCTATCTCTCCAGCCCTGATATAATCTTTTCTAACTACTCAACCCACTACCAGGTCTCCATTACTCCTTGGCAAATGGAACAAACCTTTCTTTCCACCAAAATTTGTGATGGATGAAGGGAAGAGAGCATAGCTGGGCTAGTTCTCCCCAGACTTCTTGGCACTCTGGTCCCAAAGGGGTCTTAAGACATGAGGGTAAATGACTGTTACTGAGAAGGAAGTTCCCCAATATAAGTCTTTGGGGGCCCTTTGGAAATCAGGAGAGCAATACTAATCTGAGGCAGCAAGTATCTGGAGAGGTACAAAGAATGGGGGCAAAGGGCAGAGGGAAGGGGGGGGAATACAAAGCAGCAGAGATCTCTGAAGTTCATAAGAAAAGAGAATGACTAGGTACAGTTGTATCGGAGGGCCTTTGAAGAAGTGTTACCTAGTCTGGGTGCAGGCTGTTCACTTATTTCTCTATTATCAATTGACCTAACAGGAGAGTCAGCATGTAACCAGAGATCTCTGTTGGGACCCACACAAAGCACCCAGACAGAGAGGTCCTGGAAGTTACAAGGGAAGGGAAAATAAAGCTGCCTATTCTTATATCTGGGAGAAAGACCTAGAGGCTGCACAGCCCATGCTACATCCCCTGTATTAACAAATCTTGAGACACATAGTTTAAAAAGACCCTACCTGTCATATGTCAGCTAAATTATATCTCAAATAATATTTATGCTAGATCCCTTTATTTCCCGAATGCCTCATGGACAGGCAACCAAGATTTTTTTCAGGGTCCTAATGCCTGTGAGTACAGGTTATTTTTTCAAGCATTTTATCTTACAAGTGCTACTTTTTTCAAATGTCCTCTCTGCAAGTACAGACTGCTTTGAAAAAGTTCCTGTAATAGCAGACAGCTTTTAAAAAACCCTCCCTTTGGCAGTTAGGGCTTTCTTCTTTTTTTTTTTTTAAATATTTTTAGGCCACACCCATTGACTCTCAGGGGTTACTCCTGGCTATGCACTCAGAAATCGCTCCTGGCTTGGGGGGACCATATGGGATGCTGGGGGATCGAACTGTGGTCCATCCTAGGCTAGTGCTTGCAAGGCAGAAGCCTAACCTCTAGTGCCACCGCTCAGGCCTCAGTTAGGGCCTTTTTAAACTTGGTGCCTTCCTAGGTCTCAGGATGCTACATGGGGGATGTAGCAAGCCCAGGCACTCTTCGGTTGCCTGGCAAGGTCCAGGAGATGTAAACATACTTGTGGGCTACCTACCCCCAGTGTTCTCTTCCCTGAGATCCTCTGAGAACTCAGATCTTTCTTCAGAGGAATCAGTTTGGGGGGCTAGAGATAATACAGCAGACAGTACACTTGCCTTGCACAAGACTTACCTGGGTTCTATTGCTGGCATCCCACATAGTTCCCCAAGCACACCAGGAGTCTCTCGAAGCACAGAACCATGAATAATCCCTAAGCACAACCATATGCTACCAACCAAAAAATAAAGGGAACAGCTTTGATTGGTCAAGTGGCCCTCACTGTTCAGTTGCTTTGGTATTAAGTCAGTGGGTATAGGTGGCAGAGCCAAGACAGTAACTTCTCTGCAGAGAAGAGAAAAGAGCTTTGCTTTCCCTGAGTCCTCACTGGGCTCTGTTCTTGCTGCTGTCTACAAATGGGAATTTGTACTGGGTCACAATGCAAGATCCCAGGTGGAGCTAAGAGTCCCCTGGAATTTAGTTTTCCTGCCTGTAGAATAGGACACACACTGAGTTCTTTCTCTCTGTAAGTCACAGAAGAGAAGCAGAGAAAATGATCTCTAGGAGTGGACACAGGCAAGACACTCAGCATGGCTGGAGGGAGAAGTAGCTGGCTTTGATACCAACTTCCTCCAACAGGCTCCATAAATTCTCCCAGGAGAGCAAGGAGGGAGGAAGGGGACAGCAAAAGCATGAGCTTTTGCCTTCTTATGGCACAGGAAGTGAGATGCTGTCTACAGCGGAAGTGAGAAGCAAACACCCCCCACTTCCCTTTAGCTTACAGTAGAAAGGAAGCTGCCAGCCTCAGGAGCATGCAGGCTAAAGCTGGGTAAACAGAAGCTGAAGGTAAGGGAGAGGGAGCAAGGAGACAGTATCAGAACCATCTGGTGGAGAAGGAGCTTTCTTGTATCACCCAGTACAACTCAAAGGGCCTGGAAGTTCATAGACTGAAGGAGGGAAAAGATCAGCCACTAGTGTCAAGTTGAAAAACCCTTGATAGCACAATGGTAGGGCATTTGCCCCTTGCACATGGCCGGCCAGGATGGACCTGGGTTTGATTCCTGACATCCCATATGATCACCCAAGCCTGCCAGGAGCAATTTCTGAGAACAGAGCCAAGAATAACCCTTGGGTGCTGTCGAATGTGGCCCCAAAACAAACAAACAAAATAAAAAGAAAAACCCAGATTTCTAGGTCATTGACACCCTAATTGTTGTTCTGGCCCTCAGCTTTATACCACATGCTGCCCACACCCCCAGGGAGGGAGGGTCCTCTGGTCACCTCTCACAGGACAATCCTTTGCTGCCTTTATCACAGCTGCAACATAATAACTTTCATTTTTTTGGTTAATATGGACTTTCAGGATCACCAGTATACCCCAAGAACTGAGCACAACCCTGAGCATAAAGTGAGTGCTAGCTATGGTCAGCTATGGTGGGCGAACTTCTCAATGGTTGACTTTACTCTAGCAATGTTTCTGGGGTCCATCTCTCCCAGGATGCTGGAATACAATCAAGGGGTACTTTGGGGGTGTTCACATAAAGGAGATTTGGGACATTGGTGATGGGAATGCTGCACTGGTGAAGGGGGGTATTCTTTACCTGACTGAAACCCATCTCCAATCATATTTGTAATCAAGGTGTTTAAATAAAGATATTAATAAAAAAAAAAAGGCAGGTTTCTAGGAGATGTTGAGTTATTTTCCTTTTCTGAAAAGGTACACTATGCTAATAAATGTGGAAACCTCTGGTCTAATACCTAATATGTGAGTTCAGTATATAAAATTCAGTATATGAAGGTGAAGATACCCCATTAAGCTTGTGCCAACTGGGGGCTCTGGGTGGATAGCATGTCAGAAAATGGAGAAAGGTTAGAGGTGGGCAGGAGAAATCTACAAACACTCAGATACTGCCAACATGTGACAGACAAAATAGCTGTGCCACATACTATCTTTTTCTTCTGGGTCCATGGAAGAAAAGAATATTTACGGGTCCGGAGAGATAGCACAGTGGCGTTTGCCTTGCAAGCAGCCGATCCAGGACCAAAGGTGGTTGGTTCGAATCCAGTGTCCCATATGGTCCCCTGTGCCTGCCAGGAGCTATTTCTGAGCAGTCAGCCAGGAGTAACCCCTGAGCACCGCTGGGTGTGATCCAAAAAACCAAAAAAAAAAAAAAAAAAAAAAAAGAATATTTACATTTTGTTTATTTTGTGTAAAACTTGAGGGATATAGAGAAAAACAAGATTTAATGGAGTGGAGTGGGAGAAAAATTTCTTAATATATTATGATATAATGTTAAAGTTTTGGCTATAAAATAAAGCCTCGTTTTAAAATAACAAAAATACTTGGAGCCAAAGAGAGAGTTCACAAGTTTTTGCACGTGGGAGCCCTGGTTCTTTTCCTGGCACTGTATGGGCCTCAAAGCACTGCAGGAAGCTCTAAACTATGAGCAGTCCCTCCCACATCATTGCCAGATGTGCCCCCCCAAAAAAAAATCAGCAAAAAGTAACAACATAAAAGCATAAAACTTGGGCCAGACAGCACAGCGGTGGGGTGTTTGCCTTGCACACAGCCAACCCAGGAGACGTGGTTTGATTCCTGGCATCCCATATGGTCCCCCGAGCCTGCCAGGGGCAATTTCTGAGCACAGAGCTGGGAGTAACCCCAGAGCAACACAGTGGGTGTGACCCAAAAACAAACAAACAAAAAAAGCATAAAACTTAAAAAGGTTAGCAGGAATACCCACTAGGTCATGGTGTTTCCAAAGGGATAGTCTATCTATTGTTAGGATATAAGGCTCAAGCCCTTGACAAATGATGAGTGAGATCATCTGGCCAGATATGTTTGGACTCTGGCCAAAGGACACTGATATCTTCTCTCCCCAAGGCCAGACTGGGGTGGGGGTGGGGATAGAGCACCAGATGCTCAAAGACAGTTAGGAGTACTACATCAGAAACCAAGAGCTGGTTTCATCCTAGATCCTAGATCCCTGGTAAGGAAGTAAGAGCTGGCCAAAGGGAGAGGCAAGGAAACATGTGGCAAGTGGGGTACAGTGGGGCAAACACTTGAAAGTACCTGGAGCTTCTGCAAGCAGGTTCTGGGGGTGTCTCAACAGATTCTCACACAAGAAAGCCAATTACAGCCCCCACATCAATCCAACTGATGGTGAAGTGAAACAGTCCATGGGAACAAGTTTCTGAAAAGTCTAAGGCCACACCCAAAAGATCAGGGGCCCCTCATAGCTTGTCTAAGAAAAATCTCATCACTCATGTTAGGTCTTTGTGGGAGAGGCAGGAGATTGAGAACTACACAACAAACCCTCAATGCAGCCATTACTCAAGCCTTGTAGAAACAGAATGGGGCAATTTCACCTTTCAAGATATCTATATAGGGGCCGGGAAGGTGGCGCTAGAGGTAAGGTGTCTGCCTTGCAAGTGCTAGCCAAGGAACGGACCGAGGTTCGATCCCCCGGCGTCCCATATGGTCCCCCCAAGCCAGGGGCGATTTCTGAGCACATAGCCAGGAGTAACCCCTGAGCGTCAAACGGGTGTGGCCCAAAAACAAACAAACAAACAAAAAAAAAAAAAAAAAAAAAAGATATCTATATAGAAGCTGGAATGATAGCACCGTGGTAGGGCATTTGCCTTGCATGCGGCCAACCCAGGACAGACACAGGTTCAATCCCTGACATCCCATATGGCCCCCAAGCCTGCCAGGAGCAATTTCTGAGCACAGAGCCAGGTGTGGCCCCCCCAAAGAGATATTTATATAGGGGAAACCTCATGGTCCCCCAAAGCACAAGTGGGGAGGATCCAAAACAATAAACAAAGCAAATAAATACAAATCCATATAATATCTCAAAGGCATAACAGGCACTGGAGAAACTCCAGAGTTTAAACACAGCTAAAGCTTGGGGAGCCATGCCCGACAGAGCCCTTCTCAGTGGCTGCTAGATTTTTAGAAATCAGTAATAACAACAATGATAATTCACCTTAATAACAGCCTGGCCTCCTCAGACTCTTTCATGTGCATAACTCCCAGAGCTGGGAAAACGGTAATTAGCAAGCAGATGCCACACCCCAAAGATGATGTATTGCTGATCTGTCAGCACAGGATGGGAAACTGAGGTCCAGGGAGATGCATTTCCCCTCAGTCTGAAAGAAGGGCCCTAGTCTTAACATCTTTTCAAATACTGCAGCAAGGGAGCCATGCACCTTTCTGAGTCAACCAGACCTGGATTTTGGGGGGGAAAAGATGGAGGAAGAAGCACCCAGATATCTGTCCATACCTTCCTCCCCAAACTGAGCCACGGCTCTGACCTCAGGCCCACACATTCTCTCTCAGAGTACTTCAAAGAAGGCTGCCAGCTACTGCAGCCCCCATCAGCTCCACAGAATCTGCAGGGTATGTGAAGGCTCAAGCCCCTGAACAGCTGCCGCCACACACATGCAGGGTTGAGGATGGGGGGTGGGGGTGGAAGGAACCCTGCAGCTGGGTGGGTGGATAAGACCCAAAATATGTCAAGAAGTGGGAAAGACTGCTTTCTGGGGACTTGAGCCCATCGCCTCAGCCTCCTTCCACCCCTGGCACTGATCTAAATTCATGAGCTCCTCCCTGCAGTGAGGCCTGCCAGGCTGTCACTGCAGAAGCCTGCAGAGGTCCAGCTGGCCAGTGCCCTCCAGGAGGGCAAAGATGGAGAGGCAAAGGCAACAAAGACTAAGGTCTCTTTAAGCCAGAATGGAGGTGGTGGCTGAGACTGAATTGAAGATGGAGGGTTGCAGATGGAGCCAATAGATGTGCAGGTCCAGCCATAGACTTGAGGAGACAGAGGGAAAAGCTGAGAGACAACAGCAACAAGCAATGGCCTTGTCAACCCTCCAGGACAGGGCATGAAATAAAATATTAAGGTACTGCTCGAAAGAATTTAAAACTGGGCCTGGAGAGATAGCACAGCGGCGTTTGCCTTGCAAGCAGTTGATCCAGGACCAAAGGTGGTTGGTTCGAATCCTGGTGTCCCATATAGTCCTCCGTGCCTGCCAGGAGCAATTTCTGAGCAGACAGCCAGGAGTAATCCCTGAGCACCACCGGGTGTGGCCCAAAAACCAAAAAAAAAAAAAAGAATTTAAAACTGTTTTTCTTTAGCCTAAGGGGCCTTCTGGACTCTGACTTGCAGAACCTCCAGAAATTTTAGGTTCAGGAGCTGTTCTCTCTGCTGTATAATTTGGAGCTGGGGAGGAGTAGAGCTCCTTTGTGGTGCCCTGGGGGAGGTGGGACTTGAGGATATTCTTGAATGTTCAGAATATCTTGATATTCTTGAATTCTTGAATATTCGAATATCTTGAGGATATCCTGCCTGGCTGTGTGGGACAATATTAGTGTGCTAGGACCTAGAGATGCTGGAAGCCACCAGGGCCACATTTGGCAGTGCTAGGAGTCGAGGGGGCTTAGGGATGGGTATGGAGAGCTGAGACTCAAACTCAGAGACTCTTGTATGCCAGGTTTGCATTCCAGTACTTTGAATGTCTCCCTTGCTAGTATGCTTTCTGCTTTAAGCTTAGCCAGACCCTCTTCTGCCAGAGGAAAGCTGTGAGGCATCATGTCAAAAACTACACAGAGGCAGGAGGCTGCCTAGCATACTCATCAGCATATGACTATACTTCCCCCTCTGGACTTTAGTTTTGCCATTTTTAACACAACAGCATTGAACTAGACTGTCCATAGAATTCCTTCCAGCCTATGATTCTGTGTTGTTTTGATGTGAGGCAGATACCACATTGATTTACATAAATTTGCATGCTCAATCAGAAATCCCAAACCTCAAGTATAGAAAATCCAATCAGCCCATCAGTGTACTGTAGACAGACGGGGGCAGAAGTCTGAGGTTTTGGGTGAGGAGCTGAAGAAGTGAAGAGCAGAGCAGCTGAAGAAATGCTGGTGAGCTGGGGGAGAAGCAGGGACATTGGTGGCAAGGGACATCACCCCACCATCTAGGGCTAAGGGGTCAGGAACATTCTTTTGCTGTTGGTAGAAAGGGTCCTATTTACTACCCTCAGAGAGCCTCTGCTGGCTGGTTTCAGAGCCACACCCCAGAAGAAACAGCAGCTCTGCCTAGCAACAGCCGCATCCTTCACTGCCAGGGATTCCACCATTAACCAGCTTCTGGAAAGTGGCCTCCCTAGGAGCTGACAATCTCTATTCCACTGGCTTGGAGCAGTGCAGAAGCTTTCCTTGGGCTGTAACCTAAGTACCTTCTGCTCCAACTTCCCTCCCATGGTCAGCAGAACCCAGGGAAGGGGTCTAGGCTCAGGGGAGCTGGTGGAGACAGAAGCAAGGAAGAATGTGCCCTGTATCCAACCACTCCTGCCACTAACCACCACTCTAACCATCTTCTCCTTTGACATCCCTCTCAGTACCTGGTCATCCCAAAGGATGAAAACAAACAGAAGAATGTAAAGGCCTTTGGCACTAGGGTTAGAGAGCAAGTCCCAACCTGAGAGACTGACTCTTCAGAAAGCCCTACCCATAGGAGCAAGGGAGTTTGGAAAGTGGGGTTGAGGTAGTCACTCTGTGCTGTTTGCTGCTACCCTGGGCATGGCAGGGCCCAGGTGACCAGAGGGTAGCAGGGAAAACCCCTCAAGCACCTGATCTAGCAGCTGGGGGTATAAGTGCAGAGGCGAGACAAGTAAGGACAGTACATTAACCAGTGTAATGGGGCTCTTCTTGCCCTCTTCCCAGAGAGGGCGGGTTAGTGTGCTGTACTCCCTGGCCCGGATCCTAAAACAAGTCCCAACAGCTGAGTCTCAAACTGTCTCCAGGGATTCTGCTTACCTTGCTAGCTCTTAACTGCCTTCTCTCTCATCTCTTTCCCCAAAGGCCCCTGTCAGGGTGCTCACCAGAATCTAGATGGAGGCTCAAACTCAACCAGCAACTCATATCCCAGGAGACAAGGTATGAACAGAAAAATGGGCATTCTCAGGCAGGAGGAATAGACCCTAGCCCCAAAGTTTTATCTGAGGAAGAAGTCACAGCACCCACTGTCACCTCCCCAAAGGGAGCCATCCTGCTAGAAGCCTTTTATCTCCTCCTATTTCACTTGTAGAACTACCTAACATCAAAAACTGGAAGGGAGTGTTAGAGATAGTTCCACTGCTGATTTTTATAGAAGAGAAAAAGAAGAGGCAACTATTTTGACCAGTGTCACAAAGCAAGCTTGGAACAGCAAGGACCAGAGCTCTGGCTACTGCTCCACAGTGATGACAGTTTGGTGTGCAAATTATTCGGTTCCTGCTGGCACACTGTGGAAGATGTCTTCCTTGTAGCCCAGACTATCTGCCTCTCCAATTCCTCACTCTCTCCACGGATCTGAATTGAAGAAAGATGTCTCAGGGCTTCAGCCACCTCATACAAGGCCACAGAGTTTGAAAACAAAGCTGAATTATGGACTAATAATACCTCCATACAGGAACATACAAATTTCCCTGAGGCAGGAAGCCCACTAACCCCAGTATGCTCTTAGCAATATGAGAAATGAATTTTGTGTCTCTCTTATCAGATGAGAGCCCTGGAAGTTAGCTGCTACAAGTTCTGCAACAAGGCAACTGGGCTCGATTCATTTTCTGAGAAATCACTAATGAGAGAATGGGTGAACCTTGTCCCCTCTTATTTGTCCCCCAGGATCACTTCCATCCTAAAAGAGTCTGGTTCCAAACACTGCCAAGACAGTAGTTTCTAGGCAGGAAGATCCAGGGGGAAAGCAGCGTAGGGGGTTGCTAGAGGGGTGGTTTTTATTCCTCAGCATGACGGAAGCTCTAAGACTCCTTAGGAGTACTGGGATTCAGAAAGTAGCGGTGGGACAGGCAGCATGATAGCGCTAAGACACCTGGAAAAGTAGATCTAAGAGGCATAGGGCCCTCTGTGCCCTTGGGGTGGCACCAGCTCCAGAAAGACTGTTGGACCATGGGTCCAGAATAAAGAGAGGAACTGGGGTTCAGACAGCAGCTTTCTTAGTTGGGGTAGGCCAGAGGAGTGTCTGACACAGATAAATTCTCCACATTCTTCTTACCAGAAGTCAGGACCCAAAGGGCCTTCCTTTTCTGCATGCCCTGCCCTGGCCCCATTCCCTGCGCGGCCCTTCTTCCTTCAGTCTTCCATTAATTTTCAGACCGCGGGGTGCCCCGCATCTTTCCAAGTCAACAATGGGTCGTTCCCAGAGACCCTGATTTCTGCTCTATCTCCCCCCGATGCCCTAGCAGGCCAGGCCACCACCACCGGGGCTGCCAATGGTGCACTGAGCAGCCCCGGGACTCGTCGGGCGCCTGCGTTTTTGGAGAAACCTGCTCCAAGCTCCACCACCCGCACCGCTAAGCTGCACCGGGACGACGGGCGGGCACCCACAACGATGGGGCGCTGCTGCTGGGATGCGGCGCAAAAGCTGGGGCAAGGTCAGTGGCTTCCAAGAGCGAGGGGAGACCCGCCCCCGGAACATCCCCTTCTCCCGAAAGTTTCCCTTCCGGGGCCATGGAGAGTGCGCGAGGATGGTGTGTGTCGGGGGGGGGGGGTCTTGCGGCTTTAGGGTGGGGAGTGAACAGAGGCTCAACCGGACACCTCCATTTCCAGGGACCGAGAGGTAGTGAGTGAGTGAGCAAGGCCGGGGCACAAGGCGCCAAGGCCCTTCCTTCCGACCCGAGCCTTGCTTGGCACGGGAGCCTCCACATCACATCCCCCCATCTCCAGTCCGGGGCTCACGGATGGGCCCCCCACACCGGCCATCCTGGCAACCCCAAGTAGACCCCAGACTCACCGAAAGGAGGCGTGGAGCGGCGCCGGGGAAAGCCGGATCCGCCGGGTCCATGGCCGGAGCCCGAAGCCGGGGGGGCAGAGAACGGGGATGCACTGGGCCGCCGCTTGATGTCAAGGCTTTAAAGGGGCCCCTGAGTCCCGCCCCCTCGCCCAGGCCACGCCCTCTCACCGACACAGCCAATCCGCGTGCGGCCTGGGCGCACGCCCCGCCCAGCTGCCGCCAGATGTTCCCAGGATTAGAGCGGACTCGCTCCTGCCAGCCAGCGCCGCTTCCGCCCCCAGGAGGGAAGGGCCCGCCCCTTCTTCTCCCTGCTGAAACGCTCTTGTCCAGCCCCCCCACCGAGCCGCGCCTGGGAAACCTCCCTGGCATGGCATGGGTGGGAGAGGCCAGTGGGCCCGAGAGTGGGGGAATAGGGCGCTGGGAAGGCGGAGAGGACTCCAGTCGGTGAGCCCACGAGCATGCGCGTCTGCCTGGGCCGGGCACGTGTGTGCACGGTTGTGAGCTTGGGTGTTTATCATTTGCCTTCCTGCCTACGTGTTCGATGTCCATCTACTGGAAGAGGCTTAGACCTCTTTTCTTTTTCTCTTTTTCCCTTTTCCTCCTCTGGGATAGGATTCTCCCGATGATTTTATTTGAAGCACTAAACTCACACACACACCACACCACACCACACCACACCACACCACACCACACCACACACACCACATGCAAAGCTGGGAATTAGGAAAAGGCTCCACTTCACCCAATGCTGACCACTTTCTCACTGATCAGAAAAAGCTATCCTTAAGACTGAACAGAAGAATGATACTGTCTTAGTGCCTTCGTTATTATATTAACCAATAAAAGAGGGAGAACAAATAGCCCACCTAGATCCATGAAAGACCTCAAAGCTCCTTTCATGAGAAGTACTAATACATCATAAAAAGTAACATCAAAATTGAGGGAAAGAGGGTACCAAATTGGCTCACACTGAGTTCTTCACTGAGAAAGGCTCCTTAATGAAAAAATGGGTCTGAGGACCAAAGAAATAACATGGAGTTAAAGCACTTTCTTTACATCAAAGGCAAGGGCTCTCTGCCTGATGTATTACTATCAGCCCTTCCCAATTATTCTTTTTGTTTGTTTGTTTGCTTTTGGTTTTTGGGTCACACCCAGCAGCGCTCAGGGGTTACTCCTGGCTGCTCTATGCTCAGAAATCGTTCCTGGCAGGCTTGGGGGACCATATGGGATGTCGGGATTCGAACCACTGACCTTCTGCATACAAGGCAAATGCCTTACCTCCATGCTAGCTCTCTGGCCCCATTCCCAATTATTCTTAACATACAATGAAATAATTTTTCCACTTAGTGAATTTCACCAATAATATCACCTTTATATATCTTGAACAACACTCTGAACTGTTACTTGCCCCAAATTTATGCTCTTTGATAGTTGACTACCTGCATTTTCAGCCTATACCTTCAATTTGTTGGTGTGTGTGTGTGTGTGTGTGTGTGTGTGTGTGTGTTTTCTTTTACTGGGCCACAGCCAGTGGTGCTCAGGGGTTACTCCTGGCTCTGCACTCAGAAATGACTCCTGACAGGCTTGGGGGATCATATGAGATGCCAGGGATAGAAACCGGGTCGACCGTAAGGCAAACACCCTACCTGCTGTGCTATCACTCTGGCCCCTACCTTCAATTGGTTCAAATTGACGATTCTAGAATTTCCCATAAGTGGAGTTATATATATATATTTATATATATATATACATATATACATATACATACATATATATACATATATATTTGCATCATATTTGTAGAAGTATTTTTGTTCTTCAGCCATGTCTAGCCTGCTCTTATGGTTTTTTTGTTTTTTTTTTTTTTTTGCTTTTTGGGCCACACCCAGTAACACTCAGGGGTTACTACTGGCTATGTGCTCAGAAATTGCTCCTGGTTTAGGGGACCATATGGGATGCAGGAAGATTGAACCGCGGTCTGTCCTAGGTTAGATGCATCAAGGCAAACATTCTACCACTTGTGCCACCGCTCCAGCCCCATATTGTTGACTAATGTTATACATACAAATATATTAATTTGTTTATCAATTTCCCCCAGTTAATGGTGTTCCTGAGAAAATACACCTTCTTTCCCCCCTTCCCTTTGTTGTTACACATAGCATGAGTCACACACATCTGTGCTTTCTTAAGGTTGCACACTTTAGTTGTGTTTGTACTTTGTTGTGGTGTGCCAGAGACTGCATATGTCATTGTTGCACTGGGAATCTAAATGGCAGTGCTTCAGGGATGGCAATCTGTAAGTGCAATTTTGCTGGGTATCAAACTATTGGCCTCATGCCTATAAGGCAGGTATTTTACCACTGACTTATCTCCTGGATTTTGGGGGAAGGTCAGTTTGGGGGCCAGAGCTGACAGTGCACAGCCTGAATTTGGTCAGGAATTACTCCTAGAAGAGCTCAAGGGACCATATGGGGTACTGATGACTAAACCCAGGTTGGTCACATGAAAGGCCACAGAACCTTACCTACTGTACTATCTTTCCCACCATTGAACATTTAAAAAAAAATGGGACACACCCAGCAGTGCTCAAGGTTTATTTCTGGCTCTCTGTTTAGGGATTACTCCAAGTAGGTTCAGGGAAACATATGCAGTGCTGGGTCAAATCCAGGTTAGCTTCATGCAAAATAAGGGCTCTCTGTCTAAAAATTATAATTGCCAGAGTCCAGCCCACGGTGAACAGGCTTGGAGCAGGGGAACTGCGAGGATTAAAAAAGCATGACATGCATCTTTCCTGCTTTCCTGAGTTTCCTGAAGACAGCCAAGAAGATGACAGTGACCATAATCTCTTCAGAATCCTGCACAGGATAAGCTGTCCCTGCCCAATAAGAGTGGAGGCTGATTCCTGCCATGTGTTTGGGCACAAGAGAGTCATGATAAACAGCTGCTGCCTCACTCCCTGCCTGCTTTTCTGCTTTCCTGCATAAGGCAGTCAAGAAGACAGTGAACATAATCTCTTCAGGGTCCAGGACAGGGTAAGCTGTTTCCACCCAATATTGGTGGAGGCTGTTTCCTGCCTTGTGTTTGGGCACAAAAGAGTCATGATAGGGAGTTTAGAGTAGAAATATGGAGAACGTTCAGTGAACTCAAGAAAAGCATAGATCAAGCTGAACAGACTACTAAGATGGAAATCAGAAAACTCCAAGCTGAAATAAGGACTGAAAAATTCAGTAGATGAGGTAAAGGCCTCAATGGAAAGCCTCTCCAACAGAGCAGCAGCGGCTGAGGACAGAATCAGTGGGCTAAAGAACGAGATACAGAACAACTCCATACAGCAGAAGAGATTAGAAAGGAGCCTTAAAGCAAATGATCAGACAATGGAAAAAATCCTCAAAGAATGTGAACAGATGAAAGTAGATGTCCGGGATAAACTCAACAGAAACAACACAAGAATCATTGGAATCCCAAAGACTCAGGAAGAAAATACATAGGAAGAAAATCTGCAGGAAAAAATCAACATTCAAGGACATCATTACAGAGAAACTCCCAGAGCTAAAGACTGCATGTGACCAAAACCTGCATGCCCAAAGAATACCAGCTAAAAGACACCCAAAGTAAAGTACCCAAGACACATTTTAGCCACAATGACAAATCCCACAGTTAAGGATAGAATACTGAAAGCAGCCAGATCAAAAAGGGAAATTACATTCAAAGGAGCAACCCTAAGATTTACAGCAGACCTGTCACAAGAAACCCTCAATGTCAGAAGGCAGTGGTAGGATATAGTGACAAAACTCAACGAAATGAATGCTTCACCTAGAATACTATACCCAGTCAGATTCACTTTCAGGTTTGAAGGAAGTATACATAGCTTCATAGATAAACAGCATCTCAGAAATTTTACAGACTCAAAACCAGCCTTACAAGACAAACTGAAATGTCTACTTTAAGACAAGACAGGCCTAAATACACACCAAATTTCTACACAAAGATGGCTCTAAATCCTATGACAATTATCTCTCTCAACATCAATGGGCCAAATGCACCAATTAAGAGCCACAGAGTAGCAAAATGGATCCAAATAAATTAATCCAACATTCTGCTGCCTACAAGAAATACATCTGAATAGTCAGAACAAACACAGACTCAAAATCAAAGTTGCAAGCACACATCAGGAAGGAAGAAGGGGCCTACATAAATAGCTTAATGACACAGCTTATAAAATTAGAAAACAATCTACAAAATGAACCCAAAATAATTCGGCAGAAGGAAATAACAAAGCTTAGAGCAGAAATTAATTAAAAGGAAACCCAAAAAACAATCCAAAAAATCAATGACAGCAAAAGTTGGTTCTTTGAAAAAATAAACAAGATTGATAAATTACTAGCAAAACTCACAAAGAAAGAGTGAGGAAACTCTCAGATCACTACAGATAATACAGAGATGCAAAGGGTAACAAGAAAGTACTTTTGAGTACTCTATGCCACGAAACAAGAGAAATGGGAAAAAATATAAGAAAAGAAAAGAAAAGACATTATTGCAATAAGGCCCAGAGATAATAGAGATGAGGAGCAGAAAGACCGGCTCACGTTATGAAGCTCACCACAAAGAGTGGTGAATGCAGTTAGAGAAATGACTACACTAAGAACTATCACAACAATGTTAATGAGTGAAAGAAGTAGAATGCCTGTCTCAAATACAGGTGGGGAGGGAGGGAGATAGGGGGCTTTGGTGATGGGAATGTTGCACTGGTGAAGGGGGTGTTCTTTATGTGACTGAAACCCAACTACAATCATGTATGTAATCAAGGTACTTAAATAAAGATATTAGGGGCCAGAGAGATATTGTGGAGGTAGGGCCTTGTATGCAGAAGGACATTGGTTCGAATCCTGGCATCCCATATGATCCCCCTAGCCTACCAGGAGCAATTTCTGAACATAGAGCCAGGAGTAACCCCTGAGCGCTGCCGTGAGTGACCCCCCCCCAAAAAAAAATAAAATAAATAAAGATACTATACATAAAAAAAGAAAACATGGCAGACATAATATAGAAAAGATGGATTTGGGGGCTTCCAACCTCATGGACTGAGTGTGCTGACTGTATTTTATGTATGATATTTAAAGTTCAGTGTCAATCAACATAGGAAGAAGGGCAGAAGTTAACAGGCAAAATTATTGGGGGGTTTTGTTTTTGTTTTGGGGCCACAAACCAGTGACGCTCAGGGGTTACTCCTGGCTATGCACTCAGAAATTGTTCCTGGCTTGGGGGACCATATGGGATGTCAGAAAATGGAACCACAGTCCGTCCTAGGTCAGCCGCTTGCGAGGCAAACGCCCTACCACTGTGCCACTGCTCCAGCCCCAGGAAAAATTATTGATCTAATGCTAACCAAGACTAAATGGGTCTTTATATCTCAAAAGGGGTGTGTGAAGGAAAGAGGAAAGTAGGGAAAAGTCTCTGTGGATTGTCTTCCTCATGGAGAGATGACAGACAAAAGAGTCCATAAAGAATCTCATCAGCAGAGCATTCTTTGCTGAAGCCTTGTTCAGTTAATTCATATTAAGAGTCCTTAAATCATTTCTTTTGCCACTCTTCACAGACTATCAACTCTCTAGCTTAACTTATTTATTTATTGTATATCTTCATATACAACAATCATTCTGGACAGTAATTCTTACTTCTTGAATCCTAGAATATGTATTCTTTTTTTATTTTTAGTTTTTGGGCCACACCTGGTGATGCATTCCTGGCTATGCACTCAGAAATCGCTCCTCGCTAGGGGGACAATATGGGACCCCAAGGATCAAACCCAGGTTCGTCCTGGGCAGCTGCATGCGAGGCAACTGCCCTACTACTGTGCTATTGCTCTGACCCCGAATATGTATTCTTATTGTCATCCAGCAGTGGGATATCTCTGGTTTAGCACCAAAATTTAGCCTAAACCTTTCCTCTAAAGGATCTAAAGTCCAGCAAGGGCCAAAAGAGATAATACAGTGGCTAGGGCACATCCCTTGCACACAGCTAACTTGATTTTAATCCCTGATACTACATAGGTTTTCAGGAGTGATCTTTGAGCACAGAGCCAGGATTAAAACCCTGAGCACCACCAGATGTGCCTCAAAAGAAGAAAAAAATAATTCCAGTAAAAGTCCATGGGGTCGGAGAGATAGCACAGCAGTAAGGCATTTGTCTTGCATGCAGCTGATTCGAACAGACAGTGGTTTAAATCCCAACATCCCATATAATCCCCTGAGCCTACCAGGAGAAACTTCTGAGCTCAAAGCCAGGAGTAATCCCTGAGCACTGTTGGGTGTGATCCAAAAACCAAAAAAAAAAAAAAAAGTCCAAAGACAAGGTGTAAAAAATTTTATAATTCTATTAGTCACACATCTATTACTAGATGTTTCAAGGTAACTAACTAAACTTTTGTGAGCAAATAGAAAAGCTAGATGATTTTTTACTAATTTTTTTGAGCTCTACACAGCAGGAGAGATATGTATAACCTGTTGTACTATCTCTGGCCCCAGTGCTTTTTACTTTTCCTTAGATATTTACCCTTATTTATTTATTTTGGTTTTTGGGTCACACCCGGCAGCGCTCAGGGGTTACTCATGGCTCTACGCTCAGAAATCGCCCGTGGCAGGCTTGGGGGACCACATGGAATGCTGGGATTTGACCCACCATCCTTCTGCATGCAAGGCAAACGCCACACTTCCATGCCGTCTCTCCGAACCCTACCCTTATTTATTAAACAGACAGAACATCTACACTTGTCAGAGCAACCAAGTCCTTGCTTTCCTGACTTAAAGACTTTGCACAGGGTGCTCTGGCTCCACTGCGCCCATGCCTGCAGCTGGTCCCTAGCTTGGCCCCCAAATGCCAGCCCATGCTGCTGCAGCAAGGTGAAAAGTCCAGGGCCCAGCTGCCCCAAGACGCAGGAAGCTCTCAGGTCATTGGGTGAGCAGAAGGGAGAAAAAGAGCAACTAGAAGCATATGAGTATATTGATAAAGTACAAAATGAAATTGACTTCCTCCAATCCCTGAGAATAAATTGCAGTCTTTCTCCCACCCACCCCCCTTTTTGTGCTCAATCTCCCTTTAGTCTCTTTTCTCTCTCTCAGTCTCTTTTCTCCTTTACACCATTAAGTTCTCAACTTAATTTGGGGAAATACCTTTAAAAGAATTGAATGGGGAAAAAAGATCCCTACTGCATTCAGTTCCAAATTCATTGTATTCATTGTCTGCAAAAAAACCTATGGAATCAACAGTACTATGCTCTGTGGGGAAAAAAGAAAACTCTTCTGCTCCTTTCACTCTGTTGGAAGACAAGGGTGTTAGGTCCCTGTGTAGTAGTACAATTCTAGTTTTTTCCTCCCTTTCTTTGTATATTGGGCTCAGAGATCACACTATGTCTCCATGTGAATATGGATAGTTAGCATTTACCAACATGTATCTGTCTACTTTCTTGTGTCTAAAACAGGAGAAAAACTTAAATAAAATAAAAGGAGGTAATAGGGGCTGGAGCGGTGGCACAACAATAAGGTGCTACCTTGCTCACGCTAGCCTAGGACGGACCACAGTTTGATTCCCCGGTGTCCCATATGGTCCCCCAAGCCAGGAATGATTTCTGAGCACATATCCAGGAGTAACCGGGTATGGCTCAAAAACAAACAAAAAAAAAATTGGGGGTTATGTAAAGACAGCAAAAGGTAGGTTTGATGTTTGGGTGAATTAAATGGGCATTTTAACAACATGGCTTCTCCTTTTGCATGTTTAAGTGTGATGTTTAATGAACATCCTCGCAGTTTAAGATGATGTGTGTGTGTGTGTGTGTGTGTGTGTGTGTGTGTGTGTGTGTGTATTCAAGATCCATTTGGGGTGAAGAAAGAGGGGAGTGTGCACTGATCATGGTGTTACAACTGAGATAAAATCCAGCAGCCATATTTTTTAAAGGCTTATCCTGATCCCAAATGCTGAAAAGCCAGAGGCAGAGGGAGATGTAGGAACTTCCTCCTCAGTGTTTACTGAGACCAATATTGGGACAGATGAAACACACAAGATCCCACTCTATTCCCTTGAAGACGCCCTCAAGGTTTTCAATGAAGATGTCATCACTGTAGGCCAGGGGTCTCAAACTTGCGGCCCGTGGGCCATTTGCGGCCCTCCATACAACATTTTGTGGCCCATGGCTGGCCTTCAAATATCGCAGTATTCGCGATTATTTGCTTACCAAATAATCACAATAAAAATCACATTAGTAAGAAAAAAAATCGCATTAAACATTCGCATACTCTGAGCAGTTCCGTTCGGGGTATGCAAATGTTTAATGCGATTTTTTTGCGATTTTTTTCTTACTAATGCGATTTTTTATTGCAAATATTCAGTAAGCGAATAATCGTGAATACTTTGCGCCTAGCGCAGACATCATTTCCACTGCTCCTGCCCGCTGTCCCTTGCATTATTGGAGGCCTACGGGAGAGAAGGGAAAGAAGGGAGAGAAGTTTATTACAGAATTAGATTTTGTCATACCTTCATCATGACTTCATCAAAGCCTGCAGTGAAGAGAAAGATTGATGACGAGCACAGAGAATTTCAGGAAAAGTGGGAGACGCAGTATTTCTTTGTTGAGCACAGGGTCATCCCCACATGTCTTATTTGCTCAGAGAAAGTTGCAGTGCACAAGGAGTACAACTTGAAATGCCATTATTCAACTAAATATGCAGAGGAATGTGCAAAATATCAAGGAAATGAGAGAGCCAAGCGGGTTGCCAGTCTTAAAGCATGTCTAATGAGGCAACAAGATTTCTTCAAGAAAGCAACCAAAGAGAATGTTGCATCAGTTGAAGCTAGTTATGTTTAGTGAGATGATTGCTAAGGCAGGGAAACCATTCACAGGAGTTTGTTTAAAAAATGCATGTTACAGGCTGCAAGTATTATCTGTCTAGAAAAGAAAGGTCAGTTTAGCAAAATCAGCCTTTCTGCCAACACTGTGGCAGAGAGCATTTCTGACATGTCAAGTGACATTTATCATCAACTGTGTGAGAAAGCCAAATGTTTTGATTCATACTCAGTTGCTCTTGACGAAGGCACAGATATAACAGACACTGTGCAGCTCACAATTTATGTCCGTGGTGTTGATTGCAATTTTGAATTGACAGAGGAGCTGCTCACAATAATTCCAATGCATGGCCAGACCACCGCTAATGAGATATTTCGACATCTGTGTGATGCCATTGAGAATGCAGGTTTGCCATGGAAGAGGTTTGTTAAAATAATAACCGATGGAGCGCCATCGATGACAGGGAGGAAAAATGGACTGGTGGCACTTGTTAAAAAAAAAAAACTTGAAGAGGAGGGTGTAGAGAAGGCTATTGCTCTTCACTGCATTATCCATCAGCAGGCCTTTTGCAGTAAATGCCTGCTGTGTTACAATGTGATGTCTGTTGTTGTGAAATGCATCAACCAAATCAGATCCAGGGGCTTAAAGCATAGGAGGTTTCGTGCTTTTTTAGAGGACATGGAGTCAGAATATGGAGATGTGCTCTATTTCACCGAGGTACATTGGCTCAGCAGGGGAAATATCCTGAAAAGATTTTTTGAGTTGAGAGAAGTGAAAGCCTTCATGGAGAAGGATGGGAATGCTCTTTCTGAGTTGAGTGATCACAAATGGCTCATGGACTTAGCTTTTCTTGTTGACATCACACAGAAGCTGAATGTACTAAACAAGATGTTACAAGGCCCGGGGCAGCTTATCAGTGCTGCCTATGACAACGTGAGAGCATTCTCTATAAAACTTGTGTTATGGAAATTCCATCTCTCTCAGACAAACCTTTGCCATTTCCCAGCATGCAAGGAACTTGTGGGTGCAGGCATACCATTCAGTGGTGAGAAATATGTTGATGCTATTTTTAAGCTAGAGAAGGAATTTGATCACAGATTTGCAGACTTCAAAAAGCAGAGAGTGGGGCCGGCGAGGTGGCACTAGAGGTAAGGTGTCTGCCTTGCAAGTGCTAGCCAAGGAAAGGACCACGGTTCTATCCCCTGGCATCCCATATGGTCTCCCAAGCCAGGGGCAATTTCTGAGCGCGTAGCCAGGAGTAACCCCTGAGCATCTAACGGGTGTGGCCCGAAAAACCAAAAAAAAAAAAAAAAAAAAAAAAAAAAGCAGAGAGCCACTTTCCAAATTTTTGTGGACCCCTTTTCCTTTGATGTGCAAGATGCCCCTCCTGTGCTTCAAATGGAGCTCATTGGCCTGCAATGCAACTTTGATCTCAAAACCAAGTTCAGGGAGATTAGTGGAAAAGCAGACATGCCTGGGCAGTTTTTGAGAGAATTGCCCTCCAGCTTCCCTGAGCTTTCCCGAATATTCAAGTGCACCATGTGCCTTTTTGGGAGCACATATTTGTGTGAAAAGTTATTCTCCACATTGAACTTCAATAAGTCAAAGTACAGGTCTAGACTTAATGATGATCATCTTCAAGCCATACTGAGGGTCTCAACTGCTTTCTCTCTAAAGCCAAACGTGGTTCAGATTTGTGAGAAGAAGCGCTGTCAAGTCTCTGGCAGCAAGGAATAGGCAAAAGATGCCATGTTCAGAAGAACTGTTCATGATCTTCACTCAATGTTCTATTCATGTTCGGAAGAAATAATTAAAACTGTTAATAATGATGTTTGAGGACTTTTTTGTGTGTGTGAAATCCCTTATGCGGCCCTGCCTCACCCTGACTTTGCCTCCAGCGGCCCCCAAGTAAATTGAGTTTGAGACCCCTGCTGTAGACTATCTGGGTTTCTCTTGTCCTGGTGGCAACCCTTAGGGCTATTCTGGGTAGCAAGGGAGCCCCATACAGACTTGCCAGGGGCAGCATCCATTATGGGCTGTTTATGGACAATGTTGACCTTGTACAGATTCTATCTGGATCCCGTTGAGCTCAGCAATAGCCTGATCTGCTCACTTTATCTTTTCATAGGTCACTTCATCTTTTCATAGACAGTTTCTGGGTGGGTCCATGAAGAGGTCAGTGATGTTTCCAAATGGAAAGCCCCGAAGAGGGTGGGGGTGGGATCATATCTTCTCATACATATAGGGAGTATCCCCCCTTCGAGGGGTTCAACGTTCAGGGAATGAGTCTGATCTGTAGAAAAAGGCCTTCTCCATCTCGATCTCAGTCTCGATCCAGATCCCTGTCCCTGTCCCTGTCCGGTCTCGCTCCTGGTCTCAGTGGCCGTGTCTGTCACGATCTCTGTCTCAATCCCTGCTCCTCTGGGAGGTGAGGTTGAAGAAAGGGCACCACTTGGCTCTACATAGTCCCAGTCAAAGCTTCGGGGGCACCATCATCAGCTCCTGGGCCCTCTGTTTCCTCTCTCAGGCCCCAGTTCCTGGAGCAGATCACTGGAAATACAAAGCTCTTGTACAGAGATTTCTTCTGGGGACATCTGAATGATCCCTGCAGGTCGTCATCAGCATGCTTCTCTGGAACAGCTGAAAGTAGGGACTGTCCTTTCTCAGGGTCCTTTACCTTCCCCTCTAATGTTCAATGTTTGAAGCCTGAGTTCTTGTTCTCGGCCTTATTGGCACTGATGGCTCCTGACTTCACCAGCAGCTTTGCCTGCTCTGTTGCCGTGGCTGTGTCTACCACAACTGCTCTGACAAGGAGCTTGACACCTTCTTGACCGGCTGTGTTGCTGCTACTTTGTTTCTTCAGAGCCTTTTTCTTTTTCTTGAGTTTGTTGAAATTCTTCTGCAGCACTTTCTCTTCTTCCTTAGGCCAGGGATATCACTAACATGGTGGTTCCTGAGGGAGTGACAACCAGGGCCCCACTGTTACAATGACACTTCTTTTTTTTTTTTGTTGTTGTGTGTGTGTGTGTGTGTGTGTGTGTTTGGTTTTGGTTTTTGGGTCACATCCGGCAGTGCTTAGGGGTTACTCCTGGCTCTAGGCTCAGAAATCGCCCCTGGCAGGCACAGGGGACCATATGGGATGCTGGGATTCGAACCACCGTCCTTCTGCATGCACCGTCCTTCTGCAAACGCCTTACCATGCTATTTCTCCAGCCCCAAGATGACATGTCTAAAATAAAATTCTTGGGACCAGAGCAATAGCACAGTGGTAGGGCATTTGCCTTGCACACGGACGACCCAGGATGGACACAGGTTCAACACCTGGCACCCCATAAGGTCCCCCAAGCCTGCCCCAAGCGACTTCTGAGTGCAGAGCCAGGAGTAACTTCTGAGAGCTGTTGGGTGTGGCCCAAAAAACAAAAAATAAATAAGGAAATAAAATAAAATAAAATTCTCTTCTAATGATGACTTGAGCCCTGCTGCTCGATGGGAGAATCAGCAGAACCTACAGAAACTTATTTGGAATTGACATTCTCTATTGTAATTTTGTTCCTGTTTATTTTAAAATTTTCTTTTTGTTTTACTGGAAAGGAAAGATGCTCAATTTTAAACCTTAAAAGTGTAACAGTTACTTTGTTACAATAAAGCTAAATGTACACTAAATATACACTAAACACACACACACACATAGATTTTACACACTTGAAATTTTAGGTAGTCTGATTTTGACAATTTCCCTGTTTCATAAACCTTCAGATTCACTGACAGGCGGTTAAAAATGTACCAAAAATGTATGCATCATGACCACTTTATCTTTGATAAAGTTTACTATACTGTCCTGAGGACATTATTTTCTTAATCAATAAAAAGTTATTCAGAAGTCCCAAAGTTGAATTCCTATCATAAGATTGGGGTTGTCGGTGTTACAGAACAAGCTAACAACAAAATGAATCAAAATTAAGTAGGCAAAAGAAAATAACAAAACTTAGAACAGAAATTAGCCGGAGGGGCCGGGCGGTGGCGCTAAAGGTAAGGTGCCTGCCTTGCCTGCGCTAGCCTTGGACGGACCTCAGTTTGATCCCCCGGTGTCCCATATGGTCCCCCAAGCCAGGAGCAACTTCTGAGTGCATAGCCAGGAGTAACCCCTGAGCGTTACCGGGTGTGACCCAAAAAAATAAAAAAAAAAAAAAAAAGAAATTAGCCGGAGAGATAGCATGGAGGTAGGGCATTTGCCTTGCATGCAGAAGGACGGTGATTCAAATCCTGGCATCCCATATGGTCCCCCATGCCTGCCAGGGGTGATTTCTGAGCGTAGAGCCAGGAGTGACCCTGAGTGCTGCCGGGTGTGACCCCAAAACAAGACAAAACAAAACAAAAAACAAAACAAAACAAAACAAAACAAAAAAAAACAAAGCTTAGAACAGAAATTAATGAATTGGAAATCCCAAAAACAATCTGAAAGAGCAATGAAAATAAAACTTGGTTCTTTAAAAAAATAAACAAGATTGATAAACACTAACAAAACTCTCAAAGAAAGGGAGAGAAACTTAATAAATTGAATTAGAAATGAAAAGGGAGAGATCACTATAGATACTACAGGGATTCAAAGGGTAATCAGAGACTACTTTGAGAAACTCTATGCGACAAAGCAAGAGATCCTGGAAAAATAGATAAATTCTTGGACCTTATAATCTTCCACAGTTTGAAGCAGGATGATCTAGCATAACTAAACAGACCCATCACTATTAGGAATTAAAATGGTAATCAAAAGTATTCCCAAAAACAAAAGCCCAGGCCCAGATGGATTCACCAACAAGTTCTTTCAAACCTTTCAAGAGGATCTACTACCAATTCTTTTCAGACTCTTCCACAAAATTGAAGAAATAGAAATAATCCCAAATAGTTTTTATGAAGCTAACATCACCCTGATACCAAAAGCAGACAGAGATGCTGATAAAAAAGAAAACTACAGACCAATAACCCTGATGGGCATAGATGCAAAGATCCTCAATAAAATCCTAGCAAATAGGATCCAATGCTTCATCAAGAAGTCATGCACCTGGATCAGAGAGATAACACAGCAGTAGGGCATTTGTCTTGCATTCAGCCAATTCAGGACAGATGGTGGTTTGAATCCCAGCATCCCAGATGATCTCTTGAGCCTGCCAGGAGCGATTTCTGAGCACAGAGCCAGGAGTAACCCCTGAGCACCACCAGGTCTGACCCCAAAATAAAACAAAACCAAAAAAAAAGAAGTCATACACCATGACCAAGTAGGTTTCAGGTTTCATTCCAAAGATGCAAGGATGGTTTAACATACACAAATCAATCAACATAATACACTATATCAACAAAAGAAAAAAAACATATAATCATATCAAGAGATGCAGAGAGAACATTTGATAAAGCCTAACACCCATTCATGATAAAAAAAAAAACCTCCCAACAAGATGGGAATGGAAGGAACTTATCTCAATATAATCAAGGTCATTTACCACAAGCCCATGACAATATTATACTCAATGGAGATAAACTAAAAGCATTTCCTCTAAAATCTGGTAAAGACAAATCTGCCCCCTCTCACCACTCCTATTTAACATAGTACTAGAAGTACTTGCCATAACAGTTAGGCAAGAAAAAGATATCAAGGGTATCCAGGTAGGAAAGGAAGAAGTCAAGCTCTCACTGTTTGCAGATGACATGATATTATATTTAGAAAACCCTAAAGATGGGACCAGAAAGATAGCATGGAGGTAAGGTCGGTGGTTTGAATCCCAGCATCCCATATGGTCCCCCAGGTCTGCCAGGAGTGATTTCTGAGCATAGAGCCAGGAGTAGCCCCTGAGTGCTGCTGTGTGTGACCCCAAAACAAAACAAATGAAGAAACAAAAAAAGAAAAAACTAAAGACGCTACCAAAAAACTTCTAGAAACAATAGATTCATATAGCAAAGTGGCAGTCTACAAAGTTAATGCACAAAAATCAATGGCTATCTTATACACAAATAATGATAGAGAAGAAATGGACATTAAAAGAAAACAATCCCATTCATATTAGAGGCCACACAAACTCAAATATCTTGGAGCCAACTTAATTAAAGAGGTGAAGGATCTATACAAAGAAAACTACAAAGCACTGTTTCAAGAAATAAAAGAGAACACAAGGAAATGGAGACACATACCCTGTTCATAAATTGGGAGGGTTAATGTCATTAAGATGGCAATATTCCCCAAAGCATTGTACAGATTTAATGCAATTCCTCTAAGGATTCTCATGACTTTCTTCAAAGAAGTGGATCAAACATTCCTGAAATTCACTTGGAACAATTAAACAATTAAAGGAAATAGTGACTAGGATACAAAGACAACCCACAGAATGGGAGAAACTATTCACCCAATACCCATCAGATAAGGGGCTAATATCTAAGATTTACAGGGTACTGACAGAACTTAACAAGAAAAAAAATCTAACCCCATCAAAAAATGGGGAGAAGAAATGAACAGACAATTCCTCAAAGAAACACAAAGACATATGAAAAAATGCTCACATCACTAATCAACATGGAGATGCAAATAAAAACAACAATGAGGTACCATCTTACATCACAGAAACTGGCACACATCGCAAAGAACAAGAATAATCAGTGCTGGGTCCGGAAAGATAGCACAGCGGTGTTTGCCTTGCAAGCAGCCGATCCAGGACCTAAGGTGGTTGGTTCGAATCCCGGTGTCCCATATGGTCCCCCTTGCTTGCCAGGAGCTATTTCTGAGCAGACAGTCAGGAGTAACCCCTGAGCACCCCCGGGTGTGGCCCAAAAACCAAGAACCAAAAAAAAAAAAAAAAAAAAAAAAGAATAATCAGTGCTATTGGGGATGTGGAAGAAAGAAACTCATTCACTATTGGTGGGATTGCTGTCTAGTCCAACCTTTCTGGAAAGCAATATGGAGATTCCTTATAAAACTGGAAATTGAGCTCCCATATGATCAAGCAATAACACTCCTAGGGATATACCCTAGGAACACAAAAACACAGTATAATAATGCCCTCTGCACCACTATGTTCATCGCAGCACTGTTTACTATAGCCAGAATCTGGAAACAACCCAGATGTCGGAAAACAGATGAGTGGCTAAAGAAATTGTGGTACATATACATAATGGGATATTATGCAGCTGCCAGGAAAAATGAAGTCATGAAATTTTCCTATACATGGATGGACATGGAAACTACTATGCTGAGTGAAGTAAGTCAGGGGGAGAGAGATAAACACAGAATAGTCTCACTCATCTATGGGATTGAAGAAAAATAAGACAGTATGGTAATAATACCCAGAGACAATAGAGATGACAGCTGGACCAGCCCATGATATGAAGCTTACCACAGAGTGGTAAGTGCAGTTAGAGAAATAACTATACTAACAACTATCATGATAATGGTAGTGAGTAAGAGAAATAGAATGCCTATCTCGAAGACAGGCAAGGGGTAGGGGAGAAGAGAGATGAGAGACATTGGTGGCAAGAAGGCTGCACGGGTGAAGGGGGGTATACTTTTTAGTGACTGAAACCCAACTATAAACATATTTGTAACCATGGTGCTTAAATAAAGATATTATTTTAAAAAAAAGAGAGAGAGAGAAAATAAGGGGCCGAAGAGATAGCATGGAGGTAAGGCCTTTGCCTTGCATGCAGAAGGACAGTGGTTCGAATCCAGGCATCCCATATGGTCTCCCGAGCCTGTCAGGAGAGATTTCTGAGCAGACAGCCAGGAGGAACCCCTGAGCGCTGCCGGGTGTGACCCTAAAACAGAAAACAAAAACAAAAAAACAAAAAAAGAGAATGAATCAAGTAAGACTTTTGATAATCCAGTTTAAAAAAGTTTAAATTACTTTTCCTTGTTCTCCATAGCAGCTGAAAGAATACTAGGTATATGGAAGGAATTTAATGAAACTTTAATAAATTTAATAAAGATTTAGGGGCCCGGAGAGATAGCACAGCGGTGTTTGCCCTGCAAGCAGCCGATCCAGGACCAAAGGTGGTTGGTTCGAATCCTGGTGTCCCATATGGTCCCCCGTAACTGCCAGGAGCTATTTCTGAGCAGACAGCCAGGAGTAACCCCTGAGCAATGCCGGGTGTGGCCCAAAAACACCAAAAAAAAAAAATAATAAATTTAATAAAGATTTAATGAAACTTTAAAGTGTAATAAGATTTTTTGGCTATACCTGGCAATGCTGTTTTTGTGCTTAGGAGTTATTCTGAGGGGCTGGAGAGATAGCACAGCAATAGGGCATTTGCTTTGCACTCAGCTGATCCAGAAAGAATGGTAGTTCGAATCCCAGTATTCCATATGATCCCCCAAGCCTACCAGGAATGATTGTGAGTGTAGAGCTAGGAGCGACCCCTGAGTACTGCCAGGTGTGACTCAAAAACAAACAAAAAAAGGAGTTATTCTGGACAGCCACATGCAAGGAAATGTCTTAATCCCTTTATTATCTCTCTAGCTCCCAAATATTACTTGATTTGCAATAAAAAGGCACATGTAAAAAGAGCATCTGAAATGAATTTGTGTGTGTGTGTGTTTTTGGTTTTTGGGTCACACCCAGCGGTGCTCAGGGGTTACTCCTGGCTCTACGCTCAGAAATCGCTCCTGGCAGGCTCGGAGGACCATATGGGATGCCGGGATTCGAACCACTGTCCTTCTGCATGCAAGGCAAACGTCTTACCTCCATGCTATCTCTCTGGCCCCTGAAATGTGTTTTGACCAAATAGAGATAAGCTGTACAAATATCTTAAAGACTGGCTGGAGTGATAGATAGTAAGGCAAGTGCTTTATCCATTGTAAAGCACTCCAGCCACCCCATTACTGCTAGTTTTATTTACTTAAAATTTACTTTCCCCTTTTCCTCCCCTTTATAGCATGGTGTTTGGAGGTTGCATACTTTTCCCAGCCCTGGAGAACACAATGGCAGTGTAGGAATTTTACTGGTTATATGGAGTGGTGCCAGGAATTGAACTCATGGTCTCATACATGCTGCCACATCTTTCTACCATCACCCCATATACTTTCTTTCTTTCATATATGTATATTTGTATAAATATGTATACACACACTTTTTGTTTGGAGGCCACAACTGGCTGTGTCCAATCTTACTCCTGATTCTATACTCCAGGATCACTTTGGGCAGTACTCTGGAAAGCAGTATATTGTGCTGGGGATCAAATCTGTATTGGCCACCATGCAAGCCAAATGACTTAACTGCTGTATTATCTCTCTGGTCCCTATTTTAAAATATACACGGTTTGTCTAGCCTTGCCTGCAAAAAGTTTTGCCACAATTGTGCTGGTTTCTTGATTAAGCTGATTTGACTATAAGTAATCATTTCTTAGAGCCTAGCTATTTTATCTTCAAGGGCTTTCATTGGCTATTGTGCTTACATAAACTTGGCACCAGGGCCTCATCTTGATGGAGGCTGTTTGCATATCTTCTTTGAAACTTGAAATACAAGGATTCCTCCCAACAGGTTAGCCAATAGAAATGTTAGTAGGGAAAAGGTAAAATTCAGTGAGCCAGTTATTCTTTCCATGATTAGAGATTCCTCAAGTAAACCATTATACAATATTCCTGATTATTCCTACAGTCACTGTGGCAGTTTTTGCTACTAAGGAAGTTATTTGTGACAGGTGCCATTTAGCCTGTAGCTTTGTAGTTAAGCCTCTGCATTAAATTAATATTCCTGCTTTAATAAACCATCAGACTTACTGGTTTAAAATAATATGGATGTATTTTATTTTAGTTCTGAAGGTTGGAAATTTAAAACCAAGGTGTTAGTAGGGCTGCATTTCTTCTGGAGAGAATCTATTTTCTTGCCTTTTCTAATGGCTTTTTGTTGTTGTTATTGTTATTGGGCCACAACTGGCACTGCTCCAGGTTACTCCTGGCTCTGCACTCAATAATCACTCCTGGCAGGCTTGGGGAACCATATAGGATGCTCGGATTGAACTTGGGCCGGCTGTGGGCAAAGTACACTATGCTATCTTAATGGCATTTCTCGATTTTCAGCCCTTTTTTTTTTTTTTTTGGTTTTTGGGCCACACCCGTTTGATGTTTAGGGGTTACTCCTGGCTATGCGCTCAGAAATCGCCCCTGGCTTGGGGGGACCATATGGGACACCAGGGGATCGAACCGCGGTCTGTCCTATGCTAGCGCTTGCAAGGCAAACACCTTACCTATAGCGCCACTTTCCCGGCCCCGATTTTCAGCCCTTTTAATCACTCTGATTAAAACTTGTTATAACATCTACTGTGGTCAAATCTTCCTTTCCCTCTTTTTGAAACAATTTTTTTTTTGGGCCACACCCAGCGATGCTCAGGGGTTACTCCTGACTGTCTGCTCAGAAATAGCTCCTGGCAGGCACGGGGGACCATATGGGACACCAGGATTTGAACCAACCACCTTTGGTCCTGGATCGGCTGCTTGCAAGGCAAACGCCGCTGTGCTATCTCTCCGGGCCCGAAACAATTATTTTTTTAACTAGAGGCTGGAGCAATAGTACAGTGGGCAGGATGCTTGTCATGCATACATCTAATCCAGTTCAATCCCTGGCACCCCATATGTTCCCCCAAACCTGGCAGGAATGATCTCTAAGCACTGCCAGAGGTGTATGTGTGTCCCCCAAACAAAAAATATTATAACACAGTGAGTTACTAAGTAATTCATAATACAGTCATTTCAGGCATATGTTCAAATGTAAAATAAAAATCTTTGAGTTGTGAGATCACCCCAGGCATTGTATTTCTAACCCCCAAGCAGACAGATCTGAAGAAGCAGGATACTGGTGAAGGATTAATAAACCAAGCCAGTCAGGAAAGAATAATGGAGTCTGTGGTTTCTTGTGGCTTCTCCCTCATGGTGTCTGCCAGAGCCAAAAGCCAGAACTGCTTCTTTCTTTATTAAAACAATACCCATATACCTGGAGGGGGAAGGTTGAATAATCCAGGTGGTCTTTTACATATAAAGGAGAGAATTAAAAGAGGAAGACGGAGGAATGCCTTTGTTTTGTGTTAATAGCTGGGTGTCATCTTACAGTCAAATACCAATCCCACTAACAGTGTGACCTTCCCTCCACCAGTGTCCCCAGTTTCCACTACCCTCACAGTCACAAATTCACTATGTATTGCTTGTTACAACACAAAGACAAATGAAATTATCAAAATGTAGATCAGTAAGGGTCAGTTTGTAATAACTGTCCTTTCAATGGTATTACTAAAGTCAGTGTCTAAGAATTTACTAGGCTGTGTTTCATGTTACTTGATTCTCTGTGTTATTGTTTAGGTTCACGGATTTTGGCGATCTTCTATGTAACTTTCCCATCAGATGCACTGTCATCTTAGTGCAGTAACTGCATTATGAATTTTTTTGAGTTTGTTTGTTTGTTTGTTTTTGGGTCAGACCTGGTGGAACTCAAGGGTTACTCCTGGCTCTGCACTCAGAAATTGCTCCTGGAAGGCAGGAAGGGGGATCATATGGGATTCCGGGATTCAAACCACTGTCCATCTTGGATAGGCTATGTGTAAGGGAAACTCCCGACAGCTGTCCTTTCTCTCTGACCCTTGAGGTGTTGTTAAGCTGTATGTGCTTTAGGTATAAATCTGGAACAAATTTGATGGCTTCACAGTTTAAGTTTATGGCGTAGAGCCGATCTGTTTCTGTTGGAGGGTGTAGGGTTGTGGCTATGAGTTGCTGAGTCTTCAGACAGGAAGGGAAATTTGCTTCACCTAGTCAGAGAAGGCCCTAGAGTTGTCAATTTGAGAAGTCTACCTGGGAATAGTTGACAGCCATCATCAGTAGTGGAGTCACACTGAATTTCTGGGAAGATGGCAGGTGTGGGTAGGGGCTGCTGGGTTTTCCAGTAGCAGAGGAGAGTGTGGGTGGGTGGGGCTTGGGCAGCCCCCATTCAGAGAATACTCATTTTTAACCCTTATAATGGTTCCATCTGGGCCTTTCCTTCTCTGTAAAATGACTTGTGGTTGTATTTAGGGCACAATCTGATAGTCTGAATTAGTATACTGACCTCAAAACCCTATATATATATATATATATATATATATATATATATATATATATATATATATATATATATATATAAAATCTATATTTCTTTACATTTGTACCTATCTACAAAGCCTCTCTTGATACAGTAGCATTCACAGGCTCCAGGAATTTAGATGTGTATTATCTTGCAAGTATTTCTTATACTGCCTTAGTGAAAGGAAAGCACATCAGCAAGGTCACAAGATTTCAAAGTGATTCTTGAATTAATATCTGCTGAGAAGTAGGGGAATTCTCTTTTTTCCCCCACAACTGGCAGTGCTCAGGTGCTACTGGCTGTGCACTCAGAAATCAGGCTTAGGGGACCATTTGGGATGCCTGTAATCAAACCTGGGTGCGCTTTGTGCAAGGCAAATACCCTATACACTATGCTATTGCTCCGGCCCTTAAGTAGGGGAATTATTTTTTTGTTTGTTTGATTTTGGGCCACACAGGTGGTGCTCAGGAATCACTCCTGGCAGGTTTGAGGACCATATGGGATGTCAAAGATTGAACCTGGCTCAGCTGAATGCCCGGTAAACACCCTACCTGCTGTGCTATAGTTTGGCCCCAGTAGTGGGATTTTTTTGGGGGGAGGGCACAACTGGCAGCATTCAGAGGTTACTCCTGGCTTTGTGCTCAAAAAATTGTTCCTGGCAGGCTTGGGACCTTATGGGATGCCTGCTGGGGATTGAACACAGATAGGTCTGGAGTTGGCCAAGTGCAAGGCAAATGCCTTACCCTCTGTGCTATCACTCCATTCCCTACAGTGTGAGAATTCTTTTTTCTTCTCTTTTGGATTTTGGGTTACAACTGATGGGGCTTGAGGGGTTACTCCTAGCTGCACTCAAAAATCACTTCTGGCAGGCTTGGGGGACCATATGGGACTGTAGGGATTGAACCCAGGTAGGCAGCATGGCAAGGCAAACACCCTACTGGTTGTGCTATTGTTCCAGCCCTAAGTAGGGGAATTATTGTCTATAAATATAGTGATCACTTTGAAACCATCATAACCTCCCTCCTCCCCCCTTATTGGCAGTGATCATTATTAGTAGAGCCAGGGAGATTAGTAGGGCATTGCCTTGTATACAGTTGGCCTGATTTCTATTTCTGAAGCATCATATGGTCCCCTGAAACCCCTAAGGAGTGATTCCTAAGTGCAGAGCCAGGAGTAAGCTCTTAGTACTGCTAGGTCTGACTCCAACCTCCCAACCTCCAAATGTTTTATAGTGCTGAAGCTAAACTCATGATGACTTCCTCATCCTAGAATGCATATTAGTAAGATGCATTTTTTTCTACACAGAGGAGATAAGTTTCTCATAAGGCTTTGTATGATCTAAGAATAGTAGTAGTTGGGTATGCTTACAGAGTAAATTAGCACCTGGTTTTTGTTTAACACTCTGGCAAATACCTTCACATCCTTTAACATATTTGGGCACTGAAAAAGGATGCTCTTGTTATTTAAAATTGTGCAGATGACTAAACTGAGGCTCAGTGAGGCTAAATGAACTGATTTGGTGGTCATACAATGTTACTGGCAGATATTCATACCAAACCTATTAATGTTCTTTCTAGCAACAGGGAACAGATCAAACTAGCTTCTATATATGCTAGAGTTGGCCTTGGGAATCACTATTTCCTAAGAATAAAAAAGATTAAAACTCACTTTTAGATTTTGGCCAGGTGGGGCAGGGACCATAGTGATGACACAATAGTTGGATGGAATACATGATTTATAATTCAAACACTAGCACTTCATGATCCCTCAAACACTGCTGGGACCACCCCCACACAACACACATACATACACACGTATATTTGCTGTATCTGTCAACCAACCAACCAACCAACCACACACACACACACACACACACACACACACACACACACACACAGAGTATATATGCTGTGTCTGCCAACCACTTTTCCAGAACAGAGTAAGAGACTGTTTAGTAGATAGCAGCAAGAGTACTTGGGTACCCAAACTCAAACTCAAATGAGAACCCAATCTGACTTCTTTGAAAAAAATTCCAAGACCATCTGGGATAATTAAGAGTAATATGGCTGAGTTTCTAATTTCTAGGTCACATCACATAATCTGAGGAAGCACTGGAACTCTGAAGCTATGCTATCAGAAGTGTCTTCCCAATCTTTTTTTCATTTTGGGGGCTATATCAAAAGGTGTTTAGGACTTTTTCTTGACTGTGCTCAGGTATCACTCCTGGCAGTGCTCAGGAAACCATATGGAGTGCCAGGGATCAAAACAGGGCCAGCCAAGTGCAAGGCAAGGGATCTCCCTATCTATTGTATTACTGCCCTGGTCTCATGCCTTCCCAATTATTTCAGTAATACTGTAAGGTATGGAAGCCAACCACTCTGGTTACATTGCTTAAATTCATATTCTAGTCCTGCCACTTCATATAGGTGTATGACCTTCAAAGTCATTTAATTTGCCTCAATTAGCCAATCTGTAAAATGGAGATAATCTATAATTATAAATTATAAAATGGAGTTATCTATAATTTAGGTTTGTCAAGAATTAAAATGTTGCTGATACATGGTGCTACATTAACTTTTGTTTCTGTTTCCATCAGATTTCTTTTGATCTCAATAAATATTATTAGTCCTCAGACCCAGGATCTGGACCCTTCCTATTATATGTACATGTATATATTATATATACATTTAATGTATACATAATATACATTTTTAATTTTATTTTATTATTTTTTTATTTTAATATAATTTTTATTTTGATCATAATGGCTTACATATTGTTGACAATAATATTTTAGGTACATATTTACATAAAATCAGGGGGGATTCCCATCACCAATTTGTCCTCCCTACACCTCCGTTTTCGTCCTACCTCCCATATCCTCTTCCCTCACCCCTGGGGCTGCTGGAATATGTGGTCCCCTCTGTACCTAGCCTACTACTTAGTAGTCTTGCACCTGTTTGGTCTTGGTGTCTCCCTTATTTCCCCCTCTAACTGGGAGACAGGACTAGCTAGTTCAAGTTACGTGGTTTTGTTTGAAGAAGAGAAAAGTAAAAGGGGTAAAAGTCTAATACGCCGAAAATGGGCAGAATCCTTCTAGAGGCTCTCATCATCGGTTTGAGAGATGAAGGAGAAAAAGAAGGTGAAACACTCCACCAGTACAAAAAGAAGTGTCAAATATCCAGTGAGGACTCCAACAATAATGATAAGCACCACAAAAAAAAAAAAAAAAAAAAAAAAAGCCATGGTCTTGAAATAAGAAACATGGCAGAGCACATAAAGAAAAGAAAAGAAGGGCCCGGAGAGATAGCACAGCGGCGTTTGCCTTGCAAGCAGCTGATCCAGGACCAAAGGTGGTTGGTTCGAATCCCGGTGCCCCATATGGTCCCCCGTGCCTGCCAGGAGCTATTTCTGAGCAGACAGCCAGGAGTAACCCCTGAGCACTGCCAGGTGTGGCCCAAAAACCAAAAAAAGAAAAAAGAAAAAGAAAAAGAAAAGAAGAAAAAAAATGTATAAATGGGGACAACAACTTCAATAACCACACCAAAACAAAGAAATCGACCAAAAATAGATAGGTAAATAAAAAATAATAATAATAAATGAAGATAAAAAATAATATATAAAAAATAAGCAATATTTTGTGCTTTTTGCTTTTTTTTCCCTCCTGCCCTGGCACAGTAAATATTGGGGTCATTCGAAAAGGAATTCACTTGTCCTAAGAGATATGGGGTTTCTCCACCTTTGGAGTATATTGTCATGGGATTAACTATAGACTCTTCAGGATCATTTACTCTCCCGGTGGTGCTTTCGTGGTGTTTGGAAGACTTCTGCTCCGTCCTGGGTGATAAAATCAGACCTCTGTATCTAGAGATCTCAGTATCTGCACAGGTCCTGGAGTGGGACTTATGATGAAGTCTTTCTTTGTGGTTCTAGAAGTTCTGTTCTCTCAGTGTCATTTTAATCCATCTTCTGTGGTTGGTGGTCTTGGTCTCTGCACTGAACCTAAGATGGCACTTAGGATAGCGTCTTTCTTTGTATTTCCAGAAGCCCCATTCCATTGCAATTGTCTCTGCCAGACCTTTGGAACTGGAGATCATATTGTGCAGGTCGTAGTTCAAACCCTAGACTAGGGCTTTTCTATTGGTCCCAAGATATATACAGTCTAGCAGCCAGTCATCTGTAAATCGCGATCTTGGCTTTTGGACCTACCAAAGGGTGACAAGTCTTCTAATTTTGTCTTATCGTTAGCTGGTAAGGTAGGATAACCTGCTCTTAGGTCAAGTTGTTCCCATTTTCCTCGTTGTCAGGATATCATATTAGAGCTGGCACTTGTTGGTGACCCAGCAGTATTAAGGCTGTCCCGGATGGGATTTGTTTCCTGCAGCTGTTGTAAAGAACTGTGCCATTTCTATGTCTGGGATCCAAGGTTCAAGGCTGGACGGATGGTGTCTAATCACCTGAGGTCTAAGTTGAGTCCATGTGACATATTTTCAAGGTAGGAGATATCCCTGTATTGTAAACAACTATGAGTTCCTATCCCTAGTAGATAAGAGCTCTTTTTTATATGAAAGATTTCCCCTTTTTTTAGTGTCCCTTTGCAGGGAGAAATGGTGCTACATTATATTGTCGGTGCATTTGGGGGTGGACAGAGAAGAAAACAGAAACAGGTCATACACCCAAAAAAGATAAAAATAGGAATAAAAATGTATGTGCTCACATATGTATATGTAGAACAGACATTTTTTTAAAAAAAAATGAATTAACAAAGTATTTAAAGGACCAAAGTGATGGAAAAGACTACCTTACATTTGGGGAAAAGCAGGTAAAGAGGTGGTGTAATACAGGTCTTATACTTATGTTGGAAGTACAGGTTTTCCCATTGTCTTTTGGGTTTTTCTTGTGGTGTATGGGTTCCTAGGCACCTTTCCATCACACCCCCTGACCTTCTTCAGATTGGCAAAAGATTTGCGGCAGGGAGGTCTTGGAAGAGTTCTTGTATTGGGGATACTTTTGGAACTAAGTCCGGTTTCAAGTAACAGTCCACGTTAGGGGGACACATTTTTTTTTTTTTTTTTTTCCGTTTGACGCTCAGGGGTTACTCCTGGCTATGAGCTCAGAAATCGCCCCTGGCTTGGGGAGACCATATGGGACGCCGGGGGATCGAACTGCGGTCCGTCCTACGCTAGCACTTGTAAGGCAGACACCTTACCTCTAGCGCCACCTTCCCGGCCCCCAGGGGGACACATTTTTTAAAATGTACTTTAAAATCTCATATTTTGGGGCCGGAGAGATAGCACAGTGGTAGGGCATTTGCCTTGCATGTAGAAAGATGGTGGTTCAAATCCCGGCATCCCATATGGTCCCCCAAGCCTGCCGGGTGCGATTTTTGAACGTAGAGCTAGGAGCGCTACAGGGTGTGACCCAAGAAACAAAAACAAAAAACAAAAAAAAACAAACCAAAAAAAAAAGTCTCATATTTTATTTATACTTTAAAGGCTTCTAAACTTGAGTGAACATTTTTTTTTTTTTTTTTTGGTTTTTGGGTCATAGCCGGCAGCGCTTAGGGGTTACTTCTGGCTCTACACTCAGAAATTGCTCCTGGCAGGCTCAGGGGACCATATGGGATACTGGGATTTGAACCACTGTCCTTCTGCATGCAAGGCAAACATCTTACCTCCATGCTATCTCTCTGGCCCTTTGAGCTAACATTTTATATAAAAAATGCTTAAGAAGGGGCTGGAGAGATAGCACAGCAGTAGGGCATTTGCTTTGCATGCAGAAGGACGTTGGTTCAAATTCAATATGGCTCATATGGTCCCATATGGACCATCCCATATGGTCCTCCGAGTCTGCTGGGGGTGATTTCTGAGTGTAGAGCCAGGAGTAACCCCTGAGCACTGCCGGGTGTGACCCAAAAACCAAAAACAAATAAAATAAAAAAAAATTTAAGAAGACATACTTCAAATTTCCATGTTGAAGGCAAAGCTTACTCTCTCAACTTTCTTCCTATTTCAGTTCCCTGGGCAGTCTCACCCAATCAGTCATGTCATTTCTTCTTAGTACTAGGATTCAGATGAAATTATTTTTTGTTCACTCATATATTCATTCAACTAACATTCGTAATAACAAATGCAATAAACTACAGGAGTTGGGAAGACCTTGAAAAGTAATAGCTGAACCTCTTTTAGGACAAATAATTTAACTGAAGAGTTAGAGAAAAAAAAATGGGAAGCAAGGGAAAATTTGTGCTAAGTTTAAAAATTAGTAAAGGACACAGCAAATCTGAGCCTCAGTATATCTGGTGTGTGAAGGAAAGGTATGAAGGCAAGAACTTTCTGCAGTGATGGATGTTATCTATTAATCAAGTAGCATCCTGACACATGCGACTTCCTTGAGGAGCTGAACTTTAAGTTTTATTTCATTATACTTAATTTAAGTAAGAGTATCATTTTGAACACTGGTTTAGGCACTGAATAAGAACGGAACTCTACATACTAGAAAACTATCAAAGGTTTATAAATACAATATTAGAGTAGTTAGATCCTTTCAAGGATAGAGAATGGAGTGGGCTAGATGGGTGGCATAAATGGGATTATATGTTATTGGTAGAATATACTGGATATGTTAACATGGGAAGCAATATGTGAGACAACTGAGGTTTCTAGCTTGAACAATGGTAGATCCCAACAATTGAGATAGGATTAGTTTTAAAATTATGTTGATAGATTCATTTTGGTGACACATTAAATTTGAGGATTCTAAAAAATATCCAGGGATATGACTACAAAACAGAAACAATCTAGAGTCATGAGTTAGGATGTCTAGGCAGTTGTAAATGGCAAAGGAGTAGAAGAACTCACCCCAGGAAAAATTCCTAGAAAAGGACAAAATGAATACTAAGGAACCCAAAGCAATCAAAGTGTGGCCTATTTTGTATCAGAATTTTGTATCAGAATTAATCTGAGTTGTTTGTTAAAAACAGATCCTTCTAATAACATACTGGTAGAGTTTAACAAGAAAAATAATCTAACCCTATCAAAAATTGGGAAGAAGAAATGAGCAGAAACTTCCTCAAAGAATGCAGATGGCAAAAGGCACATGAGAAAATGCTCACAGATCATGAGAGACACACAGATCAAAACAACAGTGAGTTATCATCTCAAACAAGAAACTGGCACACATCAAGAACAATATTCAATGCTGGCGTGGATGCAGATGAGATAAGGATTCATTACTGGTTGGAATGTAGACTGGTCTAGCCTTTTGGGAAAATAATATGAACATTTTTCAAAAAACTAAAAATTACGCTCCCATATGCTCAGCAATACAGCTAGCTCCTGGGAATATCCCCTAGGGACTCAAAAACAATGCAGAAAAGGCATCTGCAGTCTTAAGTTCATTGCAGCACTGTCTCCAATAGTCAGAATCTAAAAAGTGCCCTAGAATAGATGAGTGGATAAAGAAACTATGGTATAAGTACACAATGAATGAAATTCATTCATTCAAATAAAAAATGAATGGGGCCGGAGAGATAGCATGGAGGTAAGGCATTTGCCTTTCATGCAGAAGGACGGTGGTTCAAATCCCGGCATCCCATATGGTCCCCTGTGCCTGCCAAGGGCGATTTCTGAGCATAGAGCCAGGAGTAACTCTGAGCACTGCCAGGTGTGATCCAAAAACCAAAATAAAAATAAAAATAAAAAAATAAAAGATAAAAATGAAATACTACACAATTGTTAGGAAAAATGAAGTCATGAAATTTGCTTAAACATTGATGGATATGGAGAGTATTATGCTTAGTGAAATGAGTCAGAGGGATAGAATGATTACATTCATCTGTGGGATATCTATATATCTATATCTCTATCTATGTATGATAGTATGGTAATAATACCCAAAGACAACAGAGATAAGGACCAGGAAAAAGAATCCATAGTAGGAAGCTTCCAAAAGGAAAAATTAGAGGCAGAAGGAAAGGGGAAGGGGGAAGAGGGAGAGGAAGAAGAAACACACCTGCCATAAAAGCAGGCAAATGAGAAGTAAGGTGGAAGGGATCTGGGGACATTGGTGGTAGAAAATGTGCACTGGTGAAGGGGTAGATGTTGAAACATTATATGACCAACCATCAAAAGCAAACAAACAAACAAAAAAAAACCATAATAAAAGAAACATTAAAAAAAAATCGTATGACTGAAACTCAATTATAAACTTTATAACTGTGTCTCTCTTGATAATTTAATGAAACAGAACAGGTCCCTCACTGTGAATATGTTAATGCTATGGAATTAAAGTTAAAATGGTAAATTTAGTTTTGAATTTTTGAGTCATACCTGTGATTCTAATGCTCAGGAAGTGCTCAGGGGCTACTTCTGGATCATATATATCTGCTGGGCCTGGGTCATATAAACCTGCAAAGCAAGGTATAAATAAAATAAATTACATATATTTTACTGTATAATAAAGTACTGCAAAAAATAGGGCCAGAGAGAGGATACAGGGTTAAAATAATTACCTTTCAAATGGCTGACCTCAGTTCATTTCCCAGTACCTCATAAGGTTGCTTGGACATTTCAAGGACTGATTTCTGTACAGAGCAAGGAGTAAGCCCTGAGCATAGCTGGGTGTAGCCCCCAAACAAAGCAAATTCAAAAAACCAGAACAGCCAAAAATGAATTAAGCCAAAGATTCTTAAGCTCTATTTCTGACTTAAATCCATAGTAGAAAGTTTCCAAAAGGAAAAAATGAGAGGCAAAGGAAAAGGAGGAGACGGGGAGAGAGAGAGGGAGAAGAAACATACCTGCCGTAAAGGCAGGCAAGTGAAGGAGGGTGGGAGGGGAACTGTGGGCATTAGGGGTGGGAAATATGCAGGTAACTTATCCCCAGATAAGTCGTGTGCAAATTAAAATTCAAAGAAATTATTAGGGAATAGAAAGAGATAAAGGAAGTATGGTTAAAAAAAAATAATGGGACTGGAGAGATAGCATGGAGGTAAGGCGTTTGCCTTTTATGCAGAAGGCTGGTGGTTTGAATCCCAGCATCCCATTGTGCTCCCCCAAGCCTGCCAGGATCGATTTCTGAGCATAGAGCCAGGAGTAACCCGAGTGCTGCCGGATGTGACCCCCAAAAAACAAACAAAACAAAACAAAAAGAAACCAAAAAAGTTTCAATATGAAGAAGCACTCTAGTGTTAAATGGTGCTATGACTTTGGAGCTTCAGAGCTTGGCATTCAAGGTAAGTTCTTTTTATTTTGTTTTGTTTTGTTTTGGGGTTACACCTGGCATTGCTCAGGGGCTACTCCTGGCTCTGCACTCAGAAATCGCTCCTGGCAGGCTCCAGGGACCATATAGGATGCTGGGATTTGAACCACTGTCCTTCTGTATGCAAGGCAAACGCCATACCTCCATGCTATCTCTCCAACCTCTCAAGCTAAGTTCCTATTGATGGGAGGTGAGCACAGGCTATGGAGTCTATTCCTTCAAGGACATTGCTCATGTTTAATGAAGATATGGAAAGATCCTATGTTTGAGGGAAGAGTTGGTTATTTTGAGGATGAGAGCCAACCATGTTGGTAGATGGGCAGGAAGGCCACAGAGAGATCAAAGGGATCCTCAATAGAGCTAGAGCTAGTTGGAGGTTATTTGATCAGAGGTTATTTTACTTTAGTTTTTGAGCCAGCAGTTCTCAGGGCTTACTTTACTCCCAGGCTTTGTGTTCAGAGATCACTCCTGGAGAGGCTTGGGGGGCCATATGGGGATAGAAACCCAAGTCAGCCACATGCAAGGCAAAAGCACCTGTTTCAGCTCCTAGTCAGAGGTTATTTGGATGGAAAAAACTAAGTAGATATATTGGGAAGTTAAAATGAAGGAAGGTGAAGGAATTTAAGACTAAATGCAAGGACCAGGCTAATAGTAGAAGGTAAGACACGTGTACATGGCCAACCTGAATTCGACCCCTGACATCCCATATGTGGGCACCCCCCCCCCCAATAGCACAGAGCCAGGAGTAAGTCCTGAGCACAGATGGCTGTGGCCCAACCCTTCCTCCCACTCTGTTCTCAAGAATAAAGGCAATAAAATTACATAACAAACAAGAATGGCATTAGTGATTAGGTCATTTGCTTAGAGTAATGAAGTAGGAAGAGTCAAAGGCCTCTAGAGGAATAAATGTTTAGAAGAGTCATTAGGATTAAAGAAGTAACCTAAAAGGATTGAAAGGGAGTATTCTAAATCTCATGGTACCGACCACAATTATCCTGCATAAAATAGAAAACTTCATTCTCCCTCGCCTCCCTTTTTTTTTGTTTGTTTTTGAGTCACAACCGGCAGCACTCAAGGGTTACTCCTGGCTCTGCACTCAGAAATCGCTCTTGGCAGGCTCAGGGGAACCATATGGGATGCCAGAAATCAAACCCGGGTCCGTCCTGGGTTGGGCCGCATGCAAGACAAACATCTTACTGCTGTGCTATCTCTCTGGCCCCAAAAACTTCATTTTCCTAAACGAAGATTTTTCATTCCATTCCCTATTGATTAGGAATCTCACTTGTCAGGTGCTACATTTAATTATAAAATCGGGGCATATTCAGTGATGCTGGGGGTACTTCCAGTGCTGCTGAAGGGAGTAAAAGGTCTCAGGTATCTAACTAAAGTTAGCTGCATCTACGTGAAGTGCTTTGACCCTTGTACTCCCCCTCCAGTCTCCAAATGTAGAAATTAAAACTTCCCGATCAAGGTTACAACCTCTAATCTACTCCTCCATAATTTATAACTTCAATTTAGGAAAAGTTCTTAGGAATTTTGAAGCTCATCCATCTAGTCTCTTTGCTTAACTAGGTTGTTTTCTCGCTTTTTCTTTGTGGTTTTTGGACCACTTCCAGCGGTGCTCAGGGTCACTCTTAATGGTTCTTAAGGGGCTACATATATATGGTGCCAAGGATCAAACTAGGCCAGCTGTGCCTTAGGCAAGTGTCTAAGCCCCTGTACTCTCTCTGGCTTCGGTTTTGATTTTCTGTGAGACCCACAAAAACCAAATCAAACAACAAAAAACTAAAAACACAAAAATAACAAACCGGACTTTCTTATTTCTTGTTTATTCCTGATTAACAACCACATTAAGTCCTATTTCAGTGTTCAGGAGTTACTCCTGATTGTACTCAGTGGATACAAGTGCTACAGATTCAATCTGGTGGCTTCTGCTTGCAAAGCAGATGTTCTAGCCGTCTGAGCTACCTTCCTGGTCTTAAGTGTCAGTAAACAATGCATTGTGTCTGCTGTCTGTATCTGCTGGGCTGAGTCTAGGCATGTTGGAAACTTGGCTCTGGAAAGAGAACTACTAACCTTCATTAATTAGGCTAGTGAAGCTTCATTCCAAATTATATTAGGTTATAGAAGAACAAGTATGTTAGAGCCTTCAGAACCCAGATAAGAATGATTCAAGGAACAGAGGACCAATACATGGTAAGGCTAGCCTGATCTAAGTCTTTAAGAATAACTGCCCAAACAGTCCCTTTCTATCGCAGATCCATGATCATTTTCTCCAGACCATCTCAAAGCAGTCCCTTTCCTTCCACAGATATAGTCTCTGAAGCATCACCCAAAAAAAGGGGAACAGATACTGATTACAATTCTACAGATACAATCACAATTTTATTTTATTTTTTTTCTTGTTGGTTTTTTAAATTTTATTTATTTAAAGAAAAAGCATTACATAGTTGACACACTGACAATTAACACATTTTTAGGAACACCAAAAACAATATACTTCCAAAAAAAAATAGAAAATTAAAAGAAAAACTAAAGAGATGGAAGAGAAAGGAAAGAATACTTTTGAAAACTATTGACTCACAATGAATTCATTGAAGCACCAGAAGAAAGTTTAGTAAATTCTTTATTATTTTTTTTAAGAAAAGGATAATTGTGCTTGCTTCAGCAGCACATAAAAATTGGAACAATACAGAAGATTAGCATGGCCTTTGCACAAGGATGACAAGCAAATTCGTGAAGCGTTCCATATTAAAAAAAAAAAAAAAAAAGGATAATTAAAAAAAAAGCTGGGCCCGGAGAGACAGCACAGTGGCATTTGCCTTGCAAGCAGCCGATCCAGGATCAAAGGTGGCTGGTTCAAATCCCGGTGTCCCATATGGTCCCCCGTGCCTGCCAGGAGCTATTTCTGAGCAGACAGCCAGGAGTAACCCCTGAGCATCGCCAGGTGTAGCCCAAAAACCAAAAAAAAAAAAAAAAAAAAAAACCGAAGTCCCAGAGAAAAAGTGTCTATGAGGTGTATACTCCTGTCAGCCAGCGGCATTCTAAAGGCCGGGACCGAGGCACAGGTCAGAGTACTTCCTGTGTGAAAGGGTCATGCAGGTGCTCGGCCACAAAAATGAGCTTCAGGTTTCCAGCCACTACTAAAGATAACAAATTTTTTTTCAAAACCAGGGAGAAGCAACATAAGAAACATGAGGAAAAGCAAAAGGAAAAGAAAGCAAAGGTTTGGTAGCTCGGAGGGGACTCATGGCTAAAAAAAAGTAATTTCATAATAACTTGGAAATATTTAACTCCAATGAAACACTTTCTAATGCTGTAAATATCCCGTGGCCCACAGTTTCAACCCTTATCCTTTTTTTTTTATAATTACAATTTAATTCTACAACATTTTGCCAAAGTTTCAGATTTCAAGGCTATTTAATAATATAGTTAAAGAGGTAACTTAACCCTCAGTATTAAATGTCTTTACTGAACTTCACACCCTCCCATCACACTGTTTCCAGAATCTTAATCTGTTCCTTTCTTCTTTCCCTTCAGTCAATAATTCGGGAATTGGACGAGTCTCTATGCTCTGTTTTGCCCTGAAGAGCAGAAGGCTTCGATCCCAGCTGGTATTGCCAAAGCAGCATACTAACTCCATGCCATGGTCCTGGGTCAAAATCCGCACAATCTGTTTTGCCATATCACCTCGGATGGCTAGGGAGTGGAAGTGATCAAAATCATGGAGGCCCAGTTTCCGGACACGCCTTGCAGCTGCTCGGTAACACTTCCAGGGCTGTGGCTCCACAAGGAGGTAGTGACAGAGGGAGGAAAGGTGAGCCAGAAATTCCCACAGACCTTGATCTCCATGGTTCAGATGGATCCACATGGTTACTGACATGCAGAAGCCAATATCAAAAACGGAGCATCCAAACTGGCTTAAGAAAGAGTTCATGAAAACTTTCCGGGTCCTTTGATTCATAAAATCCAGGGTGATAAAGGTCAAGGCATCAGGAAAAGGGCATTCTTTTTCAGCACGAGCCACCAGGACTGGATCTATGTCACAGCAGAGGAAACGGAGCTTTCTTGAGGCATCCGAGGAGGTCTCCCCATCACGTAGGGAAAGGAAATGTTTGTATAGAGCCACACTCAAATCCTAGTGGAATAAAAAAAAAAAAAGCCTTGTCATTACATCTTTCAGCCAGTAAATAAAGTGAAATCTATCTTATTTCCCATTGAGACTGCCACTTCTTCCTGGATTTATTGCATGTGGAATCCTAAACTATAGCCTAAGGCAGAGGTGGCGAGCAAGTTCTACATAAAGAGCCAAAATTTTAAACTGTGAGAGTCAGAGAGCCACACCACGCAGTGACCTGCCAAAACAGACAAACACTCACACAAAAGCATATAATTTTAACAATAATCTATTAAACACGTATTGCATTTTGCCATTTTGAGGGAGGGTAAAAATTCTGTTCGCCATCCCTGGTCTAAGGAGACTGGCCCTCCCCAGTTTTGCAGAATAAGCTCTCAGTGCCCTCCAGAGATTTATGAAAGGTGAAAGATTGGGTTTATGATTGAAATTACAGCTTAATAGACACAGTAAAGGAATCCAGAATTTCCAGCTTAAGCAAATATGCAAGTAAACTATCTTTCTTTCCCTCCCTCCCTCCCTCCCTCCCTCCCTCCCTCCCTCCCTCCCTCCCTCCCTCCCTCCCTCCCTCCCTTCCTTCCTTCCTTCCTTCCTCCCTCCCTCCCTCCCCTCCCCTCCCCCCCTTCTTCTTCTTCTTTTGAGTAGGGGAGGATATCTCAGGTATCTGAGACCCCAGGAAGAAGAAAGAATTCCAGAGACATAGCAAGTATTCTTTACCAACAAGGTAAAGAATAAAGCATGTCCCTATTTCTTAGACTTGTGGTAGGAAGTCTGGATTTCCAAAATTCTCAACATTGACTCTGTAGCAGAGCTTCCCAAACTCATTTTACCCTTTACATTTAAAAAAAAAATTAATTTGCTCCCTGGTAATGTTTTAAATAAATAAACAGAAAGTGCCCCCAACTGCATAATACTATCACCTGTCTGGATCATTCTAGTGTCCTAGGGCTGGGAAATATTGCCCACTTTGATAAAAAAAGAATCATCTATAGTATGCTTTCCCTCCCTTCTAAGACATGTTTTGTTTCTGCATCCATTACTCCCAAAAAAGCCTTCTAGCCAAACCCAATGCTTTGTGATTTTTCACTGTGCTAGCATCTTTAGTGGGGGAAGGAGGCTCCCGAACAATGCTCAGGAATCCAGGCTCCCAATACTTGGAAGTGATTGAGGGATCATACGGGATATGATCTCGATATCGACTTGGGGCCTCCATGCACTCTACCCCCTGAGCTATCTTATTCTCTTTGTTTTGTGGCCACAGCAATTAGTTCTTAGCAGTCACTACTGGCAGTGCTCAGGGAACCATAACTCCTCTATTCTCTCTCATCCAAACTTTTTGTATTGGGGCCTCACCTGGTGGTACTTATCCTGGCTTTGCATTCAGGGATCACTTCTGACAGTGCTCAGAAAACTGACCACAAGTGATGCTGAGGACTTAGCATACTTTATTTGAATGCAAGGATAGCACCTTACCTGCTATGCTATCTCCCCAGCCCCAAAATACTACATTTAAAAAGGAAATAATCAAACCCAGGCCAGGTGTATGCCAGGCATACAAGCTGTAGGAACTGAGTGCAGGGCCCTATATATGCAAGACAAGTGTTGTACAGAGCCACATCTCTGGATTTTAATGCCCTAACTGTTGTATTGCCTCCTAGTCTCCTTTTTTGGGGGATAGAGGGCATCACACCCAGTGGTGCTCAGGGGTTACTCCTGGCTCTATACTCAGGAAATGTTCTGGGACCATATGGTATCCTGGGGTTGAACCTATGTTGGCCACATGCAAGGTAAGTACCCTAAGTACTATAACTGGTCCCTCAGTTTCACTTTTTAACATTTAGGCAAAGCACCCCCATTACGGAACATCTATACTATAAATTATGAAGCAGCTATAGTGACATGAATGATCTATACATTATTAAAGAATATGGTTAAAACAATGAGATATTTGTAAAACTAAAAGAAGTGAAACATTTATATAGTCATAAACTGGATACATACTCAGATTAAAAACAGTGGTTGCCTCTGTGTACAGAGAAAAATTATTAGGGTCAAGAGTAGAACTTTTTATTCTTTGTACCCCTCTATTTTGTAAAAGCTGTAGGAACTGAGTGCAGGGCCCTATATATGCAAGACAAGTGTTGTACAGAGCCGCATCTCTGGATTTTAATGCCCCTTTGTATTTTAATTTGTTTTATCCAGTGCCATCAGTTTTTTTTCTTATATACAGAGTAAAAAGCCCATCAATGTACAGCCATCAACTGAGAACCACTACCCATAATATTGTTGCCTTTAAGAATATATATGCTACCCTCAATTTCAGAATCTCCAGTGGTCTCATAATAATATCTTTCATGAAACCCCAAACTTCCTGCTTAGATTTACCTATGTTTTCCCTCCTTTGGGTTCCTGTATCATGGTAGAGAATGGTCTGCAGGAGATAGTACTCACACACCCAAACATCTGCTCATCTCAGCTTTCAAGTCTATACCTAAATGTTCCCTTCCCTTAAGCAGGCATGTCAAATACAACCTTCAGCCCTTCATAGAATATGTATATTATATATATATATTATATATATATATATAATATATATAATATTTCTGTTAGTTCAATGGGGTGGTCGAAAGCTTTGCATGCAGGACACTTCATTCCCAGCAAGCACTGCACGAGCCTCTTCAAAGCTATCTTCAGCACAAAACCAGTAGTGCCCACCTCCTCTTCCTTAACCAAAATAAAAAACCCTTCAGTTGGAGAGATACCATAAGGATTAAGACATATAACCTGCATGCTGCCCATCCTGCTTGGATCACTGGCACCACATGGGCTTTGAAGCATCTCTGGGTTGCAACTCTGGTCCCTACATGGGTGTGACTCTGGAGATACACAATCACCTGGGCACCTTTAAGCAGGAGAACTATGGAGCAGAGGCTGGAGTAACACATGGCATCCTTTAACCCCTGCAGCGAACAGCTGGGCTGATTCACTGAGAATAGCTGGAAGACCCCAATTCTTCCCAATCTCTGAGCCTAGCTTCCAGTTCCCGGTCTGAAACAGAGCAGAGTGAGTCTAACGTTTGAACTGTTTAAAACCCTAGCGCCTGAATACCTACTCCTCTAGTATAGTCTAGAGATAACTGTGAGATTTTATTTCACCTGTGGCTCTGGGAAAATCACTGAACACCTAAGAGACCTTGGTGGTGACACCTGCCTCCGGGAAGCTCTTTCCCTGTTAACTGCACTTTTCTCAACCAGATCACTGCGTTGAAAAACAAATACCCCATTGGGCCCAGGAGATAGCACAGTAGGCAGGGCGCTCAGCTTACGCGTGGTCGACCTGAGTTCGCCCCCAAACCCTGCCAGGAGTAATTCCTGAATGCAGAGCTAAGGGTAAGGTCTGAGCATCGCCAAATGTGGCCCTTTCCAAAAAAAGCAAATCCCGACCGCTTCAAACGCCTCTCGGCTTCAAGGTGCGTCCTGCGACAGGTCACAGACCTCAAAATATAAGACGTAAGCCTGTCTCTGAACCCCAACTCCAAGTTCCCAAAGTGGTTCCCTGGGAACCCCCTCTTCCCCAGCCAGGTGCGGGTAGGGCGGGATGGAGGACAGCGACAGAGTCGAGTCTTTTGGTTTGGCTAGGAGGCAGCAAATGCAGAGATGGGGTCGCTGGAACTCAGGCCACAGAAAAGAATTCCTGGGCCGGAGAGATAGCATGGAGGTAAGGCGTTTGCCCTGCATGCAGAAGGACGGCGGTTCGAATCCCGGCATCCCATAGGGTCCCCCGGGCCTGCTAGGAGCGATTTCTGAGCACAGAGCCAGAAGGAACCCCTAATTGAGCGCTGCAGGGTGTCACACCCCAAAAAGCAAAAAAGAAAACTCCTGGCCCCGCGGACCTTCGACCCCACCCCGGGCACTCACCCCGGAGTTGCACCCCACGTCTAGACCCAGTATCGGCCTCGTCTCGGGACTCCGGGGGAAGAGCCGGAGAAGCAGCTCCGGGGGCAGGAGACGGACACGCTGTTCGGGAGGGTGGAAGCGGGAGTAACAGAGGAAGTTTCCGAACGGGGCGGCCCCGGGTTTGAGAGCGGGCGGTTCCTCGCCCACCGCAGTCTCCTCGACGTCGGCGGCGGACGGCACCGTGGACGCCGCCATTAACCTCCGCGGAGCTTCGGCTTCCGCACGGAACCGGAAGTCGGGCCAGACTGCTCTTGCGCCTGCGCGGAACGCAAAGCATACTGGGAGATCCTTGGACTCTGCGCCTGCGCGGAGCGCTGTCAGAGCAGGTTGGCCCTTAACCACCGTCTAGGAGGATTTTAGGTTTTGTGTCTGATTTTGCAGATCGGGAATCAAGTGCAGGGAAGTTAAGTGACTTACACAAGCCGACGTAGTTTTGACTTAACTACCCAGAACTGTCTTGGTTGCTGGAATGTTGTTGATAAAGCTTGGTGTGACAACCTTTTATAAATAAATGCACTCAGTGAGGCCTAGAGAGTAGAAATTACTTGTTAAAAAAAAAAAAAAAAAGAAATTACTTGTTGAAGCACCATACAGTGAGAACAGTTTATCTCGTGGTTCCAGGAAAAGATAATAAGGAGGTACAAATCAGCTACCTCAGTGCTGTAAAAGACAGACTATGGCTCCTGTCAAGTGACATTGGTGGATAAAGGCAGTCGTAGACTAAATATGAGAACAAGGACAGCACCTGAAGATCCACTGTTAAGAATTACCAGAAATCTTAAAATCCTTTACCTAATGCCTGAGATATAGTACATGTGCCTTGTATTTGCATTGGTCTCCTATGTTGCATACACCTGCCTATCTGGTTAGTTCCCAAGCATCCTTTTGATCTCCAGAGCACTATCCTAATCACTGCTGAAAACATGGAAAAAACAAAACAAAACAAAAAACCCACTGGTTTGATCCATGTCACTGCAAAAACAAACAATAGACTCTATAGTCAGCTCTCATTCCTCTTCCACCTCAAAACTGAATCATATTTAAGTGACTATAAAGAATCATCCAAAATTGACTCATTTATATATTCATTTAAATATATTAACTTTTTGGGGGGGTTGGGCCACACCCGGTGACGCTCAGGAGTTACTCTGGGCTATGCACTCAGAAATTGCTCCTGGCTTGGGGGAACCATATGGGACACCAGGGGATTGAGCCACGGTCCGTCCTAGGCTAGCGCGGGCAAGGCTGATGCCTTACCGCTTGTACCACCTCTCCGGCCCTAAATATATTAACTTTTAAATAAAATTCTTATATTTCACTTATATAACAATCTAGAATAAATCATTCTAAATATTCTAAATAGATATTATAAAATATAATATAGAAGATAAACTGTCAGAATAAAATATAGGATATTTTCAGGACCACTGGTTTGATGGAGGATTCTTAGGCATTACACCCAAAACATAGTCCATCCAAGAAAAATGTTCAAAAAAATTGAACTTCTCTTGCCTGGCATGATAACTCAGGTCAAAACCAGGGCACATAGATGATGGAGCCTGACACTCTCACCCCCAAATGAACCAGCAATATAATATAGCACCATTTCTTCTTGCAAAGGCATACTAAAAAGGAGGCAATTTTACATATAGAAACAAGCTCTTAACTACTAGGGATAAGAATTCATACATTTTACAATACAGGGGCATCGCCCACCTTGAACATATGTCATGTGGACCCAATTTAGATTCCAGGAGAATGGACAGCAACAGTCCAACCCTGAGCCCTAGATCCCAGACATAGAACCAACACAGTTCTCAAGAGCTGCAGGAACCAAACTCCCTGTAGGACATTATTAATACTGCTCTGACATCAACATGTGCCAGTATTGATGTGACATCCTGACAATTAGGAAATAACAACAACTTGATCTAAGTAGGTTGTCTTACCTCACCATGACAAGATGAAATCAGAAGACATGTCATCCTTTGATATGTGCAAAAGCCAAGATCACTATCTACAGAAGATTGACTGTGACAATCATGACTGGGCAGAACCTGGGAACAATAAAAAAGACCCTAGTCTAGGCTTTGACCTATGACCTGTACAACAACCAAGGTCTCTAATTCCAGATGTCTGACGGAGACAACTACAACTGAGCAGATCTTCAGGAAACATAATGAGAGACTCTATCCTAGGCTCTGTCCTAGGATTGGTGCAAAAAACAAGACCACCAACTACAGAAGACTGATTAAAACAACAGTGATGAAACAGAACTTCTAGAACCATAAAGAAAGACTCCATCTTAGGCTACATCTTATGACCTGTGCAAATACCAAGTTCTCTAGCTACAGAGGCCTGATTTTATCATTCATGATGGAGTGGACAGTTTCCAGACACCACAAAAGGGCCTAGGGATAGTAAAAGAACATGTACGGAGCCTGTAGTTATTCCCATGACAGTATATTTCATGGGCGGAGAAACCCTGTACCTCTTAGGTCAAGGGAATTCCCTTTCTAATTTCCCCAATATTTACTGTGCCTATGCAAAAAAAAAAAAAAGCACAAAATAATTTTTTTGGTTTTGTTATTGTTTTTATTCCAGGACCATGATTATTGTATGGTTGCTGTCTTTATTGCTGTGGTGCTTTTCGAGGTTTTTTTTTCTTTGTATTGTTGTTATGTTTTTTTCTTCCTTTTTCCCTTTCTTCTCTTAAATTGATATTTATAGCCTCTAGAAGGACTCCTCCCATTTTTTGCTTGTTCAATTTTTGCCCCATCTTATCCTTTTCCTGCCCTCAAACAGAACCACATAACTTGAACCATCTTGTTCCTCCTCACAAATTGAGAGTGAATTAATGGAGGAAACCAAGACCAAACAGTCATATTAACATTAAGTAGAAATAAAAAATGATGGGCCTGGAGAGATAGCACAGCAGTGTTTGCCTTGCAAGCAGCCAATCCAGGACCAAAGGTGGTTGGTTTGAATCCCGGTGTCCCATATGGTCCCCCGTGCCTGCCAGGAGCTATTTCTGAGCAGACAGCCAGGAGTAAATCCTGAGCACAGCCGGGTGTGACCCAAAAAAACCAAAAAAAAAAAAAAAAAAAAGATCAGACTTAAACACCAAATTCAAAGCCAATGACAACAGAATCAATATCCAATCCACAACAAACTAGACACAGAAGGACCACTTATACTAGCAGCACCCCGAGGGAGATATGGGATGCATGCTGGGAACAGGGCTGGGGGAGGACAACATTAGTGGTGGGAATGCCCCTGATTCAATATCACTATGTACCTAAAATATTACTTTGAAAGATTTGTAATCCATTTTGGTCAAAATAAAAATTATTAAAAACAAAGGAAAAAAGTTTAAAAAGTTGGACTTCATCAATACTAAACACTTTTAATATGTGAACAATTATAAGTGAATGAAAAGCTACAGATCAGGGCCCGGAGAGATAGCACAGCGGCGTTTGCCTTGCAAGCAGCTGATCCAGGACCAAAGGTGGTTGGTTCGAATCCCGGTGTCCCATATGGTCCCCCATGCCTGCCAGGAGCTATTTCTGAGCAGACAGCCAGGAGTAACTCCTGAGCATCGCCGGGTGTGGCCCAAAAACCAAAAAAAAAAAAAAAAAAAAAGCTACAGATCAAACATATATTTGTAAAATATATATAATAAATTGTATGTAAAATATAACTTAAAAATCTATAGCAACCTGGAGCTGGAGTGGTGGCAAAAGTGGTAAGGTAGACGTCTATCTTGCCCGCGCTAGCCTAGGACTGACTGCCATTAGATCCCCCCAGCATCCCATATGGTCCCCCAAGCCAGGAGTGATATCTGAGTGCATAGCCAGGAGTACCCCTGTGCGCCACCGGGTGTTGCCCCCCCCCCAAAAAAACCAAAAACAAACAATTATAGCAAACAAAACTGTCGTCAGTGACTTAAGTGGGGAGGAGCAAGATGGCAACTGTAAGAAGGGAGTCTACAGTTTCCCTTTTTCCCCACCTTGATCACCCAAGAAAATGCCTTGGATAATTTAAGACTGAAGAGTCTGCTATGAGCATCTTCACATTACAGACCTTACCTCTCACCAGCCTGAGCACAGTTGAATTTTTTCCAATCTCCCCTTTGAGAGATGTTTAAAGAACTACACTGAGTGAAGTCCTCACTGTACTATTGCTCTAGCCCAAAAAATGACATTCTTTTTTTGAGAGGTCAAAAGAGACTGAGGGGGTGGAGATTCATATGATGTAAAGATTGAATCTTGGACTCACACACAAAGCATACACTCCAGCCTTCTGAACCATCTTTCTGGTGGATGTTCTTGTAGCATTTTGACATTTGTCTAATTATTTACTTGCACTTAACATCTATATGCGTGATTTCTGTGTCAAAAATATAAACATTTTTTACTGTTAAATTGTTTTTCAGAGTGTTTCTCAAACACAGATTTGATCTTATCACTCCTCAATTTAACCACCAGTAAGGATTTTATTGCCTACAGGGTCTATAATAGATCAATCACTTTTGCAGAGCATTGCTTAGTTCTTCATTACTTGATTCTTCTCAATGTTTCAGCATTATTTTCTCCTATCCCCTTCCATCCAATTTGTGTTCCCCACTACAACAGATGATTTGCCACTCACTAATGCATTATAACATTCCATGTTACTGTGCTCAAGATGTTATCTTCATAAAAGGCTCTTGTCCTTTGCTGCTTCTGCAGAATTTTCTCATTCTTAAGTCTCATCTCCAAAGTCTGCAAGACTTTTTTTCTAACTCTATCAGCAAGACTCTTACACAGTTGCTTCCTGTCCTGTACATATTATTCTGTTGAGTTCCATGAGGACAACCTTTACTTGAAAGTTTAAAAGTGAAGGACATGGGGCTGGAGAGATAACACAGCGGTGTTTGCCTTGCAAGCAGCCGATCCAGGACCTAAGGTGGTTGGTTCGAATCTCGGTGACTCATACGGTCCCCCATGCCTGCCAGGAGCTACTTCTGAGCAGACAGCCAGGATTAACCCCTGAGCGCTGCTGGGTGTGGCCCAAAAACCAAAAACCAAAAAAATAAAAAAAAGTGAAGGACATGTGCTCTTTTGTTATTGTTGTTGTTTGGTTTTATTAGGGATCAAACAGGCAAGACTATTGTTCTACCTCTAAGCACTGAACCACATGTCTGATCCAATATATACTTTCTTCTTCTTCTTCTTCTTCTTCTTCTTCTTCTTCTTCTTCTTCTTCTTCTTCTTCTTCTTCTTCTTCTTCTTCTTCTTCTTCTTCTTCTTCTTCTTCTTCTTCTTCTTCTTCTTCTTCTTCTTCTTCTTTTTGGTTTTTGGGTCACACCCGGCAGTGCTCAGGGGTTACTCCTGACTCTATGCTCAGAAATCACTCCTGGCAGGCTTGGGGACCATATGGAATGCTGGGATTCGAACCACCATCCTTCTGCATGCAAGGCAAATGCCTTACCTCCATGCTATCTCTCTGGCTCTATATACTTTTTTTTTGCCTGAATGGTATTTGTCATTTTGAGAATCAGAATATTTGTATTTTCTTTTTCAATTCTTTTTTTTCTTTCTATTTTGAACCACATCAGTGGTGCTCAGGCTTACTCCTTGTTCTGTGCTCAGGGATCACTCCTGGCAGTACTTGGGAGAACCATATGTAGTGCTAGGGACTGGAATTGGGTCAGTTGCATGTAAAATAAGCCCCTGTATTGCTGTAATATCTTTCCAGCCCACTCTGATCTTATTTTGGAGAAATATTCCTTATGCCCTTCACTTTCTTCACCTTTGGGGACTTGGGTTCTTTCAATCCTTGCATTCCACCCCACTCAAAGTCCAGAGGGAGCTTCTGTTTGTTTTTGTTTTGAGACAATACCAGCTATGTTCCAAGTGCTACTCCTGGCTAGTGTTCAGGGGACCATATGGTACCAGGGCTCTCAACCTAGACCTCTAGCATGCAAAGTATGTGCACTAGCACTTTGCACTATGTCTCCACCAAATACTTTCGAATCAAGAAGTACCAATCAAAGTTAACCAGAACTTCTGCTCAAATTATGTGTCCAGAAAATGCTTGTGACCTATACTTAGCACTTCCAGCATGTTACTTTGGTCAAAGACATTATATATGAGTTTTTCTCCTGTGGGGTATTACCTGGGCACCTCCAGTGGTTTGGGGGCCTTAAGAATTATACCTGGTTAATGTTTGGGTGACTATGTGGTGCAGGGGTGAAATGAAGTCAGCTACAAGTAAGGCAAATTTTTTAACCTCTCTACTATCTCTCTAGCCCTTACGATAATTATTTTAATTGTTAATTTGTTTTAATAAACCAAGGAACAATGAGTTATTTTTATGATCATTATTTCAAACTATTCCATTCTGTCCTTTGGCCTAATACAAAACATGTTCATTACTCCCAAAATGTGTAAAATTCTCATAATAACAACAGGCCAGACTTAAAGTCCAGAATAGCATCTAAGTTAACTCTGGTCATATGAAGCTTCTTGGATTTGGTTGTTTAGGTTCATCTTTCCTTAATCTGAAGACCTTAGAGCTAAAGAAACTAATTTATTTGAGTCCCTAACACATTCACATGCACACACATTGCAAAATGTGGCATAGAACAATTACACTAGAGACTGGTTCTGAGTGGGAAACTAAAAGGCCCATCAGAGACACTCTTAGTTCCCGTGGGGCAGGTTGTTAGTTTTTTGCGTAGAGCCTAATACTTTTCCTTGAAACAATTGTCTGTGGTTCTGAACTCCATCATCTTTGCATGTTGACTGTACCTTTGGAGTCCCCTTATTTTTCATAGGAAATAGCCTTATTTCAACTTGGTTATTTCCACTGTCACTTCCTTCCCCCTGGAGTTCTAGAATCCACAGGATTCTCTATTTTTTCTTTATTTAAATTTTTGGGCCACACCTGGTGACACTCAGGGGTTACTCCTGTCCAGGGGTGGGCCACAGAGCTGCATGCCTACAGCAGGGCTGATAGCAGGGGGTGGGGAGTGGTATCACTTAAACATTTTAATTGGCTATTAATTTTCACAAATATATGTTTTACATTGTTAAGTGGAAAAGTTCTTTTTTTCCTTCAGATTGACAACTAACTGTGTGATCCTGTATATAGCATTAAGATAAGAAAAAATGTATGCAGTGCTATATTTGTTTTAAATGTGGTGATGATTTTGTGGCTCCCAGGTATTTTTTTCCCCTTCGGAAACAAGTCCAAGTGACTCTTTATGTCTTAAAGGTTGCCAACCTCTACTCCTGGCGATGCGCTCAGAAATCGCTCCTGGCTTGGGGGACCATAGGACGCTGGGGGATTGAACCACGGTCAGTCCTAGATCAGCTGCTTGCCAGGCAAGCACCCTACCGCTGCACCACTGCTCCAGCCCCTTGACTCTCCATTTTTTTGTTGTTCTGTTCCTGTTGGTTTGAGCTGGTAGGACTTTTGAAATACAAAATCTTTAATACTCTGTGCTCTTTCTATGAGTGTTATTGCAATAGCAATAGCAATAGCAATAGCACAGCAGGTAGGATGTTGCTTTGCACACAGTCCAACTCGGGTTCAATCCCCAGCATCCCGTATGGTCTCCCGAGCCCACTAGGAGTGATTTCCAAGTGCAGAGCCAGGAAGAAACCCCTGAACACTGCCAGGTGTGGCCCCAAATAAGCAAGCAAAAAGTCAGCCCTTATAAATGTCTTAATAAAGGTCTCCTTATTGGACTCCCAGTAAGTCCTGAAGGGGGAAATTTCTCTGACCCTCAGAAGCTCTACTGTTTAGTGGATTGACAAAGAATGCTTGTAAGATGTTGGGAAAACAATCCCTCTAAGAAGTCTGAGCCCACTTGAGCTTTCTGAGTTCTTATCAAAGGATTTCTTTTCTTCCCTTTTAGTTTCCTCTTTACGCAGAGACTGTGTTTACCTCAGTGTCCTAGATTTGACTTTTTCCCTGAAACTTTTTAATACTTTGAGAATTCTTTGCTTGTGAGAAGGACTGTCCTGATTCTTTTACACTTTCAAGTTTTGTTTAAAAATAGAACAAATATTTCTGCAGCTTTTCTCTGACTGTTTCTTATGATACAAGGTCAAATAAGCCAATACATACTTTCAACATTTGACCTAGAAATCTTAGTCAGATCCACCAATTCATGAGCCCTTCTGCTTTTCTCATCAGCACCGATAAAAATTTTTGCCAAACTTTCTATTACAATGTAACAAGGGTCTGTGTTCTTCCAGGTTTATTGTCCACAATATTCCTTTGAACTCTGCCTGCAGTCACGTACAGCCCTTCCAGTTTCCCCTGCAGACTTCCTGAGGTCTGTCAGCTGTGGAACCACTTGGGCCCAGACCAGTGTTGTGAGTTGTAAGTCCTATAGCTCCTCTCTTCCACCTAGCAAATCCTGCTCCAGTCTTCTCTTGCTGCTTAGTAAGAGGAAGTCAAACTTAGAAGCACAAAACAACACTCATTTATTTTATTATGCCTATAGATTGTGGATTAGGAATTTGGGCAGAAGTGGTTTGTCAATGCTTCAGGCCTCACTTGGGAAGACTTTAAAGTCTGGAAGCTGGAAGTGCTGAAGGTAGATTCTACTTTAAAACAGCTTCTACTGAGATGAGGATGTGGTTCTGCTGAAGGGCAATAACCCTATTAATGTGAGAATGTGGGGAAACTGAGGTATGGGACACTAAACCCTCTCTGTTCTAACCCCCTGTCCATATCCTGTCCCAGAGAAAAGCAGCTGCTGCCTGGATGTGTTTTCATATCCTTTAATGCATTGGATAGAAATTCATGCCCCTGATGCTCTTTCTTTTTTTTTTTTTTTTTTTTTTGTAGTTTTTGGGTCACACCCGGCAGTGCTCAGGGGTTATTCCTGGCTCCAGGCTCAGAAATTGCTCCTGGCAGGCACGAGGGACCATATGGGGCGCCGGGATTTGAACCGATGACCTCCTGCATGAAAGGCAAACGCCTTACCTCCATGCTATCTCTCCGGCCCCCCTGATGCTCTTTCTTACGGTTTCATTGCACACAGTTGTCTTTTGTTTTGCTTCTAATCTTGTGCTTAATACCCGGTATACAATGTATACATTATATACCCTGTATACACTCCTGAGGCACCGGATCTTTCCATGGTCTGCAACAGCTGGCCTTTCTGTCAATAAACTATAAACACACGTCTTCTACTGCTAGAGTCCACAATCTTTTTTTTTTTTTTTTTTTGCCACACTTGGCAATGCTCAGGGGTTATTCTTGGCTCCGCACTCAGAAATTACTCCTGGCAGGCTCCAGGAAACATATGGGACCATATGGGTTGAACCCAGGTTGGCAGTGTGCAAGGCAAATGCCCTACCTGCTGATCTATTACTCTGCCCCCCACCCAATTTTCTTTGGAATCAGTAATCACACACAGACTTCAAAGGTTTAGGTTTGCATATATGGAGGTCCTGAATTTGATATCTGGTAATAAAAAAAAAACCAACCTCAAACCAAAATGACTTCTCTCAACTGGCAGCCTCCTCTAACACAGAGGAATAGGAGCTAACAAGCAGTAGAGAGAGGGTCAGGGTGAAGCTCACAGCTTTGGACGATATTATTTTTTCTTTAAGAAAAGGAAGCAGAACCCTTGGAGAGATATGTTAAAAGGAGACAGAAAAGGAAAGATAAGAATGCTTCCTCCTCCTCCTCCTCCTCCTCCTCCTCCTCCTTCTTCTGCATGCCTTCTGCATGCAAGGCAAATGCCTTACCTCCATGCTATCTCTCCCACCTCCTCCTCCTCTTTCTTCTCCTCTTCCTCCTCCTCCTCCTCCTTCTCCTTCTCCTCCTCCTCTTTCTTCTTCTCCTTCTCCTCCTCTTTCTTCTTCTTCTTCTTCTTCTTCTTCTTCTTCTTCTTCTTCTTCTTCTATTATTATTTCTTCTTCTTCTTCTTCTTCTTCTTCTTCTTCTTTCTTCTTCTTCTTCTTCTTCTTCTTCTTCTTCTTCTTCTTCTTCTTCTTCTTCTTCTTCTTCTTCTTCTCTTCCTCTTTTTCCTCCTCCTTTTTAAATTCACAAGATTTACAAAGCTATTGATGGCAGAGGTACAGGTATTGGATTTTCCAGCTCCAACCCCACTCCCAGCATTATATTCTGGCATCATATTCTGATAAGTCATCTAATCTGTGTCTGTTGTGGCAGCCCAAAGGCTGGGATGAAAGTAGAATAGGAGGGGACTGGAGGGCTGCTTGGAAGGTAGAGGGGGACTGGAGGGCCCCTTGGAAGAACAAGGGAGCTCAAAGTCATTCTTTACCTTTCTGTACCATTTCCTTTCCCATCTATTGATTTCTCAGCGACTCCCCAAGTTCAAGAGCCCTGCAGACCCTGTCTTATATGCAGGGTCTGCAGGGCTCTTGAACTTCTGCTTTGTCTCTGCAGAAAGTCCCAACTCATGTCTGTTCTTTCTCCTCTTCCTGTAGAATTCATAGCCGAACTGTGTCAGATGTACCCTGCTCTGTGGGATATTTCCCTTCCACATACTGCCCTCAACCCCCAGGTTCTTAGAGGAAGTTGGCTCTATATTTATCATTCCTGTGCCTTCTAAGGTATTGGGGGGGGGGAGCTAGCATTGACAGGTGAAACAAATCAGGAGGCTGTAGAGGAGGGCTAAGCCCCCCACCTGGGGCCAGCAGGGGGTTCCCTCAGCTTTGGTGGAAGTGAGCTGTGTTGATGGAAAGCACAGGTACAATGAACCCACACAAAGGAAGCCTTATTACTGACAGATCCCAAAAATAGGATGGAATGACAATGAAGGTGGAAGGCCACCCTCAATTCCAGTTCATATTGACCAGGAGAGGAGAGTAGCACGTGTTACTTAGAAAGTGATTGGAGTGAGGGTCCCTATCTTTGTGTGGGCTCAATCCTACAAAGTTACTTGTAAAAGTGCTCCAAAGAAAGTAAACTGGCATGCATGGTGCATAGTGCAGATGGCTTGACACAGGGTCAATTTGGCTATTAGACTTGAAATGTCTGGACCAATCTCAAAGAACTATTTTTCTTCCTGTACATCTCATACACTAACTCATGAAGATGGACAAGTCACTGAACCCTCTGCTTCTTAGTTTCCCTTAAGGTAGAATATGATGGAGAGAATGAATTCATTTACTCACTTTCATTTATTCATTAGCATCAATCACTCAAAATATTGACTATTGATCATAAGTCCTATGAATTTAAGGGTGGACAAGACAATTCATACTTTCAAGGAACACAAGTTTTCAAGGAGACAGGACAGGAATAGGGTGACACAGGGAAGGGCTCTGAAAGTGGCCAGAGCACTCAGGGAAAGATTGGGGCTTTGGTGTGAGAAGATCCTCTGAAAGCCTCTGTTTTGGGGTAATTTTTACTCGTGCCACACAGGTTTTCTTTCCCATGCAATATATTTGAAGTCAAAATAAGAATCTTTTTGGGCTCAGGGACAGCTCAGAGGCAAAGTACCTTGAAGCCATGCAACGATGATTTCATGTTTGCAGAGATGGTTCCATTTCTGGCACCACCCAACCACGGCACTGCATTTGGCATCCCCAACAGTGATAATGTGGCCCCACCAGAAACCACAGTAACCACAGAGGAAAAGGGAATGAAAAAGTATCTTCTGGAAAACTTTTAAAGAACAGGGCACGAAATGGGCCATAGCAATAGTATAACAGCTATGGCACTTGCCTTGTGCATGGCTGACGTGGATTTGAATCCCAGCACCACGTACAGTCTTCTAGCACCACCAGGAGTGATCTCTGAGCATAAGCCAGGAGTAAGTCTTGAGCACCACTAGGTGTGGCCCAAACTAGAAAAAGCAGTGGGAGAGGAGGAAGAGGAAGAGGAGGATGAGGAGGAGGAAGAGGAGGGGGAGGAGGATGACAACAACAACAATAACATCAACAACAACAACTAGGCACAAAAAGCCAGTCTTCAAGAACTCCCCCCTAAGGAGGAGCTCCCTATAAGGCTGGAACAGGCTCAAACCATGGATCTCCACCAGGGTCCATATCCCTAGAGGACCAGAGTGCTTCTTTCCAAGGTCTTTTTGAAGGTGGTATTTTTTTGGTTTTTGGGCCACACCCAGCAGCACTCAGGGGTTACTCCTGGCTCTATGCTCAGAAATCGCCCCTGGTAGGCACAGGGGACCATATGAGATGCCGGGATTCGAACCACTGTCCTGCATGAAAGGCAAATGCCTTACATCCATGCTATCTCGCTGGCCCCGAAGATTTATTTTTTGATTGCTATTCTTATGTTTTTAATTTTTGTTTTGTTCTTTTGGGGGCACATTTGGTGGTGCTCAGGAGTTACTCCTGACTGATTCAGGTGATTATATGGAATGCCAGAGATCAAACCTGGGTTAGCAGCATGTAAGACAAATATGTCTCCTATTGTGCTGTTACTGTGGTCCTGATTGTTTTAAAATTTTTTACCTTTTGTTTATACTTCAAAATTTTGAGAGCATAACTTTCTGTTTTTTATTTTTTAATTTTGGGCAACGCCCAGCAGAGCTCAGGGAGCATTCCTGGTGTAGCTCTGTGGGAAATATGTGGTATGAAGGACTGAACTGGAGTTCTGCATGAAAGAACAATTTCATTTTTTGTTTGTTTGTTTTTGGGCCACACCTGGTGGTGCTCAGGGGTTACTCCTAGCTCTGTACTCAGAAATTGCTCCTGGAAGGCTCGGAGGACCAAATGGGATGCCGGAGATTGAACCCAAATCTGTCCTGGGTCATCCTCGTGCAAGGCAAATGCTCTACCGCTGCGCTATCACTCTGGCTCCAAAGGTAAGTTCTTTAACCACTCTGAACTATTTCTTCAGCCTCTTCACACATTTCTGTGCATGTGAATCACAACACCTAACATCCGAGAAGACTCCTTCCTCCTCTGCAGTTTGAGGCACATGCCTAGCTTTACATGTAGCTACCTGAGAAGTGGCTGTGGTTTGAGTCAGTCCTGGTGCATCAGAGTGAAGCTTCCCACACATGCAGCTAAGCCAAACATGGTGAAAAGCAAAAGGCAAAGGAATGATTAGAATGTAATGATTACTTTTATTTTCATCTTCTGTTGGTCACAAACCTGGACCGGGAAGGTGAAGCCAAGGAAAAGGGACAGGCAAGTACCCTGGGAAACGGGAAGAGCTGAGGCTGGGGTACATCTCTGCTCTTGAACATTGAGGAGAAAGCTCTGGGCCCTGGCATCAGGGGTTGTTTTCAGAAAGTAGGTAAACAGTGTCTGAAAGGTGCAACAAAGGTTGGATCTCTGTCCTTTTGCTCCATAGACCAAGTTCTGCTTTTCTCTAGATATCCACCAGAGGGCAGCAAAATACCCGTGTAAAAGCTCAGTCAGTCCCCGGAGAGGGCCGCAATCCTGTGCTTTCTCTTCAGGCATGCACAGAATGGGGAGGCAGAGGCTTTAAAAGTTTCAGGGTCACACCTGGCAATGCTCAGGGCATATTCCTGACTCTTCACTCAGGGATTACTCCTAGTGGGGGCTTGAACCTAGGTTGGCTGGGTGCAAGGGAAGTTCGCTACCTGCTGGGAAGGGAGAGCTTTTTGGAATGTCGGTCTCATCCTGACTCCTGGGAGAAAGAAAGGATGGAAGAACCAACGTTCCTGGGGCTCCCCCAAGTGATATTAGAGTTGCACATGACCTTGGGTTTGGTGTAGGAGATTAAGGACTCCAGGGGCCTTAATCTGTGGTTGCTATCTCCAGGGGGGACCACTGACCTCCAGATTCAAATGATCAGATTCCTGGCAGCCTCTAGCTGCATAAAACTCGACCTATTCTTCCCAGAACCTAGCCCCTCCCCTACCAATAATGGAAGGGCCAGCAGGCTCCTTCCTCCTCTTCAGTTTGAGGCACCTGCCTAGCTTCGGTTTCTGGGTGTTTGTAATCCTGCATTCCTATTCCCCACCCTTCATCTTCTAAGACTCATTCAGGTGTTCCTGAGACTCCTCATGGAGAATGCAGATGGGGCTCAGGGGCTTCAGCCCTGGCTGAGGTGGAGGAAGGCTCAGAGCATCCCAGACCCCTGCAGGGGATTCTGAGGGCACATTGGTGTCTCTCCCACGTTTATGGATGAAGGCTTACCTCCTCCCTCAAGCTTTTGAAGTGCAGCCTTGGATGAACTTCCCTGCCCCCCCTTTTTTGCATAAACCTTCCAATGAGGAGGAAGGACTTACACAAGTGGATTCTGGGAAGTAAGACTGATACCCAGGCTGAGAATAGTAGGGTAAAGTGTGGGGAGCAAATTCTTCCAGAACTGGGACCAGGGAGAGAAATTGAGGAGGCAAAGAGGAGAGGCAGCTCCTGGATCCTGAGGCCTGGAAACTGGGGATCCCCTCCCTGCCCTGGCCTGTCTTGCATTAGGAATTGGTAGCTCAAATCTACAGGTACAAGCAGCTCCCACTACACACCACCAACCTCCTAGCTGTGCAGTGGGACTATGACCTTGTGTCTGGGGGTATGATTAAGAGTGAAGCTGTAGGGATGGTGAGAACAACACACCCATCAGGCAGGAGCCCTTCAGCTCTGGCTCTGTCCAGGGGACATGAATGATGGTTGCACCCACTGCCTTCAGACAGCACAAAGGGGTGCCCTTCTTCCCCCCCCCCCCCACTCCCAAAGCCTTTTTCTGACACGAAATACCTGAACCTGTTTCCTAAATACCCAGGACAGAACATGGATCCAGAGCTTCTGCAATATTTTTTCAAAGCTGGAAATAGGAAGGGTGGAGCAGAGGAGAGAAGATGAATGACAGAAGGAGGCAGCACCTCCAGCAATGGGAGGGTCACAGCCCTGGGGAGAGGCCCCGGGAGGTTCTGGGTATTCTCTGTTTGCATCCAGTAACTTTCCACTAGCCCTGAGCTGGCTTCAAGAAGGTACTGGCTGCATGCTCCCCAGGTGTGGCCCCTGATCCCCTCCCGACTCTGGCTGGGGCCTGCAGTGGCTGCGTGGCTGACATACCTGGCCTGAGATCTCAGCTGCCTGGAGGCTGATAAGGAGGCTGGACCTCATCACATGGAGCAGCTGGAAGCATTGGCCCTGGCTGTTAGCATCAGCTGGGCAGCCTCCAAATTGAACTGATTAGGTGATAAGGAGTGGAGGGGGTGCAGGACTCTGAGCTGAGCTACCGAGCAGCCAGAGAAAGGGCCAGGGGAAATACCAACTGGGGCCCAGGACACCAGCTGGGGAGCAGTCAGCTAATGGCTGCAGGTGGGGGAGGGCTCAGGAAACATGCAGAAAGGCCTGGGGAAGGTGGCTGGCAGGCAGGATTCCCTAGAAGTGGGGCTGGCTCAGCTCCAATGACCCTCCTGGTTGGGGAACATCCGCCATCCAAGGCACAGGCCTGTGAAGTTAGAGGTTGCATCTCTGCCCTGAGCCTAGCTGTGGGCTCCTTCAAATGAAAGTCAAAGTACAGCCTTGCTCTCTAGCCTTGAAGCCAGAGGACAGCAGTCCCTACATAGGAGCAGGGTTCTCCAGCCCCCACCTTCTGCCACAACAAGCTCAAGTCATGACTCAGAAGGGTAAACTGAGTCCAGTGCTGATGGCACTTCTCCCTGCTCTCCATGGGCCCTGGGGAGGTCCCATGCTGAGAACAAGCCATTGAGGTCTGAGCAGCCTCCCCTCACCCTGAGGAACCCTTAGTCCCCTTCCTCAGACTGTCAATGCTTGCCCTGGAGGGAATGTGGTGTGCACTGGAGAACCTGTGGCATGTCCTAAGGTGCCATAACAGTGACAGTCATAGGAGGAATCATGGGTCAGGGGCATGTCTCAGCCAGGTATCTTGGTTTTTTTTTCCACATGTGAGATCCTGTGGGGCCCCTTCCACTCATTCCTGAGGTCCTCTGACCCAGAAGGGCCTCTGCCTTCCTGTTCTAGAGTATGGGGCTACGTACAGGCAGGGCAGCCAAAGCTGGTGTGACCTTTGGCCCCTCATGGCTGAGGATGGGGTGGGGCTAAGGGGAGGTGCAGGCAGCCACAGGCTGGGCAGCAGCTAGTTTATCTGTGGGCTTGCAGGGGCCAGGGGATCCACGAACCAGCAAGGGGCATTCTCTGAAGGGAGGAGGAAACATGGGAGGGCGCCTCAGTCCCGGTTGGTGCCAAAGAGCTGTAGGAAGAAGGTGAAGATATAGATGATATCCAGATAAATGTTGAGGGCTCCAAAAATGTACTCCTCAGGGCTCAGTGAGTGGCGGCGGTTGCCCATCAGCAACTGGGTGTCAAATGCCAAGAACTGAAAGAGAGGAAGGTTAGAAGGTCAAGAAGGGGCCGGCGTGGTGGCGCTAGAGGTAAGGTGTCTGCCTTGCCAGCGCTAGCCTAGGACAGACCTCGGTTCAATCCCCCGGCATCCCATATGGTCCCCCAAGCCAGGAACGACTTCTGAGCGCATAGCCAGGAGGAACCCCTGAGCGTTACTGGGTGTGGCCCAAAAAACAAAAACAAAAATAAAAAAACAAAACAAAGCAAAAAAAGAAGGTCAAGATGCTCCACAACACCAACCAAGTGGCCCTAGGTCAGTTTGCTACCATTCACCCTTCTGTGACAACCCCGATCAGAAGTGTTCCCAAACCTTCCGTTCTGATTCAACACCTACTCAATGTGTAGCTCCTTTCTGCCAGGCACAGAGACCCCAAAGGAGACAGATAAGCTCTCAAGCCTAGAACAGTCTAGCAGGAGTTTAGGTATGTAACTAAAGGAATTATGGAGGGGGTATCGGGGATACCTGGGCATGGGGGGGGTAGTTAGGTAAGGCTTCCTAGAGGACGAGACCATCAATCAAAAGCCTAGTCTTCCTGTTCTTCTCTTGTTTGCCTTAGAGGATCAGCACAGGCATGGGTGAGGAAACTGACCTTTGTCATATGCTTTACAGACATGAGCCCACTTACGTTGATACTATGCCTGCTGTGGAAGGATTTCATCTTTCCTAGGAGGAAACCAAGGCTGCAGATGCAAAACTTCATGGATAGGTTCACCACTGTTGTCACAGTAAATTCTACATTTTTCTAACAGGGTCCCCTTCTTCAGGGCCTCCTTATGTCCTGTCACCCTAGAAAACTCCCTTTCACCCTGCAAACCCCAAATAACTGTCAGCTCACTAGGACATAGGGACACAACTGGGAAGTGGCAAGCCAGAGTTAGGACTCCAGTCTGCAGACTCCAGAGAACCCTCACACCTCACCATTATGCTCTGTTAACATGTCTTTCTGGTACCCTTCCTTGTTTCTCAGCCTCATAGACTCCTCAGAGATAGCAGCCAGGCTTCCCACCTGCTGCATCCATTTCTGTTCCTCCTACTGAACTCCCTGGGTTTAGGCGAAGGGAGCAGAGTCTCCTAGAATTCCTCCCCCCCCACCCCCCGAACAGTATATGATTCCTAACGGTCATGGAGGGCTGCTCAGGGAAAAGTGACCAGAAATGGCAGACTCAAGTTAATAACCATTGGACACTAGGAGACTAGCATTCTCAGAATCAATTCACATATTTTTCTCTTCATATTTTGGGCCAGATTGATGTTGGGGTTGCTCCCAGTGGTACTGGAGGGAGGGTACTTTTTGGTACTGATAATTAAACCTAAGCTTCCTGCATGCAAAGCATGAACTCTAATCCTTTGAGGAAGCTCCCTGACCCTCAATTCATATTCATGCTAACCAGACTTTTCCAAGTTCTTCTATCATTTTGGCCTTTATGAACATTAACTCTAGGACTAGTTAATAGCTAGGGTAGGAGTGGGTGTGAAGAGCTGCAGAGACAGGGAGAAAGGAACATGGGTTTGCCTTAGTGGAGGATACTTATAATGACAGAAAAAATATAAAAAGGGCAGAAGGGCTAGGCCAGACGATGCTTAACTGGGTTTACAAGAGAAGCAGGAATTTTCTAAGCTGATAAGGCATAGGGGATTCCTGGAGATGAGAGCTCCCCAGGGAAGGTGAGATTGGGGTAACAGGAGCAGCAAGGGGGAAGATAAGGCCCAGGGGAGAGGCTGAGCTTGCTAAGGAATTTGTGTTTCAACTGGAGGCTGGGGTACATTTAGCTCCCCTTACTGCCCCCAGTTCCTTAGATGCAGCTTCCTGGACTCTTTCTCAGAGCCAATTCCATATCTCAGAGCCAATGCCCCAGAGCCTAGAGGTCACAGTTTTGAGAGGAGCAACTCCAGCTTGTGAAACCTTAAAGCAAGTCCCGCTGCAAAGTAGATAGGGGTTGATGTCGAGAATGGACTTGAAAGTCAGACTATCCTGGAGTCCAGGACTTAGCACCATTCCTCACTAGCACTAAGGCCCCACCAGGTACCCTGAGTCTCTGAGCTGGGAGCCCCTGCCAGGAAGGGGAGCAGCATGTGGGCCTCCTGGGGTTGTACTGAGCAAGTACCTGATGCGTGCTGCATGGAGAGAACAGTGAATAGGAACTTTTGGGAGCGTGGTTCTGTGAGCTGCTTCCCAGAAACACACAGAACATGTGTCAGCTGCTGCTGGGACCTGTTGTCTCCCACGGCTCATTCAAGAGACAGAATGTAACTAGGAAAAGCTGTAAGGGCCTAGCAGAGGGAAAAGTCAAAGCCACAGGCCTACAGAGTGGAGAAAGTGGAATTGAGCACTGGGAATCCCTGCAAGCTGCCACCCACCTGGCCCCATGTCCTCATCTATGAATGGGTGTAAGACAGCATGAGTGTCATAAACTCTTGTGTTCTCTGGGAAGCCTCCACTCCATACCATTCTGCTGCTCCTGAATTTAATTTGCACTTGAAAGTGAATTTCCTTCTGCTGAGAGAAGGAGCAAGGAGAGAAGCCAACTCAAAAGCTAGAGGCTTGCCGCTGCCAGCATTAGTTAATAAATTGCTGATCTGGCTTATCAGTCAGTAGTTTGCTTGGTTGAATTCCCAGAGCCTGGTCACCCCTGAGTGAGCTAATCAAATGGAATCTCTCAACCTAGAAGGCTTGAACCTAAGCAGGTCTAGAAGTGGCCCCTTTCACAAAGTACCACCCAGGATGACTCCTAGAACAGCCAGCTGGCTCTTCTCTTGGAGGAAAGAGGATGAAATCATTTCTGCCTCTTCCCTTGGTCAGTGGCCACTAGTGCTTATCTACTATAGACTGTAGTATGCCCCCAACATGAATCTCACTGCCCAGAACATCACCACAGCCTCATGCCTAAGAGTCTCCAGAAGGCTGTCATTGCTTTAGTCCCAGTCAGATTAACTGAATATCATATTCTAGGGCACCCACTTCACAGATTTGACTGTAATGCAAGTCAAAGACCTCTCAGAGATTACATGCTGAGCATGGTTCATCATAGGGAAAAATATGAACTCATCTTTAGTACTGGTCGGATGCTTTGCTAATGTCTCAGTTGAGAGCAGCTATGTTGGTTAGCATTTAGTTGGAAGAGAGCTAACCCTAAAAGAACAGCAGCCAGTTGATGATCCCTCACAGGAGGGCAAGAAGAAAACTCCATTCAGTGCTGACTTTGCATGCAGGAAGACCAGGTTCAACCCCAGCATTTCATATTCTCCTGATCTCTCCCAGGAGTGACTCTTCCAAATACAGAGCAGTAAGTAGTCCCGAAAACTGACAAGAATGTTCCCAAAACAAAGCAAACAACCTACAGGGTGAGCACAAGAGATAGTGGTAGAGACAGGACCAGGACTAGGTGATGTTAGATCTCTACTGTAATTTCACACTAGAATCCTCAACTCTGGGAACTGGATGTTATAACCCTAGTTTGCACTTGAGAAAGGACTATCAGTGCAATAAGTGACCAGGTAAATAGCCATTTATTTACCTGGGGGCTGGAATCAGATAATTTGCCTCCTATTTTGACTGAGATGGGGTAGAGTGGGTTTGTGAAAAGGGAGGTTAAGGACAGAGAGTGGAGGACACAAGCAGGCTTTCATGCTCACACTTTTGAATAGAGTTGGTGCTAGTCAGGATGCCCTGGCCAATGCTTGGGTCTGACCCTGCTGAGTTCAGGACCAAGTCTTTTGTTAGTTGTCCTCCCAGAGATGATGCTGACTGGCTCTGAGGGCACCATGCCAGGGAAAGGCCCACTTAGAGCCACCAGCAAATAGGCACTATGAAAAAATAGCTAGGCTTGCAGGGTTTTGAATCAGCATAAAACATAGCACACCCGGATCTGTTATACAGAAATACCAGTGTGATTAGCTGTGGACTACAGTGCTGCTTCTGATAATTCAAACAACCAAGTAGGGGCTGTTTAAATTACCTGTGGACACAGAGGCAGCAACAATTCTGATACAAGCCATTCTGAGAAGTTATAGGAAACTGCATCATTTGATCCCCTTTATATAATAAAACTTGCAAAACTCTATACTATAGGAACCTAGCTAGCAAATATTTAAAAAATCTCCTACAGGGACAAAAGTGATAGCACAGTGGGTTAGGGCATTTGCCTTGCATGTGGCTGACCCAGGTTTAATCCCAGTATGTCAAATGGCCCCCCCAAAGCCTGCCAAGAGTGAGCCAGAAATAACTCTGGAGTGCCACTGGGTGTGGCCCAAAAACAAACAAACAAAATGCTCCTAGAAATGTCTGCAAAGAAATAAAGCTGAGCACAGTACTTCCCACTTGTGGAAGGCAGAGAGGACCTGGCTTTACCTGTGCTTTTTAAGATTTCAAGAAACAGATTAGGGGCCAGAACAATAGCATAGCAGGTAAGGCATTTGCCTTGCATGAGGCCAACCTGGGTTCAGTCCCTGGCATCCCATACGGTCCACCTGAGCCTCCTAGGAGTAATTTCTGGACACAGAGCCAGGAGTAACCCCTGAGCATGGCCAGGTGAGCCCCCAAAAAGAAACAGAATAGATGAAGGTATATGATTTAAAGATATTTTAAAAGGAAAGGGCTAAAGTAACACAAAAGTAGGGTTTATAAATTCTTTCAATAATTATTTGTATGGGGTGAGGGGCAGAGATTGGGCCACATCTGGTAGTACTCAGGGTTTATTCCTGCTGGGGACCAAACATGGTGCCTAGGATCAAACCTGGGTTAGCCACATTCAAGGCAAGCACTGTATGTCTATACTATTTCTCTGGCCCCTGTTTTTATCTCCAGTTATTATTAAAGAAGCCTTCCTATCACACAGCTAGTAGAATGTAAGAAACACTAGCTTCACAGGGACAAATGAACAGGTTTCCTGAACATAAATCTCACTCTTTCCACATGCCATATACTGCTTTGGACTATGGTAGTATAGGATGTCTTTACATGTGTATGTATGATATAAGTGGTGGATTATAACTTGTGTATGAGTTGTGATAGATGTGTTGTGTGCATGGGAAATTATATGCTATAATCTATATGCAGTGTGTGTTCTGGTATGTGTTATGTTGTATATGTGTGTGTGGTAGTAGGTGTTGGGGACTCAGTGCTATGGTATGTGTGTATGTGGTGAAGTATGGTGATGTATGTGGTGAAGTATGGTGTATATATGTGTGTATAAAGACAGAAGAAGCACAGAGTTCAGAGGTCAAAGCACCAAAGTGGATATGGGGCACTGGGTCCTATATCAGCAACTGAACTTGGAGAAATCTAGAGAAAGAAGATGAGCACTGGAAGTCCTTGTGCCCTAGGCTTGTGCAGAAAATGGGAGCGATGGAGAAGAGCTCTGAATAGAAACCAGGTTTCAATTGTTGCCTGATGCCAACAGAAAACCCTGTTCATGTTTTGAACTCTTGCTTGAACCCTTGCCCTGGGAGTTCAAAGTTGAAATGGCATAGCCAGTCCGTGTCCAGGGACCTGGGGAGCAAAGGCACACCAACCAGGATGTCCAGCATGCTTCAGGGGCATCCCAGTGTGGTGGTGGTGGGGGGCAGTATAGCAACCCGGATAGGTTTTGCACAGCCTAGGTCAAAGCTGATGACTGCTGAAATGTCACACATGCTGTATGTCCTGTACTTCTGTTCACAGAAATTCCTCAGATGGCTCTGAGATTTCAGGTCTCTGAGGAAGAGGAGCCCTGAGAGATGCCATTAGGCCTGTGCCCCTTGCTCACTGTAGCTCTCCTGTAGAGTACTAATGTCCCCGGGGTATAGAGTCTCACAAAGAAAGTCTTGCAGGAAAGCATCATTTCCAAAGCCAGGCAGCGTCTTGTACCCTTCCCTGGAACTTGTTTCATTTCACTGCAAGCATGTGATAGAATAAGCATTCATCCCATTTTTAAGATAAGGAAATGGGTACAGAGTCTTTGAATGACTGCTCAGGTCCGCTCTGCCAGTACTTCCCCTTGCCCAGCTGGCTGCTTTCCATGTCCTACAGGCCCATGTAAGATCTTCCTCCCTGCTCCCCAGGGTGCAGGGGGTTCTGCATCACCCACATCCCTCACCACTGTACTGTATGGGGCTACTCTTAGCTTCTTTCTCCCTGGAGGGTGTTGGTGGCAGGGTGTGAGCAATGTGTAGTGCCAGGGGATTAGCGATTCAGGAAGTGAGACTAAGGTAGGGCTTTGGAGGGGGACACCCAGTGCACTTTTCCCATGAAGGAGCAATTATCAGTCAACCCCTTTCACTTCAGCTTCCCTCTTGCTTCTTGAGGAGGATTTTGGCAACTTCCAGAAGCTGAGGTGTGTGTGGGGTGGGTGGGTGGGGATCCGAGGAAGCAGGGCCAGGCTCTCACTGGGTCTTTCAGTCTTACATAAACCAGGGGGTGTGAAAAGACCTCTACACTGAACGAAATAAGACAGAGCAGATCACATATCAAGTCCTGGGGTAACAAACAGCAGCTGGATGGGCAGAGGAGACCAAGTTTTTCCTGTGGTCCTCTATGTCCTGGATCTGACCTGGGTGCTCCTGTTCAGTAGACACATGTTCCCTGCTGGGGCTATATGCTGAGAGTTAGAAACACAGAACTTCCAGGGTCCCGGGATGGAAAGGTAGCGTGAGGCTATAGGTACCTCACATGTACTTAGCACTATTCAAACACTACACTCATCATAACAGCAGCAGCAATAACAGGAGAAAAAAGAAAAGAAAGGGGAATAGATTTCTTAAAATAGAGTTTCTACCCACATTGGTGTCTAATGCTGCATGAGTGTTGAGAGCAGTTATGTTATATGTTTGTGTGTGTGTGATGGCATGGTCTGTATATGTGTGGAGTGATGTCTGTAAGCAATGCGGCATGGTGTCCATGTGTGGTATGTATGTATGGTATGAGATGTACTATATGTAACATATTGTGATGTGTGCAGTTTATGTGTATGGTGTATATATATGATGAGTGGCATGATGTGTGCATCGATGCGTGTAGAGGTGTGCTATGTTTATGTGTTGTATTGTGTGCATATATATAGTGTGTATATTTGTGGTGTGATTGTATATGTGGGATGTAGCATGCTGTGGTATATGAATGTGTGTTGGCAGTCTGAGTGTGTTCTCTCTGGTCTCAGGGCACAAAGGTCCCTATAAGCTCTGAGGACTCGGTCTCTGTTCTCCTTTCCTTCAGGAACTAAGGACAGACCACTATCAGGGTCTATACCCAGCATCTGAGACTTAGCATCTCTTCAAACAAAGCATTCCCTATCCAAACACCATTCTTCCTAACATTCTTGGGCTGTGAAGTGTTCGGTGCTGTCCATACTGCCCTTTCCTCAGACACCACAGCTCTCAACCTCTGGCCTCATCATTAACTTCTTGCTACCTCAGATGGTTGGGTGATGTGAGTTTCTCTAAAAAAGGGTCGCTCAGCAGTACAGCAATCTACCCAAGTCAAATGGGGGCAGATTAGCCACAAAGGGCTCCTATATTCAGGCCTTTGACTAGCCCCTAGTTCTCCTACATCCATACTCAAGCAGCCCTTAGTCTTCCTGTCTGACTTTCCATAAGTTCTTGCAAAATGCACCCAAGGAGAGGCTATGAGGGAAGAGCAGGGTTGGCTGCTGCCCTGACTCACCCTCTTCTATTGTCATTGTTTCAGGTGTGGGGGCTTGGGGAAGGGGGTGGCAGAAAACACAAAGAAGTTTTCCAAGCTCCAAGGGGGGAGGTTGAAGTGGGGGTAGGTGGGTGTAACCTGCTTCTCAAGGCTGGACCTGGGAAACCTTAGCTCTGGGCCCCTACTAACATTGCAGGTAATTTAGTCTGCCAAGTTACCAGGATCTCAGGCTTATCACAGCCCTTCCCAGACTCAAGCTAGTGGGGTTTGGGGTTGGCCCTCACTGGGAGCCTGGACACCTCTGACACTTCTCCTCATTCCCTTTCCCAGGCTGGGACTGGTCAGGAACCTGACCATCTGAAGGCCTAGAGGAGACTTGTAGTCTGAGAATCTCCCAGATGCTAGGATGGGAGCAAGAGGAGAGAGCAGGAGTGCAGGTTAGGGGTGTGGATCTTAGGATGAGCTCATGAATCCTACAGAAAAAACATTGCAAACAAGGTCAAAGTGAATCCAGGACCTTCCAAGTAGGACTAATGAAAAGACATGGGCACCTTTGCTTGAGGGGTTATGCCTCTGACCTCTGTGCCCCTGAACTAGAGGGAGAGAAATAGTTCCTACCCTAAGGGACCAGGAGTTGCTGCACAGCACAGGTCTGTGCTGGGGATGGGAGTTGGAGAGGAGCTGAGGGACCACACTAGGGCACCACATGCTCTGACTTGTGTTTACATAACCCACAGGATGTGCCAGGCTGCCTGTGTTTATCTTCTAATGAGACAATAGCTGCTAATTAGGCATTGAGGTTCCTCTGTGACTCACAGAGGGTGATGCCTGCTTCCTGGGTCTGGCAGTAGACCCTCAGATCTGCCTCTCAGGTGACCATTTACTCCTCAAATATGGGGGGGTGGATGTCTACTATGTGTTCTTACTGTATGCAGGGGGGAATGCCCTGAAGTGCAGAACAAACAAAATCCTGATCTCCAATTCTGCTGCAGAGGGGAAAAAATAATACATCAGAAAAATAGAGTAAATGGGAGGATGGGACGTGCTGAGGAGAAAACAAGGAAAGGTAATGGGCAGAGGGATTCATGCATGCAAGGAGCAGTGTGTATATATGTGGGGACAGGACTTGCATACTCAGACAAGATTGTAAATAAAGCAAACTCCTGGAGAGGAGGTGAGGTGACTGTGATGCCAGGAGACAGGCTGTGGTAACTGCAGAGGCACAGGCCTGACCTGGAGCCAGCTTGCCAAGTGCTGGAGCAGCAAGGGAGCAAGGCTGCTGCAGAGTAGGTGAAGGGTGGGTGGGGAGGTGGTGAGTCACTGAGGTCCTGTAGGGCCTGGGAGGCAATCACTGAAGGCCAAGCAATGTTGACAAAGGAATAATCAACTGGCCTCATTTAAGGTGAATTGGGCAGCTTTAGCTAAATACTGAATGGGGTGGTGGTGAATGGGAGTGCAGCATTAAGAGGCCACTGAAAGAATCCAGACAGGAGATGATGTGACAGGAACCAGAAAGGTGGAGAGAATCAGTTCCATTCTACATAGAAACTGAATCACTGATTTGTTGCTGAGCCACTAATGGGGAGTGAGGAGAGTGGAGTTAGTTGAGGTGCCTGAACTGCATGACTAAAAGGACAGTATTGCCATTTACAGAATAGAGGCTAGCTGTGGGAGAAGCAGGGAGAAAGTTCTTTTATTTATTTTATTTTGTAGTTTTAATTAATTATTTTTTGGTTTGGAGGGCATGCACAGCAGTACCCAGGGCTTACTCCTTGCTCTGCACTCATGAATTACTCCTGGCAGGCTGGGGGACACTATGGAATACTGGGGATTGAACTCAGGTCAGCCTCATGCAAGGCAAGTGCCTATCTCTCCAGCTCTTGTTTTTGCTTTTAATAGAGGCAACTACCAGCAGTGTGGACCTGAAGTTTGTAGCATTCCAGGGTCACTAGACCATATCCTGCTTGATTAGGAGGTGGTGTGGGGGTCAAACTTGGGCCTTGATCACTACAGCATACAACCCTGGCCCCAGGAGCTCAGTTCTTAGATATTTAGTTTGGGTACCTAATCTAATTCCAAGTGGGGATATGCAGTAGGCAATTAGAAGTCCTGGTCTTCAGAATCCACAAAACACATAGAAGAAAACATTGACTAAACCCTATAGAAATCTGACAGCAGAGGAATCTTCAATGAGATGAGATGACCAAAGTAGCCAAGACAACAAAAACAAATGAGTCAAAGTTTCAAATTAAAAAGCAAGCTTCTGCACAACAAAAGAAACTCAAATTCTAATAAAAAGATACCCTACTGAGTGGGAGAAAATATGTGCATACAAAATATCTGATAGGGGGGCCGGAGAAATAGCATGGAGGTAGGGCCTTTGCCTTGCATGCAGAAGGACAGTGGTTCAAATCTCGGCATCCCATATGGTCCCCTGAGCCTGCCAGGAGCGATTTCTGAGTGTAGAGCCAGGAGTAACTCCTGAGTGCTGCCAGTTGTGACACCCCACAAGAAAGATAGAACAAAACAAACAAACAAACAAAAAAACCCCCACATCAGATAGGGACCTGATAGTAAAGTGGATAGGGTATTTGTCTTATATGCAATCAACCTAAATTCAATTCCTAGCAACCCCCCGAAGCCCCCAAGCACTACCAGGAGTAATTCCCAACTTCAGAGCCATAGTAACCCCTGAGCACTGCTGAGTGAGGCAAAGCAAACAAAAAAAAATGCATTAGATAAAAAATTGACATCCAAGATCTATAAAGTACTTACAAACCTCAACAACCAAATATCCAGTGACCTTATCCATAAGTGATTTGAGGAGATGAACAGGCACTTTCCCAAAGAAGACATATGAATGGCTGATACATTATGAAAAAGGGATCACTGTCACTCATGATCAGGAAAATGCAAATAAAAACAATAAGATATCGTCTCACACATGAGAATGGCACATATCAAAAAGTGTAAAAACAGCCAGCGCTAATGAGGTTGCAGTGAGAAAGGAATTCTCATCCACTGTTAGTGGGAATGTAGTCTGGTTCAGCCATTATGAAAAGCAATATGGAGAGCTACCAAAAAATAAGGAATAGGGGCCAGAGCAGTGGCACAAGCAGTAAGGCGTCTACCTTGTGTGCGCTAGCCTAGGATGGACTGTGGTTCCATCCTCCAGCATCCGATATGGTCCCCCAAGCCAGGAGCAATTTCTGAGTGCATAGCCAGGATTAACCCCTGAGCATCACTGGGTGTGGCCAAAACAAAACAAAACAAAACAAAACAAAAAAAAAGGAATAGCACTACCATACATCTTTGAGAGATCACTTCTTGATATCTATCCCCAAACACAAAAATGCTAATTAGAATTATATATTCATGCCTATCTTAATCACCACACATAATACAATAACCAAGATACAGAAACAACCCAAATGTCCAAATATGGATGAATGGATCAAGAAGTTGTAACACACACACAAGCACACACACACACACACACACACACAAAGGGATACTATGAAGCACTAAGAAAAAAATGATGCAATTTTCAGCAACATTGATGGAACTAGAGGATATGCTGAGTGAAGTCAATCAAAAGGAAAGGGATAGATAGATACATAATCAGTTCTCTCATATGTGGGACTTTTAAGCTCTTAGCTTTTGAAGACAAAATGGCAATTACCAGTGGGGGTTGAAGTATAAGGGAGAAACTGGACAAACTGCATGATGATGGGTGAAACTGATTTTTCTGGAGCTCCTGGTATCTACATAGATGTTCAATTATAATATCATCTAAATACAGTTATAAAGCAGTGCTTCTTGGGGCCGGCGAAGTGGCGCTAGAGGTAAGGTGTCTGCCTTGCAAGCGCTAGCCAAGGAAAGATCCAGACCGCGGTTTGATCCCCCGGCATCTCATATGGTCCCTCCAAGCCAGGGGCAATTTCTGAGCACTTAGCCAGGAATAACCCCTGAGCATCAAACGGGTGTGGCCCGAAAAACCAAAATAAATAAATAAATAAATAAAGCAGTGCTTCTTTAATTGTACTATTTTAAGAGAAAAGGGAGAAGAGAGGAGAGGAATGCAGATGGTATGTATAGTTTCCCTTATAAGGAACTCTGTTCTAAATAAGCAACACAGAGAGAGGAATCAGGATTTTGGGGGTTCTTAAGGGATAATCACAGTTTCCTGGGGCTTCTGGGAATAACCAGTGAGGAGGGTAACACAGATGAAATAAAAGAGGGCAGGCAAAATTGCCAGACAACCTCCCCCAGTCTCTCCCTGCTCAAACCCAATGTGGGGATTCAGAGGAACTAGAAATAGGATGGGCACCAGGCATGTGGGTCCTGTCCTAAATCTGCCCTAGACTCTGTACAACCCCTAAAAACACAAGCCTCCACACAACCTCCCTTCTAGGTTAACTGGGAGAATTGAAGGTAATGGGTATCCAAGGTCTCTGGAGAAAGTAAGGGTGAAAATGTTGACTGGAATTGTTATATCTATTCTAATAATGCAAGAGATTATTAAACAAACGTAGGAATTGCTGTTCATCTAGTCCCCACCAAGTGGCTGAGAGATGCTGTGCCTACAGCCACAGCTGTGTGACCTCCCAATGGGCCCTGCCACAACTCTTCCTCTCAGCAGAAAGAACACTGGGCCAGGAGCCAGAAGTTAGTGTCATAGGATGAAACGCCATTCAGTGTTACTTGAGGTTTGTCCACCCCCCACCCCCACACCCACCCCAGGGAATTTTTGTGTTTACTGGGAAAGTTCTGAGTGAATGGGGACAAACTGGATCAAGATGCTCAGTTGCTTTGTTATGATTTGAAAGGGAAGCCATGGAGGGACTATGAACTTTACAAGACTCAATTTTCTCATCTGTAAAAGAAGGGGGGGGGGGCTAGAAAATTTTTAGGTCCCATTTAAGCCCTCAGGATCCAAGCCTAGTACTGCTGAAGATGCAGCAGTCCATCCTTTGTGCCCAGAACACACTTGATGCTACGGGGCTCATTAAAGACCTTCAGGATAAATGATTCAATCTACTTACACTCTGGCTCCATCTAACTCCCAAATATCTGCTCATAATTCGGACCTCCAAGTTTTACCTCCATCTGTGTGCTTTTCTAGTCTATCCCTACGCCACCCCCACACAAGCCCCTGGAATCTATGAGCAAGCCTGAACTCTAGCCAGCCCCCGCCCATTTAAGCACCCTAAGGAGGAAGAGAAGAGTGGTGTTACCCTGACTCCCTATGGTATTTTCTGATGATATTCCCAGCTATCTGAGTTATAGGCCTGTGTGTTCCAGGCATGCTCTCTTGTGCCTAGACCCCTACCCCTTTCCTACCTTAGTGCTGAGTGGGGCTCTATAGTTGGCTTCTCAGTCCAGCTCTTCAGTCTGACCCTCCATACCTGGGATAATGGATGCCAGCAGAGCTTAATAGCCAGTGCTTACACTCTACAGGCAGGGGTGCTTGGGGCTACCAGAGCCACAGCCAGCTCTGTGCTGCCTGTGGAGATATGGATTTCACACGAGCCTTCTCCTGGCCCCTCAGGCTCCTCATCTTACACTGAGAATGATATTTTATCTTTTTTGGGGGGGCCACACTCAGCGACGCTCAGGGATTACTCCTGGCCATGTGCTCAGAAATTGCTCCTGGCTTGGGGGACCATATGGGACTCCGGGAGATCGAACCTCGGTCCGTCCTAGGCTAGCGCATGCAAGGCAGACACCTTACGCCCTGCATCACCATTCCAGCCCCAGAATAATATTTTAAGGAGTTTTGGTGAGGAGGTGATGTACATGGAAAGCTTTCTTTGAGCTATGAAATAAATATTAGCTATTATTATGATTATTACTATGATTATGACCATGATGAGTTTCATCAGTTATGTGACAACAGTCAAGATCAAATTCAGTCAAAAGATATCTATCATTCTTTTTTTTTTTTTTTTTTTGGTTTTTGGGTCACACCTGGTAACGCTCAGGGGTTACTCCTGGCTATGCGCTCAGAAGTTGCTCCTGGCTTGGGGGACCATATGGGACACCGGGGGATCGAACCGTGGTCCATCCAAGGCTAGCACAGGCAAGGCAGGCACCTTACATCTAGTGCCACCACCCAGCCCCGCTATCTATCATTCTTATAGGTACAGGGAATCTCTCTGGCATTCAGAGGTCATCCTAGATGACTTCTAGAAGAGAAAGGAAGAACAGAATTCATGAGGCACTGACCCTCTCACTGTCCTGCCTTCACACTTCTCCTCACACTTTTTCACTCTCCCCAACATCCATGTTGGTCCCCCTCAAAGGAGCCAAGGAGCCCTCTTTGCAGCTCAACTCAAAGCTTTCTGCCTGCAGTTGGAATGTTCTTTCCTGCTCTGCCCAGGTCTGAGCAGAAAGGGAAACAAAATTCCTGATGAGAGGTCCAAACTCCAAGCCCCACCAGTGCTTCAGCAGGTCACTAAGGAGGGGACAAGAAGAAAGTAGGAAGGAGGTGGAGCAGACTGGTGTGGGGGGGGGGGGCAGGAAGGCAGGTTCCTAGGGGAACACTCACCAATGTGAACACGCCAGCTCCCAGTACAGCATACACTGCATGGAGCCAGGGCACCTGTAGGAGGAGGAAAAGAGTTTTAGGGATGGGGGACACCAGAATGGGGCACAGGAAGGAACGTTCTCCAGAGTCTGGAGGATGTGAGAAGCTCTTGGGCCAAATCGTCCTAAATTCTCTGGGCACTTGGAACATGCTGGGGGGGGAGGGCAAGATAACTGTGATCATGGAGTTGCAGTGAAGCTCCCCCCAAAAAATCCAGCCTTATCCCCTCAACACAGCACCCTAGACTCAGGTGGGAGTTATACAGGGGTTTGTGGCCTTCTGGCCTGAGGTTGGTCCTGCAGCTTGGGGGGCAAGGCAATATCTGAATATCCTTCTGTGAAAAGTGTCCCGGCTAAAGGGTACAAAGACTTTCATTCAGGGATTATGTCTGGGGACTGTCAGTCAATCAAACAGTGGCCTGACCTGCAGGAAATGTAAAGTCTCTCATCTCCTAATCCCTGCTCCTTCCAGTCTCAGGGGTGCCCTGGCCTGAAAGGTCTGCCCCAGGTTCCCAGAAACAAGAGCATACTCAGGTCAATAATGCATTTTTTGGTGCTCTGGGCCCCTCTTCAGCACCCCCTGCCCAAACAAAGAATCCTAGGCCAGCTCTGACCCCTCCCTTTGTCTGCAGGATCCTGGAAAGAGCCAAGAAAATGCCAGCAGCAAACTTCATGTCCTGGTCAAGGCGCCAATACCTACAGGCTAGCAAGAAAGGGTGGAGCTAGGAAGTTATTCTTCAGTGACAAGGAGGCTCTGGAACACCCTGCTGGCAGCTCTAGGCACTGAGGTAGGATTCCCAGACCCTCCTGGGGCACCCTCCACCCACCTCCAATGCTGACTGCCCTGAGCCAAAAATGGGCAGGGCCAATAAGATTTTCAGGGCAGTTGTGCCAGAGAAATCTAGTGGGGAAGGGGGTTGCCTCTGCCCACCTGCCAGGTGCCATGGGCCCCATGGAGGTGGCAGTACTCCCCTCCTGACTGGCTTTAAGTGCTTAGAATCTGGCCTAGGCCTCTGCCAACTGCACCCCCCGCAGGACGGATGGAAAGGTGAAGCGGATGTGGCAGGGGCTGGACCTGCCAAAAAAAAGCCACTGTGTTTGTGCTTCCCCTGCCAACAAGCCCAAGACAGGTGTCCCAGGACAGGATGGCAGCCTGGAACCTTGGCTCTGGGCCTTCCCTGGAGGGTGTGGGAGGAAACAGCAACCTGGGGACATTGCTCATTCCCCCACCTCCAACAAAGGGGGGAACCCAATAACTCACATATTGGAAGGGCAGAAGGATGGACAGGATGAGGCCGCTGAAGAAAAGCGTCATGAGTAGCACGAAGAGCACCCCTTGGCATGAGGTGAAGTCAAACTGTAGGGATGGACAGGATCAGCTGTAGACTGGGGTGGGGGGTACCCAGCCTGTACAGAATTGCTCAACTTTCCTGCCATCCAGACCTACCCAGCACTTCCGGGATCACCCCTATACCCCACATTCCTTCCCTCTCCCAGACCGTGCATGCCTCTTCTCTCTCCTTCCAGCCAGGGAACCCCACCTCTTTCCCTACCCTGTACTCCAGGCTGACCTTGGTCTGGAAGCTGAAGAGGGTGACTGAGAGGCAGACAAGGGCAGTGATGCCCAGGCAGAGCAGCACAGACTTGGTGTTGTAGTAACTGCAGGAACAAGGAACTCCATGGCACTGTGGAACCTTTCTGGGCCTTTTACCCATTTGCCAGGCCTACCCCATCAGCACCCTGATCTCTCCTCTTCCCCAGGATGTTCCCCAACACCCCTTGCCCCTGGGCTCTTCATTAGAAGGGCCTGGAGGTAGATAGAGGTGTGGAGGGCATGGCACTAGGGCCTGAGGTGGCTCACCCATGGCTGCATGATGGGAACATGAGTCTGGATTTTTGTTTGTTTGGGGTCACACTGGCGGCACTCAGGGGTTACTCCTGGCAGGCATGGGGGACCATATGGGATAATGCTGGGATTCGAACCACTGTCTTTCCTGGATCAGCTGTGTGCAAGGCAAACTCCCTACTGCTGAGCTATCTCTCTGGCTCTTGGATTTTTTTTTTTTAATGTTTTTATTTGGGAGCCATACCTAGAAGTGGCCAGGGAATACTCCTGGCTCTATGCTGAGGAGGGTGTCACTTGTGGAGTTGGGCTGGGAGCTGGGTCTTCTATGTGTAAAGCACATGCCCTGGACTGTAGAGTATCTCTGGCTATTGCTACATCTGGGAGTAACTGCTCTCCCCCCTGCTCCTACCCCTAACTGTGTGGCCTCTACCCAACCCCCTCCCTGTCCAGTACACTGGGACAGCTGCCTAGAGGCAAGACCCCTTACCTGGACAGCATCCCTGTGAGGTATGCCATGGACAGGGTCTGAAAGGAGAAGCACACGAGGGACAGGCCCAGAACACAGGCTTGAAGACACAAACCCTACAGGGTTCATGCTTCATCCCTTGCACAAACTCTGGATTCTGAGCCAGACCTCATTTTTTTGTTTGTTTGTTTGGGGTTGGTTTGGTTTGGGGTCACATCTGGCAGTGCTTAAGGTTGACTCCTGGCTCTGTACCCAGGAATCACTCCTGGTGGCCCTCAGGTGGGCGCTAGGGGTCAAACACAGGTGGGCTGCGTGCAAAGCAAGTATCCTACCTGCTCTATTATTGCTACAGCCCAACTGGCTCTCATTTTTACCTCTAGCATTCATATATGCAGGAGTGGCTGAGTGACTCTAGCTTTTGTCCAATTTCTCACTTTCCATTATCCAAATATCTAGGATGTATCATATACATCTCTTAAAATGCAAAACAATTAAAAGACAAACTGGCAGGGTTGTGGGGGGTCAAGGGGTATTAAGATCATTTAGAAGGGAAGACAGAAGGCTCTTATGAAACAAGTGGGATAAAAATACCCCAGTGATCTCACAGTGGAATCCAGATTCCCAGTCCTCAAAGCCCCCGTTCCTCCCCCACCAGCCCCTCTCAGGCCTTACAAAGATGGTCAGGAGAATCAGGTTCCATGGGAAGTGCCTCCTGCAAGGCAAGAGCAAGGATCAGAGAGAATCAGGGTACCTATAGCAGGTCATTTCACAGGAAGGTTTGGGACCCCAACTATTCCCTAGAGCCTCTTTTTCCTTCCACATTCCCATATCTTCCCATCTGTCCCTCCAGGCCACAAGCTCCAAATCAGGAAGTGGCCTGTTGATGGAAACCAGAGGACAGACCCCAGCAGATACCCAGCATGGTACATGCACCAGGCCAATTCCCAAGGTCCTGCTTGAGTTCGCATAGGGTCTTTAAGCATTATCATACCTGGGTCCAGAACAGCAGGCCAGTGTCATGTAGGTGACAAAGAACACAGCACTAAGAGAGGATGGGGTGAGAGTGAGAGAGAGAGAGAGAGAGAGAGAGAGAGAGAGAGAGAGAGAGAGAGAGAGAAAACAGGGATCAGTTGGATGTCTCCATCCTACCCCTAAACTTCTACTCTGCCACCACACCAGGAAGGTGAGGTGTGGTGGGTTAAGGCAATGGTCAACCCAGAACCTAGCAAGGGGCAGTGTGGTGGTCGAACTTTGGACTTAAGGTAATAGAATGAGCTTGCTTCTAGGAATACTGAATTTTGGATGCCAAGGAATAGCAAAGTGGTCCCCCAGACACTAAAAATCACAGCTCAAAGGGGCCAGAGTGATAGTGCAGCAGTAGGGCATTTGCCTTGCATGCAGCTGATCCAGGACAGACCTGGTTCGATCCCCAGCATCCTATATGGTTCCCCAAGTCAGGAGCAATTTCTGAGCACATAGCCAAGAGTAACCCCTGAGCGTCACCTGGTATGGCCCAAAAACCAAAAAAATAAAATAAAATAAAAATCACAGCTTAGAGACTAGGGAGATCACTCAAGGGCTGGGTTTGTGCACTTATCCCTGGACAACATGGTCCTCAAGCACCATGAAGAACACTCCAAGAGCACAGAGGTAGGAGGAAGCCCTGAGCACCACCATGTGTACCCATCCCATACTCAAATCAAATCAAGTCCAAATTATAGATAATATTTATTTTCTAAGTGTCAGGTAGAGTGCTCTGTTCTTTTGGGATACCAATGCCATATTCTATCTTCCCCACAAAGAAGTTCTTCTCCACAAGGCAGAGGTGGGGTGAGAATCCCAGAGCTCCGGCTCCGAAGTTCTGGTTTATAACTTCTATCCTCAGTGGATCTGTTTATCAGTTCAATTTAAGTGTAGCCTACTGGACTCAAGCCTAGCAGTGGCCTAAGCTATTGTCTGCTGGTGGCTGGTATAGCAGCAGTACCTGTGGCGATGTCCACTGGGAGACCAGCAGGAGGCTTGGGTGCAACCAAAGGCAGTAAGGACTGAGGGCTATTGCAATAGGTGAGCGAGTGAACCCTGCCTATACTGCCAGCCTATACTGAAATCAGACCAGAGCATGATCATCCCCCCCAACGGGGGGGGGAGGAGTCTTCATCCTCTATCCTTCACCATCCAGAGCAGCAATTCCTAATATATTCCATTCCTCAACCACACACCTCCAAGGCAGGCTCATTCCCAGCCTAGTCTAACCTGATGTGCTCCAGAAAGATGTGAGATAAGGTGAGGCTCTCAGGCTTGCTGCCTGCTGCCCATAAACATCACGTCACATACCTGTGCACCTCCCTTCCATCTGTGTCTGTCCTACACCAACCCCCCTGCTTGGGCAAGTGCTCCATCTTCAGTGCCCTGCCATCTCTTCCCTTTCAGCAGTTCCTTTACCTCCTCAACTGTTGCTCCCCTTTTAGGGATGGGGGAGTCAGGCCATGTTTAGCAGCATTTAGGAGTTATTCCTTGGTTTGTGATCAGGAATGACACCTGTCAATGTTCGGGGGACTGTATATGGGTAACAAGGTTCTTCTGTACTGTCCGTCTGGCTCAGCTATCACCCATCTTTAACATCTTTCTTGACTCTGGTGCTCCCTTTACCCACCCTCACAGCCAGGCTTCTTGAAACAGCTTTGTTCTCAGATTGGTCTTTTCTGTCTCCCAAATTACTCCCTACCCAACTCAGCACCTCCAGCTGCTCTTCACAAGCTCTGGCTTTGCCCTATCACCATGACCTTGCTGAATCCAACTGGTATTTGGCTATCCTTATCTGACCTGACTTATCAACATCAAGTCACTCCCATTGTTTCCCTAGTTTCAAATGATAGACTCTCATCTCTGGCCACTCCTCCTGAATCTTCTCTGAGTCTCTCTCTCTAGTCCCTTCCACACAAAGCACCTTAAGGTGCTTCTCTCTCATGCATCCCTGACAGGCACACCCATGTTTCTTATCTACCTTTTCCACCTCAACCCCAGATCCAATTACCTTCTGGTAGACAAGCTTATTCAAAAACATGCCAAAACTCAACAGGTTAGAGCAAAGTGCCTCGACTTCACTCTCTTCCAGCTTGTCACAGAGGATGTCAGGTACCTGTCCCCTGCAGAGACCTCAGCACAATTCTCCAACTTCATACTGCCATGCCAGCTAATCAAAAGAACCTGTTAGCACAACTCCCCATTGTCCCCTTCTCTCCATCCATCTCCACTATATTCCTACTAAGTTGGGTACCCCTGGGGCTCCAGTTGGCTTAGCCCCAATCCTGCCTTTGATTCCCCCAGCTTTAGTCAGAGGCGAGCACATGACCTGCCTGCCTCAAACTTCCAAAGTCCTGGCAGTGGTCTGCATGTTCACCCTACCTATTTTCCAGTCCCTCTCACCCGGCACCATACAGCACACTGCCTCTCATGCCCTCAGCCAAGAATGTCTGAGGGTAGGGATAGAGAGGCTTTCTGTGCATGCAGAACACCCTCAATTGAATCCTGTATCCCCAAACCCAAAGGCCAGTTTATCTGGAGCAACATCTTCATTCCATGTGCTGACCACCTAATCTGAGTGTGGTGCGGTTGGGTGATGTATAAATTGGGTGAATTAAAAAAACCGGGAATATAGGATTACAGTAAGCCTATGGAGCTTGGTAGATAGGACCTCCATCTGTATGCCTTTTTAATCCTCAGTCTTTTTTTCTCCCTTTCCGGGAAATGTACAGTTGGCAGTACTGCCTGAGGGAGAAGGGGTGTTAGGGTCAGGGCCCCATGCTTGCCACTTTATAAGCCATGGAGCCTTCTCATGGACCCTTTCTTACAGGTTCCCCAAAAGCAGAGCTGCCAGAATTGCCTCGAGTGTTTGTAGGTGGTACTGGGACTTGATTTGGGGCCCTGAGCTTCCAAGACAAATGCTTAAGCCACTGAGCCATCGCCAGGCCCCCTCCCAAGATTTTTAGTGGTTTCTCAGTGTGTAGAGCTGCTATGCAGAGCATGAGGGGTCCCAGAGCCAGGGCTGCTGGCATCCTACTCAGTTGAGACACATGCCAACCTCTGCTCAGCCTTGCTGAGTCAATGGCCAGTTAGCCCAACAATAAGGGCAATGACACCTCATCTCTGTGTTCCCTGGCTTGATTCCCATCTCCCTGGCCAGTCTGTATGCTTCCTGATGTCAAAGGTCCTTTCCTCTCTGGACATAGCTCCTCAAAAAGCTGGCAGAGGACCAGACAGCATGGGAGTTCCTGATGCCTCTGTGGACCCCACTGTGACTCTGTGAGTTCAAATGGTCCCCAGGTTCCTGCTCTAGAAAGCTGAAGTGCTGGTCCCACCTCCCAGTTAGGCTGTCTCTGAGCCTTGAAAGAATGCATGTCAAGTGTCAAGGATGGGTGAGGACAGGAGGATGGGAGTTGTCGTCCTTAGAACTGGCTGATTGACAGCTTCCTGGGATGCTCACCCACTCCTCCAGCTCTGGCCTTTCTTTCTTCCCCACACAGCCCCCCATCCCTCCGCTGATTTTCACTGTGGCTTACATTTGTTAAGGGATCTGTTAAGACTGTAAGGCTAACGTTGAGAGTCTCCTTTCTTAGCTGGGACTAAGAAAGGGGGCAGCAAGGAAAAGTGCTGGGAAGCTGCTGCTGTGAGTGGGAGTGTGGGGCAGAGGTGAGGATGAATGACTGATGTTAAAGCTGGACCTCATCTATTTGCAGGGTGAAATGAAAGAGAGGGATCTGTTCTGGCTAGCATCTCCCCAGCTTTCTTACTCCAGGCCTGGGCCAAGGGGACAGGAGTTTAAACTCTGTAGCCAAAAATGAGCTGAGACCTCACTTCCTTTTCCTGTAAAGTGGGATAGATAACAAAGGTCTGTAAGGCACAGATAGGCCTCCTGTGTGGAAGAATGCTTGATTATTGCTGCTGTAAAGGCTGCTGACTGAGGGGAGAGAAGACTCACTAACCAGGTCTCAGGCTCAGAGGCAGATTACAGAGGCAGGATGACTGGAAAGGGGGTGGGAAGACCCCACCACCCTACCCTCACAGGACTGCTATCTGGCTCTCTGCAGAAAAGGGCAGCCATTTGGGGGTTTAGTTTACTTCTGGCACCTTGGAATAGGCAAAGCATAGAGTCCATGCCCAGTTTGGGTTCTCTGAACCCCTTCCCACCATGAGCAAGCCATTATAGTACATGTGCTTTCTGCCTGGAAATGTTAACCAGAGGGGCCCCGAGTCTCCTGCTCAAGCCGAGTTACACTCAGTACAGCAGTCTCTGTCCATACTTTTCAAGGCTGCTTATTCTAGAGCTGTCTCCCATTCCCCAGCCCCCAGGCATCATCTTTTCAGGGCACATAGTACCCAAGACCCTCCCCCTCCCCAATGGCCTGGTGAGGACCTGGGGTTTCCATTCCTGAGTTCTCCAGGCTTCCAAGGCTGCCAGGTAGTGCTGACGTGCAGGGAGCCATGCCAACCTTTCACATGGGCTGGGCCACATGAAATGAGTCCCTGGGGCCTCATTAGCTCTACTCTAAGGCCTCCCAGTGCTGCCAAGAGCCAGGCCTCCCTGTCTGGTCTGCAGACGGGCCTCTCTCTACGCTCTACGACAGGTTCCCTAAGTGAATGTCCACCCCAAGAGGATCAGGCATATTCCTGCTATGCTTTGGTTTAAGTTACCCTAGTCTCTTGGTGACTTAAGTGCTTCCTGATGCATCTTGCTGTGAATTGAGGCAGGTACACTGAGGCAAGAGCCTCTCACCTCTGCCATCTGCTGTCAGGGCCACCATAAACTTCTCCTGCAGGCTCCTCTCAGCACCCCAGTTTGGGGCTGGCCTCAGTGGATACTGAGGGACACCCCTGAGAGCAGTCTGCTGTGAGTCCCAGATGATACTAGTTTAGAATTATAAAGAAGAACATCTTCACTAATGAGAAAGAAGGCTTCCGAAGCACTACCCCATCAAGCCTCTTCTCCCAACCTTTTCTGCCTTAAAGAGAGGAAGGTGAGCTGAGTGCTCGAGATGAAGGGACTACCAAGCAGAGGGATTAAGAGTGCTTGTCTGAACCTGTATCCTGGGTTTGAATCCCAGCTCCGCCACTGAGGAGCTGTGTGACCTTAGGCAGATTACTCAACTTCTTTGAGCCTTAGTTTTCTGAGGTAATTATAACCAGCTAAAGTGAGAATCAACGCAATACATTGAGCATACAGAACCATGCCCAGCCCTATTAGGCACTGTGTAAGTGGTAGTTATTATGATTAATAATTCGTAAGCATTAATAACACTAATGAGAAGAGCAATATTCTCATTATTGTGGATCAAAATATGCTGGCCCCCCTTCCTTTCTGGTTTAAAGACTTGGGCCCTTCAGTCAGGGGAGCAGCCCAACCCACCCCTCCTTGTATAGGCACCACAACCTATAGCCATTTCTCCACCCCCACCCCCACTCCCTCCTAAACACCCCACAAGGGCCCTCCTGTCTGTGCTCCTGTCAAGTTTTGGTTTGAGAGATGTTCTACTGTGTGCTGTGAGGGTCCCCAGAAATGGGCCAGGGGGAAGGTATACTCACTAGGATGCCCAGTACCAGCCTGGGTTGGCCTGGACATAGTCCTTAACAGGGTCACTGCAGAGAAGGAGAGACAATCATAACTTAACTATTGCCTCAATATCTGGTTCCACACCTCTTGAGCTCTGCTCCCTCCCCAAAGTATCCACAGAGCTTGAGAGAAGGAAAGGAGAAATGTACCCTTGAAGGCTGGGAGAGCCCCAATCACATGCCCATGCTGGGCTATGAAAGTACCTAAGTGTGGGCTTCAGGAAGGATACCCAAGTACCCTCTTCTCCTGAGTGGAGACCCCTCACATGCACTAAGAACCGCCCCCCCCCCCCCGACAACCCCCAATGAGGCACATTGCCCACATAAATCTCTGTAGGCAAACATGCTGAGAAGCCTGATTTTGGGTCCTCTTGGCCTCTAAAGGCACCCAGCCACCACGCCAGCTCACCAGAATGTAAAGAGAGCCACAACACCGAAGGTGATGAGTAACTGCAGCAGCAGGATGCTATAAACCTGGGGAAGACAGGGCTCCATTCAATAAAACCATCTGAGCATCTGAGCGCAGGAGATGTGTGGTGGAGGTGAGTGTATCTGGGAGCTTCCTGACCTCATATGCTGCTCTTCAGATCCACATCTAGGGTCTGTTGCCCTTTGTTTCTAGGGTCACTGGGATGGCCCCGAGAGATGGTGCAAGGGAACTAAATGCTCCTGAGCCTGCACCCACAGAAGGGACCCCAACATGGGAGAGTAGAGAGACCATATGTGCAAATGCATCTAGATGACATCAAACCCATCCAGCAGGAGACAAGGGCACAATGCCTCAGACAAGGCCCAAGATGGGGCTGGAGCTGGTCAAGTGGCTTTTCCTAGAACTTTCCTAGTCCTGCAGTCTAGATAACTAGGGTGGGGGCAGTTACCTTTCTGATGAAGACTCTGCGAACTCTCTGGTCGTCCCAGCTGAAGGTGGTGAAGAGTTCATGGTCTCCAGGAAACCGGCTCTCATAGTTGCCTGAGTGGGTGGGTGGGGGAGGCCATGAAGCTCCTCCAGAGACATGCCATCCCCAGTGGCCCTGGTCCAGAGCTCCTTTTTGTCACACAGACTCTCCGATGGCCCTTTATCCAACTTCCATCTTATCTTACACCCATTGCTGCTGTTTCCTGCTATGGGTCTGGAAATGAATCATCCTCCCCTCCTGGGATGGGGGCACATGTAAGTCGTTTGCAGCAAGGACCTGAAGGGACTGCCACTGTCACAGGGCCACTCACACTTTTTTAGGTCAAAAGTCTTGATCTCAGCTCAGCTGGGGACTAAGGGGAGGGTTTAGGGCCTAGGTAGTTGCTTAGATTTGCAGTTGCTTCAGCTGGAAGCAGGGCTAGTGGGGAAAGGAAGGGAATTAGAATCATGGTCAGGGCAAGAGGAAGATGTGGGTAAGGATCATTCTGGGGTGCCTGGTCCTGAAATTTTTGGAAGAGCATGGCAGCATAGCCCATAACCATTTGTGGCCACTACTTTGAGATTTAAGCTGTCACCTTAATCATATGGATTGGTGAGACCCACTTCATGGGAACCAAATGAAAGAAGTGAAAGCATCTTACTGTGCATAGTTGGGCTCTTTGACCCTTGCTTGAATCATTCCCAAAGTTTCAGACATCCTTTTCCCCCATTGCAGTCCCCATTAATTCTCTGTAATCCAGATTCCCACAGCAGTAGCCTCTATGTTGATCTTTCAAAGCTGGAGATGGCTTCTCTCATTCCACCTCTCTCTCTTGTTTAAGTTCCTTAGAAAATCTGCACAACATCCTCCAAACTGTTCTACACATTTGCAGACAGCTACTTTCTTGCCTCTGAGCTCTTAATTTTCATTTCTTTGACCCTAAACATTTATTTTCCTTCTCACCAGGCTAACTAGTGCCAAAGCTCAGTCTTCAATGCAGAGATCCCTTCCTCCAAGAAATCTTCCTAGAAGATGGTTAGTGGACTGACTAGACCTCTATCACTGCATTGGTGTGCTAGTCACCCAGTTTCTTGTCTACATGGTCAGATCTCCTGAGGAAAGAGATTTAAAATCTGCATCCTCAGAAGTTAGCTTATGCAGGTCACTTCCTGGCATATCAGTAAATGTTTACCACATGGTGACTGAAATAAATGCTTCCTGCACCCCAGTTCCTGGAAAAAACCTTCCTCAAAACCATCAGAATATGATAAGTGATAAAGGGGGAAGGGGTGATCCTTCATTTCTCTAGCTCTGTGTAGGTTCTCACTTCCCCACCAGCCTGAATGATGAGACCATGGAAGAGAAGAAAAGTAGAGGGAAAACTTCTTGCATACAGGAATGCAAGGAGGGCTCCCGTGAAGACCAGACCTTTAGAGAAATTCTGGCTGGACATAGTGGGGTGGGTCAGTTGAACTCTGTTTAGATGAAGAGTTTGGGAGATACGGACAATGGCATCCTCTTCTTGAGATTGGAGACTGTCTGAGGCATTGTTCCAGAGGTCCCTTCTAGAATTCTACTGCTCGTGGTGGTGGGACTGATACAGTGGGGGAAGGGCTGAGAGGCTGCAGGGGAGAAGGGGCTAAGTAAGATTTGAGGAGATATTCTACCTTCTTTATAGCCATGGGGAGCCTAGCTCATCTCTGAGGCAAAGTTCCCACAGGCTATTCAGTCCAACAGATAGTATTTGGGCCCATGATTCTCCATCTGGGTGAGTGTTTAACAATGAAGACCGAATATTTGGGTCACTGAGGCTAATGTCCACATACCCATCCAGGCCATGTCTTCTAGGTTCCAATAAAGGCCCAGGGAAGGGAAGAGAAACACAGCATGGGGGTCTCCTCCTCCCAAGCCTTTCCCACTGGGCCCACCACTGACCTTGAGGGGCAGCATGCCATAATGACATACTTACTAGGGTCCACATAAGCCCAGCTTGGGTGGAGCGGCACAGCAGAGGGAGCCGGCGGAAAGGGCCCTGCCTTCATCCTCTCCCCGGAGGTGGCCTCCTCATAGGAGGGCGGTGCTGAGGGTACTGCTGGAGATTCTTTCTTCTCACCATTTTCCTGCTGCTGCCCCTCTGTCCCAGGGGCCTTGTTAGCCACGGAGAGCTGTGGGCCAGAAGCAGAGGCAGAGTAAGATGTCACCAGGGAAAGGACACCTTCCAAACCTTTCCCAGCAGTTCCTAAATACCCAGAACTTGCATAGGTATTTTTTTTTGTTTTGTTTTTGTTTTGTTTTTTTGGTTTTTTGGTTTTTGGGCCACACCCGGTAACGCTCAGGGGTTACTCCTGGCTATGTGCTCAGAAGTTGCTCCTGGCTTGGGGGACCATATGGGACACCGGGGGATCGAACCGCGGTCCGTCCAAGGCTAGCACAGGCAAGGCAGGCACCTTACCTTTAGCGCCACCGCCCAGCCCCAAAACATATCTCTCTCTCTTTTTTTTTTTTTTGGTTTTCAGGTCACACCCGACAGCGCTCAGGGGTTACTCCTGGCTCTGCACTCAGAAATCGCTCCTGTCAGGCTTGGGAGACCATATGGGATGCCAGGATTCGAACCACCGTCCTTCTGCATGCAAGGCAAATGCCTTACTTCCATGCTATCTCTCTGGCCCCGCATATGCATAGGTATTTTGGTCTCCTATACTAGGAAACAGTGGTGCCAATAGAAACTGTTTTATATGAAACATATGTAGGTAGCAGCCACATAACAATTTTTTGGGTGGGGGCACACCTGGTGATACTCAGGGGTTACTCCTGGCTTTGAGCTCAGAAATTGCTCCTGACTTGGGGTTTTATACATACATACATACATACATACATACATATATGTATATATATATGACATCAGGATCAAACCCAGATCTGTCCTGGATTGGCCATGCACAAGGCAAATACCCTACCGCTGTGCTATTGCTTCGGCCCCTAAACAATATTTTTTGTGGGTTTTGGGCCATATTCGGCAGTGCTCAGGGGTTTCTCCTTGCTCTTAGCTCAAGAATCACTTTTAGGGGCCAGAGAGATAGCAAGGAGATAGGGCGTTTGCCTTCATACAGAAGGATAGTGGTTCAAATCCCGGCATCCCATATGGTCCCCCGAGCCTGCCAGGAGCGATTTCTGAGCATAGAGCCAGGAGTAACCCCTGAGTGCTGCTGGGTGTGATCCAACAACAACAACAACAACAACACCAACAAAAACAAAAAACAAAAAAAAAGAGAATCACTTTTAGAAGCCTCAGAGATCAGATGAGATGCTGGGATTGAACCAAAGTTGGCTACATGCAAGGCAAATGCCCTATTCACTGTACTATCACTCTGGCCCAAATAAACAAGTTTGTCTTTCATGTTTCATGCACATATGTGGTAGAATAATGTTCAACTTTTATTCTGGGGAAAACCTGCCATCTATAATGATGAGAAGGAACCTGGAGGTTTAAGTGAAAGTAGTCAGACACAGGAAAACAAGAACTTTCCATACTCATGCATATGTTCAGTGAGGTACACTACTTCACCATAGAAGTAGTGAGTGGAATGGCAGAGGCGGTGGGAGAGAGACATGATCACTTGGGAAGTCTCAGCTCTGAAGATGAGCTTCTGGAGATCTAACATGCAGCACGAAGACTACAGTAATTACTGATGTAAAAGCTACAAGCTACTGGAACTTAGCTGAGACAGATCTTTTTTTGGTTTGTCTCTCTGACCCCACACACTGGTGGTGAGGGGTTTCTCTCAGCATATTGCTTTGAGGTTGCTCCAAGTAGTGCCTACAGAACAGGGGATGGAGTCTAGGTTTCTGACAAGTGAAATGTGCATACCAGCCCTTTTAAAAACATTCTCATCCCTAAAATAGTAGATTGGGGGGGGGCAAGGGAAGGGCTTGAGCCACACTTGGCTTTGCTTAGTGCTTAGAGGAGCATATGGGAGTTCCAGAGATTGAACCAAAAACTGTCACATGCAAGTCAAGTTCCTGTACTGTCTCTCTAGCCCAAGCATGTGTCTTCAGTGTTTTCACCTACAAAAAAAAAACTATGTGGGGGGTGGAGAGAAAACATGGAGGTAAGGTGTTTACTTTGCATGAAGAAGGACGGTGGTTAGAATCCCGGCATCCCATATGGTTCTCTGAGCTGGCCAGGAGTAACCCCTGAGCACTGCTGGGCGTGAGCCCCCCAAAACAAAACAAAGAAGCTATGTGAAGTGTTGAATATGTTAACTAGCTGTATTGTGGCAATCACTTTATAACATATGCATATAAAGCACATAAATATATCAAGGGTAGCTCAAATGACTAGAGTGATATTACAGTGAGTAGAGTGCTTGCCTTGCATGTAGCTGACCTAGATTCGATCCCTGGTATCCCATGTAGTCCCTTGAACACTTCCCTATGAAAGAAAGAAAGAAAGAAAGAAAGAAAGAAAGAAAGAAAGAAAGAAAGAAAGAAAGAGAAAGAGAGAAAGAAAAAGAAAGAGAGAAAGAAAAAGAAAGAAAGAAAGAAAGAAAGAAAGAAAAGAAAAGAAAGAAAGAAAAAAGAAAGAAAGAGAAGGAAGAAGGAAGAAAGAAAGAAAGAAGAAAGGAAGGAAGAAAGAAAGAGAAAGAAAAGAAAGAAAGAAGAAAGGAAGGAAGGAAGAAAGAGAAAGAAAAAGAAAGAAAGAAAGAAAGAAAGAGAAAGAAAAAGAAAGAAGAAAGAAAGAAAGAAAAGAAAAGAAAGAAAGAGAAGGAAGAAGGAAGAAAGAAAGAAGAAAGGAAGGAAGGAAGAAAGAAAGAAAGAAAGTGAAAGAAAAGAAAGAAAGAAAGAAAGAGAAAGAAAGAAAGAAAAAGATTTAAAACATAATTTTAGATGAAGTGACTATAAGAAGTCTACACTATAGGAAGAATTGACTAGGGAGCTTATTTATTCTACCTTACCCTAGTCAAACCTCCACCTCTCTCTCAAATACAAATAGAATTTCTGCCATTGCTGAGAGGGCCCTTGTAAAGCATCTAGTAATTTAGTCCTTCCTTCTGACAGATACGGGTACCGGGGCTCCAGGCATGAGCCAGGAAGGCTGACAGTTGTGTCTGCTGACACAACCACAGGAGATGTGGGAAGCTTTGGGAGATCTTAAGGGCTTTCATGATGCCACCAGAGAAGAGAAGACTGGTGGTGGAAACAAAGACATCGAAAGTGAACCAAACTGCAGAAAATAGAGGTCTGGTTCCAAAAAAAAAAAATGTGTCTCACTAAGACAATCCAGAGACAGGCAAGCAACTAACCTCTTCAGCCCTGAGGACCACCAGAGAGGCTACTGCCAGGGATAGGTTGGATGTGGGCTGCGGGCCAGGGCAGTGGACTTCAGTGAAGCCTGACCCCAGGACCACAATGGCTCACCAAGTAAACTGGGCAGAGGTGAGGTATGGGGAAGAGGACTGAAGAGCTCTTAATTTTCAGCATTGTCACTACCTCCCTAGGCTTCTTTGGGAAAGGACTTTGGGGCCCAGACTTGTGGGAATGGGGCTTTGGATTTTCTGCTTCCTACTCATCCACCCTTCATTACCCAGACTGGAAGGGCTATGCCCTAGAAAAGACATTTTAATCCCCAGAACCAAGCTCTCCTGCATCTTGAGCTGGTATCTAGAAAAAAAACAGCTTTGTTCAAAATTGATCCTTTGCTTCTTCCCACCACCACCTCACCTCCCAGCACCCCAAAGCCTCCTCAGCCCTGTGCAAAACTGGTCCTCTACTCCCTCCTCAACCACTCAGCACTCCAGAGCCTCTGGCGCTACCCTCACCCCCACATTCAGCATTCCCAAATGGAATCTGCCCAATAGCAGGAGCGGTAGTAGTCAGTGACATCATTCTGAGTCCTGAGGAGCTGCACACCAGGGAAGGAAGGGAAGCAGGGAAGGATGCCATTGGCTCTGACAGTCATCTTGAAGAAAATGAGCGTGTGTAGGAAAGGTCCTTCTGTTTTCTCTCCCCATCCTCAGCACCCCCAAACAGAGGGCCAGAAGACCCTTCCTGTTTGCCCCAGTTCTGGTAGTTGTATAATTCATAGGCTGTTAATGTTACATAACCCTAAAAAGCCAGTCAAGTCTCTCCTCTCTCTTCATTTTAGGCCTAAAGCTGAAAAATTAGATGTTTTGTCAGATTCCACTAGTCCTAGGCAGCAACAAAATCTAAAGGAACATCAGAGCATCCTGATGCAGGGTTGCCATACTGAACCCCAAACATAGGGGGTGTATTCAGATGCGACATGACGACATGTTGACAGAGAGTGGGAATGGAACGGGGGTAAAGGGAGTTTTGTGAAGTTGGTAAAGGTAAATATATTAGAGTTGGAGTTGGACCAGAGGACATGCCCCAAATGTACCAAATGTACTGCCCCCTCAGACCACATTCTGCATGCTCTCTCTCTCTCTCTCTCTCTCTCTCTCTCTCTCTCTCTCTCTCTCTCTCTCTCTCTCTCTCTCTCTCTCTCTCTCTCTCTCTCTCTCTCTCACTCCCTCCCTCCTTCCCTCCCCCCCCCCCACATTCCCACCCCCAAGGGAAGCCTGCTAACAACAGTAAAGGGTCTGGATATGTAAAAGCACAGGTGGAAGGGTGCTGGGAGGGGATGGTCCTTGGAGCCTCTGACATCAGCCAGAACCACAATGGACCTTTCAGGTCTTTGCCCCGGAGCCAGAGCCTAAGGCTCTGAGTGGTCCAGGGAGCTCACTTAGGTAAAGGGCAGCAAGGGGCAAGGGTGGAGGAGGGTGCCGGCAGGGTGATGCTGGTACCTTTCCCTGGGTCATGGTGTCCTCTCGCAGGGAAGGGGTCCCTGAGGCAGGAACAGCTGCTTGGGTCACCGCAGCCTGCCTGCGTGTCTTCCTTCCTCCGCGTGGGTTCTAGCAGCATCCACTGCAGCGGGGCCAAGCGGGCCGGAGCGTACCACCGCGCATGGGGAAGGGGGAAGAGGACGCCGGGGCCAGCGGCTGGGAAGGCTCCCGCAATTTGCGCACAGCAGACGGGGCGGAGCCCCGCGGCCTCAGCATCCCAGCACCCCATCCCCACCTGCCGCGGCCACCCCCGAGGACCAGGAGCTCCACGCCACGCTTCCCTAGGAGCAGCCACATAGACGGGTCCGCGCGGGTGGGAGGAGGCTCTGGGACTCCATGACAGCAGAGCAGCTCCTGCTGCTTGTGCCAGGGTCTCCTTTCCCTGAGTCTCTGCAAGGTCTCCCTCTCTGTTTCCATCTCAGTCTGCGCTCATCATCCAGGCCTCCCAGTGGGGGGAATCTTAGCCAGCTTGGGAGGGGACTCCTGGGCCCAAGTTCCAGTGGGTCTTTCTTTGGGCAAGCCCTGGGGGCACCTGTCACTCTTCGCCTCTGTTGTTCCTCCTGCAAAACAGGTGCACGAAGCCTCTCTGCCTTGTCCCAGAGCAAGGGTATGGGTGCTATCTCTGTATGCAGCCGGGCTGCATTCTCATGTACCACTGGCTCTGTCTCCCAGCCTTCCCAGCCCCTGACCCACTGCTTTCTCTGCTGACTGCAGCCTCCAGGCTTCTCTTGTGGCTCAGAATTGTTTGTATTTGCTAATGGCTGTGGCCTGGCCATGAGCTCTATGCCGCCTCTCCAAGGCGTTGAAAGCCGATTAAGATCCAGAAAGTGCTCTACAAGGGGCACGCTGTGAGGAACCAATGCCTCATTCGCAGGATGGCTTCTCAGATAGGTCTTTGAGAAGCTGCAGGGAGAGCAACCCTTCCCTTGGGCTTTCCTGCCCCCCCCCCCAACTAACCTGGAGACCAGTGAGAAGGTAGGGTCTGAGACAGACCAAAGACCCCAATATTTAATTATTTAATTAATCTGCCTCTACTTGCCCTTGGTCCCCACCCAGAAACCACTGACTCTGCATTTTCACTGAGATCCTGTCCAAAGGCCTCTCAACCCCATTAAAGCTGAAAGCCTCCCGGGGACTTCACTACCTTCCTGTATTTCATCTGAACTACACCTCCTGCAAGTTAACCGACCCCAGTTGCTGCCTCTCTGTCCCTCCTTCTCACATCTGTGCAAGCGCCATGTCCTCCAGGAAGTCAGCATACCTTTCGCCCAGGTGCAGTGTCAAGTTCCCCTGTACAGTTTCCAAGGAGGACCCTGATGTGGACCTCCTAGGTCTTTTTCCCTCTAAGATTCTTTTTTTTTTGTTTTGTTTTGTTTTTGTTTTTTGTTTTTTGTTTTTGGGCCACACCCGTTTGACGCTCAGGGGTTACTCCTGGCTATGAGCCCCTGGCTTGGAGGGACCATATGGGACACCGGGGGATCGAACTGCGGTCTGGTCCGTCCTACGCTAGCGCTTCTAAGGCAGACACCTTACCTCTAGCACCACTTTCCCGCCCCCCCTTCTAAGATTCTAAGGAAGAGTTCTGTACCCATTTTTTGTGCCAGACATGTGGAAGACTTGCCATAAGTTCTGGGGGACTTGGTAACCATGCTATCTGATGTAGCATGCTGCAACATACCTCACCCAACTCATTAAACTCTTTGTCCTGGCCCAGATTTATTTATTTATTTATTTATTTTGTTTTGGGGCTGCACATAGCAGTGCTTAGGCCTTACTCCTCTGTGCTTAGGGACCACTCCTGTTGGGGCTTAGGAGACCATATGGAGTGCTGGGGATTGAAACCCAGTATTTCACATGCAAAACAAATTCTCTACCCACTGTGCTATTCCTCTGACCCCTGCAGTTTTATTTTTTTATTTGTGACAGTTGTTGGGTTATTGGTTCTCACATAGTGCCCAGTGCTCAGAATAGGGAAGGGAGACAAGCAAATTCTTTCCTTCTTCCCAAAAGTGCACGAACAGATTCTAAGGCCAAGCACTGGTGTTCTCAGGATTTCTCCTAGGGCCAGGAAGTGTTGTAACCATGGCTCATTTGTCTTCCCTCTTTTCAGGCCCATGGCATGGTGACCCATCCCTCTCAAAGTTTTGCTCCATTTACCAGCTAACTCTGGGGCCACTGCCAGAGAGGTGAGAGGCCCAGGTGTGGGCTAAGGATGTGCATCTCATTTTACACCTTTTCTAAGAAGGCGAGTGACTAAGTGACATCACATGTGAGAACCCAGCCAAGGCAAAGAGAGAAGATTGGCAAGTCTGCAGCCTCAGGAACCTCAACCTGAGGCTTTTCAGCTCAAAGGTCAGCCTGAAGGTAGAGGAGGAAGTGGAGAAGGGACAGAACCAGAGCCTCAGCTCTGGTCCCCAGCATAGTAAACATGTGCACCGGGCCCTCCACTGTGGAAGAGAACATCACACATTTGAGGATAATTGTAGGAGGCAGGTTTCTTGGTGATCTGCAAGGATGGTGGTCCGGGAAACTTCAGGTCCCCAGGTCCCCAGGTCCCCAGGCTTCCTCAGGTTACTGCCTATCAGGGCCTCATCCTATGTTTGCACTGGGGCTCCTGAGATCCTCCACTTACATCCATACAGACCTTGCCCACACCTTCCTACACTCCTGCCCCCGCCCCTGCCCCTTCAAGAGTTTGACCTCCTGTTCTGGTCTGTTTAGTCAGCCAACAGCCTGTGTGGGCTTCCCATTCCCCATGACACCCTGCCCTTCCCAAGTGATGGTCACCAAAGCACCAAGTCCTTTGCAGCCATAAATAAGTTCCTTTTCCCCAGATGCAGGCTTTACTTACAAGTAAAACCACATTCCAGACCCTTCTCTTTTACCCTGCCCCCTCCCCACTCCCTCTGGGCCCACCTGCTCTGTGTTCTCAGAGGTCCTGGAAAAGCCATTTCTTTTCCTGGGATGCACTTAGCTCTCTCATGACCAAATTTCCACTTTCCACCAATGAGAGTGGCCAGGACTGTGTATCTCAGATCCTGTCATCTACCACTCTGTCCCTTCCACCTGTGAGATAGCTCAGTGGTGAATCAGCTCATCTGGGTCAGAATTCTGGCCTTACTTCTTGGGAGGTGGGAGTGTTAGGTCACACTTGGCCACTTGGCAATGCTCAGAGCTTATTCCTGCTCTGTGCTCAGCAGTCACTCCTTTCTTAGTTTTGGGAGCTATGCTAGGAATCTCTCCTCGAAGTGCTCAGGGGACCATATGTGGTGCTGAGGATTGAAACAGACTTAGCTATGTGCAAAGTGTACTTTTAACACTGTACTATCTTTCTGACCCTGGTCTTGCCTCTACTAAAAAAAAAATGACCGTAGGCATATCATTAAAACTCTTTGAGTTTAATGTCTTCATCTATAAAATAATCTAGCGAGAGATAGTACAACAGGTAGGTTGCTTGCCTTGCACAGGCTGACCTGGATTCATTCTCTGGCATCCCTAATGGTTCTCTGAACACAGCCAAAAGTGATTTTTGAGTATAGAGCCAGGAGTAACCCCTGGGCACCACTCAATGTGCTCCCCAAACAAAAAGAGATCATCATTTATAAATTCACTTATTCACCAGTGGTGGCAGAACAAGGAGGGAATCCATTCAGGCTGCATATAGATAAAGATAGGGAGGTCTGAGGACTAGACACATGCTTCATATGCGGGAGCCTCATGTTAACCTCTTGAACCTCATAGTCCCTGGAAGTGACTCTCCTGCACAAAGCCAGGAATAGCCACTATGCACTGCTGGGTATGCCAATGGCCTTCCTATCAATCCACACACACACACACACACACACACACACACACACACACACACACACACACACAAGGCAGGGAAGAAAAACAACATGAGTTTTCTCTATTTAATCTCTGGAAGAAGATGGCCTGAGCTAGAGTTGAGACTATGAGGCTGTTCTGGGCAAGGAAGCTGATTTCATAAACATAGAAGAGAACTATCAACAAAGGGTGTGAAAGGATCCCTTTCTACTCCTATAACAAGCCCAAGATCTCACCACTAGAAATACCTTGCCTACACAGCTGTAAGAAATGCTAAAATCATGCAATTCACAGCAACATGGACAGAACTGGAAGATATGTTAAATGAAGTAAGCCAGAAGAAGTATAAACACAGGATGATCTCACTTATATGTGGTATTTAGAACAACAAAATGGGGAAATGCGATGGTTAAAGGGAGGGGTGACTAGATCACCTTTGACCCTGAAGGATAGGGAGGAGAAAGAAAGAAATCAAGTGTCAGGAGCGGGGCAGGAGAGAGAAGAGACAGATGAGAAGAAACGAGACAAAAGTCAAAGAGTTTTAGGTACATCATGGTGTTAAGGAATAATGGAGCTAAATATTCAAATTACAGAGACAAAATATTGAAGTTATGAGACACAAATTTTAACAACCAAACTTTAAAAGGTTCCTGTTAAGATGATAGGCTGGAGGTAGCGGGGCAGGTAGAAGAGGGAACCTAGGAATACTGGTAGAGGAAAGTTGATACTGATGGTGGGATTGGTGCTGGAATGTCTAAAACCCAATTATGAATAACTTTTTGTAAATCATAGTATATTAATAAAATTTAAAATATCTTAAAAATCCATTTTCTTGGATAAATATTCAGCCTCCAGGAGGTCTCTATCAAAGAAACCAAGTGCCCCCAGAGGAACAACATAGAAAGATGGTCTAGGCCAAGTAAAAAATAGTGAGGAAAAGAAGTCCAAGAGCAGGGAAAGCCAGGAAGAGTTGGAGGAATCAGAGGGTGATGGAGGCCAACATGTCAGTTGTCACCTGACCTCTGCTGAAACAGTGGCTGGATATCTGGGAAAGAAAGGTGGATTCTACCTCCACAAGCCTTCCCTCGCACACCCAGGCAGCAAGTTAAATCCCATTTCAGCCTCAGTCTCATGGTTGGTGCAGCTGATTTGTTTTGTTTTGTTTTTTTTTTTTTTTTTGGTTTTTTTTTTGGGTCACACCCGGCAGTGCTCAGGGGTTATTCCTGGCTCCAGGCTCAGAAATTGCTCCTGGCAGGCACGGGGGACCATATGGGACGCCGGGATTTGAACCGATGACCTCCTGCATGAAAGGCAAACGCCTTACCTCCATGCTATCTCTCCGGCCCTGTTTTGTTTTGTTTTTGTCCTTGGGTCATACCCAGTGCTCAGTGACTACTCCTGGCTGTGCTTGGGAACCCTGTGGTGAGGGGACACCCCCATCCAAACAGGCACTGTGATGTCCCTTTTAGCTGTGCAGTGTAGTCTTTAGCACTGCCTGTGCCTATGAAGTCTATCCTGGCCAGAGTGCAATCTGGAGGAGGGCAAGTCATACACAGGGACACATAGCCACATGGTGACGAAAACTTTGAAGTGAATGCATATCTGTCTGAGGGGTGCCATAGGCAGTAGTATAGACAAGTGTGAGGTAAGAGAAGGAGGCCACAGGAGCCTTGAATGGGAGCTGGAGGAAGTAATTGTGCTGGAGACAGAAGCACCCTGGAAAGAGCTCTGCAGTGGAATGGGCACAGTGGTCACACCTGGTACTCAGTGACCGCCCAGCCCCAACAAGGCTCCAAAAGATGGCTAGTGGAGCTGGGAACAAAGAGGCAGGAGGTTTGAGAAGGGACCAGGCAGCCCACAGGGCCCAATGGTAGAGCTCTGGGATGTATAGAACAGGGAGCGGAACAGAGGTCACTTTTTATTCTTGCTGGAGCTCTACTCTGGGTTCCTTAAAATCACTAAATGATCCAGAGAACCCTTAGACACTAGGGCCCAAGCAACACTGCATCCTGGGCCCTCACATTGAACCACATGGACCACACACAAGAGTTCCTGACCCCTTGAGCTGAGCTCTGAAGGCCCCAAAAGAACAAGAAAATGAGACACCACCATGCCCGACAGTGGAAAATGCTGTGAGAACTTTGTACATGCTGTGACCTTTTCCTTTCTAGTGAGAAACAGAAATCTGTTTCTTGAGAGCCAGGCCTCATCAATATTTTAGGGGTATCTGTGGCTGTAGAGGCATCTCACAGCCTATGCAGCCAGGGTTGGGGACCTCTCAGTCCAGCTGAAACTTCTGTAGTTCTATCAAAACCAAACTTTTCCCAACAGAGTGATAGTCACTGGCAGACAGATTTTCAAACTTTCCTTGGAGAGGCCTCAAAAGAGCCATGCCCAGAGGTCCTATTCCCAAAAGAGTGCTGTAGGCAAAATTGTCAGTCATCTATGACATCCTACCTCTCACACCCAACCCATGACCTAGGGCCACAGATACCTCCAAGAAAGCCACATCCTTGTGGCAAAGAAAATAAATGGAGTAGACTGTGTCCAAACAGCAGGAACTGTAGCTTAAAATGAGGGCAAGGTGATCTGGTTCTGAGTTTTTCATTGCAAAGTATGCGTGCTACCACTGTCCCACATCCCTTGGCCCTGGATTTTAAAAAATCCATTTTTAATATTAGATCCAAACTTTAAAATATACTTGTCTGGACTGGAGAAATAGCATGGAAGTAGGGCGCTTGCCTTGCATGAAGAAGGATGGTGGTTCGAATCCCGGCAACCCATATGGTCCCCTAAGCCTGCCAGGAGCGATTTCTGAGCTTAGAGCTAGGAGTAACCCCTGAGCGCTGCCGGGTGTGACCCAAAAAACAAACAAACAAACAAACAAAATATATATACATACCTCTCAGGTAGCAGGTATTAGGGGATGGGTCAGCAGGAGGAATATGGAAACATTAGTGAAGGAAAATTGACTCTGGTGATGGGATTGGTGCTAGAATATTCTATACCTAAAGCTTAACTATCAATAACTTTGTAAGTCCGTCTTTAATTAAACATAAAAAAAATTTATACTATGATTTCAGGGATCAGAGAGAGTACATCAGGTAAGGTTTGCCAGGAGTGATCTCTGAGCACAGGAGTGATCTCTGAGCACACCAGGTATCGTCCCCAAACCAAAAGTAAATAAATATGGGAGAATTAAATTTTGGTGGGGGGGGGGAGGGTTTGGGCCACACCCGGCGGTGCTCAGGGGTTACTCCTAGCTCTAAGCTCAGAAATCGCTCCTGGCAGGCTTAGGGGACCATATGGGTTGCCGGGATTCGAACCACCATCCTTCTTCATGCAAGGCAAGCGCCCTACTTCCATGCTATTTCTCCAGTCCAGACAAGTATATTTTAATTTTATATTCCTGGCTATCTGCTCAGAAATAGCTCCTGGTAGGCACTGGGGACCATATGGGACACCATGTTTCGAACCAACCACCTTAGGTCCTGGGTTGGCTACTTGCAAGGCAAACGCCGCTGTGCTATCTCTCCAGCAAAAGTAAATAAATAAATCTATGCTTTTATTTTTTATTTATTTTTTATATATATATTTTTTTATCTTTATTTAAACACCGTGATTACAAACATGATTATAGTTGTATGATTACAGTCATGTAAAGAACACCCCCCTTCACCGGTGCAACATTCCCATCACCAATTTCCCAGATCTCCCTCCTCCCCACCCTATGCTTTTATTTTTAAGAAATAAAATTAGGGGCTGGCGAGATAGCATGAAGGTAAGGCATTTGCCTTGTATGCAGAAGGACAGTGGTTTGAATCCCGGTATCCCATATGGTCCCCCAAACCTGCCAGGAGCGATTTTTGAGCGTAGAGCAGGGAGTAACCCCTGAGCACTGCCAGTGTGGACAAAACAAAACAAAACAAAGCAAAATATGTTATGTGGGTAGAACTTATTGTTAATTTTTCTCTTCCTCCTTCTCCTCCTCTTCCTTCTCCTCTTCATTCTTAATCCTAGCTAAGCGCTCACCTTTTTCTCCTTTACTCTTCCTCCTTCATCTCCTCCACCTCCTCTTCCACCTCCTCCTCCTTCTCCTTCACTTTTTTCCTCCTCCTCCTCCTGCTCCTCCTCCTCCTCCCTTTCTTCACCTCCTCCATCTCCTCCTCCTTCACCTCCTCCTTCTCCTTCTTCTCCTCCTCCTTCTTCTTATCCTCCTCCACCTCCTCCTTCTCTTTCTCCTCCTCTTCCTTCTCCTTTAATTTCATCTTTTGTATGTAGATATCTATTTTCCCCACTACATATTTTTAAAAACCTATTGTTTTTAGTTACTATAGATAGCAATATGGGAATAATAGTTTTTCAAGATTATTTTGGGCGCCTTCCTCCCTCTCTGCCTTCCTTCCTTCCTTCCCCCTTCCTCCCTTCCTTCCTCCTTCCCTTCCTTCCTTCCTTCAAGAAAAAAAATTAAAAAAAGATTATTTTCGCTATTTAAGTTTTCTTGTTGCACCATATGAATTGTAGAACTTAAAAAATATGTCTGTTAGAAGAAAAATACCACTGGGATTTTGACAGTGGTTAATATCTATTATGGGATGCCGGGAATTGAACTCAGATCCATCCTGAGTTGGCTGCATGTAAGGCAAATGCCCTACTGCTGTGTTATCTCTCCGGCCCACCTTTTTGTTGTTGTTGTTGTTGTTGTTTTTGTTTGTTTGTTTGTTTGTTTTTGGGCCACACCAGGTGACACTCAGAGGTTACTCCTGGATATGCACTCAGAAATCGCTCCTGGCTTGGGGGACCATATGTGACACTGGGGGAATCGAACTGCGATTCATCCTGGGTTAGCGCATGCAAGGCAAATGCCCTACCTCTTGCACCACCGCTCTGGCCTCCAAACATATTTTTTAATATACAACACAATATTGTGCTGCAGACTTTATTCATTTTGCTTTAATGAAACATATTAATTAACTAACATCTGCCCTTTCCTTCTCTTCCTAGCTCCTGGCACTCACCACTTTACTCTTTGCTTTGATGACATGGGCTATTTGTAAACTCTTCAAAGAAATGAACTATGCAGTATTTGTCCTTTGTGACTGACTTATTTCACATAGCATTGTGTCCCATGACTTGTCCATTACCATGGTGTCACAGATGACAGGATTTCCTCCTTTTTTTGTTATCTTTTTGTTTGTTTTTGGGCCACACCCAGGGGTGCTCAGGGGTTACTCCTGGCCATCTGCTCAGAAATCGCTCCTGGAAGGCACGGGGGACCATATGGGACACCGGGATTCGAACCAACCATCTTAGGTCCTGGATCGGCTGCTTGCAAGGCAAACGCCACTGTGCTATCTCTTCGGCCCCATGGATTTCCTTCTTTTATTAAGGCTCAGCGATATTTAATAATTGTCTGCTTTAAAAATTGCCATCCTAACAAGTATGGAGAGACATCTCATGGAATTTCTTGTTTGCATTCCTCTGATTGATCATTTTCATACCCTCTTTGAAGAAATGGCCATGCATGTCTTGTTCTTTTTTGAATCAAGTCATTTTTTATTTTGTTCTGCCTTGTTTTATTTTTAGTTCATTTCTGATTTGTAAGAGTTCCTTAAAATTTTTTGGATATTAATCCTTTATGAGATATATGACTCAAAAGTAGTTATATCTAATATTTTCTCTCATTTCATCCATTGCTTTGACTTCATGTTGTTTCTTTGCTATGCAGAAGCTTTTTAGTTTATTATAGTCCCACTTTTATGTTTTTGCTTTTGTGCCAAGTTTTATACTATAAAGTCTTTCCCCTGTGTTTTCTTTTTAGAAGTATCACAGTTTCTTAAATATAGGAATGTTTTGAGCCAGAGCAAAAGCAAGTAGGGTGCTTGCCTCACACATGGCCAACCCAAGTTCAATATCCAGCACCTTGTATGGTTTCCCCAAACACGGCCAGGAATGATCCCTGAATACAGAGCCAGGAGTAAGCCCTGAGCACTTCTGGGTATGGCCCAAAAGTCAAATAAAAATTTTTTAATGTAAGAATATTTAAACTCTTGAGTAATTTTTATTAATGTTGACTTGTTTTGTGTGTGTGTTTCATGTAAAACGAGTGTTCAATTTCATCTTTTTGTATGTAGACATCTATTTTCCCTTCTACATATTTTAAAGAACCTATTGCTTTTAGTTACTGTAGATAGAAATATGGGAATAATGTTTTTTCAAGATTATTTTGGCTATTCAAGTTTCTTTGTTGTACCATATAAATTGTAGGATTTTTAAAATATGTCTGTTAGAAGGAAAATACCTCTGGGATTTTGACAGGAATTGTATGAATCTGTAGAACTTTGAGGTAATATGTACAATTTACCAATATTAAGTCTTCCAATCCATAGCAATGAGATCTTTCCAGTTACTTACTTACTTTTTTCATTGATGTTTTATGATTTTTGGTTTATAAGTATTTTGTTTCCTTAACTAAATTTATTCCTAAGTATTTTGTCCTTTGGTGTTATAAATTAGATTTTTTCTTAATTTCCTTTTCAGATAGCTTGTTATGAATGTATAGAAAACGTTTATTTCTTTAATAGGCAGGGGGAATTGGAAGAAATAGTAAAAAAAAGTCAGATTTCTAGTTACAAGAAAGCTAAGTAAGTACAAGTGATACAGTTTAATGATGATATATATAATACACACATACATAAGTTAAGAATTTTATCACGGGCCCGGAGAGATAGCACAGCGGCATTTGCTTGCAAGCAGCCAATCCAGGACCAAAGGTGGTTGGTTCGAATCCCGGTGTCCCATATAGTCCCCCGTGCCTGCCAGGAGCTATTTCTGAGCAGACAGCCAGGAGTCACCCCTGAGCACCGCCGGGTGTGGCCCAAAAACCAAAAAAAAAAAAAAAGAATTTTATCACAAACATTTTTTTCTTGCTATATTTATATGAGATTGTATAGGTTAACTAAGCTTATTGTGGCATTCATTTCGCAATTTATGTAAAACCACTGCACTGTACATATTAAACTTCTACAGTAATACATATTAATTATACCTTAATAAAATGGGAAAGGGGGAAAAGAAAATTGGTTTCTGTATGTTGATTTTATAACCTATACCTACTGAATTCATTTATTAGTTTTAGCAAAATTTTTTTTTTTTTTGGTTTTTTGGGCCACACCCGTTTGACGCTCAGGAGTTACTCCTGGCTCTCAGAAATCGCTCCTGGCTTGGAGGGACCATAGGGGATGCCGGGGGATCGAACCGCGGTCTGTTCTACGTTAGCACTTGCAAGGCAGGCACCTTACCTCTAGCGCCACCTCTCTGGCCTAGTTCTAGCAGATTTTGAGAGGAGTCATTGGACATTTATCATGTCATCTGCAAGCAGATAATTTTATTATGTTCCGATTGACTTCCTTCCCTAATTGTTCTAGCTAGCACTTTTAGGACTATACTTTATGAAGTAGCAAGTGAGGGCATTTTTGCTTTGTTCCAGATCTTGGAAGGAAAACTTTGCATATTGAATTACTGTGTATTAATGAGTTATGGATTTTTACATGTGGCTTTTATTGTAGAGATATAAGTTCCTTCTATTCCTAGTTTGTTGGGAGTTTATAGAAATAAAGAGCATTGAACTTTTTTTTTTTTTTTTTTTTTTTGTGGCTTTTAGGTCACACCCGGCAGTGTTCAGGGGTTACTCCTGGCTCTATGCTCAGAAATTGCTCCTGGCAGGCACGGGGGACCATATGGGACACCGGGATTCGAACCGATGACCTTCTGCATGAAAGGCAAACGCCTTACCTCCATGCTATCTCTCCGGCCCCAAGAGCATTGAACTTTGTCAAATGCTTTTTCTGTCTCTATTGAAGTGACCTGGTGACATTTTTATCCTTCATTCTCTTTTTTTTTGTTTTGTTTTGTTTTTGGGCCACACCCGGCGGTACTCAGGGGTTACTCCTGGCTGTCTGCTCAGAAATAACTCCTGGCAGGCACGGGGGACCATATGGGACACCGGGATTCGAACCAACCACCTTTGGTCCTGGATCAGCTGCTTGCAAGGCAAACACCGCTGTGCTATCTCTCCGGGCCCTCCTTCATTCTCTTCACATGGAGTTTCACAATGATCATCAATTGTGAAACCAGTCTTGCATCCTGAGATAAATCTCATTTGGTCCTGGTACACACTGATTTTTTAAAATTATATTTATTTAAACACCATGATTACAGATATGATTATAGTTGTATGATTACAGTCATGTAAAGAATACCCCCCTTCACCAGTGCAACATTCCCACCACCAATTTCCCAGATCTCCCTCCTCTCCACCCCACCCACACCTGTACTGGAGACAGGCTTTCTACTTTCCTCATTCATATTGTTATGATAGTTTTCAGTGTAGTTATTTCTCTAACTGCATCATCACTCTATGTGGTGAGCTTCATGTCATGAGCTGCACCTACCAGTCCTCATCTCTCTTGTTTCTGAGATACTGTTAAAATGTCTTTCATTTTTCTTAAAACCCATAGCTGCGTCTTTCTCTCTCCCTCTGACTTACTTCACTCAGCATAATAGATTTCATGTACATCCATGTATAGGAAAATTTCATGACTTCATCTCTCCTGATGGCTGCATAGTATTCCATTGTGTATATGTACCAGTTTTTTTAGCCACTCATCTGTTGAAGGGCATCTTGGTTGTTTCCAGAGTCTGGCTATTGTAAATAGCACTGCAATAAATATAAGTGTGAGGAAGGGATTTTTGTATTGTATTTTTGTGTCCCTCAGGTATATTCCTAAGAGTGGTATAGCTGGATCATATGGGAGCTCAAGTTTCAGTTTGTGAAGGACTCTCCATATCGCTTTCCATAAAGGTTGGGCTAGACAGCATTCCCACCAGCAGTGAAAAAGAGTTCCTTTCTCTCCACATCCCCGCCTGCACTGCTTGTTTTTCTTCTTTGTGATGTGTGCCAATCTCAGTGGCGTGAGGTGGTACCTCATAGTAGTTTTGATTTGCATCTCTCTGACAATTAGTGATGTTGAGCATCTTTCATGTGCCTTTTGGCCATTTGCCTTTCTTCTTTCACAAAGTGTCTGTTCATTTTTTCTCCCCATTTTTTGTTGGGGTTAGATGTTTTTTTCTTGTATAGTTCTGTCAGTACCTTGTATATTTTGGATATTAGTCCTTTATCTGATGAGTATTGGGTGAATAATTTCTCCCACTCAGTGGGTGGCTTTTGTATTCTGGGCACTATCTCCTTTGAGATATAGAAGCTTCTCATCTTAATATAGTCTCATCTGTTTATCTCTTCTTCCACTTGTTTGGAGAGTGCTGTTTCCTCCTTAAAGATGCCTTTAGTCTCAATGTCATAGAGTGTTTTACTTACACGTTGTTCTATATACCTTATAGTTTTAGATCTGATATCAAGGTCTTTAATCCATTTGGATTTTACCTTTGTACATGGTGTTAGCTGGGGGTCTAAGTTCGCTTTTTTGCAAGTGGCTAACCAGTTGTGCCAACACCACTTGTTGAATAGGCTGTCCTTGCTCCATTTAGGATTTCTTGCTCCTTCATCAAAAACTAGGTGGTTATATGTCTGAGGAACATTCTCTAAGTACTCAAGCCTATTCCACTGATCTGAGGGTCTGTCTTTATTCCAATACCATGCTGTTTTTATAACTACTGCTTTGTAAAACAGATTAAAATTGGGGAAAGTAATGCCTCCCATATTCCTTTTCCCAAGGAGTGCTTTAGCTATTTGAGGGTGTTTATTGTTCCAAATGAATTTCAGAAGTGTTTGATCCACTTCTTGGAAGAATGTCATGGGTATTTTTAGAGGAATCGCGTTAAATCTGTACAATGCTTTTGGAAGTATTGCCATTTTAATGATGTTGATCCTGCCAATCAATGAGCAGGGTATGTGTTTCCATTTATGCATGTCTTCTCTTATTTCTTGGAGCAGTGTTTTATTTCTTTGTATAGATCCTTCACATCTTTAGTCAGGTTGACTCCAAGATATTTGAGTTTGTGTGGCACTAATGTGAATGGAATTGTTCTCTTTTTTTTTTTTTTTTTTTTGGTTTTTGGGTCACACCCGACAGTGCTCAGGGGTCACTCCTGGCTGTCTGCTCAGAAATAGCTCCTGGCAGGCACGGAGGACCATATGGGACACCGGGATTTGAACCAACCACCTTTGGTCCTAGATCAGCTGCTTGCAAGGCAAACGCCGCTGTGCTATCTCTCTGGGCCCGGGATTGTTCTCTTAATGTCCATTTCTTCCCTACCATTATTGATGTATAAAAAGGCCATTAATTTTTGTGTGTTAATTTTGTAGCCTGCCACTTTGCTATATGAATCTATTATTTCTAGAAGCTTTTTGGTAGAGTCTTTAGGATTTTCTAAGTAGAGTATCATGTCATCTGCAAACAGTGAGAGCTTGACTTCTTCCATTCCTATCTGGATTCCCTTGATATATTTTTCTTGCCTAATCACTATAGTAAGTACTTCCAGTACTATGTTGAATAGGAGTGGTAAGAGAGGACAGCCTTGTCTTATACCAGAATTTAGAGGGAAGGCTTTTAGTTTTTCTCTATTGAGGATATTATTTGCCATTGGCTTGTGGTAGATGGTCTTAACTATATTGTAAAAGGTTCCTTTTATTCCTATCTTGCTGAGAGTTTTCATCAAGAGTGGGTGTTGAACCTTATCAAATGCTTTTTCTGCGTCTATTGATATGATCATGTGATTTTTATTTTTCTTGTTGATGTTGTACATTATGTTGATAGATTTACGGATATTAAACCATCCTTGCATTCCTAGGATGAACCCTACTTGATCATAGTGAGTGATCTTCTTGATGAGGCATTGGATCCTGTTTGCCAGGATTTTGTTGAGGATCTTTGCATCTGTGTTCATCAGGGATATTGGTCTGTAATTTTCTTTCTTTTTCTTTTGTTTGTTTGTTTTTTTGGATTTTTGGGCCATACCCAGTGACACTCAGGGGTTACTCCTGGCTATGTGCTCAGAAGTCGCTCCTGGCTTAGGGGACCATATGAAATGCCAGGGGATCGAACCACGGTCCATCCCAGGCTAGCGCAGGCAAGGCAGGCACCTTACCTCTAGCACCACCACCCGGCCCCTGTAATTTTCTTTTTTGGCAGCATCTCTATCTGGTTTTGGTATTAAGGGTGGCTTCATAAAAGCTATTTGGAAGTGTTCTAGTTTTTTCAGTTTCATAAAAGAACCTGGCCAGGATTGGTAGTAGTCCCTCTTGAAAGGTTTGAAAGAATTCATTCGTGAATCCATCAGGGCCTGGGCTTTTGTTTTTGGGCAAATTTTTGATTACGGTTTTAATTTCCTCAATAGTGATGGGGGTGTTTAGATATGCTACATCTTCTTTATTCAACCATGGGAGGTTATATGAGTTCAGAAATTTATCCATTTCTTCCAGATTCTCATATTTAGTGGCATAGATTTTCTCAAAGTATTCTCTGAATACCCTTTGAATCTCTGCAGTATCTGTAGAGATCTCCCCCTTTTTATTTCTAATATGTGTTATCAAGTTTCTCTCTCTTTTTCTTTGTGAGTTTTGCCAATGGTCTATCAATCTTGTTTATTTTTTCAAAGAACCAACTTCTGCTTTTGTTGATCTTTTGGATTGTTTTTTGGGTTTCCATTTCATTGATTTCTGCTCTCAGTTTTGTTATTTCCTTCTGTCTCCATATTTTTGGTTCCTTTTGTTGATCATTTTCTAATTCTATAAGCTGCGTCATTAAGCTATTCATGTATGCTCCTTCTTCCTTCCTGACGTATGCTTGCAAAGCTATAAATTTTCCTCTCAGTACCACTTTTACTGTATCCCATAGGTTCTGATAGTTTGTGTTTTCATTGTTGTTTGTTTCCAGGAAATTTTTTATTTCTTCTTTGATTTCATCTCAGACCCACTGGTTGTTCAGTAGTGGACTGTTTAATTTCCAGGTGTTAATTTTTTTCTTCTGTGTCCCTTTGTAGTTCACATCTACTTCAGAGCCTTGTGGTCAGCAAAGGTAGCCTGCAAAATTTCTATCTTCTTGATTTTATGGAGGTATGTTTTATGTGCCAGCAGGTGGTCTATCCTGGAGAATGACCCATGTATGTTGGAAAAGAATGTGATTCCAAGTTTTTGAGGGTGGAGTGTCCTATATATATCTACTAGGCCTCTTTCTTCCATTTCTCTTTTCAGGTCTAGTATATTCTTGTTGAGTTTCAATTTGGTTGACCTATCAAGTGTTGACAAGCCCGTGTTGAGGTCTCCCACAATTATTGTGTTATTATTGATATCCTTTTCCAGATTTGTCAACAATTGTATTAAATACTTTGCTGGTCCCTCATTGGGTGCATATGTTTAGGAGAGTGATTTCTTCCTGCTGTACATATCCCTTAATTAGTATATAATGTCCATCTTTGTCCCTTACAACTTTTCTGAGTATAAAGTTTGTGTCATCTGATATTAGTATGACCACCCCCGCTTTTTTAAGGGTGTTGTTTTCTTGGATGGTTTTCCTCTAGCCTTTGATGTTTAGTCTCTGTTTATTCTGACTATTCAGGTGTGTTTCTTGTAGGCAGCAGAAGGTTGGGTTCAGTTTTTTGATCCATTTTGCCACTCTGTGTCTCTTAATGGGTGCATTTAGTCCATTGACATTGAGAGAGATAATTGTCATGGGATTTATTGTCATCTTTGTGTAGAAGTTTGGTGTGTTTGTTGGTCTGTCTTGTCTTTAGAGTAGATCTTTCAGTTTTTCTTTTAAGGCTTGTTTTGAGTCTGTAAAAGTTTTGAGCTGTTGTTTATCTGTGAAGCCATGTATACTTCCTTCAAACCTGAAAGTGAGTTTTGCTGGGTGCAGTATTTCTTGGCAAAGCATTTATTTCATTGAGTTTTGTCATTATATCCCACCACTGCCTTCTGGCCTTGAGTGTTTCTGGTGACATGTCTGCTGTAAATTTCAAGGATTCTCCCTTGAATGTAATTTCCCTTTTTGATCTTGCTGCTTGCAGTATTCTATCTCCATCTGTGGGATTCACCATTGTGACTAGGATGTGTCTTTTTAATGTGTTGTTGCATTCAGTTTTTGCTTCTATGGTCATCAGACATATTGGTCTATAGTTGTGTTGTAATATCTCTGTCTGACTTTAGTATAAGGATTATGTTGGGAGTGAGGCCTGTGTCTGGATGATAACAGGGAGGCTCCAGTCCTAATCCCCTCTACCAAGGTCCAACAAACAGGACCTCCTCTCCTCTCCAGCCTTCCCTCAGTCTTCTGGGTCCCAGGGCCATCACTGTTCATCTGCCTTTTGGAGCCAGCCAGGTTGATGCTGGGGAGGGAATAGGAAACTTCCTCCTTAATCCCTTCCACCAAATGCAAATGGGGCTGTCTTTTTGGGTCTTTTCTTTCTTCCCATCAGTCCTCATTTTCCGAAACTGTGCAGATGTTAGCATGTCCATGCAAAGTCATTTCAATTTATATCATAGACTTCCTGGTAGATTGGATCTAGCACTTCTTTCAACAGCCTGAGAAATCCAGCAGTCCAAACCACTAAATGCAAAGATCAATGGGGAAGCTAAAGAAGACATCTACTGTGGGGAATATGGAGAGAAAACCTGACAAATCTCCAAACCACCCAAACACCTGAACCTTATAGATGAGGACCTAAAATTAGCACTTAATGGTTTAGCAATGGAAATCAAGGAGTCACTAGCCTGTGAAATAAGAAATCTATAGACGAACAATTCAACCAACTCAAAGAAGAACTCTTTCAGAAGATGAGAGAATTTATACAAATGGAATTGAAGGAACTAAAAAGCATGTTAGCACTTCATAATAGTAGAATTACACAGATGGAGAATCACATAGATGAACTTGAAGATAAATTACAGGCCACCTGGGATAAAGAAGTCAAAAAAGAAAGAAGAGACAAAACCCTAGAAAAAATATAAGGTACTTAATGAACAAAGACAGGAGAAATAATCTCTGAATTATAAATTCTAGAAGGGGGAAAAATGGGAAAGGGGAAGAACAAGTAGTAAGGGAGATAACAGCAGAGAACTTCCCCACTCTTTTTTTTTTTTTTTTTTGGTTTTTGGGTTTTGGGCCACACCCAGTGGTGCTCAGGGGTTACTCCTGGCTGTCTGCTCAGAAATAGCTCCTGGCAGGCACAGGGGGACCATATGGGACACCGGGATTCAAACCAACCACCTTTGGTCCTGGATTGGCTGCTTGCAAGGCAAACCGCTGTACTATCTCTCCGGGCCCTCCCCACTCTTAAGAAAGAGGTTTCTCTACAAATCCAAGAGGCAAGAATGTCAAACAGGGCCCGGAGAGATAGCACAGAGGCGTTTGCCTTGCAAGCAGCTGATCCAGGACCAAAGGTGATTGGTTCGAATTCTGGTGTCCCCTACGGTCCCCTGTGCCTGCCAAGAGCTATTTCTGAGCAGACAGCCAGGAGTAACCCCTGAGCACCGCCGGGTGTGGCCCAAAAACCAAAAAAAAAAAAGAGTGTCAAGCAAAATAGACCCTAACAGAACAACCAAGACATTTGGTAATCCAAATGGAAAAACAAAAAAAACAAAACAAAACAAAACAAAAACAAAAACAAAAACAAAACAAAACAAAAACAAAGAGAGAGAGAGATCAACACTTTAAAGCTGTAAGGGAGAAAAAAAATCCTCAAGTATAAAGGAAACAACATAAGAATCAAACCAGATCTACCATTTTAAACAATCTAGACAAGAAAAGAGTGAAATGACATATTCAAACTACTGAATGAGAGAAACTTTCAACCTAGAGTCCACTACCCAGTAAAACTCTCATTTACATGGGAGGGAGGATTAAACACATTCTCAGACAAAAAAGAACTCACAATATTTCCACTAACCAAACCGACCCTAAATGAGTTACTCAACGAGCAATTACACAAATCCAATCCCCAATTGTAATAATAACTCTACACAATATAATGGCACAACAGCCCTTTCTGTTAATAATGTTCTTTTTTTTTTTTTTTTTTGGTTTTTGGGCCACACCCGGTAATGCTCAGGGGTTACTCCTGGCTATGTGCTCAGAAGTTGTTCTTAAATGTCAATGACTTAAACTCTCCCATCAAGAACGAATACAGCTGTTTAGTTTGAGCAGGTTTATTACAGATATCTATAATAAAATTTTAATGCTTTTTTTTTTTTTTTGGTTTTTGGACCACACCCAATGATGCTCAGGGGTTACTCCTGGCTATGCGCTCAGAAATTGCTCCTGGCTTGGGGGACCATATGGAACACCCGGGGTTCGTCCACAGTCCGTCCTAGGTTAGCGCATTCAAGGCAAAAGTCCTACTGCTTGCTCCACCACTCCGGGTCCTCCTTGATCTTTTTGTCCACAGTGGTACTTTGAGATATAGGTTGGTCACCCCAGTTCCACAACTCAATACTATACTATATTAGACTCAGAAGATAGGGCTCATTATGATAATGTCATGACAAAAATTCTAATCTATTCATTTTCTACTTGATTATGCCTGCTAATATAAACTAATATTTAGTCTACAGATAGCAATGGACTGTAACTGCATGCCATAAACTCCTGTTACAGAGCTTATTCATTGAATATGTTATTGTAATCTGTTTTCAATTGTAGATAGTTTACCATTATACCATAATGCTCATAATTTTAGATTGCTTTTAGGAAAGCTTTTAGGAAAGGAAACTGGATGCTCAAGACCTACTAGACAATATTTCATGGTATAGACTCCTCTTACAGTGTTCATTACCATATCACTTAGTTTTCTAGACTTGAAAATTATGATTGTTTTTAAGAATGCTCTATATGCAATCTAACCCATAAAACCTTTCTTCAGTAAAGTTTACCCTCCACCAATCATGATTGGACTAGAAAATGGAATCTTTCCATCTGACTTACCAGCTTTATAGTTTTTTTTTGGGGGGGGTGGGGCACACCCGGCTGTGCTCATGAGTTACTCCTAGCTATCTGCTCAGAAACAGCTCCTGGCAGGCACGGGAGACCATATGGGATGCTGGGATTCGAACCAACCACCTTAGGTCCTGGGTTGGCTGCTTGCAAGGCAAACGCCGCTGTGCTATGTCTCTGGCCCCGGCTTTATAGTTTTTTAAGTGTTCTATCCCATTTCACCTGTGTCAGCTTTTCAACTGTAACCCAGTGTCTGTCTATATGTGTGCATGAGTGTATGTATTGGCCATCTCAATGTCTGTCTAATGTCCGTCTGTTATATATAATTTCTATGTTGTATATTGTTCTTTCCTCTGTCATATATGAACCCACCTTCCCCCTTTTGCTTACCACCTTACAAATTTTTTTCTAGCTCTTCACTCCCTCACCTCGCATCTGTTATTTTTCCCCATTTGACCCTTTTTTTACCCTCAGTTCATAACTCCTCACAAAACAGAACATCCTTCCCACCCCAGCCAGCTGCCGACCAGCTCCCAAAGTGAAAAGATAGGTTCTCAGCCTGAGAAGAAGCTGATACTTCGCTGCTATTGATTCACTCTTGGTGGCCCTTTTGCCCCCAACTCCCTTCACTGTGGACTTTTGCTTGCTACTACATTTGGTTTCTGAGAAGCCCCTGGCTCAAGGACATTTCCTGATATGTGTGTGACTGCTGAGAGTCATTTTTTAGACTCCATAAGACCAAATCACAGGCAGAAGCTGTGCTCTGAATTTTACACACCTGTCCACCCCAGACTATTTCAAAAGACTTAAAGCATATCTCCTTTGGATATTTATTTAGATTTATTTCCTTAATAGGCATAACCCTTATTGAATATATTTATATGTAAGTGAAAATTTTCCCATTTTTGGGGCCTGTTTAGTAGAGAATGCTACTATATATAATATAATACATATAATATATATTCCATATATACTTTATAATGATACGTTTCGCTAGTGTTTAGAGTTCACGTTAGAACCAGGTTATAGGGATTATTGGACTCATTACCTCTGCCCCCATATGGGCCAGTAATACTTTGTGGCATTGATCCTTTTTGCATAGGCACATTGAAATGGGGAAATCTTACATGTACAAACAAGTTCTTATCTAATAGAGATAGGAACATATAAGTTTTATACTGCAGTGGGGCCTTACACCCTGAACACTTGTCATAATGACTTGGCTTAGGCTTCAGAAGATCAGACATTGACCATTCTCCCCTGAACTTTGGATACCATCTATAGAAACAACCACAGTTTTCTACACCAATACCGGGAATCAAACTTCTACCAAGGAAGGCTCTTCTGCTGCCCTAGCATCGACTTTCTCTAGATAGGGTTCGTGTGTGTGTGTGTGTGTGTGTGTGTGTGTGTGTGTGTGTGTGTGTGTGTGTGTGTGTGGTTTTTGGGTCACACCCAGCAGTGCTCAGGGATTACTCCTGGCTCCATGCTCAGAAATTGTTCCTGGCAGGCACGGGGAACTGTATGGGACGCCGGGATTCGATGACCTTCTGCATGAAAGGCAAACGCCTTACCTCCATGCTCTCTCTCCAGCCCCTAGATAGGGTTCTCATGACACTCTGAGGACTTGGTAACAGCAACAACCTGCTTTTAGGGCAGGGTTCTCTGCATTGCCACCTAATGGTGATATGAAACCAGAAGATGCTCCACGTCACCCTGACTTCAACATAGGATCTGTACAGAAACCAGGATCTCTAACTACAGAAACCTGACAGCAACAACCGTGATTGTGAAGAGCTTTTACTTGGACCACAAATAAAGACTTTGTGGTTGGACAACCTAGTATGCCTGGAGCCTGAAGTTGGTCTTATGCCAAGATACTTCATGGGTAAGGTCTCCCTGTTTTTAGGTCAAAGGTTTTTTTCTTTCTATTTCTCCCATATTTTGCTGTGCCTATGCAAACAACCACTGCCACACACACACATACACACACACCTTTTATATTGTATTTTTATCTCTTATTTTTATAAAAAAAAGAGCCTACTAAACCTTCTGCCATTGTATTAATGACCATTAATTTATATAAATTTTACACAATTTTCAATAATTGTCATAAATAAACTTGCTACTGAAATTTTTCTTTTTTCTTCTCTTCCATTTTATAGTTTTAAGTTTATTTTCTATTTTCTTTCTTTTATTTTTTAAATAACTTTGCTTCCTGTCATCTTGAAACAAATGTATTAAGATCAGTTATGTCAACTATGTGATGTATTTTCTTTAAATAAAAATATTAAAAATATTTAATTACTGATTTAATCCTTATTAATTATACTAAGTCTATTACATTTTATGTCTTTTATTAACTCTTTTTTTTTTTTTTTGGTTTTTGGGTCACACCCGGCAGCGCTCAGGGGTTACTCCTGGCTCTGCGCTCAGAAATCACTCCTAGCAAGCACAAGGGACCATATGGGATTCCAGGATTTGAACCACCATCCTTCTGCATGCAAGGCAAACACCTTACCTCCATGCTAACTCTCCAGCCCTTAAATTCTATTTTTTTAATTGATTGATTGATTGATTGATTGTTTTTTTGGGCCACACCCAGCAGTACTCAGGGGACATTCATGGCTCTGCCCTCATAAATTGCTCCCGGAAGATGGAGGGGAGGGGGGACCATATGGGATGCCAGGAATCAAACAGGATCCCTCCCGGGTTGGCCAAATGCCAGGCAAATGCCCTACCGCAGTGTTATTTCTCTCTTGATAATTCAGTCATGGTAGGTTGTAGGTTTCTAGGACTTGGTCTATTTCTTCTAGGTTACTGGCATTGGGAACTTTTAATGCTAGTATGCTTGCAGTCCTTGTTCAGTCCCAGCACTATGTATGATCCCCCCAAAATAGCACAGATCCAGAAATCCTGAGCACAGTTGCGTGGTGCACCCCATCACCCACAATGTATATTGTGGGATGGGAAGACAATATAAAAGGTGTGCACATGCCTCACATGTGACAAGCCCTAAATTTGATCCTACAGCCAGATTAGGGAATTGAGCATTGCCTAGAATGTCCCCCTCTCAGTACAGTGGATAAGGCCACTATAAAAATTAATTCCAGAGGCCGGAGTGGTGGCCTAGGACAGACTGTGGTTCGATTCTCAGGTGTCCCATATGGTCCCCCTAGCCAGGAGTGATTTCTGAGTGCATAGCCAGGAGTAACTCCTGAGCATCACCGGGTGTGGCCAAAACAAAACAAAAGTAATTTAATTCCACTAATTCTGTTTGCTGTTTACATGTAGCTATTAAGCAGTTTTAATTACATCTGTAAATTTATTCTAACACTTTTCTTTCCATTGAATCATGCTGATCTTGACTGAGAGGTTCCACTCTCCACTCTTCTGAGGGCAAACTCAGCAAGAGGAATGCAAATCATAGATAGCCCTTGGGGTAACAACCAGACAATGCCTTAAGAGCAGTGTGTGTGTGTGTGTGTGTGTGTGTGTGTGTGTGTGTGTGTGTGTGTGGCCTCTTCCCTTTACTCTTATATTTCTCCTCAAGTGTCTGCCAACTGTAAGCTCTGCAAGGTGACTAAGACCATATTTCATTCATCTTCATAGCATCAGAGCCAAGCCCAGAGATTGCCATAGCATTGGTGGTTAAAAACAAGCACCAAGTAAATAAGGACAAGAGGATAGGAAGAAGGGGGATGGGGAGCTGGCTCCAAGAGCAAGCACATACTGTAAGGGACAGGGGGCCAGTCCCCTAACTACTTGAGCCTCCCAACATAGCAGGGAGCACTCTCTATCCTCAGCATAAAACCAGGAATAGCCCTTGAGCACATGAAGTGTAGCCCGAAACTATCCTCTCAATAAAAGATGAGGGGTAGGGATAGGAGGGCATGAAAGCTGATAGCATTTGATGTATTTGCTGACTTTCAGTCTTATTCCTTTTGGAAAATCATATCCACTTTTCAGTGACAGAAAGACAAGAGGAGCAGGCAAGGAGACACCCACAGTCATTGTGCCCAGCCTTCCACCACCTTCAGAGGAGCAGACTGCCCTGTTTATCTCCTGTATGCTGGTCAGGTGTTACTGCTGGTGCCCATGGAAGGTGTGGCTTCTGCAATTCTCCTGGCATTGGGCCCAGTGGCAGAAACTGTATTAGCTGCTCCACTTCAAGTTTGGGCCCTGCCCTAGGCTAGCCACTCTCTGGAGCACCTTTACATACCTCAGCTCTTGAAGTGGATACCCCCACCCCTCAAGGGAAAACTCCCACAGTCTCTACATTCATTAGGTGAGGAGGGGTGCAATCCATTGATAGAAAGCGCCAGAGAGGCTTGGTCCAAAGGTCCAAAGGTTAGAGCTGCAAACACTGTGGCTCTGGTGCTGTGTCTTGGTCCCACAGCACAGCTTCTACTTGCTCTGTGTGAATTAAGATCAACTGGCCAACCTCTTTGGCCTTTTCAGCCTCGCTGGCTTCTTTGCCCTTTCCAGGCCTCGGCCCTCCTGGACTCACTCAGCACCTGCCTACAAGTCACACTAGAGTCTGAGACCAGAAACAGCTGCCTGCAGACCTGGGTGTCACAGTCAATGCTCAGAATTAGAAAGAGGTGAATTCCCACACTTTTTCTATTAAGGAATACTACTACTACTAATAATGTACTACCACCACCACCACCACCACCACCACCACCACCACCACCACCACCACCACCACCACCACCACCACTACTACTACTACTACTACTACTACTACTACTACTACTACTAGAAATAGTTAAAAACAGAAAATAGGCTTATGACATAGATACTTTGCTTTAGTTTTTATGATAGAAAATTCCATATGCACATAAATGGAGCAAATAATATTATTAACTCCCAAGGGTTTACCACTCACTCTGGTAATTTATCAACTCAAAGTCCACTCCAGTCCTGTCAGCTCACTTTTGTAGCAATCACAGATATCATATCATGAAATAGTCTGATATTTTTCATAGAAAAATGGCTTTAAAGAATTGCTACATTACTATCATGACACCTAAAACACTAATAACATATTAATACCATCAAACAGACAATCGTACAAATTTTCTAATTGTTTCACTTGTAAAATAATTTTTTAAAACAGATTTCAGGCCTGGGTGCATATATGACCCCTCTGCACCACCAGGATTGATCCCTGAGTGGAGAGCCCTTCCCAGGCTCATCGGTGTACTCCCTCCCTGAAAATAAATAAATAAATAAATGTAAAATAGAGTCTAAAGCAAATGATTGGTGTCTTTTGTCTCTTGAATTAAAGGGTCTTCTCCCTTTCTCTTTCATTCTCCTCTTAAAATTTACCCCTTCTCTCTCATTCTCTACTTTTATTCTCTCCTTTATTTTATTTCATTCTCTCCTCTATTTCTCTTTTATTCTTCTGCTATAATTTATTTGTCCAATAAAAGAAAAAACAGGCTGAAGTGGTAGCACAGTGGCTTGTCATTCAATCCTTGCTCCCTTTCTGAAACCTTTCTGAAACTCTGAAACCCTTTCTGCAGGGCCCAGCTTGGGGTCTTGCCAGCTTTTCCAGAAGCTCCATTACCCATGCATCCACCATGTCAGATATCACCTAATGCATGTTAAGATAAATAAGATAAATAAAATAAGTGGATCTGGGGCCAGAGAGATAGCACAGAGGTAGGGCATTTGCTTTGCAAGTGGCTGACCCAAGACTGACGGTAGTTCAATTCCTGGCATCCCATATGGTCCCTCAAGCCTGCCAGGAGTAATTTCTGAGCATAGTGCCAGAAGTAACCCCTGAGCGCTGCCAGAGGTGACCCAACCGCTCCCCAAAATAAATAAAATAAGTGGATCTAAAAATTTAATGATTTTTCAAATCAACCCTATAGTGGTAGGGTATTTGCCTTGCATGCAGCTGACCCAGGAAGGACACGGGTTTGATCCCCAGCATCCCATATTGTCCCCTGAGCCAGGAGCAATTTCTGAGCTTAGAGCCAGGTGTAACCCCTAAGTGCCACTGGGTGTGGTCCCAAAAACAAACACATAACAAAAAAAACAGACCATGTGTTCTGTTGTTTCCTACACTTGAGTTTGATTGCATCCTAGTGGCTTAATTGATTCAGGTTCAAAGTTTTGGAATGAAAACTGCCCAGGTGATGGTATGTGGTAGAACTCAGTGCAGCACCTGTGGAAGATCAGTTCCCTATCATTGTTTTGTTGGGGTTGGAAAGTGGAGCTAATCTATCATTCATTCCACTTTAACAGCTAAATACTTTTGCCCAATTATCTTTTACTGTGTTAAATTTTATAAGCTACATAGAAAAAGCACGCCTTTCCCTTTTGTTTTAAGTTTTCAAAATGTTGACTTAGGTAAGGAGTGGAAGCTCAATGCTTTGCATATGGGAGTCCTGGGTTCAGTTCGTGGTTTCACCGAACACCAGTTGGAAGTTGCCCCTGAGCTCTGCTGAGAATGACCTCAAATACACAACAAGAAAACTTAATGGTTCTTCAAATCAACGAAGTGATGGATACTTAAATCATGTACTCATTGATTCATTGTTTTCTTTTACTTTGTGTTGAGCTATGTTCTGTGATTTCAATATAGTTAATGATGGTTTCTCATGAACATAATTCCAACACCACACCTAGTGTACCCACCTTCCTCTTCCAACCCTACCTTTCAAGTCCCCCACCCCCTTCAGAAGAATTATGTGGATCAGTTCTTCCATTTGTGTTGCTTTGACCCCTTGTTGCGACCTTGCTATGCATGTACTCATTGATTTAAATATGAAGTGTCATCTTAGAATTTTTTTACATAGGTCCACACCCAACAAAATGCGTGGGTGAGCAAACTTAGCTTTGCACATATGAGGCATATGCTCTACCACTTAGGCTATCTCCCCTGCCCATAGAATTTTTTTGTTATATTTATGGCTTAAATATATGGAATGAGAGGAGTAGAGCTAAGGGATTACATGGATAAACTTAAAAAGCTGACTTGGTGACCCTGAGCTCCACCACTCACAAGCTGGGGGGTGACTTGGGCAAGTTACTTCCCTATCCTCCTTCCCCAGTAGAAAAATGGTAATAATAACTGGCACCAATTTAGTGCTTGTCATCTTCTAAGCACTGGGCTAAAGTGCTCTAAAGACATGCTGATATGTGTCCTCCTACAAGCTCAGTAAGATGATAGCTACTTTCATCAGCCCCTTAGCAGAGAAGAGGAGGAAGCCTTGGGTGGCTGAACAGTTTGTCAAGGCTACACACCTAGAAAGTGGTAGAGCAAGGACTTGAACCCAGTACAGCCTGTCTAGAAAGCACAGTCATCTCAAAGCTATTGTGATGATTTGAGGTGATGATGGTGGCCATTCATCATCATCCTACCACATGCCAAGCTCCCTGCTAGCCTCTTGGTTGGACTCCAAAGCCTGCATTATGAGCCAGTACTTTGTGTTCTGGGTGCTGCCCTGTTGGTTCATGACTGAGAACTATTGATGGTGGAAGATGTAAGACTAAACATGCAGAAAAAAGTGAAGTGGGGTCTGTTTCCACCACTATGGCACCAGCCATCAGCAAAGACAGACTCAGCTGGCCAGATGGTCCTCAAACAGTCTTAGAAGAATGGCCAGGAGCTCCCTGGCTGGTGAGGAAGGGCAGCTTCATAGGCAAAAGGTAATGTTGAAAGACCTCCAAAATCATCACTAATAACCTTCTTTTGCAAACCCTTGTGTGTGTGCTAGACATGAGCCAGGCCCTGTGCCTTCTCAGCTTAACTTCACAATCCCCCCCCCTCCCAACAAATGAGGGTCTTTCAGATTAGGTTTGTCACTAATGAGTTGCAAAATCTGTCCAGGTTCATAGGCAGAGCCAGGACCCTCTCCCAGGCTGCCTAACCAAAACTGGGTGCAGGCTGACAGGAAGCAGGGTATCGCCCCCTACATGGGATGCTGAAGTTCTCCAGGCAGCAAAGGGAGGAAGAATATTCCCAGCAGAGAGAACAGTTTGTTCAAAGGGGTGCAGGCCTACAAGTACCTTTACAGAGCAATGACTCAGTCTGTGGCCCGATAAAGGGTGTGGTGGGAGGTGTGAAAGGTGTGGCTGCAAAAGAAGTCAGAAGAGCCTCAGGGTTCAACCTAAGGAGCAGACACTTTGTCCTTGGGGGCGAAGGGACCATAGGCAGCATGTAACCAAAGAACCAGGAAGTGAGGGGCTGTGGTGAACGGAATCTAATTAGAAGAAGCTTCTGGATATTCATGGCCAGGAGAAAGTCTCATGTCACTCTGGGAGTTAGCATGCACGCTTTGCAGGCCAGCAGGCTCACAATAGTTAAGAGTCATTCTCAGACCACAAAGCTACTGACCACTCACCCCACTTCGAGTGCCCTAGCTACCCGGCCACTGCTCCAGATTCAGAGTCTAATGGAAATGAGAAGCAGAAGAGTTTTTCTGCTTCTAACTTCTCCAGTCCTGCTCCTTTCAGCCCTGTTGGAGAGTGTGAGCTGAAGGTTAACTAGGCCTGTGTCAGAAATCACTGCTTACCCAGAATATGCCAGGAAATAAGAACAAACATTCACAAAGTATATGCTAGATACCTGGGTTACTAGTGACTAGTAACAGAAACTAGACAGAGAACATTGTCACAGGCACTGTCTCTGATAGCAAACATACCAAACTAATGTTCCCCCAACCCCATTGCACCACTTAGACCTAGTGGGTACCTTAGATTCCCCAGGTCTGTGTTATGAGCTATAAAGAGCCCTTAAGGAGGGCCCGGAGAGATAGCACAGCGGCGTTTGCCTTGCAAGCAGCCGATCCAGGACCAAAGGTGGTTGGTTCGAATCCCGGTGTCCCATATGGTCCCCCGTGCCTGCCAGGAGCTATTTCTGAGCAGGCAGCCAGGAGTAACCCCTGAGCACCGCCGGGTGTGGCCCCCCCCCCAAAAAAAAAAGAGCCCTTAAGGAAGGGAATTTAGGGGTTTCTGGCCCCTATCTATGATTTTGAGCAAGGCAGGCCCTTCTGAGACCTCTATAAAGTAATTGATAAGTGAAGGGACTGCATTGAAGAAAGGTTTTGGGGTTTTGTTTGTTTTGGGGTTTTTTTGGGGGTTTCAATTTTTTTACTTAAAGAACTGTAGTTTACAAAGGGACTGAGTTGAGTTTTAGGCATATAATATTTCAACACCAATTCTACAACCAGTGTCAAATTCATTACTAGTGTGTCCATACTTGGTCATCCCCAAGCCGGAGAGGTGGCACGAGAGGTAAGGTGTCTGTCTGCCTTGTAAGCGCTAGCCAAGGAAGGACCTCAGTTTGATCCCCTGGCGTCCCATATGGTCCCCCAAGCCAGGGGCAATTTCTGAGCGCTTGGCCAGGAGTAACCCCTGAGCATCAAATGGGTGTGGCCCAAAAAGAACTAAAAAAATAAATAAATAAAAACCAATCTCTCCCAACCTCCACCTGCCAGCTTGGCAGGCACATTAAAGTTTGGTGATTGTAGGGCCCGAAGAGATAGCACAGCAGCATTTGCCTTGCAAGCAAATCCAGGACCAAAGCAGCCGATCAAGGAACAAAGGTGGTTGGTTCGAATCCCGGTGTCCCATATGGTCCCCCGTGCCTGCCAGGAGCTATTTCTGAGCAGACAGCCAGGAGTAACCCCTGAGCACTGCTGGGTGTGACCCAAAACCCCCCCCAAAAAAAAGAAAGAAAGAAAGTTTGGTGATTGTAGCTTAGATCTCATGCTTTTAGTGTTGTTGAGTCTGTGCTTTAGATGTGTAGCTATATCAGTCTTCCTCATCCCCAATATAACCAAAGTCCAGACCCTATTCCCCCCATTACTTCCCTTTCTCATCTTATTTCTTCTCTGTCCTTTTTCTCCCTGAACTCTAGGATTAAGGATGATCTAGGCACCCCCCCCTTTTACTACATTATATTTTCTAATACAATTATTTTATATATCACAGATAAGTGAGGTCATCCTGTGCTTGTCTTTCTTCTTCTGGCTTACTTTGTTCAACATGGTATTTTCCAATTCCAACAAGGTTGCAGCAAATTGCCTGATGTCAGTGTTCCTAGCAACAGCATAGTATTCTATTGTGTATATGTACCACATCTTCATTTTCCATTCATTTGTGGTTGGATACCTAAGCTGATGCCATATCTTAGCTATTGTACACATTCCAGCAATGAATAATGGTGTGCATATGTCCTTTTGAGTGAATGTTTTGTAAGTCCTGGGGATAGATACCTAAAAGTGGAATTACTTGGTCATATGGCAGCTCAATTACCAGGACTCAATTCTGAGTCTCTCCATACCATTTTTCAAAGGCGTTGAACCAGATAAAATTCCCACCAGCATGGATGAAACCTCCTTTTTAATTACTTCCCTGACAGCACAGATTATTTATACTATTTCGATATGTGCCATTTTCACTGGTATAAGATGATATCTCATTATTGTCTTGCTTTGGATTTCCCTAATGATAAGTGATTCTGAGCATTTTTTCATGTGCCTATTGGTAATCTGCTTGTCTTCTTCTGAGAAGTATCTGCTCAATTACTCTCCCCATTTTTTTACATCTTTTTTTGTTTGTTTGTTTGTTTGGGTTACAACTGGCAGCGCTCAGGGATTTCTCCTGGCTCTATGCTCAGAAATCACTCCTGGCAAGCTCGGGGGACCATATGGGATGCCAGGATTCAAACCACCGTCCTTTTGCATGATAGGCAAATGCTCTGCTCTATCTAGAAGAGGGAGGTGAACTTTTAGCTATCTCTCCGGCCCCATACTCTTCCCATTTTTTATAAAATTTTTGAATGTGTTCTTGTTTATCTTTATTTGAAGTGTTAAATGTGAATATTTTTCTCTAATCGGTTAGTTTTTTTTTTTCAGTTTTAACCCACGTTTCTTTTGCCATGCAGAAACTCTTTGATTTTATATAGCTCCACTTGTTAGTTTTTATTTTGTTTTCTTTGCCAATGGCAAATGATCATTGAAAATGCCTTTGAGGCCTAAATCATGGAGCATTCTGCCTATACTTCCCTCAATATATTTTATAGTTTATCATCAGATGTCTAGGTCTTTGATTCACTTTGAATTGATTTTTGTGTAAGTTGTGAGATATAGTTTTAATATCTTACATATAGTTAGCCAGTTTTCCATCACCATTTGTTGAAGAGGATATCTTTATTCCATTTCATGTTCTCAGTTCCTTTATCAAAATTAACTGTCCATATATATGAGGTATTCAATTCTGACTCATTGTGTAGAGAGTCTATCTTTATTCCGGTACCAGGAAGTTTTAATCAGTATAGCTTTGTAATACAGTGGGGGGGGGGCACAGTCGGTGACACTCAGGGGTTACTCTGGCTTATGCTTTCAGAAATCGCTCCTGGCTCAGGGAACCATATGGGACGCTGGGGATCGAACCCAGGTCAGTCCTGGTTCAGCCACATGCAAGGCAGGTGCCCTACCGCTGCGCTACCACTCCAGCCCTTAGGGGGTGGGATTTTTAGGGAACTTCTCAAGCTGACTCCAAAGGTCTAAGTGATTCTGCTAGCAATTTTATCAAGTTGTGAAGGAAACTAAAAGCATCTGATTAGAAACAAAGAAATCATTGTCTCCTTCCAAATATAGCTCAGGAATGGAGAGACTCAATGGATTTGGAGTATATGATTTGTATGCAGAAGCCCAAAATTTGATTCCCAGCACTACACAATCCCCCTGGCACTGCCAAAGGCACAGAACTAGGAATAGTCCCCTGAGAATCTCTAGGTATAGGGCCCCCTCAAAAAAGAAAAAGAAAATAAATACAGCTTAACAAGTTCAATAGAACATGTGTGTTGAACAATGACTCCAGGTCTATTTGGCACATTCGGGACAAACACTTCAGTGAACCAAGTACAAATGACTAAACATAGTGCCCATTAAATATGAATAATAATTGTAATGCTGTTGACTATGGGCTCTCCAGACCAGCCCTGAGCCACTTCCAATGAGTTTCTTACTTGTCTTCAACTCAAAGGCTGACGTCCTCTCCAGCCACCCTGCACAACCTCCAGTGAGATGTCCAGAATGTCACCAGGCTACCACTATAGAAAAGATCCCACCATTTGTGAAAATGCCATGTCTACAAAGGGCAGTGCAGGCTGATGAACATGGCTAATCAATGATCACTTTGTTGTCAACTTGAACAAATTTAAATTTAGAATACCCCATTAAACCTGAAATTCAGATCCAGATTTGTTTTTAGTGTGAGCACACTGCACACTACACTGGAAAAGTGAGGGAGGTGAACTTTTAGCCTCATCATGCCATTGGTTTTTGATTGGCCCTTCGGATTAATATGATATAAAATAGTCAAGGATACACTTAACTATAGGATTTACAAGGTCTTGCCAACACTGCTACTCCCAGAAGCAAATGAAGACCCAAAAGACATAGTGAAAGCTATGAACCTTTTCTTTTTATTAATTTATCTGTGTCTAAATTTAAAACAAATTAAAAGCATGAGCTTGGGTGGAATCAGCCTACTCACCAATTTCTCAAACACCTCCTCCCCTTCACTGCAATAGCTGGGGCTGGGACTCATGTAACTTTGATGAAGAAATCACTCCACGCAGCTTTCGTTTTAATTCGGTCAGTTGTAAAAACAAAGAAAACCACTCTGCTCCCTTCTTTGGGACCATAACAGGAATTTTTTCTCTAAAATTAAATTTTACTTTTTGAAGAAAGAGGCTCTGGGGCATACCCAGCAGCACTCTGGGGTTATTTCCAGGTCTGTGCTCAGGTGTGACCCCTGATCGTGCTCAGGGCACTATATGTGGTGCTGGGGATTTGAAACATGGTCTTGTCTGCTGTGACTGCATGTGATATCTGTACCATCTCTCCAGTTCCAAAGCAGGGAATTTTTCATTATTGCCTTTATAGTCTTTGGACGTGATGTGAACATTTGGGAAAACATCTGGGATACTGAGACTGAGATTTTATTTGTAAAAATTGCTCATTCTGGGGCCGGAGAGATAGCATGGAGGTAAGGCATTTGCCTTGCATACAGAAGGTCGGTGGTTTGAATCCTGGCATCCCATATGGTCCCCTGAGCCTGCCAGGAGAGATTTCTGAGCATAGAGCCAGGAGTAACCCCTGAATACTGCCAGGTGTGACAAAAATTTGCTCATTCATTAAGTAAAGAAATAAAACATACTCCCCCCCATTAAACTTTAAAAAAAAATCACATTCCAGTACATTAAAGAAAATGCATGAATAAAAATAAATGAAATTATTCTTTAGGACCAGAGAGAGAATGTGGTGGGCAGGGCACCTCATATGGTCCTCTGAACCTGCCAAGAATGCTCTTTGAGCACAGAACCAGAACTAAATCCTAGCGCTGCTGAAAATGGTCTCAATAAAAGACAGTGTTCTTTTTTTCCACTCTCATCTCCTTTCTCTTATTTATTGTTGTAGCAGTGATCACAATGGTCTATTTTCACTGTCACCTGGCTGTGGTGCTTGCATGTTTTGTAGTTATGATGCTAGCTGGGCGTCACACAACAGATTCCAATACTCATTCTTTTGGCTGTGGTTTTCTCTTCTTTAGTTGGGGTGCTTGCACATGAGCTTGCTGAGCCGTGCTCACCAACTGCATCACACACCTTCTGGCTCCCAAAGACTGTTGTGATTATCAGAGTTTGCACTTTGTAGCCACACAAACTTTTTAATATAACACTCACAAGGGTTGCATCCCTTTGTTGTGCTCATTTACCAAGCTATGGTACATTTAGAACTCTCTGATAGTGCTAGAAATTACAGAGAGCAAAATTTTCAGCATCATGTTTTTTAATTTTTTTTTGGTTTTTGGGCCACACCCGTTTGACGCTCAGGGGTTACTCATGGCTATGCACTCAGAAATCGCCCCTGACTTGGGGGGACCATATGGGACACCGGGGGATCGAACCGATGTTCGTTCTATGCTAGCACTTGCAAGGCAGACACCTTACCTCTAGCGTCACCTTCCCGGCCCCAGCATCATGTTTAATACATGAGGGACACCAGGGATTTGAACTTGTAAACAAGGCAGGTACATACAGGTCTTGTACTATTCCTTTGGACCCTAAAATCCTTTATAGTGTGTTGAACAGAGGCAATTGTGGCAACATAACTAATATAGTTATATGGTAGAAGTCAAAGGAAATGTGTTTAAATGATCTCTTTAGTTTTTAATTTTTAATTAAATTTAAATTAAATTTTAATTTTCGTTTTCGTTTTAAACCATACCCAGCAGTGCTTGGGATTTACTCCTGACTGAATTCAGGAATCATTTGTAGCAGTCTTTAGGGACCATCTGTGGTCCTGGGGATCAAAATTAGATTTACTGTGTGGAGTCAAGTGCCCTACCTACAAGATTCAGCCCCCATACAAACTTTTTGTACAGTTTTGACAAGCTTTAAAAGAATATTTCTTTCTTCCACAAGGTTAGGAAGGCCACCTTTTCTTTCTGTGGAAGTTTCATCTTCTATTTTCAGAAAGAAAAGGGGAGATTAGAGTCTTTCTTGTTCCTGCTGTTTTTCAGGAGCTGTGAGTGTAAAATAATTCTTAGTTCAGAGACTAACATGTTCTGTCATCCAGGACATACTTATACAAAAATATTATTCACTGTTTTTCTGAAATTCTGTGCATCCTGATTTTTCTCTGGAAACTTTATTTGGTGACAGTAAGTTTTTATTGACTAGTGGGCAGTACAGGGACATGGTTCTGCAAGGCTAAGTGGTCCTTAGGCTGGTTCAGGAGCATAGGTGTAGAAAAAAACTGCTAGTCCAGCACCTTGGTTTTAATTGCTGGTCAGTCTGATTCATAGACTGGTGTGCAGGACAGACATCTGTTCTCTAGGTAAAAGGATGAAGAACACTGGTCTTGGTGGTAAATGGACAATGCCTGAGCTCTAGGACTTCTGCTGAGGATTGCTACTGTCACTGGTCTTTATTCCTTAGTGAACTCTCAAACTCATGCTTTCTTGGGCTACCTAGTCTCTCTTCCTACTACACTTAAATACCCTTTCTCCCCAGGACTCATGAGGATGCTATCCTCAGGATTCCCAAGACTGCACTGAATGAAACAAGCATGTACTGGTAGAGGTCAGTAGCCTTGTGGGGTACTGTCAGATATGCCTTAACAAAGTAACTGTTTGATCTGATCCCCAGGATCAGCTGTCTCCAGTACATACTGATTTGACTTGTTCACAAAACTCTAACCTTAGGACAGGGAGGGGAGGAGTGGCAGTGGACCTGGGGGTTTCCTGGAGCCTCCTATATCCCTCTTGGCATTAGTATGAATTCGTGGAGCTCTCACATACTTATGATGCTCATATGCTGGGATCCTGAAATCATGTCTCTTCCCAAGTCCCATAGGTTAGGTAGGTCAGCCTTACCTCATGGCCAGGGGAGCCATTGCTTTCTTTGTGTTGTGAATTGTGAATAGTGTGTGTGAATTGTGGGTCTGGAATACCTACTTACTCACCCTTAACCTTTCAAGTGAGCTTTTCAGTCATCCTCTCTCCAGTGGGGCTAGGGCCATGCAGATGGGCACTCTACACTGGCTGCTTCTCAGGGGGCTGTGCCATCTGCTGCCCAGCCTCTGTCAGTAATTCTCGAGGGCCCTGTCTTCTTGTGCCAAAGCATCATCTCCTGAACTGGCAAGCTGTTGGATAACAGTCTCATGGGTTTGGGAGCGTGGATGGAGAGATGAGGCAAGACCAGCACAGAAGGAGCTGAGATCCACTATGCCTCCACCTTAGAGTCTAGCTCTCCTGCTCATGCATACATTACATGCTCCCTGGAATCTCAAAAATCAGTAGATTCACAGTAGTAAAGAAGAAGACCAGAAAGTAGAGTTGGCTTGCAGAAACCACTCATTAGTAGCTCAGTACAGAAGTTAGAAACCAGCCCTTCTTCACTCTTGGCCCAGTTCCTTTCAGTACCTCACACTCTGGCTTCTCTTTTCCAGTGGGAGTGGGGGGAGAGGAGCATCTGTCTTAAGACATGAGGCTGAAAGAACTGTAGGTTAAGGAAAGGGCTGGGACTCTACTGGAAGGCTAAACATTTCCATTCAAATCAACAGAGAAACGAGAGTGTTTAATATAGGGAATTGGAGTATCTAGGATTATAAGGGCAAGGCAGGGGACAGGAAGGACACAGAATTGGGCCAAATCAAATTACATCTGGAGCAAAGATTTTTTTTTTTTTTTTTGGTTTTTGGGCCACACCCTGTGACGCTCAGGGGTTACTCCTGGCTATGTGCTCAGAAGTCGCTCCTGGCTTGGGGGACCATATGGGATGCCGGGGGGATCGAACCGCGGTCCTGTCCAAGGCTAGCGCAGGTAAGGCAGGCACCTTACCTCTTGCGCCACCGCCCGGCCCCTGGAGCAAAGATTTTAATGTAATAAATAAAAAGAAAGGTTTTGGGTGAATTTATTTAGAATTTGAGGGGCCGGAGAGATAGCATGGAGGGAAGGCATTTGCCTTTCATGCAGCACGATGGTGGTTCGAATCCCGGCATCCCATATGGTCCCCCATGCTTGCCAGGGGGCGATTGCTGTGGGTTTTGGGTCAACCCGGCAGTGCTCAGGAGTAATTACTGGCTCCAGGCTCAGAAATTGCTCCTGGCAGGCACGGGGGACCATATGGGGCGTCTGGATTAGAACTGATGACCTCCTGCATGAAAGGCAAACGCCTTACCTCCATGCTATCTCTCCGGCCCAGGGGCGATTTCTGAGCTTAGAGCCAGGAGTAACCCCTGAGCACTCCTGGGTGTGACCCAAAAAACAAAAAAAGAAAAAAAGAAAAAAAAAAAGATAGAATTTGGGATAAAAGCCTTTCTAAGGATGGAAAACCCTGGAATCATGAAAGAAAAGATTGGTGCATTTGGCCACAAAGAACAAAATTAACTGCTATTTGGGAAAATGCCATAAATGTTTTTCTTGTAACTGAGGAAACATGGCAATGGATAATTTCTTAATTTAGCAAGGGATAACCCCTTAATTTATAAAGAAACTCATACTAGATAATTTTTTTAAAGTCTAATAATCAAAATAAGTAAAACAATGACTTTTTTAACTTAATTCTTTTTTTTTGTTTGCATTTTGGGGTTACACCTGGTGTGCTCAGAGGTTTCTCCTGGCTCTACTCTCATAAGTAACCCCTAAAAACCAAAACATCATCAGAAACAAGTACTTTACATAAGAGTAAATATCAACAAACATAAATGTAGAGGTATAATAAATTAATGTAAATAAGGCCTGCAAATAATAAAGATACTTGCTATTACTCGTAACTAATGAAATACAAAGTTAAGTCAAAATTCAGATGTCGAGAGTCTAGCAGGAGGAGGTTTGGCAGGCCCCCGCCATGCCAGAGGCCTGCTTGACCAGGCCTAGTGGGGGTGCGGGACTTGGGTAACCCCAGCACCCCTCTACCGCCTTGCTCCAGATCTCCAGGGCTTCCCCGGGCCACATGCCTGGGCAAGCCGGTGAGTTGGGTCCCTTGGTGGAGCTTGAAGGTACCCTAGGCCTTCCCCCATTATCCATTCAGCTCCTTAGGGAGGGTCTGGGTGGGGCTCTGAACTTCTGGCCTCCCGGCTTCTTGAAGGATCTCTCCTTCCTGGGAACCGGGAGTCTAGCTGGAGGAGGTTTGGCAGGCCCCCGCCATGCCAGAGGCCTGCTTGACCAGGCCTAGTGGGGGTGCGGGACTTGGGTAACCCCAGCACCCCTCTTGAAGTCACTGGTAATCTCTGTCCAGTCTAAATTTTCAAAACCGCGCAGGGGCTATTGCCCCCGCGCGCACAAGATACATTAATAGTACTCACACAAGAAACATTAATAGTACTCACACAAGAAACATTAATAGTACTCACTATCATTGAATTATGTTTTTATGTATGCAAAATGTCCATTTTGTACTCTGCCCTTTTGCATACCCCTATATAAGTTCATATTTCTCTTTAACTTCTTTAACTCCTATCATTACTCCTCATTTACCCTTTCTAACTTAATTACTGTAGAGTCCTAAGTCACAGACCAAAGTGGTGCCCTGGACTTAACACCCACCCAACTATTTCAAAAGGCATAAAAAAGACACATATCTTTTCAGGGGCCGGGCGGTGGCGCTAAAGGTAAGGTGCCTGCCTTGCCTGCGCTAGCCTTGGACGGACCGCGGTTCGATCCCCCGGTGTCCCATATGGTCCCCCGAGCCAGGAGCAACTTCTGAGCACATAGCCAGGAGTAACCCCTGAGTGTTACTGGGTGTGGCCCAAAAACCAAAAAAAAAAAGACACATATCTTTTCAACATTTTATGGGTGTTTTCTTTGACGTCTATAAACTTTTGCTGAATATTTTCTTTTACAGTGACGATCCCCCCCCCAATGTTTTTTATCTTCTCTTTGTGAACTGCTCAATATGGAATTTGTTGTGAAAGAATCCCTCAGTATAATACTTATGTTTGAACCAAGTCATGGGTCTTGTTGGAAATGTTCTTACGCCCCCATATATCTGATAGCACCACGTGGCTTTATTTCTTGTTTGCTTAGGCACACTAAAATGGGAAAATACTATACATACCAATAAGTTCTTATTTAATAGAGATGGGAACACACAAATCTTGTAGTGCAATGAGACCTTACACCCCGAACATTGACATAAAGACCTGGCACAGGCTTCAGAAGAATGGGCATTCTCCATTCACCCCTTGATCTACAGAAGACATTTACAAAACATCCAAGGTTGTATATAACATCACCTGGAGGCATTCCTTTACCAGGGAAGACCCTACAGCTGCTCTGACAATGATCTACTCAAAAGAGACACCCCTTAACACTGAGAAGACAACAAGAACAATGACCTGCTTACTGGACAGGGCTTGCTGTATTGCCCCTTAATGGTGAGGTTAGTCTATAACATCACCTGGAAGAATCCTCTACCACGGAAGACCCTACCACTGCTCAGACATTGTCCTGCTCAAAAGAGACTTCCCTTAACACTGAGAAGACTTAACAACAACAACCTGCTTACAGGACAGGGCTTCCTGCATTGCCCTTTCATGGTGAGATGAAACGAGAAAACACCCCACATCATGACTTCAATGTAGGACATGCAGATTCCAGAATCTTAATACAGAAACATGATACCAACAACAGAGACTGTGTGAAAAGTGTGTTGGCACTATGGACAGTGTCTTGCCTGAGGCCTAGAGCTGGTCTTGTGCCAGGAAACTTCAGGGGTAGGATCTCTTTGTATTTAGGCTAAGGTTACTCCTTTCCATGCCTCTCATATTTTGGTGGGCCTATGCAAACAACAATTGCCACTCTAACACCGTTTTTACTGTGCTCCTTTGACTCTAATCCTTAAAACGCACCCACTTAAAATTTGAGGTTAACTTAAGCTAATATGCATGTACATGGAAATGTAAAAAATACTATGCCTCTAATGTTTAAGGAGTTAAGTAAGTTTGATGGCTTTAGATTGCCTTGTGTGCTGTTAAGAAATATTATAATGTGCTACAATCTGGGGACTTGAGGGACAAAGTAATTGCACATGGATTCTGTTTTATTTATCTTAATGTTCTTTGGCTGAAAGTTCAAAGTTAAGATATCAGCAAGGGGACTTCTTCTGAGAATTATGTTATGGGTGATTGTCCCTCCACTGTAACTTTACCTTGTCCTCTTTCTTTGCATCTTTTGTTCTCATAATTCAAAATAAAAAAATTAAAAAAAAATTCAGATGTCACTTTGGTCCTCTCTGCTATGTAGAGTGGGGAAACAGAATCTGCGGTTCTGAGATCCATTTTATACCAGTTCCTCTTACACTTGAACCACATTAGCTGGCCATGCAAAACTGCCTTCAGCCTAGTTTCATCCATTGTCACATTCCTGAACGCTATTGGTGTTTGTCAGCTGGAATGATAAACTGTATAATGCTGAATTGCTTTAGTCCTGAAAAAACTGACACTAACAGTATTATCTCCAATGATATTTTACACTATTTATATAGAGAGGGGCCCACATAATTAACCACACTTAATTTTTAACATACATATTAATTTTATTAGGGTGAAAATGTTTCTTCTGAAGACTTAATATGTTTTTATTGTTATTGTTGTTGTTTTTGCTATATAGTAGTGGTAATTATATTGCTGTTCTGTTTCTCTTGTTTCATTGGCTACTAGGAAGCTCAAAACCATACAAAAACAATGTAAATAACTAAGGTAATTACCATCTATTTTTTTCTTTCATATTCTCTTTTCTCTTATTTTTCTTTTTGTGTGTATGTGCAAGAATTTAACCTGGGCCCGGAGAGATAGCACAGCGGTGTTTGCCTTGCAAGCAGCCAATCCAGGACCGAAAAGGTGGTTGGTTCGAATCCCGGTGTCCCATATGGTCCCCCGTGCCTGCCAGGAGCTACTTCTGAGCAGACAGCCAGGAGTAACCTCTGAGCATCGCTGGGTGTGGCCCAAAAACCAAAAAAAAAAAAAAAAAAAAAAAGAATTTAACCTGGGATGGGCCAGAGCAGTGGTGCAAGGGATAAGGCATCTGCCTTGCCCGCACTAGCCTAGGACGGACCACAGTTTGATCCCCCGGCATCCCATATAGTCTCCTGAGCCAGGAGCCATTTCTGAGTGCAAAGCCAGGAATAACTCCTGAGCATCACCAGGTGTGGCCCAAAAACCAAAAATAAAATAAAATAAAATAAAATAAAATAAAATAAAATAAAATAAAGAAGTTAACCTGGGGTCTTACTCTGCAAGGCAAGTGCTCTACCACTGAACCACATCTTCAGTCCCAACATTGACTTCTCAAACTCATTTTAGCTCTCCTTACCCCCTTTTCTCTTCATTCATTTCCTTTGACTTGCTTTTGATTTTTTTAATTAAGTTTAACAAAATTTTAAATGCACATTTAATTGAAAACTATCTCAAAATCCAGATAGGTATGACATATGTAATAAATTCTCAAGCACCCTCATTTTATACTAAAGAAAACTGAAAAATATTTTTTGGTTTTTGGTTTTTGGGTCATACCCAGCAGTGCTAAGGGGTTACTCCTGATTCTACACTCAGAAATTGCTACTGGCAGGATCGGGGGACCATATGGGATGCTGGGATTGGAACCACTGTCCTTCTGCATGCAAGGCAAATGCCTTACCTCCATGTTATCTCTCCGACCCCCTGGAATTTTTTATAGCAGTGGTGGCGCTCACTCAATCCACAAGATACATAAGGCACAGGATCTGTCCCATGATGGAATAGACATGTCTATATTGTCTATATAGTATGGCTGGTGAATGATGTTATAAATATACAAATAACCCTTGGCAGAAAAATGATTCCCCACCCCAGCTCTAGAAAATAAACTACTTAATCACTCTGCTACTTAGTGCTTATCTTTGAGCATAGATGGTTCAAACACTCTTAAAATGTCCTTACAATTATATTTATCATTGATGGGGCCAGAGCGATAACACAGCAGTAGAGTGTTTGCCTTGCATGCAGCCAACCCAGGACAGACTGATTCAATTCCTGACATCCCATATGGTCCCCCAGGCCTGCCAGGAGGAATTTCTGAATGCAGAACCAGGGGTAACTCCTGAGTTTCCCCAGGTGTGGCCCAACCCCCATGAAGTAATTATAGTTATCCTTGACATCCATCCCAATGGTGAGCTCTAGGTCAGTTATGCAGTAGGTGTTCAATAAAAAAGTATATTGGTTGTCGTGCACTGCCGAAGTTTCACTGGCTGCACCTTGTACCAACTACCCACAATTGCTGCTTTGCCAATGGCCCAGCTTCACTGCTTAACTACTGATCTCAGCAGAGACATCAAACCTACCAAAATGCCAGCTATATAGGTATTTTGGCTTACATAAGTAGTATTTTTTCAGAGTGAGTGTGAGCACCTTCCCCTCACCTTCTTTTTTATTAATTAAATAATTTTTATTTTGACCAAAGTGGATTACAAATCTTCCACAGTAATATTTTAGGTACATAGTGACATTGAATCAGGATCATTCCCACCACCAGTATTGTCCTCCCTCCACCCCTGTTCCCAGCCTGCATCCCATATCTCCCTCCTTTGACCTCCGGGCTTGTAGCTTTAGTGGTCCCTTCTGTGTCTACCTTGTTGTAGATTGGGTTTCAATTCTGTTGTCATTGGTTTTGGATTTGGTGTTTAAGTCTGATCAATTTTTATTTCTACTCGATGTTCATACAACTGTTTGGTCTTGGTATCCTCTATTATTTCCCCCTTAATTTGTGAGGCAGAACCAGATGGTTCAAGTTATGTGGTTATGTTTGGAGAAAAGAAAAAAGAAAGAGGAAAAAAAGTGGGGGCAAAAATCAAACAAGCAAAAAACGGGAGGAGTCCTGCTAGAGATTATAAATATCAATTTAAGAGAAGAAAGGAAAAAAGGAATAAAAACAATACAAATAAAAATCAAACAAAAGAACCCAAAAGTACCACAGCAATAAAGATAACAACCAAACAATAACCACAGTCCCAAAATAAAAACAAAGCATGAAAAAAAATCAAGCAACAACAACAATAACAAAAAAATTAATTTGTGCTTTTTTTTATTTTTGCATAGGCAGAGTAAATATTGAAATTAGAAAGGGAATTCCTGGGCCTGGAGAGATAGCACAGCGGCATTTGCCTTGCAAGCAGCCGATCCAGGACCTAAGGTGGTTGGTTCGAATCCTGGTGTCCCATATGGTCCCCCGTGCCTGCCAGGAGCTATTTCTGAGCAGACAGCCAGGAGTAACCCCTGAGCACTGCCAGGTGTGGCCCAAAAACCAAAAAAAAAAAAAAAGGGAATTCCCTTGACCTAAGAGATACCGGGTTTCTCTGCCCTTGAAGCATACTGTCATGGGAATAACTATAGGCTCCGTACATGCTCTTTTGCTCTCCCATAGGTCCTTTTGTGATGTCTGGAAACTTTCTGCTAAGTCGTGAATGATAAAAGCCACACTATCAGCCACAGAGCCTGGGATTCCTGGACCATGCGGCCATGTATAGGACAACTCAAAATTTTTTCAATACTGTGATTCCAGTTGAAACACACCAATTTAGACTTCAAAATGGATTCAAAACCACCTAATGCTCAGGAAAAAAAAAGTAATAGAAAGATCAACTAGCAACAAATTGCTTAGTAAACCTGACAATGACTTAATAACCTTATTGCAAGATACAATCATTTTCACAAAACAATTTTTTTCTAATAATTTGATTGCAACTTAGTTGTAAACAAGCAATATAAAATATATTATTTCATGCCTGCCAACAGAGCAGGCTTGGGAATGGGTAGAAATTCGGGGACAATGGTGAAAGGAATTTTACATTAGGGATGGGATTGGTGTTGGAATGTGAGTGGAAGAAACAAATGTATTATGAGCAACTATATAAAACATGGTCTTTAAAGAAAGTAATTTGTATATTTTTTAAAAATTGAAAAAGAAGTATTGTTTGGAAGCCTTGTAATTACTATGAGGAAAGGGATGGCTTTTGCAAGGAACAAGACCTGGAAGGTTGTCAAATGCCTTGATAACTGAATTCAAAAGAGGCCTGTCCTGGCCCGCTGACTTCATCCTGCCACACCAGGCTCTCTGTCACTCAGGTTTCTCAGGCTGGAATGAAGAGCAATCATTCACCTCACATCCCTAGACTCTTCTCTCTGCCCTTCCGCCTCAGCCCTTGTCCTAGTCCAATCAGTTCCAAGACCTTTTTTGAGTTTCACCCTGGGTGGAGATGGGTTTGTCTCTCCCAGTCTCCCAGCCCTCAGATGCCTGATGGGTGGAATATAGCATCCCCTTTTGAACTTGAGCAGCACTCAACTAGAGCTGTTCAATAGTGGTAACTGGTGAGGAGAAGGAAGAGAAGAACTCAAAGTCATGGCTCCCTTAGTTCTTGTAATCCTTAGTGAAAATGAGTTGGGTTGAGGGAATAGTAATAGTGACAGGGTCACTCTTTCTCCACTTCTCCATCCTTCTTTCTATGCTGGAAAGTAAATAAGTAAGACAGATGGAGATCAAGTTGGGCCATCCAATACAGTCTAAGTGAAGAGGTGGTACTTTCCTAGCCCCGAGTCTACTGCTGGACAAGACACTCAACTGGTTTCCCATTGGCTGTCACCCTGTGGCCTTACCCTTCTTCCTGCCCATTTGGCTTCTTTCCTGAGCACTCTTGGAGACATATAAAAAGAGATTTAAGGTCCAGGCAAAGCATTCTGACCCAAATTTCTTGTACTTAGAAATTGTCCAGGCAGGTCTACCATGGGTTTAGCCAAAGGGAACTAGGATCTGGAGCTCCTGCAGTCAATCAGGGCTGAGACCTAGCCTCCTGCAGGAGGCCCTGTCCTTTTGCTCTCCCTCACTTTTATCCTTGCAACCCAGCAAGGGTTCTGGAGAAAGGAAGAATGGTCCTGTTTATTCACCCTTTCCTGATATCTGCACTTATGTTTTTGCCTCACCCTGTCCATTCCTATGGGATTGTTGGTGACTTCTCACCTTATTCAGGCGATTCAAGACCATGAACAAGATAGTGAACACTAGAATCTAAATCAAGGTGTGGATTCCATACGTGCCTCTCTCAAGCACAACTATCAACTTGAGAGCCATTGTACTCTGGGTAGGACATTTGCTTTGCACAAGGTCAACCAGGGTTCGATCCCTAACACCACATATAGGCCAAGAACAAAATAACTATCAAACTATCATCTTGTGGGGTCAGGAAGGTGGCACTAGAGGTAAGGTGTCTGCCTTGCAAGCGCTAGCATAGGATAGACCATGGTTTGATTCCCCCGGAGTCCCATATGGTCCCCCCAAGCCAGGGGCGATTTCTGAGTGCATAGCCAGGAGTAACCCCTGAGGGTCAAACTGGTGTGGCCCAAAAACCAAAAAAAACCCAAAACTCTATCATCTTGAGTTAAAAGAGGTAGATGGGGGCCAGTGCAATAGAACAGCGGGTTGGTGTAAGATGACACCCAGATATTAACCCAAAATGAAGGTGTTCTTCCATCTTCCTCTCTCCAATAAATCTCTCTTTTGATTACTCTCAACCTTCCCCCTCCTGGTATATGGGTATTGGCTTAATAAAGAAAGAGGAGTTCTGGCTTTTGGCTCTGGCAGATACCACAAGGGAGAAGCTACAAGAAGCCACTTACTCCATTACTCTCTCCTGATTGGCTTGGCTTATTATTTCCTCGCTGCAACCCTGCTTCTTCAGATCCTTCTGTCTCTGGTTTAGGAATACGGTACCTGGGGTGATCTCACAACTCATAGGGTTTTTATTTTACAGGTTGTGTGTTTGCCTTGCACAGAGCTGACCCAGGTTCAATTCCCAGTACCACATATAGTCCCCCAAACCTTCAAGGAGTGATCCCTAAGTACAGAGCACATTTGATTGTGATCCTAAAACAAAACCCCAAAATGGCAGCTTTAAAGCAAGAAAGTTTTTATTAAAACTTATTTGGGGGGGCCGATGAGGTGGCACTAGAGGTATGGAATTTCTGAGCAGTTAGCCAGGAGTAACCCCTGAGCATTAAACAGGTGTGGCCCCAAAAACCAAAAAAACAAACAAACAAACAAAAAAAACTTATTTGAAGAGAATGAGGAGAAGTACATGTTCAAAAAAGAACAGAGGGGGCTGGAGCAATAGCACAGTAGGACATTTGCCTTTGCATGCAGATGACCCAGGACCGACCCAGGTTTGATACCTGGCATCCCATGTGGTTCCCTGAACCTGCCAGGAGTAATTTCTGAGCACAGAGCCAAGAGTAACTCCTGAGCGCCATCCGGTGTGGCTCAAAAACCAAAAAAAAAAAAAAAAAAAAAAAGAAAAGAACAGAGGTTTCTTCATAGTGAAAATAAGCAAGCAAAGAAACATAGAGACAAGCAAACAAGATACATGTTCAAGAGAGAACTCGAGTTTGAAGAATAAGCCTTCCTCAGCCCTTTGAGCTGTCTCTCTGGTACTACTTGGGGACAGGGGGAGCATTACAAGCACTGTTCAGGGACTCTGGGCAAAGTGATACTGGGCCAACAGGACTGGATAATTCAGTATTGTGGCCTGAACATGCAGAACTATTCAAGCCCTGTGGAGCCAGGGGTTACCAGGGGCACACCTGATGGTGTTGGGGTGAGGTAGAGTTATTCGGTGTTAGGCTAGAACTAGCATCCTGTTCACCTCACTCCCCAAAATGCTTAAGTTAGTAAAATATTAAAAATTGCATTTTGCCTTTTTCCTCTGAGCTCCCACCTCTGTCTGCTTTGTTGTTGAAAGTAAAGCAAATTGCCTCAAAACAATTAATTGACCCATTTTATTTATTGCCTCCTGCCACCCTTAAATTTATTGGATTCTCCCATGAATAATCAGAAACTTAGCAAAATGAAATTACTAACATTTTCCTCTTAATTCATCTGTATCTCTTAAGAAATATGGTAGAGAAATAATTTTAAAACACAAAACACCAAAATCATTGTAATGTCACTGAGCCAAGAAACATAAATAACATGCTAGCCTATCTCCATTGATATATAAAGATGGAGTTAAAAATACTTTTTATTTTCAACAAGTTAAATTCTTATGATGAATGCTCTTTTTCACTTAGTGTATCTTGAACATTTTTCTTTTTTTTTTTTTTTTTTGGTTTTTAGGCCACACCCGGTGATGCTCAGGGTTTACTCCTGACTGTCTGCTCAGAAATAGCTCCTGGCAGGCACGGGGGACCATATGGGACACCGGGATTCGAACCAACCACCTTTGGTCCTGGATCGGCTGCTTGGAAGGCAAACACCGCTGTGCTATCTCTCCGGGCCCATCTTGAACATTTTTCCATGAAACATTCTCTCTCTCTGACTTACTAGTAAAATCTTTTGACTTGTAAATCACAACTAACTTGTGTGGCTTCTGTTTTCTCTGAAAACCATTGTAATTTTGGTGTAAATTTATAATGTATCTTTATTTCCATTTATCGGTCACTTGCATACACACTTGTAAACAGTGAATATTTACTGGTTCACAATGAACCAAAGAAACACATTTTTAGTGTCCAGTGAGATGGTAATCATCAACATTGGAGCCCACTCTTTTCTTATTTTTTTGTGTGAAGGCACCCAGTAGTTATTCTGCATTCAGAAATTACTTCTGACTGTGCTCAGAGGATATATGGTATTCCAGGGATTGAACCCAGGTCAGCAGCATGCAAGGTGCTATACTATTGAACCTTCTTCTATACTACTAAACTGACGTCCTGGAGCCCACTTCTTGCCCAGATTCTTAGATGACCTCTTACCTGGTATTCCCATCTTCACAGATCCCCCCTAAGCCTGAAGATGACATTTAGGCCCCTTATGCCACACACCCTACTGGCTGTTTCTTATCCTTCCCCACCTTTGCTGGCAGACTACCTGTCAGATATTCTCTATGCAAGAATATTAAGAGGATGGTTTTTACTTCTTCTAAATATTTTTTCTGTATTTACAACAATAAACATGAGCTACCTTTCTCACTGAGATATAACTCATGTAGCATCAAATATACCCTTTTAAAGTACACAGTCTTTTCCAAGGGTGTGACCCAATGGTAGAACATACATATATTAACATGTTTGAAGCCTAGGTTCAATAGTACTGATAACAAATAAATAATATGGGAGCAGAGAGAGCAGGGAGGGCATTTGCCTTACATGTGGCTGACCTAAATTCTATCCCCAGCATACCAGATGGTCCCCTGACTACCACCAGGACTAATTCCTGAGTAACTCAGGAATAACCCCTAACCACTGCCCAAAAGCAGAAACAAACAAATACAAATAAATAAAGAAGTACACAACACAGTGTTTTATAATAAAATCATAGTGAGGTGCCACGATTGCCATGATCTAATCTCAGAGCACTTTTTTTGGTTTGGGGGCCATACCTGGTGATGCTCAGGGGTTACTCTCGGCTATGCATTCAGAAATCTCCCTTGCTTGGGAGACCATATGGGATGCCGGATATTGAACCCAGGTCTGTCCTGGGTCAGCCAGGCAAACTCCCTACCACTGCACTATCGCTCCAGCCCTCTCAGAGCATTTTTATCACTCCAAAGGAAGCCTCATATCTATTGGTAGTTACTTTTCTTTCTCGCTGGTATTTCATAGCTTTTAATATATTATATTTGTGAATTTGCTTATATTGATATTTTGTGAAAATGGAATCATAAAATTAGTAAAGGCTTATTTTACTTACCCTAATGTCTTCAAGTTCTTTGGTAATGAATAATTTGTCAGAACTTTTTTTTATACTAAATAACATTACAGATACACTACAGTTTGTTTATCGACTTATCTGTAGATAGGTACCTGGTTGTTACCACCTTGGCCTGTTCCTTATAATAAAGAGTTTCTGTATTTAAGTTCCCTCATCCTGCCATTGTTGTGATGACAGAGTCACACGTAGGTTTAGCTGTGATGCTCAGAACATCTGGTTGCACCAGAGATTGCTCCTCTGGGTATAGGGTTTAAAAGAGGTCACACCCTTTAGTGCATATACACATCTGATTGTGAGGCAGCTGGAAACCACTGTGGGATTACAGAGTCCAGAGTTACCAGGCACAAATAACAGTGTGATAAGGGCATGTGACAGCAATGGCAAATGAATTTGAGACTTCAGAGGAAAGCCATGTGTGCTATGTCTCTCAACTATTCCCATCCCTACTTTAACTTCTTGAGAAATCACCACACTTTTTTCTACAGCAATTTTTATCATTTTATATTTCCACCAGCAAGAAATGAGACTTCTAGTAGCATATGTATTGGGATTCCATGGTTATTTTAAACTGCATTTCCTAAAAAGTATTTTTTCTAATAATGTATTTATTTAAGCACCATGGTTACAACATGTTTGTAGTTTCAGTCATAAAAGTATACCCTCCCCTTCTAATAGATATTTTTGTTTGGTTGGTTTTGGTTTTTGGGTCACACCCTGCAGTGCTCAGGGGTTACTCCTGGCTCTATGCTCAGAAATCACCCAAGCAGGCTTGGGGGACCATATGGGATGCCGGGATTCAAACCACCATCCTTCTGCATGCAAGGCAAATGCCTTACTGCTGTGCTATCTCTCCAGCCCCTCCTAATAGTATTTTAAAATTACTTACTAGAAAAAAATTACTTACTAGACATTTTCTATATGTTTACAGATAAGTATCTACTCTCTGTTTATATATCTATATTCAAAAAATTGCCTATTAGAATTCTTTGTCCATTTTTCAATTGAGTTATTTGCCTTTTATTGTTGAGTTGTAAATATTCTCTTTTTCTTCAGGGACCACCACACCAGGTGATGCTTAGATATAACTTCTGGTTCTGGAATCATGAGAGCTTATGGTGTGCTCTAGTTCAAACTCAGATCAGCCACATGCAAGGCTGTACCTACTGTATTATCTCTCCAGTCCCATAGTTGCAAATATTCTTTACATATTTTGAATTCTAGACTCTTTTATAAATTATTTATAAATAGGACCTCTCATTCTTTCTTTTTGTTTTATTTTTAATTAAAACATTTAAGTATTAATTTAAAATATAATTTATAATAGTATTAATATTTATAGTTCAGGTCAACAATGCAACACCCCCAGCACCAGAGTATCAGTATCCCTCCACCCTGTTGTTAGATTCCTTCTCATCAGGTCCCACACCCTACTCCATGCCTCAACACCTCCTTTGGCAGCCTCAGTTCTGTTGGCAAATCTCAAGGTTTGTTTTCATTGACCGTTGTCTATTTCCTTGCTTTATTTCTTCGTGTGCCACATAAGTGAGATCATTCAATAATTGTATTTCTCCTTCTGACTCATATCTCAGCATGATATTCTCCAGTTTTATCTACATTACAGCAAAAATGCAAGAGAATTCTTTTCTCAACATTCCATTGTGTATATATACCATGATTTCATTACCACTCATCTCTGGTGTGTGAGTCTTGGCATTTTATCTACCACCTTTCTGTTGTTTAATTTTCTTTTTTTTTTTTTTTTTTTTTTGGTTTTTCGGGCCACACCCGTTTGATGCTCAGGGGTTACTCCTGGCTACGCGCTCAGAAATTGCCCCTGGCTTGGGGGGAACCATATGGGACGCCGGGGGATCGAACCGTGGTCCTTTCCTTGGCTAGCGCTTGCAAGGCAGACACTTTACCTCTAGCGCCACCTCGCCGGCCCCTAATTTTCTTTTTTTTTTTTTTTTTTATTTTTGGTTTTTGGGCCACACCCGGTAACGCTCAGGGGTTACTCCTGGCTATGTGCTCAGAAGTCGCTCCTGGCTTGGGGGACCATATGGGACACGGGGGGATCGAACCGCGGTCCGTCCAAGGCTAGCGCAGGCAAGGCAGGCACCTTACCTTTAGCGCCACCGCCCGGCCCCTAATTTTCTTAATGGTAGTGTCCCTTTCTGTTTTTGCTTTTGTTGTTGGGACCACTGCTGATAGCACTTGGGGCTTACTCCTGGCAGTGCAAGGGTATCATATGTGGTGCAGGAATTAAATCTAGGGCAGTTGCATGTAAGTTAAGTGCCTTACCCACTCTACTATCTCTCTGGTTCATGGTGGGGTCTTTTGTAACACAAAAAAAATTTCAATTTTTTTAATTGCCATAGATTTATTAAGTTGAGAGAAAAGTTATTCCCTAGATATTTTTTTTCCTCCTGTAATTAGACACTAAAACTTGAGCTTTTGAATGGAATAAGAAAAGGAGTAGAAAAGCTCAGGGGAAAGAGCATGATGACATCCTGCCCATTCTTGTCATCAGGAAATGAGTAATCAGATCAGATACCAATGTAATCCTCTCCAAAAGGTTCTTAGAAAAAGGTTCCAGGGGCCGGGAAGGTGGCGCTAGAGGTAAGGTGCCTGCCTTGCAAGCGCTAACGTAGGACGGACCGCGGTTCGATCCCCCGGCGTCCCATATGGTCCCCCCAAGCCAGAGGCGATTTCTGAGCTGATAGCCAGGAGTAACCCCTGAGCATCAAACGGGTGTGGCCCAAAAACCAAAAAAAAAAAAAAAAAAAAAAAAAGAAAAAGGTTCCATAACAATTATTCACTGGACTAAAAATAATGGTATTTCTATAAGAGTTTTCTTTACATGCAAGACGCTGATGAGGGGCAAGTCCGCATTGCACTATGCAGAGCTGGAATTACAGCATCTTGTGAAGATCGTGTAATAGATACGATTCAGTAAGCTTAGGAGCCGGCTCACACTCACAGATAAATCTATTCTTTTATGAAATAAAGATGTTGCAGGTGGAAATCTATAGCCATAGTACAGCGAAAAGGGTGTTTGCTTTGCACACTACTGACCCTAGTATCCCTCATATAGTCCTGAGCCCTCACATGAGTGATTCCTGAGTGCAGAGTAAGTAAGTAAGTAAGTACTGAGCACCACTGGGTGTGGTTTGGATCGCCTCCTCCCAAAAGATGCTGTTGGCAATTCTTGTGTTGATGCCATGGGAGAAGGGGTGACATTTTTTTTCTGCCAGATTAAAAAAATTTTACTAAAAACTTCTAGAGGTGAGGAGATGCAGGCAAGATATTAGTAATTTTATCTTCTTCTTCTTCTTCTTCTTTTTTTTTCTTTTCGGCCACACCTGTTCGATGCTCAGGGGTTACTCCTGGCTAAGTGCTCAGAAATTGCCCCTGGCTTGGGGGGACCATATGGGATGCCGGGGGATTGAACCATGGTCCTTCCTTGGCTAGAGCTTGCAAGGCAGACACCTTACCTCTAGCGCCACCTCACCGCCCCCGGAATTTTATCTTCTTTTTTTTTTTTTTTTTTGAAGAGTATAGACCATTTATTTTCTTTTTTTTTTTTTATTTATTGTATTTCTTTTTGTAATCTTTTTTTTTTTTGCTTTTATTAATTATGACAACAAAGATGCAAAGAGAGAGGACAGGGTAAAGTTACAGTGGAAGCCCAATCACCCATAAGCAGAATTCTCGGTAGTCCCATCGATGATATCCCAGCCTTGATCTTTCAACCAAAGAAAATTAAGAAAAACAAAACTGAACCCATGTACAATACAATTAATTTGTCCCTCAAATCCCCAGTTGTATTACATACTATTTCTTAGCAGCACACAATATAATCCAAAGAGATTAGACTTATGTAACTCCTTAAACATTGAGGGCAAAGTACATTTATCTTGTTCCATGCACATGCTTACTAGTTTAAGTTAACCTCAAAAGTTTTAGTGGGTTGTTTTTCTTAAGGATTGGAGTCAAGGGAAAGTAGTAATAAATGGTGTTAGAGTGGCATTTGTTTGCATAGGCCCACCAAAATATAAGAGACATGGAAAGAAAAATTATGGTCTAAATACAAGGAGACCCTACCCCTGAAGTTTCCTGGCACAGGACTGACTCTAGGCTCCAGGCAAACTAGTTTGTCCAATTCAAGTCATCGTCTGTAGTGGCAATACACCTTCATTCCTCACATAGTCTCTGTTGTTGGTATCATGCTTCTGTATTAAAGGTCCTGGAGTCTGCATATCCCATATTGCAGTCAGGATGGTGCAGAGCATCCTCTCGTTTCATCTCACACTTAAGGGGCACTAGAGAGAACCATGTCCTGTAGAGCAGGTCATTGTTGTTGTCAAGTCTTCTCAGTGTAATCGGAAGTCTCTTTTTAGGAGGTCGATGTCAGACCCTTGGTAGTGTCTTTCCTGGTAGAGGACTGCTTTCAGCTGTTGCTATAAAAGACTTTGGATGTTTCGTAGATAGCTTGCCTGGTTCTGGCGTGAATGGAGGATGCCCATTCCTCTGAGGCCTGTGCCAGGTCATTCTATCAATGTTCAGGGTGTAAGGTACATTGTACTGAAATTTATTAGATAAGAACTTATCTGTAGGTATAGTGTTTTCCTATTTTAATGTGTCTATGCAAAGAAGGATCAATGCCATGAAGCGTTATTGGTGCATCTGGAGGCCATAGGAACAAGACCAGCAATTTCCATGACATAGTTCAATCATAGGCATCAAACTGAGGGACAGTTCCACCAACAATCCTTATTGAACAGCTTACAAAGAAAAGACAAGATGAAAGTGGATAGAAACATCATGGTAGAAGAATATAGAGAGAGTTACACCATTAAAGAAAATATACATGAAATATTCAAAAGATATATGTGTTTAATTTATGTCCTTCTAAATAGTTCTGGGATTGTTAGATCCACTGTATGTCTTTGGTCTGAGATTAAAACTGTGTATTATAGAACTTAAGAGGGGTAAATCGGGGGTAGTGATGGTTGGGCGGAGTATACGTTCGCGCGGGGGCGCTAGCCCCCGCGCGGTTTGCATCATGTAGACTAGTATGAAATTGCCAGTGACAGCATGAGTATAACTGACAAACTATCTGCCACCCCACAGATCAAACACCACCCCCCAAGCCAATCTCACGAGCTCAAGTGCAACCCTAGGCCAATCTCCGCAGCTGGCCTGGGGGTGGGGAAAACCCAGGGTGCCCCATCAGGTCCTCCCAGAAACCCACCTGGAGATCCGGAGGAAAGGGGGAGAGGGGGGTCGGGTGACCCAAGTCCGGGCCCCCCTACCCTAGGCCGGGCCAAGAGGCCCCTGGCACATACGGAGGTCTGCCAGGAGCCAGCCCGTGCCGGCTGAAAATCCTGCCCCAGGAAGGGAGGAAAGCCCTCCCAGGCCCAAAGGACCAGAGCTCAAGACCCACCCTAGGCCAATCTCCGCAGCTGGCCTGGGGGTGGGGAAAACCCAGGGTGCCCCATAAGGTCCTCCCAGAAACCCACCTGGAGATCCGGAGGAAAGGGGGAGAGGGGGGTCAGGTGACCCAAGTCCGGGCCCCCCTACCCTAGGCCGGGCCAAGAGGCCCCTGGCACATACGGAGGTCTGCCAGGAGCCAGCCCGTGCCGGCTGAAAATCCTGCCCCAGGAAGGGAGGAAAGCCCTCCCAGGCCCAAAGGACCAGAGCTCAAGACCCACCCTCGGAATTTTATCTTCTAAAGCCAAAATTGTTTGGAGTAAAATCACACCTGCAAAACTGAGCTCACTGCCAATGAGAAACTGTAAAATAAATCTCACATGTTGTGAAATCACCCCACACGCCATATTTCTATCCCCAGGCGGAAGAGTCTGAAGAAGGTATGGTAGTTGTGAAGGATTAATAAACCAAGCCAGTCAAGAGAGAGACGTGGAGTCAATGCCTTTCCGTCTTGTGGTATCTCTGAGCGTCCCAAGCCAAAACTGCTCTTTCTTTATTAAACCTGTCTCAATTCACCAGGAGGGCGAAGATTGAGAGAAAGACAAAAGTACCTGTCCAGATGGATTTTTACATATCAAAGGGTTAGATGAAAAAGAAAGAGAAAATTGGGGAAACGCCTTTGTTTTGAGTTATTAGCTGGTGTCATCTTACAAGAAACCTTTGTCATGATCTCTTAAAACCTTTTCAAACATAAGAACATATTGATGCATAATCTTTTGGGTCATGCTGACCATCTCCTTTTGTTGATGATCTGGCTTTAGAAAGAGATACAAGATGAGTAGTTCCAGCAAGTTCAGTTTTCCTTTCTTGGGCTGTCAATCAGGATTATCTCCCTGAATTTCTTGCCACAGAAAAGGTACTTCTTGGGGTCAGAGCAGTGGCACAAGTGGTAAGGCCTTGCATGTGCTAGCCTAGGAAGGACTGCAGATCAATCCCCCAGCTTCCCATATGGTCCCCCACGCCAGGAGCGATTTCTGAGCCAGGAGTAATCCCTGAGCATCACCAGGTGTGGCCCAAAAACCAAAAAAGAAAAACAGAAAAGGTACTTCTCTGCAGCATAGTGAAGATTACTTCCCCACTGCACCCACTTCATTGATCAGATTTAACCCTTGGCACTTATTGGAACTATGCTGCAACTTCTGCAACTGTTCTTTTATTTCTTTTCTTTTTTTGGGGTGGGGGGGGTCACACCAGACAGTGCTCAGGGGTTCCTCCTGGCTCTACACTCAGAAATCACTCCTGGAAGGCTCGGGGGAACCATATGAGATGCCGGGATTTGAACCACCGTCCTTCTGCATGAAAGGCAAATGCCCTACCTCCATGTTATCTCTCCAGCCCTAACTGTTCTTTTATTTCTAGAAGTTCTTCTTCAATCTTAACTCTAGCAGCAGCAGCCAAAGCCCATCTAAGGATTCCATGTAGCCTCTTGGAGCTTAAGCTTTGATGCCATTATGACCTTCAGGCTTCCTTGAGCTGGCTAATGGATCTCTCTCTCCCTGCCAGTCATAAAAAGCCAGAAAGGTGTTTTGTTTTGTTTTTGTTTTTGTTTTCATAACATCAAAAGGTTTTTAGTTACAAGCACTTTAGACCTCAGATCTAATCCAAGATCAAGTGACTTACTGGCAGAGCTAGAGATGTGATTTGAGTGCTTTGAACATGCAATATCCTAGGTTCTGTGCATACCCTAGGCTCTCATCATCCAGCATTGTTTGGTGGTGCTGAAGAGCAACCAGGAATGTCTTCCCTGCACCTCTTCACTGGTGAAGGGGGGCATTCTTTTTAAAACCCAACCACTAACATGTTTGTAATCATGGTGCTTAAATAAAGATATTTCAAATAATTAATTAATTAAAAAATATATCAGGGGCTGGAGTGATAGCACAGCAACAGGGCATTTGCCTTGCACACAGCTGGCCCAGAATGGACCTGGATTCGATTCCCAGCATCCTATATGGTCCCCTGAGCCTTCCAGGAGCAATTTCTGAATGCAGAGCCAGGAGTAACCCCTGAGCACCGACAAGTGTGGCTCAAAATAAATAAATAATAAAAAATTACAAAAGATATTTAATACCCATTTAGCATATATTATTCTAGAGATAGGATGTATTAAAAAAAAAGCAAGAGACTCACCCTTGTATTTTCTTTTGCAATTTTTATAGTTCTGCCACTTTGTAATTTGATCTTTGAATATTTTTACTTAATTTTATGAGCATTTAAATTCCTTTTGTGTATACCCATCCAATTGTTTCAGATTCACTTGTTGAAAAGATGGTCATTTCCTCACTATTGTTCTCATGCTTTTGCTAAAACTCAAATGCCCAAAAGTATGTGGCTTTATTGCTGGACTGTGACGCCTGTTCCATTAAGCCATCACATATGATCATAAACTTTGATACTGATCCATGCAGAGCAGTGAATCAGCAAGTGGCTCCTCCTATTTTTTTTTCCAAGATGTTTTTTTGACTTTGCTCCTTTCAAGATGTTTCTCCTTTTGCTCTTTTTTTGGGCCATTCTAAACTATTTAGATCATCTTTAAAATATTTAATCATCTTTTTCAAGATGACTCTGGCCATTCTGAAATATTTTTCCTTTTCTAGAAGGAACTTTTGCATTCAGGTCCTACCTTTGTCATTTAGAGCTTCTCTTAAAGCATCTTCTGCTATCATGAGGTTGCTGGGTTCACCAATCTCATTGGAAGAAGAACCCCATAAATGCAAGGACATGTCATGTTTAGGGAATATTCCCACAGCCCCTGGTATGGAGACTAGGAGGGTGACAGGGTTGTGTACATGCTGAGTGAATAAGTGAATGAATAAATGAATGCTATTGACTCACTCAAATAGTTAATATTCTGATCAGAACCTGGGCAAACATCCTTAACCAAGAAGGGCTTAGGAAATGCATTAATTAAATTCATGGTTACACCTCTATTGACAAGTGTAGTCATGTGTTGTTTCACCTAAGGTATCCTTAGTTTATTATAGTCATTATGTTTGTCAATAAGAGAAAAATGTGCCCATATTGCTGTAGGAATTAAGTGTGAATTGCTTACTCAGGCCTTTCACAACCAGGTCCTGCCTTTAATCAATACAAAAGCCCAGTGACAAGTCTTATCAAAGCCTCAGAACTTGCTGAAACCAAAAGATTAGCTCAATTGACCTCTAAATTGGGCTCTTAGTTAATCTGCTAATGGTTTTCTTTGTTTGGCGGGATTATCCCTAACCAATATTAATTTATGATCCTAAATTTATATGCGCATATTTGTTCCTTAGTTCTTTGGAGCTGGCTTAGAGTCCTGCCAGGAGAAGCACAGCTCAGAAGAGAAGTAGGCAGGCGAGCACACACACACACACACACACACACAGACATAGACACAGACACACAGACACACAGACACACAGACACACACACACACACACACACACACACACACACACACACACACACACACGCACACTGTTTCTGGGTCTGAGTACTGAGTCTAAGATGTGCGGGGGGGCCAGAGGAGAAGATCATGGGGAAATGTGGCCTTTTTGCCTAAGAGGCAGGGAAATGTAAAGCACAGAGCATATAGAGCTTTCAAGTGAGTGGGGGAACCTGCCTAGGATTTTGCCAGGCAGGAGTGAGTAACTGGAGAGCTCCAGGCACAGTGAAGGAGGTGTTGCAGGCAGACAGCTAGAACAAAGGTATGTTTCAGACTAACACTTGTACTGTGCACTTGCGTTCTCCTCTTAATAACTAGGCCAGTTGGAAATTGTCTGGAAGATGCACTTTGTCCACCTAAATAAGCACACAGCCCAAGTACCCTCCGAGCTTGTGTCTCAGCTGTCCTCAGAAGGGCATTTGTCAGGACTGATATCCCTGCTTTCCCCTCCATGCAGACCTTCTCTCTGCCCACCAAGCTGGGCATTCCTAGTAGATCCTTATTCCCTGCAAAGAACAATTCGACTCTTAACTGGCAAGTGAGGAACTGATTTACTAGTCCCAATGAAGGATGTGTGTTGAAAGATGCAGAATTTTCCACATGTGTCACACAGGATCTTTGGTTGACCGACCAAGCCATGAGGGTAAGAAGAGGGACAAGCCACTGGCTTTCAGTCACTGCCTCATTGCAAGGTAGCAGTGACATTTTTTTTAGCAGTGACATTTTGGGTAATGTTAAAAAGCATTGTTGGGAAACAGCCCAAATATATTTTTCTCCACCAATTAGTGATAAGTATTTATTAATCAGATTCCTTTAAAATTTAAATTTGTTTAGGGGAGAAAAAATTCTAGAGAGATCTTCAACAAATTTCATGCTTTATATGCAAGAGTCCTAGGTTCCATCTTCAGCACCACATGAATGCCTCCTGATCCCTGCCCTAGCAACACCTGTGTGCCACCAAAACGAAGGCCCTGGGAATATGTGGTAGAGTTCCTGCCTTGCATGTGTGAGTTCAATTCCTGATACCTCCTCACATGTTGGATGTATGAAGCCCTGACTGCTTGTATCAATCAAGTCTGTGACCCTTTAGTGCAATGCAACCACAACAATAAAGAGAAATATTTTCTGATACATTATTATAAGCATCCATTAAGGTACTCAGCAATTAGTATATAACCCAGTGATTTTCACCTCCCAAACACACCTGTATAACTGGAACCTGGATCAAAAAGGTGAAGGTAAAAAAAAAAAAAGTGAGCAGTAAGCACTTCAGGACTTTTTGGGCCAGTCCAGTCTCCATCTCTCTAGAAGACAACCACTGTCCTGACTTTGCATGGTTTTGTACTTTATATAATTGGAATCTTAGAGTGGATACTCTTAGGTTGGTCAGAGACTAAAATGGAAAAGCAAAATGGTGTTTGAAAGACTAACTGGGACCCACTAACGTAAGATGGTGTGAATAGTGTGTCAGGGCTCTTTTAATCACTGGAAGGGTAGAATGTACAAATGGCCTGGTTGAAGAATGAGGATGTGTTTCCCTGTGGTACCATCCAGTTTGCTCTGCAAACTCGGAAAATCTCTTTTCTTCTTCAGGTTCAGGTACACCTCTGTAGAATCACAGCAGATAATTGTTTTCTACCTTTTCACCATCAAAGAAACCTTCTATTCCCTGGTCATACTCCAGCCACTACCATAGCATTATGATTGGAAAAGAGCACATGTACTGAGCAGACAATGCTTAGAAAATGATGCATTAAAAAAGAAAAGAAAAGAAAAGAAAATGATGCATTTGTTTCCAGTCTCTGCTTTCATAAAATGCCTGGAACAGAGCTGTAGAAAAATTGTAAGTGGGCACTAGCAGACATAATTCCAATCAAGGACAGAGGCACTTTATGACCGTGTGACTTGATTGCAACTTGTCAGTGAAGTGCTTAGAGCCTGGACCCCAGAAGCCATTACCTTTGGAAACTTCTGAAACTTGGATTCTTGGAGCACTGAAAATTGTCCTGTCTAGCTCCAGGCAGCTCCCAGTCTGATGAAAAAACTCCAGTGTCCTGTTTGAATAGGACTGCTACCTCCTCCAGGGCTGGTTGCCAGAAACAGGCTCTAAATGAGTCCTGAGTCGCAGGAGTCCTCTACTTTCCAATCCTCTCCCCATTTCTGTGACCAAAGATAGTATGAAGTTCTTATGGATGGGAATCAAGCTTGTCGATGGGAAGCAAAACCATCCCAGAGTAAATCAGAGTCTATCTCGAGCTAGAAGCCAAGAAAGGAGGGAAACTGAGAGGGGAGGATTTGGCCAAAGAGAATATTGACAAAGAGGACCTTCCAAGTTATATGGAAGAATGAGGTAAGAATAATATGAATAGGGCTGGAGAGATAGCATGAAGGCAGGGTGTTTGCCTTGCATGCAGAAGGAAGGTGGTTCGAATCCTGACATCCCATATGGTCCCCCGAGCCTGTCAGGAGCGATTTCTGAGCATAGAGCCAGGAGTAACCCACCCAAAAAAGAATAATATGGAGAAGGTGGGGGTGTGATGCAGCTTGCAATACTCTTGCAGCATTTTGAGCAGAATAAGGGTGTGCAGGGAACCCATTTGGTCACAACTAGAGAGCTATTAAGTAACAAGATGTTCTTGAGAATAATAGAGGAGAAACATGCAATCAGGAAGGGTAGGGGCAGTGAGTCTTTTGAGAGCTTAGAACTTGCTATAAAGACATGCAGTAAGTTAGATTGAACATGTGGACATACCTGGGCACGTAAAACTAGATGGCCAATGTAGAATAGCCCATTAATGCAACATATATTTCCCTCATTTTCAAGGCAAGGATTTATGCATTTGTGCAGCAGGGTGCGGTGGAAACCAAGGAGTAATGAATGAGGTGTCACCTTAGGATCTAGAAGTGCCTGTCCTCCAGTCAATCTGAATAGGTCCATGTAAGAGCAACAATTTCTGGAGCAGCATGGCAGATTGTCTAGGTATAGGAAAGACATGAGCTTATGTATTTGAACTGGTTCTGCTCTTGAAGGTAAGAATAAAGTGTTGCAACCTCTGTCTTTGGAGAGCTGAGATTCTTCTTAGGGAGATGGCACAAGGTAGGAAACTCAGCCCACAAAGACAGAGCTTCTAAGAGGCTTTACAGAAGGCTAGAGGAAGCTGTCTTGCATGACCTCTGTTCGAATCACATTTACAGATAAACAGCTGTCTAAGAGGGAATGAATGCCCATACTCAGGCTCCAAGACTCTCTGGGATTCCCCTGAAAGATATGCACCCTCTCTCAGGCACACACACACACACACACACACACACACACACACACACACACACATACATACACACACACACACACACACACACACACACACGTGCGCACGCGCATATACACACACTATTCATGGACCCGTGAGTGAAAATTTCCAGAGGAGCTGTGGTTAAAAAGCATGGAAAAATCAAGATTGTTATCTCTGAGGCAAAGATGGATCCCTGGAACAGAATCCTGGCAGGGCACAGACTGCCCATGGGTGGTAGAGACAGAACACATGTAGGAAGAAAGTGAACCTCAAAAGGAATAGATTCCCTGAGCACTGACTATGCCTCCTGAGGCTGTGGCCACATGAGGGGTAATGACTTGGTGAAGGGTGTGATGGTGGGAGCACCTGAGGGAGCAATAGCTTAGATCCTGATAGAGGGAGGCAGAGTGGGCAGCAAGCATGGTGGCCAAATGCAAGGGCTCAGGAGACCTCCACAGCTTGGACTGAATTCTCTCACCTTGAAGAAGGTCCATCTTGAGTAGGTTTCTATGCTGGGGGAGATTGGCATCACCCAAGGAGTATCCTCAGTATGTTTGTTCAATCCCTTTCCCTCTCACCCCTAAATAATTCAGAAATAGGGGCTTGGAGGGTGGAAAAACCCCTGGGTAATCACAATCCCTCCTTTCTCACCCAGAACAACTGTCCAGGAAGGTCCCTAAGAAGGAGAAGGACATCCTTCCTGTTTCTCCCTAGCAAGTTGCAGTCCAGCTCAGTCAGCTGTCCCATCTATCTATTCACCCCACTGTTATGGAACATGGCTACTGGATATTGTCTGCTCAGGCCCTGGGCTGGGACCCAAGACCCAGAGCTGGCACCACCTGCCAAAGCAGAGCCAACACAGAGAGGGGTGCTGGAGTATTGCCATTACTTTGGAGAATGGAGATGTCTGGAAAGCAGGTTTCTGCATTAAGAGGCAACTGGCTGCTCTCTGGCCTGAGCAGGGTATGCTGGAACCTAGTGTCCACAAGGACAGGAAAGTTGGCAAAACTAAGAAAGATGCCTCAAGGTGGCTGTCCCCCTAAGAACTGTACTGAGAATGTTTTGTAAACTGCATCAGCCTTCAGCCCTATAGCTGGGCTCCAGAAGATCATCAGTCTCTCTTTCCCATTTTCTCCTCTTATTTCTTTCTGCCAAGCCTTCCTGCTTCCCCCATGTGCCTTAAGCTGCTGTGTGCCTCCTGACATCCTTGTATTCACTCTATCCTGACAATGAAGGTCCAACACTTGCTCAGAGCAGCAACTGCATCTCAGGCCTGTCTCAGCCACCCCTGCAGCTGTCTATCCCACATCTAGACAGCACAGACCGCACTGCTCAGGTTCATTCTCCATTCACAGATCACTGCTGCTCCTCCTATTTGTGTCAGCATCTCATTTCTTAGTAATGGAACAATTGCCATTCTATACCCCAGAACTCCCTGAGGCAGGTCCTGGCCCAGGTACTCAGCCTGCCTGTGGGCCCCCAGCTCTGGAAAACTGCCTCCCCCACCCTACCCCAAGCTGCAGCAGTCCTTCCATTCCCATCCTGCCTCCTGAGTACTTCCTTACACTGGTACTTTCAAATACCCAGAGCAATTATACAGTGGGTAGGTCCAGATTTAATATGGGAGATGCTGCCTGTACTAAGTTCAGGAAGGCTTCCCTAAGGAGGGTTAAGGGTGTGGGGTTAGGTTGAGATCCAGGAAAACCTGAATTATGAATTATAGCTTAGCTACTTCTTGCTGTCCTTGGACAAACAGTTTATTCTACAAATATTTTTGGGCGCTTCTGCTCCATGCTAATCACAAGTAAGTGCTGTGACTATAAAGATCCCAGAACCCTACCAGGAGTGATCCCTGATCACAGAGTGATCTGGAGATGATCCCCAGAACCACACAATAAATAGAAATGTTGTATATTTTGTGCCTGGCTTATTCCCTCATATTTACAATGTTCATCCAAGTAACTGTAGGTTAGTTCTTTTTCTGGATGAATTACATCCGACCTTTATTAAATTATCATTCTGTTTCTTCATCCACCTGTTGAGGGACACTTGGGTTGTTTCCTCCTTTGGCTTTTGTGAATAATGCTAACGCTGTTGCAAACATGTGCTCACAAGTTTCTGTTTGAACATATGGTTTCAACTTCTTGGAGCACATACCTAGGAGTGGAATGGTGGGGTCATATGATAACTTGCTCTGAACTCTGAAGAAAGTACACACTTTTCATGTGTGCATTTGGAATCATTTAGAAATGTTGATGGTAAAATGGGGGTGAAGAAGACATCAAAGAGCAAACCTTGTTATTTTGCAATATTTTCGGTTTCATTTCCTCCTTTCTCCTTCACTAGTATAGAGTACACTCTGTGAAGTGCCAGTTAATCCAACCAAATGCTCTGTGAGTCCCACCAGGCCTTCAGGATCTGGATCCATTGTATTCTCAGATATATCTCAAAAGCCTAGAACACTTCTTGTCCATTGGCTATTGTACATGTCATATAAATAAATAAATCCAGTGAACTCTTTTAGATGTCCTAAAATTTTAAAAATACAGACTGTCGGGGCCGGAGAGATAGCATGGAGGTAAGGCGTCTGCCTTTCATGCAGAAGGTCATCAGTTTGAATCCCGGCATCCCATATGGTCCCCCGTGCCTGCCAGGAGCAATTTCTGAGCCTGGAGCTCAGAACCACCACCACCACAACAACAAAAATACAGACTGTCATCAGCTAGAACCAAAATGAATGGGTCAACACCAAAGATGGGTGATTCACTAAGAAAATCATTTCCCAGAGAGCCCTAGCCCCCAATTCCTGTGAACATTTTGACAAATCCTTTCTGCTGCTGCCACTGCAGATCCTTATACACTTGATTGCTCAGAGCTGGGAGGGACTGAGGACTTCGGGCATCACAGCCCAGCAGCCTAAAGAAGGAACAGAAACCTAGAAATTCCCATAGTGGTGCCACAAAAGTCCCTGGGTCCCATGGTCACATTCAGCCCTGCACCAGCCCTAGATAAGTGTAGCCAGACGGAAAGACCACCTGGGATCCCTCAGAAATGCTGTGGAGTGATCACCACTCTCCCTCCTCAGGCTGAAACCAGAGGGAGGAAGAAGGAGGGAAGGATGGCAGCGGAGCGTAAAAATTGAAGGCTGATATTGAATTGCAGCTAAGTGAGCATAGGATTACATGCCCCACCTCGACCCACCCCAGGAAAATACCAAGGTTGGGGCTGACTCTCGTGAGAAGGTAGCAGGCCTGGCACCAGAGGAGGGGCAGATGTCCAGAGGTCATGAGGTTAGAGTCTGGGCTCTCAGGTAGAGAGACACTGAGGGTTTGTCAGGGGACCCCCTTCCCTCCATCCTCTCCCTGACCTGCACATCTGCCTCCACAAAACTGCCCTAGGTTCCAGGCCAGAGCTGGGGGTCCACAGCCAGGCTGAGTACCTGGGCCAGGACCTGCCTCAGGGAGTTCAAGGTGGTGTAGGGTGGGAGATGCTGCCTGTACTAAGTCCAGGAAGGCTTCCCCAAGGAGGGTAAAAGATGTGGAGCTAGGTTGGGATCCAGGAAAACCTGAATTATGAATTATGGTTTAGCTATTTCTTGCTGTCCTTGGACAATTTATTATACAAACATTTCTTGGCATGACTGCTCCATGCTAATCACAAGGCAAGTGCTGCCACTGTATAGGAGAATTTGACACAGTCCCTGTCTTAGATGCTTAAATACTGTATCTAAGGCAGGATGGCCCAGGCATTACTTAGGTAAAGCAGAAGACTGGGGAGGGGGGCAGAGGCAGAGGAGTTGGTGGCAGCTTCAGAGCCTTGAACCTCCTGAACCTTAAAGTGCGGCTGGACCCCACAATGCTGCACAGCCAACAAGAGAGCAGAGCAGGTACCTTCATGAAGCAGCCGAGGCAGCAGGACCAGGCATGGAAGAAAGAAGGGTGCAGCACCATGATGAGCAGGAAGAGGGTGCAAGGTAGAGAGAAGAGGGTAGCTACCCTGTTATTGAGGATCTAGACAGAAATTGGACAGTAGTAGCCAAGGTTATGCTGGAGCTGCCCAAAGAAGGAAGTTAAACAGGGTTAGGTAACCTTTCAAGCAAGGTCCCGGGGCACTGCCCACAATTCTGCCCACTTTGTCTTCATTCCCTGGGTGAACAGTAAGTGCTTGGCTCTGTGCCCTCCAGCCCTGAGGGAAAAGTCCCCAGAGTGGTGGGAGGCCAGGGAAAGTATGGAGACAGTGACCCTGTCCTAGGGGTGACCTGGAGGAAGCTGGAAGTAGGAGGAGTTTAGGGAAGCAAGGAGCATACCCACCAGCAGCTCCCATGGCTCCCAACTACCCTTGTGGAACCCCATCTGGCCCCCTCCAGGAGCTCAATCCCTGCCCCGCATGGGAATCAACCTTGGGGGAAATGGGAGTGGCTCCTTCATTGTAGAATTTTTTATTTTTTTATTTTTGAGTCACACTCGGCAGCGCTCAGGGGTTACTCCTGGCTCTATGCTCAGAAATCAATCCTGGCAGGCTAGAAGAATCATATGGGATGCCGGGATTTGAACCACTGTCCTTCTGCATGCAAGGCAAACACCCTACCTCCATGCTATCTCTCCAGCCCTCATTGTGGAAATTTGTCCTTGTCCCCAGCCACTTCCTCACATATCAGCCTTTCCAAAGGACAAACTAATCCTGCTCCTTCTTCCTCCCCTGGCATGTTCTGAGAAGCAACTTCTCTCAGGAGTCAGGCCTTGAGAAGAGTGGGATGCAGGGGTCTTTGCAAAGCACGGGATGCAGGTAGGGAGGAGGAGGAGGAGGAGAAAAGGAACAAAAATGGTAATTTTGCTCATTTGTTCCTTCAACAAACTTTGATTGAGCAGCTAAGATATGCCCAGGTCAGTGCCAGGCACTGGGGTCACAGTAGTAAGCAAACCCAAACCTGCTTCCTAGCCCAGACAAGAACAGACCAAGCTCAGACAAGGGGCATAGAAAGCCAAGAGGAGAGCCACAGGACAAGGCCTCCATGAAGGATGGTGCTGGACTTATCCTGAAGGATTGCCTGTCTCATGGGAAGGCAATTTTTAAATCGGGATTAAGAACAGTGTCTTTACAATTGTGCTGGCAACCTAAGAGTGGGGCCATGAAATATGGACTTAGTGGTTGTGACTGTCATTTTATGTTTAGTGAAAGAAGAGAAATGTAGGGAATGTTGCTTTGTCACATGTTCACTGAGCCTGTAGCTACCACCCTACAAGAGTCACATTAATGGGGAGTGTCTATCCTACATTCTTGAGGTCTCAATCAAAAACCCTCACTGATCTGGGGTTGAGAAATGAGCAGATGGTGACCCCTGTTTCTGGGACCCTAGTCTGGCACAGCAGTGGGCCACGGGGCACTGTGGGGGATAGGAACCCTGTCCTGCACCAGGCTCCACCTATAGGCAGGAGGGAGTGAGCACATATTGTGCTGCCTGGTTTTCTGGTCTTTTCTGTATCCAGAAGCTCGGGACACTGAGAGGAGTCTCAGTTGACTCAGCCAGTGAAGGGGAGCTGGGATTTGGGGGCCAGATGGACTGTCTTCATAGTTCAGACCCAACTTAAGTGACTCTTATAACCTCAGTCTTTGTAATATGAGGCTAATGAGGCTAGTTCCCAAGAGTTCTAATAAGGATTTTACTTGTCACCCTGTTGTCCCAGGCTGTCAATCCTATGGGCTTCCCCTTAGCTTTCACAAAGAGTGAGGTTGCCAGAATTAGCCATAGGGAGAGGGCAGAGAGACTTCGCAAAATGCATGACCTCGCTTATCCTTCCCAGCTCCCAGTGGCTCGAGCAGCAGCCCCCAAACTGCCATCTAATGCTACTGTCTTCACTGGCTCCAGCCCCTCTGTGTGTCTGCCTTACCCCTTTCCTACTTTCCCCCAAGTACCAGCCTCACTGTCAGTGGAGGTGCTGAGCCTCCTTTTGCCAGCTTGTGGGGAGGATAGAGACAAAGCAGGAGACACTTTCATCAGCTGAGAGCGCCCTGAATGCTGTTCCTTATGCTCCTGAAAGGCATCTCCCTAACCACAGCCTCCACAAACACTCTCTATTTCTGCTTTTCTAGGATCTTGGCCCCTTTCTTCAAGCCACCAGCAAACAACCCCCCTAATCCATATTTTTTTTAAGGGTTGGGGCCAAACCTGGCAGCACTCAGGTGTTACTCCTGGCTCTTTGCTCAGAAATTGCTCCTGGCATACTTGGGGGACCATATGAGATGCTGGGGATTGTACCCAGGTTGGTCCCGGGTCAGTCACGTGCAAAGCAAATGTCTTACCACTGTGCTGTGCCTCCTGTTTCTTTATTGCTTGGCATTAAATAGCATTCGTTTTTAACTTCTTCCCCATCATGATTATTTCAAGGAAGTAATATAGGAATTTATTTTCTTTTGTTTGTTTTTGTTGAGTACCCGGAGGTACTCAGGGTTACTCCTGGCTCTGCACTCAGGAATTATTCCTGGCGGTGCACAGGGAACCATATAAGATGCCAGGGCTAAACCCAGGTTCACTACATGCAAGGTAAATGCCCTATTCACTCAGGTCCCAAGAATTCATTTTTAGGATTTAAAAAAAAAATTCTGGTCCCCTGAGCCTTCCAGGAGCAATTTCTAAGCATAGGGCCAGGAGAGTCACCCCTGAGCACTGCCAGGTGTAACCCAAAACCCAAAACAAAAACAAAACAAAAAAAATCGAGGCCTGGAGAGAAAATATAGAGGCTGACACTTACCTTGCACAGAGTCGACATAGGTTCAAATCCCAACACCACATATGGACAAATGATACCCCAAACTGCCCAGAGTGATCTCTAAGCACAGAGCTAAGAGTAAACTGAGAATCACAGGGTATGCTCCCCCAAAGGAAAACAATAGCAGCAACAACAACTCTTTTTTTTTTTTTTTTTTTTTTGTTTTTTGTTTTTGGGTCCACCCGGCAGTGCTCAGGGGTTATTCCTGGCTCCATGCTCAGAAATTGCTCCTGGCAGGCACAGGGGACCATATGGGATGCCGGGATTTGAACCGATGACCTTCTGCATGAAAGGCAAATGCCTTACCTCCATGCTATCTCTCCGGCCCCCAGCAACAACAACTCTTTAGAGTGGTGTTGGTACTCTGTTTATCCAAAATTCTATTGTCAACAACTTTATAAAAAATGAGCTATATAAAATGTCTTAAAAAGTAACACTGTGGGACCGGGCGGTGGCGCTAAAGGTAAGGTGCCTGCCTTGCCTGCGCTAGCCTTGGACGGTTCGATCCCCGGTGTCCCATATGGTCCCCCAAGCCAGGAGCAACTTCTGAGCACATAGCCAGGAGTAACCCCTGAGCGTTACCGGATGTGGCCCAAAAACCAAAAAAAAAAAAAAAAAAGTAACACTGTGGGGCCGGAGAGATAGCACAGTGGTAGGGCATTTGCCTTGCATGCAGCTGATTTGAACAGATGATGGTTCAAATCCCAGCATCCCATATGGTTCCCCATGTCTGCCAGGAGCAATTTCTGAGTGCAGAGCCAGTAACAACTCCTGAGTGATGCCGGGTGTGACCAAAAAAAAAAAAAAAAAGTAACACTGTTATTTTACAAATTAAATTAGGTTATTTTGTATACAAAAAGTTTTTAAATACCAGGAATTGGATATTAGCCAAACAAATAGTTTCCACTGAAGAATTAGCACAATTACACACTTCTTGTCAAGGTATTTTATGAGACCCCAGAAAAAAAAAGATTCCCCATTGCAGATGGAGCTGATATGCTTTACTGCTGAGAAAAGGGCCAAGTGAGAGCCAGTCATGTGGGAGACAATAAAACCTGATTAACATTTACAGGGGGAGTAGGAAGGCTTGGAAAAAACCCAGGAAACAATGGTGGTTCATCTACATGGTGGTTATCACTTTTCTGGAGGCAGAGGGTGACTAGAAAACACAAAGGGGGTTCTAAGTCCAAACAGGGTTCAAGAAGGTAGGAACCAGCAGGGGCAGAGAAAATAAAAAAAGTTGGAATCGCAATGTGAAAAAAATATCAGGATTATTTTACCTAATCTGTTTTGCCTGAAATTTCCTCCTTGATGATTGTATACACTAGTATATATGACTTTTAAAAATGGTATTGACTCATGAATTAAGTGGATTTACTTCATTAAAATGGCAATACTCAGGGCTGGAGAGATAGCACGGAGGTAGGGTGTTTGTCTTTCATGTAGAAGGACGGTGGTTAGAATCCCGGCATCCCATATGGTCCCCTGAGCCTGCCAGGAGCAATTTCTGAGCATAGAACTAGGAGTAACCCCTGAGCGCTGCCGGGTGTGACCCAAAGACCAAAAACAAAACAACAACAAAAAAAATGGCAATACTCCCCAATACATTGTACAGATTCAATGCAGTTCCTATAGGGAACATGACTTTTTTTCTTTTTATTTAAACACTGGTTACAAGGTTGTTCTATACTACAGTTTTATTTTAACAGATAAAGTTGTTTGTGATTGAGTTACAATCAGAACATGACATTTTTCAAAGTATAGATCAAACAGCCTTGAAATTAATATGGAATGATAATAGTTAATAGTTAAAACTTGAGGGGCTGGAGCTATAGCGCAGTGGTAGGGCGTTTGCCTTGCACGTGGCTGACCCAGGATGAACCTGTGTTCAATTCCTGGCTTTCCATATGGTCAGTGATTTCTGAGCACATAGCCAGGAGTAACCCCTGAGCATCACCGAGTGTGGCCAAAAACAAAACAAAACAAAAAAGATGTGAGGGAAAAGAAAAGGAGAAGTTTGTGTTCAGTAGAAAATATGGGGCCAGGGCCCGGAGAGATAGCACAGCAGCGTTTGCCTTGCAATCAGCCGATCCAGGACCAAAGGTGGTTGGTTCGAATCCTAGTGTCCCATATGGTCCCCGGTGCTTGCCAGGAGCTATTTCTGAGCAGACAGCCAGGAGTAACCCCTGAGCACCACTGGGTGTGGCCCAAAAACAAAAAAAAAAAAAAAGAAAAGAAAGAAAATATGGGGCCGGTGAGGTGGCGCTAGAGGTAAGGTGTCTGCCTTGCAAGCGCTAGCCAAGGAAGGACCTCAACCACGGTTCGATCCCCCGGCATCCCATATGGTCCCCCCAAGCCAGGGGCGATTTCTGAGCACTTAGCCAGGAGTAACCCCTGAGCATCAAATGGGTGTGGTCCGAAAAAAAAAAAAAAAGAAAAGAAAAGAAAATATAAGCTTCTCCAGAGTGGAAATAGTCAAGTAAAGAAACATCAGGAGAGATATGTATTCAAAGGAGAACACAGGCTTGAAGAATAAGCTCATGGATTTTTAAATTAATTGTCAATTGTAGTAAAAATCTATATCAGGGGGCCGGGCGGTGGCGCTAAAGGTAAGGTGCCTGCCTTGCCTGCGCTAGCCTTGGACGGACCGCGGTTCGATCCCCCGGTGTCCCATATGGTCCCCCAAGCCAGGAGCAACTTCTGAGCACATAGCCAGGAGTAACCCCTGAGCGTTACCGGGTGTGGCCCAAAAAAAAAAATCTATATCAGGAATATTTAGCATCTTAACCATTTTAAGTGCACAGTTCAGGGTTGGTTTGTTTTGTTTTGTTTTGGGGCCACACCCAATGATGCTCAGGAGTTACTCCTGGCTATGCGCTCAGAAATCGCTCATGCCTAGGGGGACCTTATGGGATGCAGAGGATTAAACCAGGTCCCCCTTGTATCTGCTGCATGCAAGACAAATGCCCTACCACTGTGCTATCATTTCAGCCCCCAGTTCAGGGTTTTTAAGTACATTCATAGTGTTGTAGACAAGAAGTATTTTTGTCACCTCTGATTAATAATGTATGGGGCACAGATCTTATCACTTCATTTGAAGGAAAAACTGTCTTCATCCCTAGATCAAAGAAAAAGCATTACACACAGAGCCCTGATCATAACTGACACCTTCTTTGCCTCCAGGTTTGTGCCCAGACCAGGATAGGGGCAAGTCACAATCTCTGCAGACTTTGCATTTTAATTTATAAAATGCGATCCATAGATTTAATGATCTCTTAGATTCTTTAGGGCTAACCTTATGTCTGTGTGGCTGAATGCCCTCAGGCACACACAAACACACACACAACATGCTCATGAATAGATTGCAAAGAGAAACCAACACCTTTTCTAAGATTATAAGAGATTTTCGCATTACTAGGTTAGGGGAGAGACTTCCCAGAAATGAGGGTCTTGGAAACATAGTGCTTAAGAATTATGAACTTTTTTTTTTTTTTTTTTAGTTTTTGGGTCACACCCGGTGGTGCTCAGGGGTTACTCCAGGCTGTCTGCTCAGAAATAGCTCCTGGCAGGCACGGGGGACCATATGGGACACCGGGATTTGAACCAACCACCTTTGGTCCTGGATCGGCTGCTTGCAAGGCAAACACTGCTGTGCTATCTCTCTGGGCCCTAGAATTATGAACATTTTGACCAAAGGGGAGAGAGAGACCATACAATGTGGCTGAATTGAGGGTGCACTGCATCACCATGGCTTTGGAAGCTCATTCCAGGTATGCAGAAGATATTTCATAAGCACACATTGAGGCTCAGGCCTGAACTTATTCTGCTTTGATATGGGGATCATGTCCAAAGGTTAACAGAAGTGATTCCTGAAGCTAAATAAGGATAGGATGAGGAAAGCACCAGTTCTGGAGAGGCCCAAATATGACAGAGCCTCTAGGCAGAGCCTTTAGGTACTGACTGGGAAAGTTTCTCAGAGTCCATCCTCAAGATAGAATGAAACCCTACCCAGTGTGTCTCTGTGGAGTCTTTGAAATGTTAAAGATAGGAGAGATAATTGAGGGGGTAGTTCTAGGGTTTAAGAAAAGTACTGCCTGATAAAGGAGAAGGGGGCTGACAAGTTCTGGGAAGAGCTTTGTCAGGAAACATCAGGCATCACTGCGTACTTGAGTCAGATGGGCATGTTGGAGGGGACATTTAGGTCCTTGTTCCCCACCCAAACCGCCAGAAACTTTGGATTCATCTCAGCCTCCTCTTGGGAAGTGAGGGTAGAGTAGGGGTTATTTGTAAGTAAAAATTCAAGCAATATTCGAGCCTCTAATATTTGAGCATCTAACAGTCAGGTACTGAAAGTACATCAGAAAATAATCCCACAAGAATCCCTGTTTTATTTACAGCAACCTAGATAGAACTAGAGTATATCATGCTGTGTGAAGACAGTCAGAAGGAGAGAGATTCAGAATGTCCTCTCTCATAGTGGAACTTATAGGTATACAGCAAGGGCTGGAGCAATAGAACAGAGGTTAGATCATTTGCCTTGCATGCAGTTGACCCAGGTTTGAGCTCCTGAATCCATATGGTATCCCAAGAACTGCCAAGAATAATTCCTGAGTGCAAAGTCAGGAGTAACCCCTAAGGATTGCAGAGAGTAGCCCAAAAAACATGTGCGCATGGGTATGTGGGTGTGGATGTGTGCGCTTGCATGCACAGGGCAAAATAGCAACAAAGGGGCAAAGGCAACTGATCTACACAACTGAGTTGGGGGTGAACTTGAAAGGGAGGGGTGTTGGAATCCTTAAAGAGGGAGATGAATACATTCGTGGTGGATGTGGCGTAGGAATTATGTGCATGAGAAATCATTCTTTCTCATAGTTGCTCATTTTTCAACAGTATTATAACCCACAGAATCTCAATCGATTAAAAAATATTAAAGAATCCCTGTTCTTGGGTGCTGAAAGGAGATAAGTAATATGCATAATATCTTTTTAGTAACAGTATTGCAAATCATAGTGCCTAAAAGGAAAAGGGGGGAGGTGGGAGGAGAGAGAAAATAAATGTCTGCCGTAGAGATTGTCTATGGAAACTGGGGACATTAGTGGCAGGAAGTGTACACTGGTGAGGGAATGGGTGTTGGAACACTGTAGGACTAAAACTCAACCATCAACAACTTTATAACTTTGAAAATGCTATCAATAATAAATTCTGAAAATTACAATAAAAAATTCCTATTCTGAGGCCAGAGAGATAGTACAGAGGTAGGATACTTGCTTTGCAAGTGGATAACCACAGTTTGATCCCTGGCACTCCATACGGTCCCAAGCCCTACCAGGAAAGATTCCTGAGTACAGAGCAAGGAATAACCCCCTAACAGAAAACTAAGAGCATCCCTGCTCTAGTGGAGCTTTACATGGTGTTTGGGTCATCTTCCTACACTCCCTTCTTTCTACTCTCCTCCTCCTTCAAGCACAGTTCTGGATTCCTGATAATGTTTGTATGACATTCATGGTCTTAGTCTATGACCAAATACCTCTGTGAACCAACAACATTAGTCCATTGTCCAGAAAAAGATCCCCGACTCCAGGGAGACTTGGTGGCACAGCACACAGTAACAATCTCCAGGCCAGGGACGGGAGCAATAGCACAGTGGTAATGCATTTGCCTTGCACACAACCAACACAGGACAGAAAGTGGTTCGAATCCAAGCATCCCATATGGTCCCTGAGCCTGCCAGGGGCGATTTCTGAGCACAGAGCCAGGAGTAGCCTCTGAGTGCTGCCAGATGTGACAACAACAAAAACAACAACAACAAAATTCTCCAGGCCAAATCTGGCCTAATTCCTAGACCACTTTGTCACTCAGTTCCCCAGCCTCTTTCTCCCCAATGATGCAGCAAAAAAGGGATCACCCCATAGTCCCCAATCTCTCCTAGATTCCTGGACCATAAACAGAGCTCCAGAAAGATCTAGAAGCAGGTCCTTGAAGCCCTGCTTAGAGCCTGAACAAGATTTAGGATCTTGCAGACCCCTGTCTGCAGTCACCATGGCAGTAGGGGGTGTCCCTTGGGCACTGGGAAGAGGGGGCACTGAGGCACTCTTGTGCAGTGTGGCAGCCCCCAGAGCCTGCACAGAGGTCCACAGAAGTATCCACCCACTATGTTCTTGAGGACTGGGATCTCTGAAGAGTGCCTGGACACATGAGCTGCAGGGAGGAGACACAGTTTCTGGGCCCCAGAAACATACCTTTGAGGATATTGTCCTCAAATATAAATCACACCCTAATAAGTGACATTGGCCAGGACACATACCATGTATAAATGAGACACCAAGTCTGCTGCCTATCATCACACACCCCCAAGCACCACAGACTGCACGATGGGGCCAGCAGCTCTGCATCACGAAGAGTATCTAAAACACACAGAGAAGAAGGAAAAAAAGAAACAATTGGCACTCAGACACCAAAAGATGTCAGGTCCCAATCACTAGGAGGGATGGTGGTAACATGTCTCAGTTTGGGGGTGAGGAACCATCTTGGTCAACAGTTGGATCTGAGGGGCTTTGGCACAACCTCCCACAGAGGTTTCCATTTAGAATGAGGGGGGCCTTGGGGCATAGTCCTGGGGTAACAGAGGGAACAAACGAGGAAATCCAGAGGACGTCAATCCTTATCTAGAAACCCACTAATGGGGAACATTAGTCAGCTGTGAAGGCTGAGATGGGGTGATAGGCATGCGGGTACCTAGAGTGGGGGTGGGGATAGGAGGCAGCCATAGAAGAGAGGGGGCCTTGTCCTGAACTCCACCTCTACCCCCACGTGTCCACATCCTATAAATGCCCAAATCCCAGCCTCCCCAGAGACCCTGAGAGAGAGCCAGAGAGGGAGAGAGACAACGCATACCCCAGCTGCCCACCCGAGACTCTGGGCTAGTCCCAAAGGCTCCAGAGCATGTGGGAACTCCGGTCTATAGCCTTCTCCAAGGCTGTGCTAGCAGAGTTCCTGGCCACACTGATCTTCGTCTTCTTTGGCCTTGGCTCAGCACTCAATTGGCCACAGTCTCAGCCTTCAGTGCTGCAGATTGCCATGGCCTTTGGCCTGGCTATCGGCACCCTGGTTCAGGCTCTGGGCCACGTCAGTGGGGCCCACATCAACCCTGCTGTGACTGTGGCCTGCCTGGTGGGCTGCAATGTCTCCTTCCTCCGGGCAGCCTTCTATGTAGCCGCCCAGCTGCTGGGGGGCGTGGCGGGGGCTGCTCTGCTCCATAGGATCACACCAGCAGACATCCGAGGGGACCTGGCTATCAATGCAGTGAGTAGTGAGAACTCTGTTCCTTCCAAGGGCCTGATGCAGGCGGTGGGGGTTTACCTTACAAACAGTAGAAAGGTGGGATCAGATCTGGGAGTAGATCTGCATGAGGAGAGGATAGAAGAAAATAGGAGGCGGAGAGGGTTGGAATAATAATACAGAAGAAGGTAGAAAGGAAAACAAAAAAGGGGGGCCCGGAGAGATAGCACAGCGGCGTTTGCCTTGCAAGCAGCCGATCCAGAACCAAACGTGGTTGGTTCGAATCCCGGTGTCCCATATGGTCCCCCGTGCCTGCCAGGAGCTATTTCTGAGCAGTCAGCCAGGAGTAACCCCTGAGCAACGCCAAGTGTGCCCCCCCCCAAAAAAAAATAGGGGGCCAGAGCCATAGCACAAGCAATAGGGTGTTTACCTTGCATGTGCTAACCTAGGGCGGACCACGGTTCGGTCCCCCAGTGTCCCATATGGACCCCCAAGCCAGGAGCGATTTCTGAGCGCATAGCCAGGAAAATCCCCTGAGCGTCACTGGGTGTGGCCCTAAAACCAAAAAATAAAAAAAATAAAAAAAAAAGAAGAAGAAGAAGGTAGGGTGCTTGTCTTACATGCAGTTGACCCAGGTTTTATTCCTGCATTCCATATGGTCCCCTGAGCCCACTAGAGTGACCTCTGAGATTATAGAGCCAGGAGTAAGCCCGAACATGGTAAGATATAAACCCAAAACAAAAGAAAGAAGGAAGGAAGGAAGGAAGGAAGGAAGGGAGGGAGGGAGGGAGGGAGAGAAAGAGAGAGAAGGAAGAAGGAAGAAGGAAAGAAAGAAGAAAGAAAGAAAGAAGAAGAAGAAAGAAAGAAAGAAAGAAAGAAAGAAAGAAAGAAAGAAAGAAAGAAAGAAAGAAAGAAAGAAAGAAAGAAAGAAAGAAAGAAAGAAAGAAAAAGAAGAAAGGCTGAAGCAATAGCACAGTAATAGGGCGTGGACAACCCGGGACAAAACTGGGTTTGATCCCCGGCATTCCATATGGTCCCCTGAGCCTGCCAGGAGCTATTCCTGAGTGCCGCCAGGTGTGGCTCAAAAACCAAGAAAGAAAAAAGAGAGGAAGAGAGAGAACAAGAGAATGAGAGGGAAAAAAGTACAGGAAGCAGAGAGAAATGCTGGAGCCAGAAACACAAACACAGCTGACCCTGGAGACTCTCCATCTCATTAGAATCCAGTGAATGTATAGGCCTGGACCAGATTTGTTGTAATTTTGTATTCTGTTATAAAGAGAAGAACCAAGGTTTTTATCAAATTGATCCTGTATCACAGGATCTGGGCTGGAGCTCAGCAGAGGACATGATCCCAGGACAAGAGTGCCTGTGAGCGGTGAAAAATTCCAGAGAACCAGTCCCTAGGGCCTTCTAGAGACACAAACCCAACACTTGTTCAGCATCTACTGTATGGAGGGAGGCATTCTTGGCAAGTATCCCTCACAATAGCCCCACAAGACAAGAAAGGTGATGGAACCTGAGAGTACAATGTGTGGGGTGCTTGACTCGCACATGGCCATCCCAGATTTGATCCTGGCCTAGGATGGCCCCAGCTCAGTTTGACATAAAATACCCTATCCCACCCTGAATATCCCAGAGACCCCCCAGCAGGAACAGGACTGGGTTTCTGCCCTGATTTTTGCCAGTCTTCACATGGTCCTTGAGAATTTGTTGTCTCATGCTCATTTTACAGAACAGACTGAAGCGAAGTAAATCACTACTTATCAGTGACTTTCTTTTTATTTTATTTTATTTTGTTTTGTTTTGTTTTGGTCACACCCGGCAGCGCTCAAGGGTTACTCCTGGGTCTATGCTCAGAAATCGCTCCTCACAGGCTCAGGGGACCATCTGGGATGCTGAGATTCGAACCGCCGACCTTCTGCATGCAAGGCATGCATTTGCCTTACCTCCATGCTGTCTCTCCAGCCCCTTATCAGTGACTTTAAAGGTCTGTTCACTACTTTCCCCAAGGTTCGAACACTGAACTAGGGTCTGAACCCTTGATAGATCCGAGTGCCAACCCATGGGTAGGATGCAGAGTTGGGTTTCAGGACCTGCAGGAGCATGGGAGCTGACAACTATCACAACTTCATCTGGTGCATTAGCTGGCCCTAGAGGGCAGAGTGCCTATGTCAAAACCAGTACAAAAAAAGTGCCTATGACAAAATCAGTGCAGGGTGCAGCCCTGTTTTGAAATCATCTCGGCTAGACTCACAGCTCTGGCAAACCAAGGCAGGGTCTACTGGAACTGTGGACACCCCAGGATGTGGAGACATCTCATTACAGAGCTTTTTATGCCCCCACCCTCAACCTTCATAGGAAATGCAGGGCCAAATTTGCAAAGTTGAAGTCTGAGACATAATGTGGAACAGATAAGGGGAAGGGAATGGGAAGAGGAAGAGCTGTTTGCTAGAGTCATAGGAGAAGGGACCAGTGGAGCCTCCCTGAACTCATGTCCCTAGACTTGTTCCAGAGTCCTTTGCCCACAAGAAAAAAGCTCACAGGTTTGTAACTACACCAGTTTGTCTGTTTGTTTTTCTGATATTTGGGCCACTCCTGGCAGTCAGGGATCACCCCTGGTACTCTCAGAGCATCTTGGGGGAGATCATTTGCAGTGTCGGGGACTAAACCTAAGGCAGCTGTGTGTAAGGAAAGTGCCCTACCTACTATACTACCTCTCCAGCCCCTACATTAGAATGGAGAGGAAAGCCTTTCTGTCATTTGGTCAATAGCTTTCTTCCCACTGTGGTCAGAACCCCTTCCCCTCTTTTTGGAGGGAGGAGAGAGGAATTAGTTATTTTGGGAGGGAGCATTCCCAGCTGTGCTAAGATTCTACTCCTAACTCTGCACTCAGGGATCTTTCCAGGCAGCATTCAAGGGACCATATAAAGTGCTAGGGATTAAACTCAGGTCAGCTGTACACCAGGGAAACACCTTACCTGCTGTGTTATCTCTCTAGTCCCAAAAACTCCTTCCCTTCTTATTCCTCAAGAAATAGATCACAAGCCTCAACACTATGGACACATTCTCAGCCCCCAAGTCCCATGGGCTATAGACTTAGAGTTCCCCTCTGTGATGCATGACCAAGGGAAATCTGGGATCCTTCCCTACTTTGGGCCATGGCCAGGGAAGAAGTTATCATTAATTTGGGCTAATATATCTGGGGAGCTGACTCCAAGCCTGTCACTCCCAAAGTTTCAACTGTAGGTGGGGAGAGGGACCCAATACTCATTGTTCTCCTCTTTGCCCAGCTCAGCAACAACACAACAACAGGCCAGGCGGTGACTGTGGAGCTTTTCCTGACCCTGCAGTTGGTGCTCTGCATCTTTGCCTCCACCGATGAACGCCGCACAGACAACCTGGGCACCCCTGCCCTCTCCATTGGGCTCTCTGTGACCCTGGGCCACCTCCTTGGGGTAGGTCATGGTTGCTGGTTCCTGTCATTCTGAAGGGACAGACACACAGAACTTTTCACAAAGAAACACATGCAGGGCTGGAGAGATAGTCCAGCGGGTAGGGCACTTGCTTTGCATGTGACCCCCCCAGGTTTGAGTCTCAGTATCCCATATCATCCTCTGAGTCCAACAGAAATGATCTATCCCTGAGTGCAGAGCCAGGAGTAACCCCTGAGCATTGCCAGGTGTGGCTAAATAAACAAACAAAAAAACAACATGCACTAATCATCCTGGAGACAGAAGCACAGAGTGATGAACACCAAGACTCCCAGAGAGATAGATGCTAAAAACTCCAGAACTACCACAAGGACAGACACATGGAGACATTTCAGTGGATTTAAACCCTGAAGCAGTATCACTGCAGCCTCAAATGAATATGAGGTGAACAAATAGGGCCCAAAGTTCATTGTCTTGTGTGAAGGGTAGCTTCACTCTCTATGGAGTGAAGCTCCCAGACAGCACTCACCTCTGGCCTGCTCTCACTTCCCGCCATTGGCAACCTGCTTCCATTGCAGATCCACTACACAGGCTGCTCCATGAATCCTGCCCGCTCGCTGGCTCCTGCTGTGATCACCGGCAAGTTTGACGACCACTGGGTAATAATACCAGAACCTGCCTTTCTCAAGAGAGATGAGCTGCAGCTATACCCAAAACCTTCACAACCTCCTAGCCCACTGACCCTTCATATCTGAGGCCAAAGGGTTCATTTCCACATCTGAGAGTGAGAAGAGAACCAGTTCTAGTCTCACTGACTTTGGGGAAGGATGCATTAGGGTAAAGCTGCCTTCAAATAGTTGACAAATACTCTCGTTTTTATTCTGGATAACACTTTTCATTATTCCCCACTTGGGGGGGGGTTGTGCCACATCTGGTGACACTCAGGAGTTACTCCTGGCTATGCACTCAGAAATCGCTCCTGGCTTGGGGGACCAGATGGGACGCCGGGGAATCAAACTGCAGTCCATCCTGGGTCAGACATGTGCAAGGCAAATGCCCTACCGCTGCGCCACCACTCCCAGCCCCTATTTCCTATTTTTTTTTTGAGGGGGTTATTTTGGGGCCACACCAGGCTAAACTCAGGGCTTACTCTGAGCTTAGGAATCACTCCTGGCTAACTTGGGGGACAATATAGGGTGCAGGGGAAATTGATCCCAAAGCAAATGCCATAGCTGCTGTGCTCTGACCCTAATTATTTTCTATTTATCTAGTGCTTACTATGTGTCAGGCCTTAGATTCTAAGTTCTGTGCAAGTATCAACTCTTATTAGTTTTTGCCAAACCTAAGGAAGTGAGTGTAAGAAAGAAAGGGCTGGTGCCAGAGTGACAGTACAGCGAGTAGTGTGTTTGCCTTGCCAACCCAGGTTCAATCTCTAGCATCCCATATGGCCGCCCAAGCCCCAGCAGGAGTGATCCCTGATCACAGAGCCAGGAGTAAGCCCTGAGCAGTAGGTATGGGGAGGGGGATTGTGGGGAGGTTGGGAGCCTCTGAAGTGACTGGGAAGATTGCCCCCAAGCCATTACTCAGTGTTTAGCATCCTGGGGAACTTTGGAACGCTTGCCAAGCCAGAAGTGGGCAGCCTTGGGGCCTTCTGGTAACTCTGGCACCAGCCTTTCTGCTTGCCTTCCAGGTCTTCTGGATCGGACCTCTGGTCGGCGCCATCCTAGGTTCCCTGCTCTATAACTACGTCCTGTTCCCGCCCAACAAGAACCTGGCCGAGCTTCTGGCGGTGCTGAAGGGGCTGGAGCCCGACACCGACTGGGAGGAGCGCGAGGTGCGACGGCGCCAGTCTGTGGAGCTGCACTCGCCGCAGAGCCTGCCGCGCGGAAGCAAGGCTTGAGCGCCGCCAGCCGTGCGCAGCTGCGACCTTTGTGCCAGGCTAGGGACAGCGGCCACCGGGTGCTCTCGCTGGGCTGGCACAGCCCGGTCCCTTGTCCCGGGACTGCCGAGGACCCTCAGGCCCCTTGCAAGAGCTGGTGGCAGGCAGAGGAAGGCCCTAAGGAGCCTGCACTTACTAAAAGGATGGGGGACATGGAGTGGACAGACCCCTCTTTGTTGGGGAGTCTGGCGGCCTGGAAATGGGGCGTCAGTTTTAATGAGTTGCAAAGTTTGTTTCCCCCACCCAGTAATCTCCCCTTAACCGCTTGTACCCAGTGCAGGCAGCATCGCTCTTGAGTGCACAGGTAGCACAAGCTCACTGCTGCTCACCTCTCACTCGCCCTCCCTTGACCCTTTCTTCCCCACAAGAAATAAATCCACTCCCCAGCTGTGGATGAGTCCTCGATGCCAGACATCCCAAGCAATTGGGGTGTTTTCTCTCCAAGAAGAGGGGTGGGGCTAGAGGCCACTTTGAGGGGCTGGAGAACATGGGCCTTTCCAAGCCCTCCTTTTCCCTGGAAAATTCCCCCAAAGCATGCGCATGCATGCTGTACTGGGCCCTAGGACTTGCCAGGATCCATTCTGGCGATAGAGATAATCCCTCAGAAGTGGCCCCTAGAGGAAAAAAGATCTCCCGAAAGAAAAGCCAGGTTAGGGTGCCAAAGACCTCCAAAGGAGGCAGCCGAGCTGCGCGAGTGTGTGGTAGCCTTCGTATCTGTTTGAGAGTGTAGGCTGCACATGGTTGCACACAACCCCCTTTCCCCAGCGGGTGAGGCTGAGTTCTCGGGGTAGGGGGCCCAACCCAGAGATTAGCCTTCCACTTAGGCAGAGAAAACAAAAGCCCTTTGTAAACTCCGCCTTGGTTTGGGGAGAAGGGGAGATTTGCAACTAGACACCTCTTGAAAGGAGACACTGGGTTTCGCAAGTGGCAAGTGCAAGGTAGCTTGAGGGCCCAGCACACACCTCCAGCTGCCTGGGCTAGGCAAGCAGCCCGAGCCTGGCACCACACCCCTTCCTCGGCACCCCACCCAGCAGCCCCCTCCCCAGGCAGCTCCTCCTCGTCGAGAATCTGTTCCGGTTCCACTCCCAGGTTCAGCCCTCTCCCCTGCTCTCACCCCTTGCACCTTCAGAACCTTTGGAGCGGAAACCCAGAACAGACAAGTTTCTGTCTGCAGCTCAAACTTGCATATTTCCAGGCTAGTGCAATCGCTCTGCGATGAGATTAACTGGGATTAAGTGAGATGATGCACAAAAAGATGCTGTGTGAGGCGTAATTCCTCATGCCATTACCAAGCATTATCAGGGTCATTTCATTATTACCTCTCCCGGGGGGAGGAGGCAGAAGGGGCCTGAATTCTTTAGCTCCTTTTAATATATCCAAGAGGGTCCTGGGAACACCCCCTCCCCGCAATCCTTGTCCCAGGTTATATACAGAAAGAGATGAGTTTGGGCCTGGCTCTCTTTTCAACCTCTTCACTCTTCCAATCCTGGGCATGCCCTGCTTTTTTCCCCTTCTTCCTCCTACCACCCAGACCATCTATGTTCTCTCTCACCTGCTACATAGCTGACCTGAGAACCACAACCTGTGCACCTTCTTCCTTGCTTGCAAGACTTTATCTGTGCCTGTTCAGAGGAGCACCAAGCATTTTCTCACTCCCATCCCACCCCTATGTCCAATACCAGAGTCTCTAGCCTGGCCCCTTAACATCTTCAACAGCACATAGCTTCTCAGCTGGTCTTTTCTGTCCAGACTTTCAGACTAAGGCTCTCTCTGGGGTAAGAGGCAGTTCCTCTTCCATATTTTCATAATCCCTGTTCTACAGACATTATAGAAATGATGTTTCCAATCTCCCACAGTTGGTTACTACCTTCCTCAATACTGGAGAAGGGGGGAAATTAGAGCAAAGTGACCTCTGGAAGCTGCATATGCTTGTTCTAGAGGTTGAAAGGTCAGTCTGACTGTGTCTCAGGTACCTCACCCCAGCCCACTTTGCCCTAACAGACCCCTCTAAAAATCTGAGAGTTTCTCTCTATTTTCCCACTTTTTGGACTGTACCTCATACTTTCATCTCAACAGCCCTGGTTGAAGTCACAGAGGTCAGAGGTCAGAGCAGTATTCAAAGGGGTGGGGTGGGAAGGAGCCGATTTCTACTAACCTCTTTTGGGTTTTTTGTTGGGCTTTATTTTTTTTTGGGGTCACACCCTACAGCGCTCAGGGATTACTCCTGGCTCTACACTCAGAAATTGCTCCTGGCAGGCTCGGGGGACAATATTGGATGCTGGGATTCAAAGCACAGTTCTTCTGCATGCAAGACAAATAAATGCCTTACCTCCATACTATCTCTCTGGCCCCCTACTAACCTCTTTTGGGGTCCAGTCTCTGGGCTGAGAGTTTAAGTGCTGGCAGCTTAAGTCCTATTCTCCAGAAACTTCTAGCAAGTTAAGGAGATGATGATCCTGAGCACATATACTTTCAAAGCATTCCTTGCCAAGACAGTGATTATTTTTAATGCTGAGAGATAGGCAAAGCAAACTGTTCTTCCCATTTTACAGATTAAAAAATTGAGGCTGAGAGACAGATCTTAACTGAAACAGCTGTATATATAGTGGAGTCAAAGCTTGAGCACAGGCCTTCTTCAAAGCCACATGATTTTTTAGTTAAAAGTCAGGGAAGTCTCGACCAATAGTAAGGGAGTCCTTCCAGAAAGTACAGCTAGGCCCTATCCTGCCCAGCCCACTGACCATGGGTAAGGCCATGGAGGGAAAAACATGGGATGGTATCTATCAGACTTGGAGGAGGGTGGAAACCAGATACACCCCAAACCAGTGGAGTGCAGCAGCAAGGAGACAGGTGGAGAGACACACAGAGAGGGCACAGAGCAGGCCTTTTCAGAGCGGAGGAAGCAACTGACCTGGGTTTCCAGCAGCACCCCTTCCTAGAGTCTCACTGTATACCAAATGATGTTGCACCAGCAAGTATTGCTTCAGTGCCGCTCATATTTTAAAGCTGTGAATGTTTTTCCATTGAGAAAAAGCTCCTTCTAGTTCTTGGATGGTATTCTCCTGTCTCCCATCATCTGTCTCACATAGCACAGGCACAGCACAGTATAACAGTAGATGCACTTAATAAATGCTCTTCTGTTAAGGAGGGCTGTTCTTCCACAACTGAGCAGTCACTACCACAGTCCTTGGTGCTAGAAGACAGACTGGGTAGGTCCCACACATCCCCAGCACCTGGAGATGCAGGGAATTTCAACTTAAAAACAAGCTCATTGGGGCCGGCAAGGTGGCACTAGAGGTAAGGTGTCTGCCTTGCAAGCACTAGCCAAGGAAGGACCTCGGTTCGATCCCCCGGCATCCCATATGGTCTCCCCAAGCCAGGGGCAATTTCTGAGTGCTTAGCCAGGAGTAACCCCTGAGCATCAAATGGGTGTGGCCCAAAAAAAAAAAAAAAAAAGCTCATCACCTATGTTGGCAAATTGCACTGCCCGTTTGGTTCCAAGGAACATCTTGCTTTTTGAGACCCAACTGGGCCAGTTGGCCCTCAGAGAAAGCAAGTAACACCTGGTACTGGGAAGTCAGCAAGAGTCAATAGGGCTTGGATAACAAAGCACCTCAATACTTATCATATCCTGCAGACCTCTGCTCATTCACTCTCCCCTGCCCACCCACAGTCCTCTCTCTCCATGTTCTGGCACTCATACACATGCTGTGCTCCAGTGGAAAGCCTATTGGGTCCCCCTTCAAGAGGTATTCACAGTCCAGTCACACCCTCCCCAAGGATACCCTCAGATCATCATCACCTCTCCTTCATTCTGCCAATGGCATCACCCCACCCCACCCCACCCCGGCTCCTAACCTCTAGGGTGGAGGCTGGCATGGAAGACACTTGGGCCACCCCTGTTCTTCTTCATCTTCCAGCCTCTGCCCAGAAGTCTCTTCCTCAGCAAGACTTGTACATTCCCTTCTCATTTTTATTTATTTTGGGTTTGGGGTCACACCTGGAGGCACTCAGGGATTACTCCCGTCTCTGTGCTCAGAAATCACTCCTGGCAGGCTCAGAGGACCATATGGGATGCTGGAATTGAACCAGGTCTGTCCTGGGTTAGCTGCCAGCCAGGCAAACCCTCTAAATGCTGCCCCTCCCTTCTCATTTTTAAAGAGCACCAGGGGCTCGGACTCGATTCATGGTTTTGTCTATGGGAGATCAGGCAGGTCTGGTCTCCCATAGGCACTACATGGTGCTGCAAAGGCCACAGGGAGTGACCTGTGGCCAAACACTGGGGACTCAGAAAATGGCTCAGTGGATTAGGAAAGTTCCAGAGCAAGTGTGAGGGCCTGAACTCTATACCTCAGTGCCTACTCATTTATCAGTGCAGCTGTGGAGATTGATACCCTGAGTATTCCTTAACCTCTAAGGCATCTTCCTGGTCTTTTCCCTTGAGGTCACTGGATCTGGATCACTGGATCACATCACCTCTCCTGGCATGCTAGCACAGGCATCACCCCACCAGGCTCCTAACCCCTGGGGTGGAAGTTGGCATGGAAGACAGTTGGGCCACCCCTGTTTTTCTTCATCTTCCAGCCTCTGTCCAGAAGTCTCTCCCTCAGTAATAGTTGTCAGGATCATCTTGGCTGGCAGACACCCGAGTCTGGGATACCTGGTGAGAATAAATAAATTTTTTGTTTTGTTTTGTTTTTTTCTTTTTTTTTTCCATTTTTTTCATTTTTTTTTGTTGTTTGTTTTCTTGGTTTTTGTCTTTTTTTTGTTTTTTTTTGAGAATAAATAAAATTTAAAAAAACCTCTACTTCTACCCCCAGTATATCTAGTTCCCTTAACATGCTGTAAATTTCCATAGCACAGTCAGATTTCATTGCATTAGGTAACTAAAATAAATCCTGCATCTGTCTCCTTTTATTGTAATAATAAGTTCTACAAAGCCAAGTTATATCTACTTGCTTCTGGCTCAACCTTAGTGCCTAGATAGTGGACTGGACCACATGGACAACAGTGTGGACAACAGTGCATAAAGAGTGGACTGTGTGAACAGTGAGCTGTGTGAACAAAAGAAGTAAAACTATTCAGTGTATTGCTTGAACAGAGAATTGTATAAAAAGTAGACCACATGAACAGTGCCTGGTAGAATGAATGAATAAATGACTTTCCCCAACCCTAGGGATATGCAGAGCATCACCAATGATTAGTAAATCTGCCATTTCTACCCCAGTCCTCAATAGTTCCCAGAGAGAATCCAGAGGTCCCTATATGAATATATAAGGCAGAACCCCTCCTGAGATATTCAATTTTTTCTACTACCCATCATCCATCCCAAAAAGGTTCTAAGGATGCATTTGTTTGGAACTGTCCAGATCAGGTCCATGTTCCTGAACATGGCAGTGCCAATAAATTCTTGATGAAATCTAGGGACAAAGTGACCTTGATAGTTACAGAGAAATGAAAGGGCCTAAAACACAAAATGAGCTGCCCTCTGAGTAGTAACCTTAATAGGTAAGGCCTCCTTCAGTAACCCCAGGCTCATCTTGGGTCCCACCTGTCACTATGAAGTTCTAGGAAAGTTCTGGGTTTCCAAAGAGTTAACTTGGAATTTAAACACACCACAAAGACCAAAGAGTTCTTAAGCTGTAAAAATTTGGGATCAAGGGGGTCAGAGAGATAGCATGGAGGTAAGGCATTTGCCTTGCAACCAGAAGGTCAGTGGTTCAAATCCTGTCATCCCATATGGTCCCCTGAGCCTGCCAGGAGCGATTTCTGAGCATAGAGCCAGGAGTAACCCCTGAGTGCTGCCGGGTGTGACCCAAAAACCAAAAAAATAAAAATAAAAATAAATAATTTGGGATCAAATCTTGAAGTAGGAGCTTCCTCTGGTGACCCAGCCTTCTGTGAGCCCTGCCAAGTTCTTTTCTCTCTTAAGAGTTTAAGACTGAATTTGTGAGAGTGGGGGAGGGAGGAGAATAAAGGTGGAGTGGGGTGCAGGCTGAGTCCACATAGCACTTGAAGGGCCTATCCCTCCCTTCACTCCCTGTGGCCTTCTCCTGTTCCTCAGGGTCACTGCTGCCTAAGGACCAGGCCCCTGAACCCCAAGCTTACTTGCAGATCTTGGTTCAGCTGTCATGGGTAGTAAAGAACCACCACATAAAGGACAGACAGACCTCCTGCTTTCAGAAGAGAGCCATGAGAAAGGAGCGGCTCCAGCAGGAACCTAGCAGAAACAATAGTGGGGTTTCTTTGGTCCTGTTTTCTTTGGCCTCTAAGCTTCAAGGAGTCCAGAGCCTGGAGCCTTGGCTTTCCTCAGACCCCACCCCTTAGGCCCTGCCTTCAAGATTAATTGAGGAACACCTGTTTTCTTCTGAACCCCCAACCAGTCGGCAGAGTCCCAAAGGACATTGTAGTGGCAGAATGAGGAAGTTCACCTAAATCTACCCGTACCAGGCACTGTGCTAAGTGTTTCCTGAGTGCAACTTACTGGGAGGGGTGGAGGAAGGTTTGGACAGATGACTCTTCTTTTCTGGGAGCTTTCCCCTCCATGCCCTTCTTTCTACCTTTTCACACATATTCTGTTGGGGTACAGGGATGATAGGGGTAGGGGTGGAGAGCATCTGGGATCTCAGAGGGAAGGGACAAAGAGAGGAGGCTGGGAACTGGAAGAAAACATGGCCCAATCCAACAGGGAAGAGCATCTGACTTTGGGTGGACTGGAAAAAGACCACATAAGGGCCTAGAGAAATAGTACAGAGGTTAAGGAGTTTGCCTTGTACACAGCTAATCCAGGTACAATCTCCAGCACCATATAAGGTCCCCTGAGCTCTGCCAGCAGTGATCTCTGAGCACATAGCCAGGTGTGGAAAGAAGGAAGGAAGGAAGGAAGGAAGGAAGGAAGGAAGGAAGGAAGGAAGGAAGGAAGGAAGGAAGGAAGGAAGGAAGGAAGGAAGGAAGGAAGGAAGGAAGGAAGGAAGGAAGGAAAGAAGGAAGGAAGGAAGGAAGGGAAGAAGGAAGGAAGGGAAGAAGGAAGGAAAGAAATCTAAGAGCCATATATAGAAAATGAGATAGGGAAAGACAAAGACAAAGTCACATAACTTAAATGTCACAGAGGAAAGAGAAATTGAGATAGAAACTGAGATAACTAGAGATTAACTGAGATAACTAGAAAAATTAAGGCTAAGACTATTAAAGGAAGGAGGGAAGGCAAACAGGAAAATTGAAAAGAAAGTACATAGAGAAGGAGTGGGAGGGGTGGGAGACGATAGAGATAAAGGAGAGAGGGGGCCGGAGAGATAGCATGGAGGTAAGGTGTTTGCCTCTCATGCAAAAGGTCATCGGTTCGAATCCCGGCGTCCCATATGGTCCCCCGTGCTCGCCAGGAGCGACTTCTGAGCATGGAGCCAGGAGTAACTCCTGAGCACTGCCGGGTGAGACCCAAAAACCAAAAAAAAAAAAAAAAAAAAAAAGAGATAAAGGAGAGAGAAAGAGAAAGAAGAGGAAAAAGGACAAGCTGATTGGATAAAAACCCAAAAGGACAGGAAAAACAGGCGATTTGAAGAAAGAATTGAGGTAACAGACAGGAGAGGCAGAGATTGCAATAGGGAGAGAGATCAAGACCAAGAGGGGGTTTAAGAAAGGAGACAGAGGATATAGAGAGGAAGAGGTGGGGGTACAGAAGAAAGAGCAGACTGCAGGAGGAAGAACAGTGTCCAAGAGAAGGTAAGACCTGTAACCTCCCCATTTCTGGGAGGGTCTTTCTTGTAAGTAAGGTTACACAGAAGGAATGGGGGGATGGTGCTACAAGACCCAGTAGGAGACAGTGGGGTGCAGGAGGAAGTGAGATGCACTGAAGAAGTAGGGTGCTGGAGGAAGTAGGGTGCAGGTGAAGACAAGTGCAGGTGGAGATGGACGCTGGAGGAAATGGGGTATGGAGCAGTCGGATGAGGGTGGGGTGGAACAGGAGGAGCGGGTGTAAGAGGAAGAGGGGTGTAAAAGAAGCAGAACACAGAAGGAAGAGGTGGATGTAATAGGATGAAAGGGTGCTGAAAGATGTGGGAAAGCGGGGTGTAAGAGGACAGGAAAAAGATGTGGGGTTCAGAAGAGAAAAAAAAAAAAGGAAAACCTGAGATCTAAGAGATGAACAGGGAGCTTGAAGAGGGCAAGACAGGTGTGGTAGGGGCTGGAGCGATTGCACAGCGGTAGGAAGTTTGCCTTGCACGTGGCCGATGAAGGATGGACCTCGGTTTGATCCCCGACGTCCCATATGATCCCCCAAGCTTGCCAGGAGCGATTTCTGAGCACATAACCAGGAGTAGCCCCTGAACGTCACCAGATGTGGCCCAAATATCAATCAATCAATAAATATATAAAGACAGGCATGGTGTCGCCTCTACCTTTAGGTACCCTAGTGTCCCGTCCCACCCCCATTCCCAGAACCTCCTCCTTGACCCAAACAGGACTGAATCAGTTAGTGTGCCCCCATCACCCCAAGTTTGGTGGACCAAGTAAATCCCCCCTCCTTGGGGCCTTGCAGGACCTCAAGCGAGCCCCAGGGATCCCCAGGAGGAGAGAGGGGGCCGCCGGGTTCCTGGGCGTCGAAGCTGGCCCATCGCAGGTGGCTGGCTGGCAGGAAGCCCATCTCTCCAACCCCGAAGGCCCGCCTGGCCGGCCCGGGAGAGGCCCGCGGAGACTGCACCGCCCCGCACGGCCCAGCCCGCCGCCCGCCGCCCGCCTCCGCCACCGGCCGGGCTGAGCGAGCGAGGCGTGAGTGAGTGAGTGAGTGAGTGTCGGGGCGCGCGCTCCGGGGAGCACATCCCCGCGGCCCTGCCTGCGAGAGGTCAGGATGCCCGGGCGGCGGGCGCAGGCGGCGCTGGACGCAGGGCGCGAGGAGCAGAGAGCGCTGGGATCCCCGACGGCGAGGCAGGCCCCGTGCAGGCAGCCGGCCGCAGGACGGTAGGACGCGGGAGCCCGGACGGGCATCGCGCCCCGGGGAGCGCTGGCCCGGGAACGCAGAGGCGCAGAGCGCGCGCCATGCGCGGGTCCCCGGCCGCCGGCCCCGTCTACACCGCCGCCTGGATCACGTGTCCCGGGCGGGGCTGTGGCTGCCCAGCTGGGGGGCCGCGCAGAGCTCTGCGCTGGGCCCCGGGAGCAGGAGCCGCCCACTGCCCCCCCGCGCTCGGCCCCCCGCGGGGCGCCCGCCCTCTATATAGCGCGCCCCTGCAGGGCCCTGGCCATGCCGTGGGCGCCCCACCGCGCGCAGCGCCCAGGAGCCAGCCTTGCACCAACCCCGCTGCAGCAGCCTCCCGGTCGAGGGCCCCCCGCCGTGGCCACCGCCGTCGCCCCGGCCCCGTGGCCACCATGAAGAAGGAGGTGTGCTCCGTGGCCTTCGCCAAGGCCGTGTTCGCCGAGTTCCTGGCCACTCTCATCTTCGTCTTCTTCGGCCTCGGCTCGGCCCTCAAGTGGCCCTCGGCTCTGCCCACCATCCTGCAGATCTCTCTGGCTTTCGGCCTGGCCATCGGCACCCTGGCCCAGGCCCTGGGGCCTGTGAGCGGGGGCCACATCAACCCCGCCATCACGCTCGCCCTCCTAGTGGGAAACCAGATCTCGCTGCTCCGTGCCGTCTTCTACGTGGTGGCCCAGCTGGTGGGTGCCATTGCTGGGGCCGGCATCCTGTATGGGCTGGCTCCGCTCAATGCCCGGGGCAACCTGGCCGTCAATGCGGTGAGTGCCCAGGTGCTGTAAGAGGACAGGGACCTGGGGGTGGGAGGGCTGGGAGCAAGCCCCCACGCCTGCATCTGGAGGCCACGGAGTTGGCCAGCACCATCTTGGCCAGAAAAGTGCATCTCCTGGATGGTTTGTGCCTGTCAGCCTCTCAGGTCCTTACCTACCTCCTCTGTCCACCATGTCCTGCCTTTCTGCCAGCTCACCTCAGAGTGCTATCTTCTTCTTGAACCCCCATCTCTCTTCTCCTTTCTCTGGGAAGTAGTTTTATGGGACCATCAGCCAGAGAGGGGTGCTAATTGACTTCCCAGTGGCCCTAGCCACTCACTCCAAGTCCCTTTGGCCTTTGTTATTTGGTGGGGACAGCCAACCCTCACCACAGTGGTGTAGAGGAGATTGATTGAAGCAGTAGCCACATAGGTGAACCCCTTCCCTTTCTGCTGACTATTTGTCCCCGATCCAGCCCTTTTCTGCCTCCCCCTCTCGCAGCCCCACATTCAACCCCTCTGTCCCCTGAAAACTAAGCTCATTAGTCAAACACAGAGGAGGATTTTCTCTGCCATTGTCAAGCTCTGAGTCAGCCCCACTGGAGAGACGGGTTTGAGGTTGGCACTGGCAGTGGGTCAGGCACGGGCGGGAAGCTAGCTGGGGGTGCAAACTGGGCAGCTGCCCACAGGAGGGAGGTAAAATGCCATCTTGTGGGGGGTGGGGGCTGGACGTAATTGTTGACAGAACTGTGTCCAGGAAAACTGTGCCTTGGCCCTAGGCCCAAGCTCTAAGCTGTGTGCACTGAATGGAGGATGCAATCTCTGGCAGGTGACCTCCCTGACGTGGCAGGCACAAGTCTTGTTTTCCAGATGCTTGGGAACTTAATGTCCTTGAAAGCCAAATACCCCATTCCCTGCCCCCTCACCAGCCTGAGAGCTAGTGGGCAGGGGTTCTACTCACCTAGCCCCTCTTCCTTGCAGCTCAACAACAACATAACTCCAGGCCAGGCAGTGGCGGTGGAGCTAATCTTGACCTTCCAGCTGGCACTCTGCATCTTCTCAACCACTGACACTCGCCGTACCAGCCCAGTGGGCTCTCCATCCCTGTCCATTGGCTTGTCCGTTACACTGGGCCACCTTGTGGGGGTGAGCAATGCTGCTATGAGACTGTGGTTTGGGGATTCCCTCAAGATAGACAGCGAAGGGACCGGAGCAATAGCACAGTGCACGCGGCCAACACAGGGTGGACCCTGGTTCAAATCCCAGCCCCATATGGTCCCCCGAGCCTGCCAGGAGCGACTTCTGAGCACAGAGCCAGGAGTAATCCCTGAGCACTGCCGCCCCCCCAAAGATAGACGGTGAAATTCTGGAGCTATACACTTCCCTAGATAAGCGAGGCGCATAGGTCTAGAAAGAAAGAGAAATAAGAAAAGGAAGGAAGGAAGAAAGGAAGGAAGGAAGGAAGGAAGGAAGGAAGGAAGGAAGGAAGGAAGGAAGGAAGGAAGGAAGGAAGGAAGGAAGGGAAGAAGGAAGGGAGGGAGGGAGGGAGGGTGGGAGGAAGGAAGGAAGGGAGGGAGGGAGGGAGGCAGAGGGGCCAGAGGGAGGAAAAAGGAAGGAAAGAAGAAAGAAAGAAAGAAAGAAAGAAAGAAAGAAAGAAAGAAAGAAAGAAAGAAAGAAAGAAAGAAAGAAAGAAAGAAAGAAAGAAAGAAAGAAAGAAAGAAAAAGAAAGGAAGGAAGGAAGGAAGGAAGGAAGGAAGGAAGGAAGGAAGGAAGGAAGGAAGGAAGGAAGGAAGGCCAGAGCAGTGCCATATAGCCCCCCAAGCCAGGAGCGATTTCTGAGTGCACAGCCAGGAGTAACCCCTGAGTGTCACTGGATGTGGGCCCCCCCCCAAAAAAAAGCAAAAAGGAAAAAGAAAGAGAAGGAAGGAGGAAGGAAGGAAAGAAGGGAGGGAGGGAGGAAGGAAGGAAGGAGGGAGAGAGGGAGGGGAGGAAAGGAAAGAAGGAAGGAAGGAGGGAGAGAGGGAGGGGAGGAAAGGAAGGAAGGAAGGAGGGAGAGAGGGAGGGGAGGAAAGGAAGGAAGGAAGGAAGGAAGGAAGGAAGGAAGGAAGGAAGGAAGGAAGGAAGGAAGAAAGGAAGGAAGGAAGAAAGGAAGGAAGGAAGGAAGGAGAATCGGAGGGAGAGAAATGGTGGGAGGGAGAGGGAATAGTTGGGGGGAAGGGTGGGAGGGAAGGAGAGGGAAGAGACAAGAAAGCAAACCCAAACTAAGATAGAGTATAATGGCCTGGGGAAAGGGGCATGCCAGCAACTGAGGAATCAAGAGGCTGCCCTGAGGCTTGGCTGGGTGAATCTGTGGGTACAGGTATGGGCTCTTCTCACCACTTCCCTGTCTGCCCAGATTTACTTCACTGGCTGCTCCATGAACCCAGCTCGCTCTTTTGGCCCTGCAGTGGTCATGAAGCGGTTCAGTCCAGCTCACTGGGTGAGTCCCCTTCCAGACCCCCTGACCTGGGGATCTGGAAACCTCCCTTGGCAGCCCAAAGCTGTCTTAATTAGGTCTAGATCTCCATGGCATTATATGGACTGAGCTCCCAGGGCTAAGGGTCCTGGTTGGATTTTGGGGTTCAGTTTGCCTGTCCCTCTAGGCAAGGCTGTTTCACCCTGTGTTGGTTTCTGAGGGTTCTGTGTTTCTCTGCAAGTCTGTGTGTCCATCCTCCCTGGTGTTTTATTGAAAGCATCGGGAACACCCATCTTCCTATGGGTCTGGACAATGTGGCCATCTTCCTTGGGAGCCTCTCTCCAGAGTCTATCCCTCTGTGAAGAAACAGAATCTATGGGGCCGGTGAGGTGGCGCTAGAGGTAAGGTGTCTGCCTTGCAAGCGCTAGCCAAGGAAGGACCGAGGTTCGATCCCCCGGCGTCCCATATGGTCCCCCCAAACCAGGGGCGATTTCTGAGTGCTTAGCCAGGAGTAACCCCTGAGCATCAAACGGGTGGGGTCCAAAAAACCAAAAAAAAAAAAGAAAAAAAGAAAAAGAGAATCTATGTTTGTCTCCCTGGAAATCTGCAGGTCCCTCAGGAGGTTCATCTGACTTTTAAGGTGGACATGGAGGAGACAGAGACCTGTCTAACTCCTTTGGAGGATGTTTTCTCTTTTGGTTTCTAGTTTGTGGGAGGGGGAGGGCACTTCCAGCTCTCTGCTCAAAGACCAAATGGTGATGGAACTTGGGTTTGCATACAGCACTGTGTAGTAACCCCAGAGCTATCCCTGGCCCTCCTTTAAGGATATGGGTATCTGGCTCTTGTCCTTGTCACTGGAGACTGGAAGTCTCCTAGACCTTGGGGGTGGGGGTAGAAACCACACACCTTTCTCTGCAACCTGGGGTACAGGACTCTGATCTGCTTGCTGCCTTGAATCCACCAGGTCTTCTGGGTGGGGCCCATCGTGGGAGCTGTCCTGGCCGCCATTCTCTACTTCTACCTGCTCTTCCCCAACTCCCTGAACCTAAGTGAACGTGTGGCTATCGTGAAGGGCACATATGAGCCCGAGGAGGACTGGGAGGAGCAGCGGGAGGAGCGGAAGAAGACCATGGAGCTGACTGCCCACTGAGCAGCATCAGACAAGGGCCAGTTTCTCAGCCTCTAAACTACAGGGAAGAAAAGAGGAAAACATATGACAACAAAGCTTTCTCCTCCCACAGCTGGTCCTTCTGGCTGAGAGAAGTGCTGGCTCCATAGGCCACACACTGAGATGCCAACAGGGACTGTGATGGGACTCAGAGCAGGCCCAGACAGATCCCTGGAACAAGACGGACATATGTCAAGCCTCAGCTGGGAATGCAGAGTGCTGCTCACAGGCTGCCCTAGGGTCTGGCCAGAGCAGGGTGGCCTGCAGTCTGGGTGTTCTCCTCCCCAATCCTGCTCAGAAACCAGAAGAATCCCAGCCTTAGGCTAGCAAAAGGCCACTCTCCCCAGAGCATCCTGGGAGGGAGCCAGACTGGTTTCTGAATGCCACCTTATTTATTTCTGGTCAAAGTGTGGGGAGGGCTGCTAGTATTTGGGGTGGGGATGTCTCAATAAACCACTGACATTTATGATCTGCCTCATTTCTCTCCAGAAGCCTCTTCTTGGGTCCATCTAGCTCACCACCTCTCCTCGTCATCACCCCTTATTCTCCCCGCTCCATTATCCCCAGGGAAGCTGAGTCCGGGGAGACCCAGACAGAGTAGGAATGTGTAGACACAGAGAGGAGGCCAAATAGAAAGAAACAGAAAGAGCAGGAGATCAGGTAGGGACAGTGGGAGCAGAGGGTGTGGAATCATTAACTCTTTAAGTTGTCCCTCCCATCTCAACTCTGTCAGGTCTCTACCACTTGAGGAAGGCCTGGCACCAATGCCAGGGTGTGCCAGGCAGGGTGGAGCCAGCAGCCCCTTGAGATACCAAGAAGGTGACCAGCCAGGCTTGTCATCAGGTAGGAGGCACTGAACTCCCCTCTATATCTCAGTGTTTCAGAATGGTGCTATATTGGGGAGACCCCTCCCTGCTGACATCAGAGTCACACAGAGCTGCTCTCCTGCCTCTGCTGACTAGTACTACCCTACCATCTTACCCTTGGGGCCTAAAGATCTGCCCTTACCCGTTCCTTAGCTGTTGCCACTGACACTGCCACTTAGGCGGGGAGAGGGAGAGAGATACAGAGATAGAGAGAGACAGAGAAGAGACAGCAAGAGAAGAGGCAGAAAAGAGAGAGAAGTGATTCATCAGGGAATCCTCCTTAAAATCGATGAACCACCATCTCTTGAGCTATAAAATAAAGAGTAAGAAAAAAACTTTCTCTGGCCTGAAGATGTGCTTCAAGTGGTAGCACACATGTTTGGCATGAGCATAGCCCTGGGTTCCTGGTGTGTTGCCCATGCCCCAATGCCCTGGTATGGCCCTGGTGATTCGGAACAGCCCCCACAATAAGAGGAGGGAAATGCTTTCCTCAACGTTGGTTGTGGTATTAGATAATTTGAGGATATAAAAATCTGAAATGTCTGGGCCCGGAGATATAGCACAGTGGCGTTTGCCTTGCAAGCAGCCGATCCAGGACCAAAGGTGGTTGGTTCGAATCCCGGTGTCCCATATGGTCCCCCGTGCCTGCCAGGAGCTATTTCTGAGCAGACAGCCAGGAGTAACCCCTGAGCACCACCTGGTGTGGCCCAAACCCCCCCTTCCCAAATCTGAAATGTCCTGGAAAGGGTAGAAGGCCTGAAAAGGCACCCCACAGGGCATAGTTCTCTTTGCAGATATGGTTCCTGGTCCAGAACTGTACAACCAAGGTTCAAATCTTACCACACAGCGCTCTGTTCTGATTACTCATGTAAAATGGGGATACGCAGATGCTTCTCTGAGCTATGGTAAGGGTAAAAGGCTTATACCAACAGGGCCAAATATCCCAGAGCTTATAGACTAGTATGAGACAGAGCCAGCACAGATATACTCTCTTCCGGGACCTCAGCCAAACCCCAATTCTCAGCCTCTGTGTCTTGCTGCTTCTCTTTGGTATGGAAACACCTCTCTTTGGTTCTACCTGAGGAGGGAGGGTGGGAGAACCTCAGCAACCTATCTGGGGAAGGTCCGGCCCATGAGAAAGAAAGAGAGAGAGACAGAGACAGACAGAGATACAGAAAGAGAGAGAGAGAGAGAGAGAGAGAGACAGACAGACAGACAGACAGACAGATAGACAGAAACAGAGACAGAGAGACACAGAGAGACACAGAGTGAGAGATACAGAGAGATAGACACAGAGAGAGACAGAGACAGACAGAGAGACACAGAGATAGGGAGAGAGACAGAGACAGACAGAGACTGAGAGAGACACAGTGAGAGAGACAGAGAAACACAGAGAGAGACAGGGAGAGAGACAAACAGAGAGAGACAGGGAGAGAGACAGAGAGACAGACAGGCAGAGACAGACAGGGAGACAGAGACACAGTGAGACAGAGACACAGAGACAGACAGAGAGACAGAGACACAGAGACAGACAGAGAGAAACAGAGACAGAGACACAGAGAGACAGACAGAGAGTCACAGAGAGAGACAGACAGAGAGACACAGAGAGACAGACAGAGAAAGAGAGAAAAAAAGAGACAGAGAGTGAGAGAGAGAGAGAGAGAGAGAGGGCGAGAGAGAGAGAGAGAGAGAGAGAGCGCGAGAGAGAGAGAGAGAGAGAGAGAGAGAGAGAGAGAGAGAGAGAGAGAGAGAGAGAGAGAGAGAGAGAGAGAGAGAAGAGCAGGCCCCCACCCAAGCCCGGATAAGTGCTGGCTCCCTCCCGCCACCAGGGGGCGAGGTACTCCACCTAATCCAGGTCTTTCCCATCAGGCGTGGGGGGGCTGTGCTCCAGGTGGGGGTGGGGTTTTCTCAAATCAGACCTCCCCCCCCCCACTCCCCTGACATCCCAAGCAGCTCAGAGCGCGGGGGTCGGGGGCGCAGAGGAGGCCCAGAATCAGGAGAGGGGCCTGCAACTTTCATAGTTTTCCCTGGCCGGGTGACCCGGGGAGACCCTCGGCTGGGATGGGGTGGAAGCGCTGTGGGCGCCCCAGGGCCACAGGAATTGTGCGACTGCCAGCTCGCAGCTGTCGGGCTGTTTGACCCACAGAGGGCGTCGCGCCCCTTGGGGTTCGCTCTGCATCGTGCTTCCGACCAACAAAGACCCGGGCACACGCGTGCGCACACGTCTGACACAGCCGGCACAGCGCCACTGACCTTCAACCGTACCCAGGGGCTGCATCTTGTTGGCACCGACCTTCAACTCCAGGCGCAGGCAGAACGCCCAGGCCTGCCAAGAGTCCGGCACCTAGAGGGTCAGAGGCTTACTGTGTCCCAAAGCACAAAGCATAGGAGCTCGGTGCTACCCCAAGCAAGAGCCAGGAAGAACTTCAATTCCCCTGAAGGGGCTCCCTCATGTCACCCCTGTCCAGGGCATTTTACAGAAGGTGGGAAGGTGGACCAGGTGTTGTGAAGATATAGAAGGGTGATGAGGTGAATCCGAGAAGGATGGCTAGGAGCAAGGTCAGTTCTGTTGGTCACTCTCAGCCTCAGCTTTCCAGTCAACTGAAGGTGAGGACGGTGGCCACTTCATGGGCATCAGGGATATACCCCGTGTCCTCTTTGGGTTGTCCTCTCTTTCCTCTGCATTCCCTGCTTCTTCCTCATGCCTCAGCCCTGAGAGTAGGAGCTCAGGGTCTTTATGTATATATGCTAACATTTGCCCCTTGGTACTCCATGCAGCAGTCTGGGGTGCTCCTGGCAGCCCCCAAAGGTGAGAAAACTCAACCACCTGACCAGTAGTTATGAGAGGTGGTGGAGGTGGGGAGGATCTCAAAGTTTGGTCGGCACTGGAACCAGGACTGGCTGGGACCCTGGAGGTAAAGGCAATGCCTACTTGCCCTCAGGAGGTGAAGGATCTTATCCCAGGCCAGTTTCTCGCCCCTTGGACCTAGGGCTGCTGTCCACCTCCTGTTCTGGCCTCTAGGATCTGGAGTGGAACCTCTGGGTTGCTTGTCCTAGAGCTGCCATAGCTCCCAGAAACTTCTAGTCCAGACCAGCCCTCAGAGCTGACTCACAGGCCAAGGCTGAGGAGCCTCAGTCCTAATTACCCCACCACCCTATGCCTTCATTCTTTGAGCTTTTCAAATTTTTTATTTTGAGGGACCAACTCAAGCAATGCTTGGAGGTTCCTCCTTGCTCCATGCTCAAGGAACACTCCCAGTAATGGTTAGGGGACTATATAGGGGACCTTGAAAAGCAGAGGCACTGAGGAGACTCTGCTCAAGCCCAGACTGTCTCTATGCCACCCTGATTCTGTGAGAGAGAAGCCAGGACAAACTTTATTTTTTTATTTATTTATGTATTTATACGTATGTATTTATTATTTATTGGTTTTTGTGCCACACCTGGTGGCTCTTAGGAGTTACTCCTGGCTCTGTGCTCAGAAATCGTCCCTGGCAGGCTCGGGGGACCATATGGGATGCCGGGATTCCAACCGGAGTTCGTCCTGTGTTGGCTGAGTGCAAGGCAAATGCCTTACAGCTGTGTTGTCACTCTGGCCTTGGACAATCTTTAAGGGAAAAGTTGAACAGGAGCAAAGTCTTAAAAGAAAACAAGTATTCCTCGCTCAGCATTGTCAGTTCATTTGAGGGAACTATGAGCACACAGTCTGGCTGGAGTTAGGATAAGAGTTGGTTGTTGAGGCAGCTGCCCTGTGCTCTGGACATGAGGCCCAGCCTACCCTGGGATAACCCCTACTGAGTGTTGTGAGCAGTGATTATCTTTTTGCTTTTGGGGGGGCACTCATCAGTGCTTGGGGCTTACTTCTGGCTCGACAGTCAGGATCACCTGAGTGCTGAGGTGACCATATGCAGTGCTAGTGAGCAGACCCAGGCCAGTTGCATGCTAGTCAAGTACCCATCGTACCTACTGTACAATCTCTCTGGTTCCACCAGTAATTAACTTTACATTTCTCAAGATCATTTGTTTTGGAAAGGAGAGTGATGGGGCAAGAGGACAGAATACAGTCTGGGGGTCCAGGAAAGTTCATGAGGGTTGAATGGACCCATAACAGAGATGAGTAGGAAGGTCACTGTTTGGAGTGGGAGTGGGGACTTAGCTAAATGATACCCTGACTCTAGGCTGTCACTGAGTGAATATGGAGATGGAGCAGGAGGCATGTGGGTCTAAGATTAGGAGAAGTCTAGGCTAAAACTGTGTGCTGAGATAATTGGGCATCGTAGCAAGGATTACTGGGAGGCTGTGACCCCTGCTGAGGTCGGAAGTTGTGGATGGTTTCCAGCCACTTTCTGCTCCTCAGACCATGAATCTCCCCAGCAATGCACAAGGACCTGAGGGAAGGTATGAAAGAAGAGTTGGGGTGATTGAGGAAAAGAGAGAGCGGGACAGGGGGTAAGGAAAGATCTCCAGGGTAGAAGAAGCAGGGTGAAACCAGGACAGCTGGAAGTACAGAACGGGCATGGGAAGAGATGGGATTTCTCATAAGAGAAACACAGCCTGGAGTCAAAGCTGGGAAGATGTATTTGAAGATTTCTTGGGGTCATTCCAAGTGGGGATGGGTCTAAGGCAAAAATAAAACAAACAGAAAAGAAGCAGATGGGAATGTCACCTGCCTCCAGTAGGTCAAGAAGCTTCTAGTCACTTATTTTTTCATTTAACAATACTTGTCTGGTGCCCTGAGAAGGACACTCCCAGTAAGGAAGAACAAACCTTGGTTCCTTCTCTGCCCCACCCTCTCCCAACACACATACACACACAAGGGACTCAACACCTCATTGGGGGACTCAATGACTCTGTGACAGCACTATGGTGACCAAGCTGTGGTGGGAGCAAAGGAGGGGTCCTCACCCAGGAGAGGGAGATGATGTGGAAACTATCTTGGGGAGGGATTAGGAGTTACCCAAACAGAGGACGTGCCAGAGCTGACAGGAAGAGCAGACACTCCTCTCATGAGAAACCACCCTGGAATGATCTAGCATCACTGACCTTGTGGTGAGGCCAGAGGGTCAAGGAGAAGACAGAGAATGGGAAGAGGTGATAGGAAATCAGAATCCCAGAGAGCAGAGGAGCTGCAGAGCTCCCTGAGGGGACAGCAGGCTTTAAAGGGATTTTTGCCAAGGAACAGCAGGATCAGATTTGCAATTTAGAAAGATCACTGGACTGCAGTGTAGAAAATTGATTGGAGCAGTGCAAGAGAGGAGAGAGAGAGAGAGAGAGAGAGAGAGAGAGAGAGAGAGAGAGAGAGAGAGAGAGAGAGAGAGAGAACGGTCAAAGGCTGGTGGGCAGCAGGAATGACAAACTGAGGGTAAGAAATTGTTAGGATTCAAAACCAGCAGGACTTGATGCATTTACAGGTGGAGTAGGAGGAAGGGAAGGGTGCCTCCTATAGCTGAAGGAAGATGGAAGACATTGTGGGGGGGGGGGGGAATGAGAGAGGTCTTATTTGGAAAGAGGTTATGCTTGAGGAGCCTGAGATGGCCAGAGGCAGCAGCTGGGCAGGCATGTGTGGCCTAATATGGGGTTAAGAGGTGAAGACTATATCATTTTAGCAGATTGGCAGAGCCCTCTTTGGAGGGAACACATGTGTTTGAAAAAATAACTTGATATGCTGCTGGGGACAAGAGGGACAATCTAGGGCAGGGTGACCTGAGGTACCCCATGTGAGTCTGAGAGAGAGATGGGAGAAGAAAGTATCAGAGGAGTAGGAGGGGGAACCCAAGGAGAAGTGGATGAAGGAACAGTGGAAAATCTCCACTGTTGGCTGCCACTGGGCTAATCTCTGATTAGCTGTGGATGAACGCACCACACGGAGCCCACTCAGTCCCAAGCAGGAAAGTTAGCTTCACTCACATCTGCTATCTCTGAGTAAGGTTTGAACTGGGATCAATGGGGAGAGCTTTATCTAACATCAATTTTAGGACACTAGTGTGCATTCATACGGAAGTAGGCCTATACATAGAGTGGGCTCAGAGAACAGAGGCTCGCCAGAAATGAATAGGCCTTGCACTTGGAGAGCTGAACCATCTTACCCTGAGCTAACCCTGGTGGTATGAGCCCACCCTGGTCCTGTGCCTGAGGACTTGGCACTCAGACTTTGCCTCCTGTGATGGTGAGGCCTGATTGGAAGTCTGGAGGTTCCAGTTCAGTGCCCACCGGTGTGGGTTCTGGCTGTCAGGTGAGTTCTGACCAGGGCACCACCTCCCAAGCCACTCCTACATCTTCCATCCCACAAGACACAGCACAGACCCAGGACAACTGGAACCACTGGAGAAGAGACCTGGGCAGGCAGAGATCAGGGGCAAGAGAGACAGCAAGGACAGGAAGCAGCAGCAGAAATGTCAAGCCCCAGAACTCAGCCAAGCTGTCCCGTGGAGTTCACTGCAGGAGGCTGGGCCTGCCCGCTGGCACATCATCTCTGGACAGCCATCAGCAAGGCAGTGTTTGCGGAATTCCTGGCTACGGGGCTCTATGTTTTCTTCGGTGTGGGCTCTGCCATGCCCTGGCCTTCTGCGCCTCCCTCTGTGCTGCAGATCGCTATCACCTTCAACTTAGTCACAGCTATGGCCGTACAGGTCACCTGGAAGGCCAGTGGGGCCCACGTCAACCCTGCTGTGACTCTGGCCTTCCTCGTGGGCTCCCAGATATCCCTGCCCCGGGCTGTGGTCTACATAACTGCTCAGCTGGCAGGGGCCACAGCAGGAGCTGCACTACTCTATGGGGTCACACCAGGGGATATCCGAGAAACCCTTGGGGTCAATGTGGTAGGTGAAGGGAGGGGTCCCAACAGGACCAGGAGGGAGGTGGAGATCCAGGCCCTGGAGAGGAGCCCAAGACAGCCCAGTCGCCTGTGGGCTCCAGGGCAGGTGGGAGAGACTAGGGGCAAGTGGGAGGAGGACAGCATGGAGGGCATAGGAGTGAAAGGGAACCCCATGTGCCCTCATCTCCCCATCCTGCCCATGTCCCTGCTTCTGTTTCTCAATGTTGCTCCCTCCCCAACACCTGAAGATTTGTCATCATCTCAAGTCCAAGTTCTATCTACTTCCTCACCTCCTTCTTCTCTCCTCTTCCTATGATCATCCCCCATCTCTGATTATAACCTGCATCCCAGATTTTTTTCCAGACTTCCCTTTCCCACTATCCTGAGTCTCCTCCTGACCAGTGGATGAGCAAGGGCACCAACTTCTGCAGGACTGGCTGAACCCCAACTACACAGGCCTCCCTGCTTTATCTCTAAATCCCAGAGCTGGCAGGGAGAATACCCTGTACCCCACATAAAGGAGGAGGTGGGGCAGGAGGTTTGTCCTCTGGTAAAGCCTAGTGGCAGCAGCATCAGCTTTGCCCAGGTGCGCAGCAACGTGTCGAATGGCCAGGCAGTGGCTGTGGAGTTGGTGTTGACCCTACAGTTGGTCCTCTGTGTCTTCGCATCCACCGACAGCCGCCATTCCTCAGGCTCCCCGGCCATCATGATTGGAATCTCCGTGGCACTGGGCCACCTCATTGGGGTAAGAGGCAGAGGGAACATGGTACACACAGCAATACCCTCCTGCCCCCAATGCCAAGGCTCAGCCTAAGGCTTCTGAGCTATGGCCCTAAAAGGACAGAGACTGCTCTTCCAGATCTGAACCCACATTTGCTCCCCAGATCTACTTCACTGGCTGCTCCATGAACCCAGCCCGCTCCTTTGGCCCTGCTGCCATTGTTGGGAAGTTCACTTTTCACTGGGTAAGACCTCTCTCTCTCTCTCTCTCTCTCTCTCTCTCTCTCTCTCTCTCTCTCTCTCTCTCTCTCTCTCTCTCTCTCTCTCTCTCTCTCTCCCTCCCTCAATTTTTTTTTTGATGGGGAAAGGGGTTTCAGGACCACAGCCAATGGTGCTCAGGATCTGTTCCTGGCTCTGTGCTCAGAATTGATCCCAGTGATGCTCAAGGGTATGTGCCAAGCATCTAACTGGGGTTGACTGTGTGTGAGGCAAGTGCCCAACCCCTGTACTGTCTCTCTGACTGTGAACAAGGCTTCCCACTAGGGGCCTGCAGAAAGGACAGAGCTGGGGGCTCTGGCTTTACCAGCCATAGAACCAAAGACACTCTGGAGGTTTCTCCAGGCTCAGAAGACTAGGGCAAATCGTCCTCCTGCCTTTGGCCCAGCCTCACTAGCCTAAGTATGAGTGAACTGGTCAGACTGAGGCAGGGATGGGGCTATAGCTGAAGCCCTAGCAACTTCCTTCTCTCTCCTGCTATACCACTTTCCAAACTCAGATAGAAAAAGCAGAAATAGGGGACCAGAGTGATAGCACAGCAGTAGGGTGTTTGCCTTGCACACAGACGATCCAGGAACAGAATCTAGTTCAATCCCAGCATCCCATATGGTCCCCTGAGCCTACCAGGAGTGATTTCTGAACACAGAGCCAGAAGTAATTCCTGAGTGCCACCAGATGTGGCCCCAAAATCCAAAAACAAAACAAAACAGAAATAAACAATCCACAGCACAGTGGAGCAGCACTGCCAGAGTTCCTGGAGGGAACAGGGAGGTAAAAGGAGGGAACAGCATGGAGGTAGGGATCAGAGGGACTCGTGGGAAGGAGGGCCCTCTCTGTGCTCAGACCTGGATAGGTCCCCTTGCTCAGACGAATGCCTGGTAGATAGCCTGAACAATCAGGTAGGGATCAGTACACACACACACACACACACACCCACACACACACCACTGCCCCATGACCCAGAGAGCTCACGGGAGCTGCCCCATTTCTCATTCCCAGATCTTCTGGGTGGGACCACTGTCTGGTGCCATCCTGGCCTCGCTAATCTACAACTTTATACTGTTCCCCAACACCAAAACCCTGGCCCAAAGACTGGCCATCTTCACGGGTACCGCAGAAGCAAAACAAGCAGGAGGGGTGGAACCCCAGAAAAAAGATCCCCCAACTACTTCAGAAGACACTGAGATGGAGAATGTATGTCAAATGATATAGAGTGAGTGGGGCCCACTCAGCTTTCAAAAGGGGAGGGTCCCATCATGGTAGGCCACAAGCCTCAAATAAGTGGACTTCAGGTTTTCGGGAGGGGGTAGGAAGGTAGGGTAAAATCAGCCTCTATTCTGACAGGGTGGGTGAGGGGTGCCCATCCCTGTCTCTTGGTCTCCAGATAGAATCTCGGGAACAAATCGGCTCATCTCCCTTCTCCAATCTCTCTCAGCAGGACAGAGCAGAAGGAGGCAGAAACTCATGATTGCTTTCTTTTTGCTCATCAGCCTGGACCTCAGTAGGAGTCCTGAGCCCCAAACCCCCATATCCTGGAGCAAAGGGGATAGAGTCCAGAGTCATTCTGTATACTGACAGCTTTGAGGACCTCAGTTGTACCCCAATTTCTCACCCTATCCTTGTGGAAGGTTATTCCATGAAGAATCAGCACAACATATACTCCTGCTTTGAGTGAAATTTGGGGTGCAGTCTTCTGAGGATGGAGAGACCAGCGCAGGGGAACCCACTCCTTGCTCTTCAGATGAAGATCAGGGACCCCTTTGGGAAGAGCTGGTACCCAGAACATTTGCCCAGAGCCGCAAAGGGTACAGATTGGGGGGTCATGGTTAGCCACCAAATGCTGTCCCAGCCTACTCATGGGAACAACTTGAGAGCCCCAATTTCCATTCCAGCCCTGATTTCAGCCCTGAGCTGATGACTTAAGTTATTTCCAATCTCATTCTCAGCTCCTCCAAATCCCCACAAATTCCAAAGGGTATAGAATTCGGGAATGTTGGCTCTGAAAACCAAATCTTGTAGGCCAGCCTTCCAGAGGGCCACATGTCTCTCTGGATTTGTTAATATGTACAAGATGCCATCAACCCTATAATTGGCCTCAGTTCACAGGGTCCTCTCTGAAGTCTGCCTCTTTCTCAGCTGTAAAATGGGCACAATCCTTCCACAGCCTCGAGTGCTGTGAAAACAAATGAGATTGCAAAATGTTTTTGGAAGTTAAAAATGCTCAGAAAAACAATCCCAATAAATGATTATAGTTGCTGTTATGTAATTATAGGGTTTGAATACAATTGCTGTTGGAACTGGGAGGGAGGAGGGAAGAAGGGAGAGCAAGAGAGGAGTTGGAGGAAAGAACAGGTTTTTCTCATTTCCTCTGCCCCACTTAGCAGTCCAGACCTCCTCCTTTCCTAGGCCCGCTGACCTGGAGTTCTGTAAGTGCATAGAGCAGGGCTGGGAGGGATCCTGGATTGAAGAGACAAGCCAATAAAGTCAGTTCTCATCTCTATGGCACCCATCACCATGGTACCCTGTGATACACAACCAAAAAAATCCATAAAAAAGAGACAGGTCCTTTTCCATGTCTCCCAAGGGACTGTGGAGGGAGGGGCCACCAGAGGAGCAAAGCTGCCAGGGACCATGAAGCAGGTGTTTCCTGCAGCCTGCTGAGGCTGCTAGGGCCTACGGTTGGTCAATCTCTCCCAGCTGGCCCCACTCATCCATCTTACAGCCTTTCAGTCCAGGGCATCATGTGCCCTTTTATAAGGAGGAACAGCTGTGTGTGCATGCTTGTGTTCGTGCATATGTGTGTAGAATGTGACTGAGTTGCTAAAGGTTACCCGGCTCATACCACAACCCCCTAAGGGCTTCCCAGTTCTTATGCAAGCTGCTGCCAAGGAGGGAGGGAAGCAGGAAGAAGGTTGAAGAGGGCAGGGGGTGGAGCCCTGCAGTAGACTCAAGCTACTAGACAATTTATCTCTGTGTCTTTGGAGCCAAGCACACACTGAGTGCTCAATAAAAGTTTTGTTTTTTGTTTTGGGGCCACACCCGACAGCACTTGGCTCTGTATTCAGAAATCGCTCCTGGCAAGCCCCAGGGACCATATGAGCTGGTGGGGATGGAACCCAGGTCAGTCCCGGGTCAGACACGTGCAAAGCAAATGTCCTGCCACTGTGCTATAGCTCTAGCCCCTCAATAAAAGTTTGATGAATGAATGACTGAGGCTGGGTGGCTGAGGGAGTCAGAGAGGCAGTCATTAGTCAAGAGAATTCAGGGGTTATAACTCCAATGAACCAGGACAGTAGCTGAAAAGTCTAGGCTGGCAAGTGGAGGGAAAAGGGTGTTGCCACTTTATATCCCCAATCCCTCCTCCAAGCAGACAGTAACCTCAGTCCTAGGAACTTAAGAGGCAAAAGGTCAGGATGGGGGCCAGAGAGACAGTATAGTGGGTAGGGAGTTTGCTTTGCAATCCCAGGCACCTGAGCTCCACCACAAGTGATCCCTGAGCACAGAGCCAAGAGTAAGCCCGAGAACCACCCAGTGTGGCTGCAAAACATAAACAAACGAAAGGTCAGGGTGATTGAGTTGAGTTCTGGGCACGATTTTCACAAATAGCTTTTAAAGCTGTGTTGTCAGAATCAGATGGAGCAAAAGGAGACAAGCTTTGTGAGAACTGAGGAAGTAGGTTAGAATCTCAAGAGCATCCAAAGTTAGTTACAAGAATGAGGAGGCAAGGGGTTGGCTCTCCTTTTCTGAGCCCGTTAGTAGGCCAGCCAGCCATCTGCACCAGACAAGGTTAGCCTTTGGGAAGTCTCAAGGGCCAGCAAGCTCAGTCATAGCCCTCGGGGCCTGGGTGAGGGGTGTGGGGAGGGTGCATGAGGAGGACAGAGGCCCAGCCAGGCAGACCCTCCTGTGCTCCCTAGCTCCCAATTGTCAAGGGAAGTTTTTAATTAATGGTGTGTAATCTGATCTGGCCACTCTCCCTGCTGAGCAAAGCCTTCAATCAGTAGAGCCATCTGCATTGCAATTCATAACTCTCCCCAAAGGGAGGAGGCTGAGGAGGGGGAGGAGGGGATGTGGTGATTAATACAATTAGCCTTTTATGCTGATGATTGTCTTAGCAAGAGCAGATGATGCCAGAGCAGAGGCCAGAGCTCACTTCCCATTGGCTGGCAGAAAGCTCCCTGTGTTCCCACCCCAGCTGCTATCCACTGCCTCAACAGGGGTGAAGGACAGGTCTAATGTGGGAACTCACTGGGCACTGGGGGAGTCCCCCCAGGCCAAACTTGGGGATACACTGGGCTCGTCAGGCTTAACTCTTCAAAACAGTCACTTTGGCCTTCTGGAGCCTGCACCCTAGGTTTTTGTTGTTGTTGTTTTACTTCTAAACACACCATTCAGATGAGGGTTCAAAGATCTTGAATACAGGATAGGGCTATGTGGACCAGAGTTTATTTAAGAATTCTGAGCATCACTTTCCTCACATGGACAGTGAGGGCTCTTCGCAAAGGGCTGGAATAACAACATAGATGTTATGCACGAAGCACCCACACAGCCCTGAATGGAAGTGGGGTGGGAGCGGTGTGTGTGCACAGGGCAGATTCCAGAGGGAAAGGAATGGAAAGGAAAACAAGGACCTCCTGAGAACAGGACAGAGTAGAGAATGGCACTCCTGGCTGTGCAATTCAGGCAAGGAGGGTAAAGAATCAAATTCTGACAAAGGGCTGAAGAAGGAAGCATCACTCCGCAGATCTGAGAAAACGAAAGGGGCACACAGCATGAGTTGATTCTTAAGGAGGCAGCACAGGCCCAAATCTGGGCTATCAGATCTGTAAGGAGGTCAAGTGATCCAGAGCAAGCTGACTAGGGCTTAGAAGGGATACACACACCACTGAGCCAAAGGATAGGATCCCCTCAGCTCCTTTGACCCCCAGTACCAGAGCACAGGTCCAGCTGTCCAGGGAGGGAGGAACTGCCTATGTTTGGGATGGGGGTTTCCTCTGACACCATTAGAGGGAGGAGGGATGTGAAGGGCTAATCAAGATGAAGTATCTGGTCACACAGCAGCAATGGGCAGCAGGAGCGGGGGTCCCTGCTGGGGTTCCAAGGCTGTAATCACTTCTCAGGGAGGGACAGCTATACCAAGGAGCAGTCACAGATTAAGCAAAAGTTAGAAAGGGGAAGCAAAGTTAGGGGCTTTATGAGCAGGGGGTGGGGCTAGGGGTCCTCTGACACTAATTAATAGTCTGCAGTGAATGGGCAGAAAAGGGGGAAATGAAAACCAATGTTTCAAAGCTGATTAAGCCAGATAAAGGGTCAGTTTTGACCAGAGCTGGAAGTAGAATTGCCACAGGCAGACCAGTAACTGTCACATTCCCAGGACTGCTGGCACACGGCCCAGGAGAAGTTGAACAGCCGTCAGGGTCAACCTCTCAGCAGGTCAGTGCTCTTAAGTCCTATCTCCCTCTCTCAACAAGACAGAGCCCAAGGCCCTCCGAGAGGCTAACTAGGTTTGGAAGGGTCCCAGTCTGAAGACCCACAGCCCTCTGCAGTCCTCAACCTCAACCCAGCAGTGAACAGTGTCCTGCAGCTCTGAATATCCTGCTTTACCTGAACAGGAAGACATTCCAAAGTATTTTCTTTTTTTTTTTTTTTTTTTTTTGGTTTTTGGGCCACACCCTGTGACGCTCAGGGGTTACTCCTGGCTATGAGCTCAGAAGTTGCTCCTGGCTTCTTGGGGGACCATATGGGACGCCGGGGGATCGAACCGCGGTCCGTCCTAGGCTAGCGCAGGCAAGGCAGGCACTTTACCTCCAGCGCCACCGCCCGGCCCCTCCAAAGTATTTTCAACCTGCATCTCATCTCAGGGCAACAGGCTCCTTAGCTTGACTGTCCAAACCATGGCTTTTAGTTCCAAGGGAGGAAAGTCCTCCACGGTTATTCTGCATTTGGTGAACAAATTGGTCAAAGTTTTGTGACAAAACCTTGCCAACTATTTGCTCAAACCAAGGCTCTAAGATTTCTAATCACACTGATTGTCTAAGTACCTCCACTAGCTTAGTACTGTACTGAGTCAGTCTCACCTATTCAGTGGCCTTCCTCCTCCAATTCAGGGTGGCAGGAAGGACATTCTGGAGCCCTTGGGGGGTAGACTGTGCACCCATCCTGCACCCTGCTTGTCTGCTTCTTCTGCATGTCTAAGGGCGGCTGAGGCTGCTTCTGCTCCCTCAGTTAAGCATCTTTGACCCCAGGATCCCTGACCTACCCATCTGGTCCAACCAACAGCCTGTCTCCCACAAACAGCTCAAGATTCCCTTATTTAGGAAATTTAGGTTTTCCAATCCAAACTGCAATGATTTTATGAGTCACAAAGAACCAATACAAAAGTGAATTATTTGTGAGATATCAGTGAGATTCTCTGAGTGGTGGTCATATCTGGGCTGCACCAGCAATTCTCTATCTAGCAAGCCCATCAGTTCAGTGCTCAGGCCTGAGGACAAATGCTGCTTAGCTCCTTACAGTGCCAAGAATACCCAGGCCATCCCAGTGAAGCTAAGAGATCTCTGGGGCTGCACCTGGAGATGTTTAGGTAACATGTGGTGCTGGAAACTAAAATCGGGTAAGGTGCATGCCAGGTATGTCCCTAGCTACTTAAAAAGTTTTAAAGTTGTATCTTGGGTTTAAGGAAAAGATCTTTCTCCTTCAAATCTTGTCTCTTTAAGTCTGAGTTGAAAAAGGAATGGAAGGCCTAGGTGGGACGACTCTGAATTCCTGGTCTTTTGCTTCCTAGGGGGATTGCTACATTGCCCTCAATTCTCTCAATTCTAACCTTTACTCACCCAGGACAGACAAAACAATGGCCATCTCCTCCTCATCAGGACAAGAAATCACAGATAAGAGCATGACTTTTTCCAGAGCAAAACAAACTGCAAACCACAGCACGCAGGAGTCACTGTTTTTTTGTTTTGTAGACTCTAGTCCTGTTTAATATTTTTTCCAGTTACAAAGTTATTCATGGTTGAGTTTCAGTCATACAATGTACAATATCCTTCACCTGTGCACATTTCCTGCCAACAGTGATCCAATTCCCTCCCACCCTCCTCTGGCCTGCCTCTATGACCAACATTTTTCTTCTCTTTCTTTTATTCCTTTTAGACACTGTGGCTTGCAGGGGTATTATGCACATCACTTTATCTCCTTTTAGCACCGTTTTTTTTTTTTTTGTCAGGGGGTCACTGTTTTTGAGATCAATGGCTGACACTACACCACCATTTATCCAGCCACTTCCCACTCCTCCAGGCCATCTTCCTCAAGTCTCCAGGGCTGTGCCACAGAGATGAAGATGCAGAGATTAGTCATTTTCTTCTAATCTGGAGAAGACAGCTCTGGTTAAGCTGCAGACTGCAGGCAGTTCCTGTTAAAGCAAAGCAGCTGGAAAGGGCTTAGCCCTTTAATGCCAGCAGCTGTATCTCCACAGTGTGGCTGCCCTGCTGAAGGGCTGGACTCTGTCCAGAAAGAAGCATCAGGCATTTGGCCCCACAGTCAATGCACATTAACCTAGGAGGAGAGAGCAGTCGGCTTCCGAGGGAGAGGGAAAGTAGTTCTGCAAGAACCTCCACTCCTAAGCATTGCTTTTCCACAAGGAAGAAAAAGCCTAGCCCCTGATATTTCTCCTCCTAAAATATGGACAGGCTCTATAATCTCAAAGGCAGAAAGAGTGTTCTCTGTGGCAGGAGCAACTTCATCTTAAAATTTTACCTAATGGGTGAGGATGAAGGGATTTACCTAGTGACAGATTCACTTGTTAGCTTTGACAACAAAGCCGTGGGCCATCAAGCAGAATGATTTTCCCTGGAGCTAATTTTTTTTCCTTTGCACTTTATTCAAATCCCAGGTGTGCATATGAATGGATACAACCTGACCTCTTCTCAGAGATCTCTGGATCCTAGGCAGGGGAGAAGGTTAACAGGCCTCAGAAAAGCCCTGGCACAGAGCAGGCTGCTGAAGAGAGATCACTTGAAAACTTCTTACTCAAAGCCAGATGGTGAACATGAGACAGGGTGAGAGCTAATGCCACTCATGGGGAAAGCCAATAAGCTAATCCACTGACACGTTTCTAGAAGCAGGCTGAAGGCTTTGGCTCAGAAATTTGCCTGTTCTTGGCTTTGAGCTTCAGAGCACATACGATACACATGAGTGGCCTGAGAACAGACTCCCACCAGGCACAATCTCCTACACTCCTATCAGCTCATGCTCCTTCTACAAAAAACCACCCCAGGTCCCTATGCCCGACCCTTCCATCTTACCAGTCAGTAACCTTGATCCAGACTTCCTCAGGCCCCAGAAGCTTTTTCCTAGCTTTCCGAGTCTTCCTGCTCTTTTCTGGGTCATCTGTTGAGTTCATTAACTACATCACATAGAGCATATACGAGTCACATATGAACGTACCATTAGCTGGCTCCTTGATACTAATAGCTGAAATAGCTGGCCTTTACAGTAGAAGTGACAATCCTCAGGTTCTAAGCCTAGTTTAAATTACAATTTGTGGGATTCGAGTCAAATCACCTTTCTCAATGAGGTAATCAGGTAACTTCACCAGTCCGGCCACCACACATGGGAGTACAGAGGATGATCCACAAGAACACATGCTGTATACTGGAAATCATCAAATGACATTTCAGAGGGACTTTACAGAACCTTCACTGATGATCATAGGCTATTTTAGAAGCCCAAACACTCCTTTACCTGTCTGAACCTCCCACAGATGGAGTCCAACTATGCAATGTGAGAATAATGCCGCACAAAGACGTGCACCTAGGAGCTGGAGAAACAGCCCAGCAATTAAGGTACTGGCCTTGCACATGGCCAACCCAGGTTCAACCCCTAGCATCTTATATGATTCAAATAACACCAGAAATGGTCGCTGAGTATGAGCCAAGAGTAAACCCTGAGCACTTCTGGGTGTGACACAAAAACTGGCATTAGGAAGATAAAAGAGAGGGAAAATTCCTGCTTCCAATTCCAAGTCCTTGAAAAATGACCTCCTTTCCCAACCTGCACTACTGCAGCGGACAAGGCCCCCAAATACAAGGTTATTGTGACTTCATGAATAGGAACCATCAACAAATATAGACTAGAGAACCAGAATCTAATAAAGTATACAAATTAAGGCTCTGCTGCCCTGGGGCCTTACCTTATTTACAAAATATACCCCCTACAATAAGCAGATAAAATAACTTACCATGTCCTTAGGTTAAGTGGTTGTTCTCCAAATCCTATTTATAGTATAAGCACATGTCCCAAACTCTATGTACTGAAAAGCTTTCAGCTTCAGGGCTAAACTAAGTCTATCATCAAAACATACTAATCAGAACCTACTGATGAGTTGTGCCTTCTCGGATTGTGGAGTCTACAATTCTTTGTCTACTCATACATACGGAGATTCTACGAGAAGGGGGTGCATGATTAAGCAAAACCTCTTAGTTTCAGTATAGCCAGTACAACAGGAGTTTCTGAGTGCTTTAGGAAATCAAATGCTGTCTCACTAGGTTTATATATTTGCCATTCTGAAGTTGATGTGGGCAGGGAGGCACTACTGAAAACAGCAAGTCTGTTAGATTGTGCTGCCCAATCACTGAAACAATAAAGTTAAAAAATCCAAGACCCCCATGGAGCCGGAGAGATGGAATAGCAGGGCACTGGCCTTACACAAAGGCGATCTGGGTTCAATCCCTAGAACCACATATGGGTCCCCTACAAACCAGTGGAAGTGATCGTCAAGCCAGGTGTGATCCAAAAACAAAACAAAAAAAAAAGGAATCCCTTTCATAAAACAGATTCAATTCATAGCCCAAATGGCCACCTTTTTCCTACAATAGAGTACCTGATAATCTTCTGGCTAAAATGCAAATGCCTTCTTGCTTTCTCTTTCTGCAAGCAAGAAAGTGTTGCTCCTGAATCATACCACATAATGCTTGTCCAGTTGAACATCAAATTTAGGAATCTAAATTTAGATGGATGGAAAACAGACTAGAAAGTGGTTAAGGCACTACTTGCCTTGTGTACATCCAACTCTGGTTTGATCCCCATCACTATACCTGGTCCCCCAAGCCCACTAGGAATGACCTGAACACAGAATCAGAAGTAGACCCTGAGTCTAGTTATTAGCAAATGAATTTAGTAATTTGCAGTAAAAGTAGATTAAGGGGCAGCCTTAGAGGGGAGACAAACACCTTTAAGCACTGACCACAGATCTCACACCAAGGAAATATAATTTAATTAAATCAAGCTGCTCTACATGAAATGCTGTTCAAGTTGAAGGAGGGTATATATTTCCCTCTCCTAAGATCAGGATTATCATCATGGCTATGGTTTCTTGGCCTGGTCCAAAAACAAAGCCTCTGGCTGCCAACATATAACACACAGGACCATTTCCTTTTTTGTTAATGGGCCATCAGTTCCTGCATACTGTTGTCTTGCCTTCACTAACATTATACAATCCATTTACTTCCTCTACATTAGTGACTTGAAATACACCTTGGGGAGATACTACAGAACAGAAAATATGGAGCCAGGCCAGCTCAAGGCTTGAAGAGACAAAGTGGAGATAACATCTCTAAAGAACATAAAATCTAACAGGCCTGCGTGCGTGTGACGGGAAAGGGTGATGGGACCACCCTCTTCCAATTTACTGAGGCAGATGGCCCCGCTGTGAGAGCTGCCACCTCCTGGGAAAAAAGCCAGTGGGTTGCCTCCCCTCTCCACAGTTACATATTAAGTCTGCAACTGTTTACGTTCAATTTCAGCTCCATCCTGTTCACTAGCTTCAGAGTTTCAAGTGCAGGTGCCCTCAGTGAATCATTCAGGCTCACCTCAGAGTCACTTCCCGCAGTGAAAGATGTTCTAAGCAGACAGCCAGAGTTGGGTATTTTATTTTTATTTTAATCTGCAACATTGTAGTCCCTAAAGACTGATTTAAAAGTTTGGTTTGTGTTTAAAGTAACTTTTTCAAACAAGAAGCTAACAGACATAGGATAAATCCAGGACTTAGATTTGCACAATGAAAAATCTTGAAGGAAGAGAGAATGAAGAAAATCTCTTGGTAAAAGTAGTCTAGAGTATGCAGGGAGGGATGAGATGAACAACAGACTGAAAACACAGGAGGAAAATAAATCTAAAATCGTACTGAAAAGTAACCTTCCAGAATAAGAAAATCATCCTCACATCATTTTGAAAGGATCTTTTTATTTTTTTTTCCAAGAAACTGTTTTACAGACTAGAAACCTTTGATAAAAGAACATAGTTCTAAAACATAATAGACTATGTGTTCTCTACCACTGAAACATATTCTGGCCCCAGAAATAATTTTAAAATAAGAAAATGTAGGGAGCGGAGTGGTAGCACAGTGGTAAGACATTTGCCTTGTGTGTAGCTGACTCAGGACAAACTCGGGTTCAATCCCTGGCATCCCATATGGTTCCCTGAGCCAGGAGTGATTTCTGAGTGCAGAGTCAGGAGTAACCTCTGAGCTATGCCGGGTGTAGCCCAAATCCACCACCACCACCAAAATAAAATAAAACAAGAAAAAGTTGGCTGGAGCAATAGCACAGCAAGTAGGCATTTGCTTCCACATGGCAGCCCTATGTTCAATATCCAGCTTCGATATCCCATATGGTCCCCCAAAACTACCAGAAGTAATTTCTGATTACAGACTGGGAGTAACCCCTGAGCATCGATACCACTGGATGTGGCCCAAGCCTCCTCCCCCCAAAAAGGAAGCTTACATTTATCTAAATGTGGCCATGTTTTATAACTATTTCAGCATCCAAAGTGCAAAAACAAAATGACTAGTTCTGGGGTCAAGGAAAGAGGCACAACTCGAAGGACTATATTGGGCGCTGGGTACAACATGATATCCCAGAAATTGCTGGGAGAAACTCCTGTAATTTTTTTTCTTTTTTTTTTTTTTTTTTTGGTTTTTGGGCCACACCCAGCGGTGCTCAGGGGTTACTCTCAGAAATAGCTCCTGGCAGGCACGGGGGACCATATGGGACACTGGGATTCGAACCAACCATCTTTGGTCCTGGATCGGCTACTTGCAAGGCAAACGCCACTGTGCTATCTCTCCGGGCCCATCTCCTGTAATTCTTGCCCATAAGAAAACAAAAACATTGGAGCCAGAGATAGCATGGAGGTATGGCATTTGCCTTGCATGCAGAAGGATGGTCTCCCGAGCCTGCCAGGAGCAATTTCTGAGCATAGAGCCAGGAGTAACCCCTGAGCCCAGCTGAGTGTAACCCCAAAACCAAAACAAACAAAAACCAGAAAACAAAAAACATTAAAAGACTGTGTTCCCCACCCCTTTTGGTATTTGGGTTACACCCAGAAATGCTCAGGGTTTATTCGTGGTCACTCCTGAAAGGCTCTGGGACCCATACAGGGTGATAGGGATGGAACCCAAGTCAGCCATGTACAAGACAAGCACCCTACCTGCTATACTATGGCACATAAAATACTGACAAATTTTTCCTTATAGCCTACTCTTAATTGCTAGGGAAGATACTAGACAGAAGTTGTTCTTGTCAATAGTGGACAAGAGGAACAAGTGTATGTGTATTTTTTTTTAACTTTATTGATTGATTGGTTTCTGGGCCACACCCGGTGGCACCCAGGGGTTACTACTCCTGGCTCTGCACTCAGAAATCGTCCCTGGCAGGCTTAGAGACCATATGGGATGCTGGCAATCGAACCGGGTCCATATCAGGTTGACTGCTAGCAAGGCAAACACCCCACACCATTGTGCTATCTCTCCAGCTCCCTGAATGTGTGTTTAAATTAACCACACAAACACTGAGATGGGAATAACTCCAAAGCGTCACTGGTTATGTCCCTCAAAAAATATATATATAAAAAAAGAACATAAATATATTATTAAACCTAATCAATTCAAATTAAAGCTAAGCATACTCCAATCTCTGGTAGATTCTTTCTCTTCCCATCCCATTTGATAGACTCCAAGTAAGAGATCACTTCATAATGGAGCAAAGTTCTCAGACTAAGCCATCCAAATCTGGCAAAACCTTTCCTGACCCTTCCCTCCCAACATGAGAGAAGTCAATCTCAGCAGAGAGAGGGCTTTTCTCATTTGTTCATGAAAATTGTTCTAAATAATACCAGAGAAAGTTAATTTTATGAGTAATAGTTAAAGTCAAAAGGATCTACCTGAACCCAAAAGAATCAAAAAGACATTGATATCACCGCTTCTAAGAAATTCCATAAAGATCAAAAGTGCCAGCAAAGACAGCACCAGGTGCTGATATTACATTACTTGAGGCAGAAAAGAAATATATTTTAATAAAACCCCCGTGCACAATTAAATTTGATTAAAAGCCTAAAGAAGACTAAAAGTAGAAGAGAGGACAGGAGGCTCAGAGCAGAGAGTACAGGTGTGCTCTTCCTTGTAGTCAGTCAACGATGGAAGGTAGCAGGATCTCGACTTCACTTGAGCGTTGGAGAATCAAAAAAGCTGCCGTGTCCTCTTAGATTTGTAGCAGACTTGCTTTTGCTCCCAAATCTAAAGAGAAAGAGAATGTACTGGAGAAGCATCCTATAAAAAGCATCTAAGTCCATAGGGCTCACTGAACAGTGAGTGGCATGCTTGTCTTGCATGAGAGGCTAGAGGAATCACATTCACTGTTTTTTGGGATTTCTGATGCCACAACAAAATGTGCATTCTCTGTAACTAAGGTTATGCAACCTCCAATCACTGAAGAAACAGCAATAAAAGGAGGAAAACGGGAAGTAACACTACTTGGTATGATCAACTAAATGTAGGGAATTCCCCCCCCCCAAAAAAAAAAAACCACTATAAGCTACTCATTGTGACCTAGGATAAGAGAAAAAATGGTAAGGAACATTAGACTAATTTAAAACTTGAGTCCGAGGGTCAAGGAAACAGCTTAAGAGGTAAAGTAAGTGGCCGGAGCAATAGCACAGCAGTAAGGAGTTTGCCTTGTATGCAGATGACCCAGGATGACCCCGGCATCCTATATAGACCCCCACCCCCCAGCCTGCCAGGACCAGGATGGTGTGCAAGTTGGACTCTAAAAATAAAAAGATCCTTGGCCAAAAGTGTTAAGGCTCTTTCTCTGCATGTGGCTACGCACATTTTGATTCCCAGAACTGCATGATTCCAGGGGGCCAGAGAGATAGCACAGCAGTAGGGCATTTGCTTTGCCATCAACAGACCCAAGATGGACAGTGGTTCAAATCCCGGTGTCCCATATGGTCCCCCAAGCCAGCAGGAGCAATTTCTGAGCTCAGAGCCAGGAGTAACCCCTGATCATCTCCAAGTATGATCCAAAAACCAAAACCAAAACCAAAACCAAAAAAAAAAAAAAAAAGAGCTGCATGATTCCCTGAGTACTACCAGGAACAAATTCTAAACACTTTGAGAGTAACTCAAAACAGTTATCCTGTTTCCAGCCTATCCACTAGTGATGCTCTAACTCATATTTTCTTTTAACCAGCTATAGTACGATGGAAAGTCTGCATTTCACTTCCTAAGCAGAGCAAATCCACATACCTGGGAGTGTTCCTGGTGAGGGTGGAGCGCACTCTCTGTGTGAGGGAGCTGGACGAAGGAGTCTTGAGGAGCTGATGTTCAGGAGTGGTCAATGGCCCCAGTAAACTCACTTCAACCAGAATTAAGACATTTTTTAAGGCAAGGGAGGGGTAAAACAGCATAATATTAGTCTAAGTCCGTGATGGCGAACCTATGGCACTCAAAGGCCTTGCAACTAGCACTTGGGAAGGTCTGCAATAAAATCTTGTTATTAAGGTTTAATTGACGTGCTGGCACTTTTGAGAAAGTTTTTTCGTTTTGTGCAGCAGTTTGGGTACTCGGGCTCAAAAAGGTTAGCCATCACTGGTCTAAGTTGTATACCCTGTGGAGCATTTTAGAGTTTTGCTAGGTCCAAAATGTAGCAAAGTCCCTTAAGTATCCCTTGAACTATGCAGAAAACAGCCCATGAACAGTTTCTGCTCACTTTCTAATTAATGTCAACTTCGAACTCTAAACCTGACAAACCTAATATCTGAACTTTTGAGTTTTACATATACTAGAAAAAGTAATATGCTCCCTATAAAAAAGAAGTTGCAAAAAAATGGGGCCAGAGAGGTAGCAGTAGGGCATTTGCCTTCCAAGGGGCCAACCTGGGACGGACGGTTCGAATTCTGGCATCCCATATGGTCCCCCGAGCCAGCCAGGAATGATTTCTGAGCGCTTAGCCAAGAATAACCTGAGCGCCGCTGGGTGTGGCCCAAAAACCAAGAACTAAAAAAAATAACAACTTGCAAAAATGAAAAAGTAGGTCTCCAATGCTGAGAGGTTAGAACCAGCCTAACATGTTGTTGGAGGCATAGAAACAAGCAAAAAAGCCTGGTTTAAGACACATTTTGGGAGTTGTCCCCCCCCCCAAATGTAGTTGGTAAAAACATGAAAAAAAAAAAAAAAAAGAATGCTCAAAATCCTTGAATTGCCTGCCATTCCTGAATTTTATCACTAGGAGTTAAAAAGATTAAAAAAAAAAAAAAAATATATATATATATATATATAAAATGTTAATGACAGCATTACTTATATTTATGAAAATAAATAAAATTTATGAAATTTACTTATATTTATTTTAAATAACATTAATTTTTAATAGAAAAATTCAGTAAATAGTTTATGAAGATAAAAATGACAAATTAGGGCCCGGAGAGATAGCATGAAGGTAAGGCTTTGCCTTGCATGCAGAAGGTCGGTGGTTCAAATCCCGGCATCCCATATGGTCCCCCCGAGCCTGCCAGGAGTGATTTCTGATCATAGAGCCAGGAGTAACCCCCGAGCGCTGCCCGGTGTGACCCCAAAACCAAAAGAAAAAAAAGACAAATTAGATTATGTAGTAACTGAGAAGATCCCACACCATACTAAGTGAAATAAGAACAAATTTCTATATATAGAAATTATTACTATATCCTTATTAAAAATATTCATATAGGGGCTGGAGCAATAGTATAGCAGATAAGGGCATTTGCCTTGCATGCAGCCAACCTGGATTCGATCCCTGATCACACCTGATCACCACTGGTGTGACCAAAGAAAAATAAAACAAACCAACAACAAAAAACCATTCATATTGATGGGTCAGAGAGACAATAACAGCAGGTAAGGCACTTGCCTTGCACACAGTCAACCCTGATTCAATCTGGGCCAAAGAAATAGTAAAGAGGTTAAGGTGCTTATTCTGCATGCAGCTAACCGGGAGTAATCCCTAGAGCCAGAAGAGTCCTGAGCATCATCTAGTTGGCCCCAAAACCAAAATAAGTAAATAAATAAATAATATAAAGAGGAAGACATGAATAATTTGGGGGACCCCAAAACCCAAGATATTAGAGCTATACAATTTGTCTTTAAATTTAATTTTACTGAAACTATTATTTTCAAACAGCTCTAGCTGAAGCAGGCAATTGTGAGCAATACAATGAAGGCCTTACCTGGTGTCTGTGGTGTTGAAAAAGCATTTGAGTTTTCAATGACATGCATGGGATCAATGTTCTCATGTTCCACCATCATAAACTGACTCCAATATTCCAGGGGTAGTGAGAGCAGGCGCTCTACCACCTATATCACCAAATACATTATCAGTTTCTCAAACTCAGGGCATAAGAGACTTCAACAAGGTATGTCATTATATCACACAAGAGTTTGTAATTAGACACGCAATAGACGTGTGTGTGTATTTACCTTCGGTTGACGCTTGATGTCTTGTAGCATTACCACTGGATCTGGATTGGGTACAGCATGAGCAACTATTGTAGGGCCAAAGACTTTGGCCAGATTGGTCACATCCATTTTCGTGTCTGGGCTCTGAGCCACTCTAAGCCAAAAAGCATTAAATGAGAAGATAGCATGCAGAAATATAAGTTCTACAAGAAAACAATTCACCCACTAGTTCCCTCCCTAACCCACATCCACATTTATCTTTCCTTTGGAAAAATTCCTAACTCCTAAAACAAATTTCTGCTGTACTCACCTCTGCAAGTGAATCATAAGGAAAGCTAATGTCTCTCTGTTGGCTCGGGGCAATTCACCAACAGCCTGGTACATGGCAGCTATGCTATTGTCCTCATCGGTGATTTCTGTAAATGAAAAGAAACACCAAGAGGCCTAAGATATCCTCTCCCTTGACAGCAGGCTTCCAAGTTATCGACCTAAAAGTTTCATCCATATAGTAAGCTTCTGAAACTTTTGATTAAGTTCATGACTGCATTGGACTCTAGTTTCATTATCAAGTAGGATACTGGCCAATAGCTCAATATTAGACAGAAATCAGAAGCCAGCTCTGCAAAGAGGCTCACAATTTATGTGCTAGGGAAGCAGACAACAACAGCAATGACTTTAACCATCAAGAAAGTATCAGTACAGGGACTGGAGCAATAGCACAGCAGTAGGGTTTTTGTCTTTTAGGTGGCTGACCCAGGACAGACCTGGGCTCGATACCCGGTGTCCCATATGATCCCCTGAGCCAGGAGCAGAAGCGACTTCTGAGTACATAGCCAGGAGTAACCTCTGAGCATCACCAAATATGACCCAAAAACCAAATATATATACACACATACATACATATACATGCTTACTGTACAAGATACTCTTCTAAGTGCCAAGAATAAAGCAGACCTAAACAAATACTCTGTCTCATATGCATACAATCTAGAATAGTTGGTGGAAAGCAATATATATTTATCAAATAGTCACAAACATAAGCAATTGTGAAGTTAGAAAATACTAGGACAGGGGCTGGAGAGATAGCACAGCAGTAGGGTGTTTGCCTTGCACCCAGCCGATCCAGGACGAATGGTGGTTCGAGTCCCGGCATCCCATATGGTTCCCCGAGCCTGCCAGGAAAGATTCTGAGCACAGAGCCAGGAATAACCCCTGAACGCCACCAGGCATGACTCAAAAACCAAAAACAACAACAACAACAACAAAACCCTAGGACAAAGTCATGACGAAAAGTTTCCAAGGACAAAATATCTTCCTAAACCTTGAAAGATATAAATGAGCAAATCATGAAACTTTATTTCCAGACCAAGACATCAATAAATGTGAAGCCCTCAAGGTGAGGACAAGCTTGATTATATCATAAAAATTTCAGATATTATAGTGTAACTGGAAAGAAAGAGTGCTGAAATAAATGCTGTTGGAGATACAACCAGAATCCAAATCAAGCAGGTCTCTGGGACCATGTGAAAAACAGTGGATTTTATTCTGAGAGTGATAGGAAGCCACTGGAAGATACCAACAAGAGATGGTATATCATCTAATTAAAACGAAAAGAAAAAAAAAACATGTAGAGGGGCTGGAGCAATAGCACAGCAGGTAGGGCATTTGCCTATACACAGCCAACCCAGGTTCAATCGCTGGCATCCTAGATGGCATTCTGAGCCTGCCAGAAATAATTTCTGAATGCAGAGCCAGGAGTAACTCCAGAGCACTGTCAACTGTGGACCAAAAAAAAAAAACAAAACAAATAAGCAAAAAACAAACAAACAAACATGTAGAGGGACTAAAGCACTTGCTTGTTTGTTTTTGAGTCACACCCGGTGGCACTCAGGGGTTACTCCTTGCTCTGCACTCAGAAATTGCTCCTGGCAGGAATGGGAGACCACATAGATGCCAGGATTCGAACCACCGTCCTGTCCTGAATCGGCTGCGTGCAAGGCAAATGCCCTACCACTGTGCTATCTTTCCAGCCCCAAAGCACTTGCCTTATATATAACTCACCCACCTTTGAATCCTGGACCTCATATGGTCTCCTGCACACCATGAGGTGTGCAGTAAGGAGTTAGCTCTGAGCACAAGTGTGACCAACCCCAAAACAAACAAAAGCAAAAAAACTTAAGATTTAAGGTATATTTTACAAGGCTTTGGCTGACAAATCTACTGATAACTAAATGTGGAGTGTGAGGAAAAGAAATCAGACAGCTCCAAATTCAAAATGACAACCTAAAACCACCAAATATCAAAAGTTTAGAAAAGAGAACTGGTGGTGCCAGAGTGATAACACAGAAGTAGAATCTTTGCCTTGCATGTGGCCAACCCAGCACAGACCTGGGTTCGATTCCTGGATTGCCATATGGTCCCCCAAGCCTGCCAGGAGTGATTTCTTTGGGGAGGGGCACACCCAGTAGTGCTCAAGGGGTTACTCCTGGCTCTGTACTTAGAAATTGCTCTTCTTATTTGCATAGGCACATTAAAATGGGAAAATACTATACATACAAATAAGATCCTATTTAATAGAGATTGGAACACACAAATCTTGTAGTGCAGAGGGACCTTACACACTGAACATTGACATAACGACCTGGCACAGACCTCAGAAGAAAGGGCATAATCCATTCTCCCCTGAACCAGGGAAGCCATCCACGAAACATCCAGGCTGGTCTATAACATCACCTGGAAGCAATCCTCTACCACGGAAGACCTATACTGCTCAGACTTTGACCTGCTCAAAAGAGACTTCCCTTAACACTGAGAAGACTTAACAACAACAACGACCTGCTTACAGGACAGAGCTCCCTGCATTGCCCTTTGATTGTGAGGTGAAAGGAGAGGATGCTCCACATCCTGACTTCAATGTAAGATATGCAGATTCCAGGATCTTTAATATAGAAACATGATACCAACAACAGAGACTGTGTGAAAAATAAAAGTGTGTTGGCACTACAGACAATGTATTGGATTGGATGATCTAGCTTGCTTGAAGCCTAGACTTGGTCTTATGCCAGGAAACTTCAGGGGTCGGGTCTCTTTGTACTTAGGGCCAAGGTTATTTCTTTCCATGTCCCTCATATTTTGGTGGGCCTATGCAAACAACAATTGCCACTCTAACACCATTTTTACTGTGCTCCTTTGACTCTAATCTTTAAAATGAACTCACTTAAAATTTGAGGTTAACGTAAGCTAATATGCATGTATATGGAAATGTAAGAAAATACTATGACTGTAATGTTTAAGGAGTTACGTAAGTTTTATGGCTTTAGATTGCTTTGTGTACTGTTAAGAAATATTATAATGTGTTACAATCTGGGGACTTGAGGGACAAAGTAATTGTACATGGATTCTGTCTTATTTATCTTAATGTTCTTTGGCTGAAATTTCAAAGTTAAGATATCAGCAAGGGGACTTCTGAGAATTATGTTATGGGTGATTGTCCTTCCACTGTAACTTTACCTTGTCCTCTTTCTTTGTACCTTTGTTCTCATAATTAAAAATAAAAAAAGAGAAAAAAGAAAACAGAAAGAGAAAAGAGAAAAAAAAATTTAAAAAAAAAAAAAAAAAGAAAAGAAATTGCTCTTGGGGCCGGCGAGGTGGCGCTAAAGGTAAGGTGTCTGCCTTGCAAGTGCTAGCCAAGGAAGGACCGCAGTTCGATCCCCTGGCGTACCATATGGTCCCCCCAAGCCAGGGGCAATTTCTGAGTGCTTAGCCAGGAGTAACCCCGAGCATCAAACGGGTGTGGCCCCAAAAACCAAAAGAAAAAAAAAAAAAAAGAAATTGTTCCTGACAGGCTCAAGGGACCATATGAGATGCCGGGGATTGAACCAGAGTCTGTTCTGGGTCATCCACATGCAAGGCAAATGCCCTACCGCTGTGCTCTCACTCCGGCCCTGCCAGGAGTGATCTGAGCACCACTGGGTATAAGAGTGCAGGAGGGAGGGAGGGAGGGAGGGAGGGAGGAAGGAAAGGAGGGAGGGAGGGAGGATAGGAGGGAGGAAGGAGGGAGGGAGGGAGGGAGGGAGGAAGGAAGGAAGGAAGGAAGGAAGGAAGGAAGGAAGGAAGGAAGGGAGGAAGGGAGGAAGGGAGGAAGGGAGGAAGGGAGGAAGGGAGGAAGGGAGGAAGGGAGGAAGGAAGGAAGGAAGGAAGGAAGGAAGGAAGGAAGGAAGGAAGGAAGGAAGGAAGGAAAGAAGGAAAGAAGGAAAGAAGGAAAGAAGGAAAGAAGGAGAGGGAAAGGAAGGGAAGTAGAGGAGAGAGGGGGAGGGGAAGGGGAGAGAGAGAGAGAGGGAGGAGAGAGAAGAGAAGAGAAGAGAACTGGAGAGATAGCTCAAAAGTATATACTTTCTAGATGAGTTTGATACCTGGATCCCTGAGCACCACTAGAAGTGATCCCAAGGTCAGATCACTTTCTGATGTAGCCCAAACCACCACGTCCTGCACCAAATCATTATTATTATTAATAATAATAATAAAAGGGAGAAAAGAAAAAAAAGGACAGAGTGATACCCAATAGAATATCTCATGACCTACTTAGATTTTTGTTGTGGGGGAGGGACCCACATCCAGCTGTGCTTAGGGCTTACTTCAGGCTTGGTTCTCAGAGATTGTTCCTGGAAGGGTTCGCATTGCCAAAGAATCAAAGACCAGAGACAACAAAGACCAGAGAATTAAAGGGCCAGAGACAAGCAAAGCAAGTATCCTACCCACTCTACTGTCTCCAGTTCAATACTAAAATACTTGGGGGCTGGAGTGATAGCACAGTGGTAGGGTGTTTGCTTACATGCCACCAACTTGGGAGAGACCAGGATTCGATTCCCAGCATCACATATGGTCTATTGAGCCTGCCGGCCTGCTGGGCGATTTCTGAGTGCAGAGCCAGGCTGAGTGCAGCCAGATGTGGCTCAAAAACCAAAACCAAAACCAAAAAATACAAAAACAATACTAAGATACTTTTTGTTTTGGTTTGTTTTTTGCTTAGAGGCCACACCCTAATCACATAACTTCTAAGTTTACTTGTCATTCCAATCCTCCATAATCAGACACTTTTTAATCTTATTTATCAAAGTAATTGAGTACCTACTATTTTCAGACACTGTACTTAGACAGGGGAAATAGAGTACAAAAAAATGTCAGAGGCCGGAGAAATAGCACAGCGTGGTAGGGCATTGGCCTTGCATGCAGCCAATCCAGAAGAGATGGTTGTTTGAATCCCGGCATCCCATATGGTCCCCTGAGCCTGCCAGGGACAATTTCTGAACGCAGAGCCGGGAGTAACCCCTGAATGCTGCCGGGAGTAACCCCTGAATGCTGCCGGGAGTAACCCCTGAATGCTGCCAGGTGTGACCCAACACCCCCACCAAAAAAAGTCAGGGGGCTAGAAAGATAGCACAGTGGTAAGGCATTTGGACAGACCCAGTTCGATTCCTTATGATCCCCAAAGCTTGCCAGGAGAGATTTCTGAACACAGAGCCAGGAGTAACCCCTGAGCATCGCCAGGTGTGGTCCCAAACCAATCAATTAATACATAAATAAATTGCTTTAAAAAAAACGTCAGGGCTGGAGCAATTGGCACAGTTGGTAGAGTGCTTGCCTTGTATGCAGCCAACCTGGGTTCTATCCCTGGCATTCCATATGGTCCCCAAAGCCTGCCAGGAGTAACCCCCATGCATTGCCGGGTGTGGCCAAAAACAAAACAAAACAAAAAATCAAAATATCCTGTCCCAGTGGGATTTATATTAATTATTAGAATTGGACTTACCTGCTGCTTCCATAAAGTTCTTGTTGAGCCGAAAGGTCAGAAGGGGTTCTTTAAGGTTTCGAAGGAAGTCTTTCAAAAGGCTGCAAATGGCATGGATATCATCCACCTTGCTGAGAAGTGGTACAGTTTTCACTCTGAGGAATTTCTCTTTCAGCTCTTTTACTGTCCGGTCACAGCCTGAGATTCGATACAGTCCTGTCTGTAATCAAAATAAATCTTTTGTTTAAGAAGCTTCAAACTAGGGCCAGATAACCTAATTGATTTCATCTCCAGAACCACAAAGTTCCCCTAAGCACCGCCAGAAACAATTCCCACATACTGAGCACTATTAGGTTTGGGCCAAAAGTAAAAAGGAAAGAAAAACATGGGCCAGAGTGATAGTACAGTGAGTAGGGTATTTGCCTTGAGCGTGGCCACTCAGTTCAATCCTCAGCATCCCATATGGTCCCCTGAGCACCACCACAAGTGATTCCTGAGTGAGGAGCCAGGAATAAGCTCTGAGCACTGCCAATGTGCCCCTCAAATAAATAAAAAAAGAAACATCCAAATTGTTAACTCAAAGACTCAACCTCCTCTCCTAATGCTTATATTTACCTCAGTCAGCCCTCTCTGCTCAATCTCATTTACGCAATGGACGATAATGGAGGGGATCATTGGAGAAGTCTGGGACACATAATCTGCCAGCATTCCCTGAAAAGGAAGAGATTTCAATTACTTATATCACATAGACAAGCAAATGAAGACTATTTCAGACTGATACTCGGACTGGAACATAATGTCTACTTTTAAATTTATATTCCCAAAGCACATATTAGCGTAGAGTGCCTCAATTTCTTCTCCCTCTATACTGGGCGGTGTTAACTACATAACTTTGCATGAACAAGTAATGAGACACTAGCTCCAACTCCCCCTTCTCTTCAACCAAAGGGCCTTCAAAATCAAGAATAATAAAATTATATCAGTAACATTTTTGTTTCTATTTTTGGGTTGGGCCACACCGGTGACGCTCAGGGGTTACTCCTAGCTATGTGCTTAGAAATAGCCCCTGGCTTGGGGGACCATATGGAACAACAGTCCTCAGTTAGTTGCCTGCAAGGCAAATGCCTTACCACTTGTGCCACCGCTTCAGCCCCCCATCAATAAAGTTTTTAATAAAATTGATAACAGGGCCCTAGTGAGAACATAGTACATTGGATATATGCCGTAGCATGCAGCTTATACTGGTTCATCAGTCTTAAGCACCACTTCAGTCCAATAAGTCATCCTTTTTTTTTTGGTTTTTGGGTCACACCCGGCAGTGCTCAGGGGTTACTCCTGGCTCTGTGCTCAGAAATCACTCCTGGCAGGCTCAGGGGACCTATGGGAAACTGGGATTCGAACCACCATCCTTCTGCATGCAAGGCAAATGCTCTGCCTTCATGCTATCTCTCCGGCCCTCAATAAGTCATTCTTTTTTTTTTTTAATAAGTCATTCTTTTTTTGTTTTTGTTTTTGGGTCACACCCGTTTGACGCTCAGGGGTTACTCCTGGCTATGCGCTCAGAAATCGCCCCTGGCTTGGGGGGACCATATGGGACGCCGGGGGATCGAACTGCGGTCCGTCCTACACTAGCGCTTGCAAAGCAGACACTTTACCTCTAGCGCCACCTTCCCGGCCCCATTAATAAGTCATTCTTAATGAATTAAACTGATCTTTAGAAACAAGTGACAATCTTACAGCCTGTTATGGAATCTCTAATAAAAAGAGAAAACATATTCACAGATAAAAAATCATATTAAGTATTTGCTTAAAAGTTTATTTGAAAATTTCAAGACAAGATAGGGATATTAATAGTCAAGATTAGATATGAATTAGTAACCATGGTAGTTAAATGATAGGAATCAGGTAATTATGCTAAACTTAAAACATTTTTTATGTCTGAAATTTTATAAAATATAGTACAGAGGGAAAAAGGAAAAAAAAAGCCAAATGAGGTAATAAGATGAGGAAGAGGAGTACAGACAAGAAGAGTTTTAGAAAGATACGAAACATAACCAGATCCAAACAGGATTCTGGTGCAAGTTAATATTTTACAATTTCTACGCAAATTTGTGAAAGGAAATGCAACTTGGGTTCTTTTAATTTAAAAGAAAAATTAGCATCCCATATCTTTTTTTTTTTTTTTTGGCTTTTGGGCCACACCCGGTAACGCTCAGGGGTTACTCCTGGCTATGCGCTCAGAAGTTGCTCCTGGCTTGGGGGACCATATGGGACGCCGGGGGATCGAACCGCGGTCCGTCCAAGGCTAGCGCAGGCAAGGCAGGCACTTTACCTCTTGCGCCACCGCCCGGCCCAGCATCCCATATCTTAAGAAAAGCTAAAGAAGTCATACACAAGGATGGCAATCACAAGTCATACCTCTCCAATCTTGACAGGTGTTCCCATCAGTGTGGGAATGCAGGGAAGGGGACACCGATCCCGACATTCTGGATGAGAGACCACACGGCAGTCTCGACACTTGAGAGACAACTTTCCAAATTTTATCCGCTTTCCACAAGGTACACAAGATTCAGGCTTAATAACCTAAGAATAAAATAGAGGAGAATGAAAAAACTGGTATACATTAGAAGAGCATCACCAGGGGCCAGAGAGATGGCACAGCAGTAGGGCTTTTGCCTTGCATGTGGTCAAACCGGGAGGGACCGGTTTGATTCCTGGCATCCCATATGGTCCCCAAGCCTGCCAGGGGCGATTTCTGAGTGCAGAGCCAGGAGTAAGCTCTGAGCACTGCTGGGTGGCTCCAAAAGCAATCAATCAATTGATAAAGTTAAAAAAAAAAAAAAGAAAAGAAAAGCATCATCATCAACCAACATTTATTGAGCATTTAGTTAAATTTCAAACTTGTTGACAAGTTTGTTAACTGTCACTATCAAGTCTGGTCCTATGGGCCTCCATCATTTTAATTATTATTATTTATTCATTATTTATTTATAATAATTTCTTTATTAGTGGGTTTTAATTTTTATTATTTACTTTTAGGCTTTTGGGTGGTACCTAGAAGTGCTAAAAGATCACTGTTGTTGGTGTTTTGGGAATCATATATATTGTCAGGGATCAAACAAGAATTTACTTCATACAAGACAAGGACTTTAATACTGTAACTACTTGGCCCTTGCTTACTGTATTTTCGGCATATAAGACTTTTGAAACAAAAAGAAGTCATCCGGGGCCGGAGAGATAGCATGGAGGTAAGGCGTTTGCCTTTCATGCAGGAGGTCATCGGTTCGAATCCCGGCGCCCCATATGGTCCCCTGTGCCTGCCAGGAGCAATTTCTGAGCCTGGAGCCAGGAATAACCCCTGAGCACTGCCAGGTGTGACCCAAAAACCAAAAAAAAAAAAAAAAAAAAGAAGTCATCCGAAAATCAGGGGTCGTCTTATAGGCCGAGTATATCCCGAAAAATGTTTCAATATGCCGCTAAACAAAAATTGTCTGAATATTGCCACAAAACGAATTTTCCAACTCGATCCTGCACCAATCACTGCCAGGCTGCTCGGACCGCCTCTCTAACTCAGCTAATCCAAGCAGGCTTTTTATGCATGCAAATTAGACAATGTCTGGACCGAATCTACACTGTAAAAAGCCTGCTCAGATTGGCCAGAGTAAGAGAGGACGTCTATTACAGTATAATCTTTGGACCTTTGCTTGTTGTGATTGGCTCACTGTGGAAGAAGATACAGTTGCAGCACAGGAACATTCTGTCTTATACAGCAAATATAGGCCTAAACCTATGTTTTAACTGTAAAATTAGGGGGTTGTCTTATATGCCTGGTCGTCTTATATGCCGGAAAATACGGTAGGTTTTTTTGTTTTGTTTTTGGGTCACACCTGGAGGCATTCATAGGTTACTCCTGGCTCTGTGCTCAGAAATTATTCCTAGCAGGCTCGAGAAACCCTAAGAGATGACAAAGATGGAACCTGGGTTGGCCACGAGCAAGGCAAACGTCCTACCCATTATGCTATCTTTTTGGCCCCGGTCCCTTCCTTAGGTCTTTAATAAGAAAAATAAAAGTTAGTACATGTCACATTCAAGCATAAAATAGAAATATATATCACTAAAAGGTACAAACAGATGTCTCTAAGAAGTAGTTGTTTTCATTTAGCATTATTCACAGAATAAAAACACATGGTCCATATCCTTGGAGAGTAGATTTAGGAGGATGAAGAAAAATTTCTAACATTAAACTGTACACAATAAAATAATTTTATTTCTTATATATATTATTTCTACAATAAAATTAAAAGAAATGCTTTGATCCCTCTAAGAATACCATGACATTCTTCAAAGAGTGGATCAAACACTCCTGAAATTCATCTGGAACAACAGTCAAGAATAGCTAAAGCAACTCTGAGTAAATAGAAGGGCAGCATCACTCTCCCCAATGTTAAATTGGACTACAAAGCAATAATCATTAAAACAGGATGGTACTGGAATTAAGACAGAATGTCACACTTACAATCAATTAATCTTTGATAAAAGGGCAAGAAATGCAAAATGGAGCAAGGAAAGCCACTTCAACAAGTGGTGTTAGGACAACGGGTCAGCCACATGCAAAAAAAGCAAACTCGACCTCTAACACCATGCATAAAGGTCAAGTCAAAATTAAAGACCTTAATATCAAACCCGAAACTATAAGGTATATAGAAGAAAACATAGGCAAAACATTCCATAACATTGAACAAATAAAATTACATTAAACTGAGAAGCTTCTGCACTTCAAAGGAAACAGTGACTAGGGTAAAAAAGCCACCCACTGATTGGGAGAAACTATTCACACAACATACAGATAAGATATATAAGGTATTGATAGACCTTAACAAGGAAAAAAAAAACACCTAACCATCAAAAAGTGGGGAGAAGAAATGAACAGTTATTTACTCAAAAAAGAAATACAGATGGCCAAAAGGCACATGAAAAAATGCTTCATGCTGGGCATGGTGGCACAGGCCTGTAGTTCCAGCTACTCAAAAGGCTGAGACCGGGGAATCACTTGAGTCCAGGAGTTCTGGGCTGTAGTGCGCTATGCCAATCGTTGTCCGCACTAAGTTCGGCATCAATATGGTGACCCCCAGGAGCGGGAGACCACCAGGTTGCCTAAGGAGGGGCTAACCGGCCCAGGTCGGAAACGGAGCAGGTCAAAGCTCCCATACCGATCGAGCCTGTGAATAGCCACTGCACTTCAGCCTGGGTAAAACAGCGAGACCCTGTATCTTAAAAAAAAAAAAAAAAAAAAGCTTCACATCACTAATAATAAGGGAGATGTAAATCAAAACAACAATGAAGTACTGTATCACACCACAGAGACTGGCACACATCACAAAGAACAACAACAACCACTGCTAGAGTGGATGTAGAGAAAAGGAACTCTCATTCACTGCCAGTGAGAATGCCGTCTAGTTCTGCCTTTTTGGAAAACAATATGGGAATTCCTTAAAAAATTGGACACTGAGCTCCCATATGATCCAGCAATACCACTCCTAGGAATATACCTAGGGGGTATACAATAATCCTTCTGCACTCCTATATTCATAGCAGCACTATTTACAATATCCAGATTCTGTAAACAACCCAGATGCCCAACAACAGGAGTAGCTAAAGAAAGTGTGGTATAGGGCCCGGAGAGATAGCACAGCGGCGTTTGCCTTGCAAGCAGCCAATCCAGGACCAAAGGTGGTTGGTTCGAATCCCGGTGTCCCATATGGTCCCCCGTGCCTGCCAGGAGCTATTTCTGAGCAGACAGCCAGGAGTAACCCCTGAGCAACGCCGGGTGTGACCCAAAAACCAAAAAAAACCAAAAAAACCAAAAAAAAAAAAAAAAAAAAGAAAGTGTGGTATATACAATGGAATACTCTGCAGTTGTTAGAAGAAATGAAGTCACGAAATTTGCTTATACATGGATGAATTTGGAGACTATTATGTTGAGTGAAATAAGTCAGAGGAAGAGAGATAAGCACAAAATAGTTTCACTCATATGCGGGATTTAAGAAAAATAAAAAACAGGGGCCCGAAGATATAGCATAGCGGCGTTTGCCTTGCAAGCAGCCGATCCAGGACCAAAGGTGGTTGGTTCGAATCCTGGTGTCCCATATAGTCCCCCGTGCCTGCCAGGAGCTATTTCTGAGCAGACAGCCAGGAGTAACCCCTGAGCACTGCTGGGTGTGGCCCAAAAACCAAAAAAAAAAAAAAAAAGACAGTATAATAACACCCAGATGGAAGGATCAGCCCATGATAACAAGCTCATCACAGAGTGGTAAGTGCAGTTAGAGGAATAACTACACTAACAGCTATCATGACAACGATAGAGAAATACAATGCCCGTCTTAAAGACAGGCAGGGATGAGGGGAGGTAAAAAATAGGGGTATAGGGGCCGGGCGGTGGCGCTGGAGGTAAGGTGCCTGCCTTGCCTGCGCTAGCCTAGGATGGACCGCGGTTCGATCCCCCGGCGTCCCATATGGTCCCCCAAGCCAGGAGCGACTTCTGAGCGCATAGCCAGGAGTAACCCCTGAGCGTCATCGGGTGTGGCCCAAAAAACAAAAAACAAAAAAAAAAAATAGGGGTATAATGATGGCGGGAAAGTTGCACTGGTGTGGGGGTGCATTTTATGGCTGAAACCCATTGTGCTTAAAGCAATCACTTAAAAAAAAAAAAAAAGATATGCTTTGCATATACGAGGCCCAGGTCTAATTCTTAGCAACTTATAGACTGTCTTCTGGACACCAATAGGTGTCCTGGGCCAGAGCGATGGCACAAGCCATAAGGTGTCTGCCTTGTGCATGCTAGCCTAGGAAGGACCATAGTTAGATCTCCCGGCATCCCATGTAGTCCTCCAAGCCGGGAGTGATTTCTGAGAGCATAGCCTGAAATAATCCAAGTGTTACCAGGTGTGGCCGGAAAAAAAAAAAAAACAAAAAACAGAAAACCTTAAATGTGCTGCTAGTGATGTGGTTCACTCCCAAGGTTAACACAAGTCATGTAAATATGGGATGCTGAGTTCTAGTCCAATATGACACACCCACCTTCCCTACTACTATTGGTGTGGACTCCTGGGCACCACCAGCTATGACCCCCCCCCAACAGTAGAAACCAAACAAAATAGAAAGCACCCAAAAATCACAGAGTTACCGTCTTAGAGACAAAGTAATGCAGGCGCATCCCTCCACTGCTCTGAGGCGTGCCAGAAGCATCTGTCTCAGTCTTTGATTCCAGTGGTCTATTGCTCAAGGTGGAGTCACTATTCCAAGGTTGTAAAGTACCTAGAAAACAAGCAAGCACTTCTAAGTTTAGTGTTTATCTTTTTTCTCTGAATTTGAATCCCAATTTTTTTGGGGGGTTGGGTCACAGCCAATGGCACTCGGGTTATTCCTGGCTCTGCGCTTAGAAATTACTCCTGGCAGGTTCAGGGGACCATATGGGATGCTGGGAATCGAACCAGGGTCTGTTCTGGGTTGGCCGTGTGCAAGGCAAACACCCTACCACTGTGCTATCACTCTGGCCCCATAAATCCCAATTCTGATATACATAGAACATAAGTAGTAATCAGAAGTGACTGTAATGGCTATGCAAAAAAAATTTTTTTTTTCAAGTGTAGTAAAGTCGTGACTAGTGACAGAGGCCAGGCTAACAAGTCAAAAGTAGAACAGGGTGCCAGAGCAATAACAAAGTTAGTAGGGTTGTTTGCCTTGCATGTGGCCAACCTTGGTTCAATCTCCAGCATCCCATATGCCCATATGGTCCCCAAGCCTGCCAGAAGTAATTTCTGTGCATAGAGCCAAGAGTAATCCCTAAGTGCTGCCAAGTGTGAGCCAAAAATTAAAAACAAAAAACAAAACAAGAAACCCAACAAAAGTAGAACAGGACATAAATAGTTCTTTGGTTCTCAGCAGTGAAAAAATTATACAACCATTCAAGCTGTTCCCCCAGGAGAGTTCTCTAAAACCAATTCTACACACATATATACAGACACATTCTCTCTCTCCCTCCCTCCCTGTCTGTCTGTCTGTCTGTCTCTCTCTCTCTCTCTCTCTCTCTCTCTCTCTCTCTCTCTCTCTCTCTCTCTCTCTCTCTCTCACACACACACACACACACACACACACACACACAGTTTTAGAGACAATTCAGTTCCAAACCCTACACAAACCTGCTTTTCTTTGGCTTCTGCTCCAATATGGCACAGTCTCAATGGTAGACACAGCTTCAATGGGTCCACCATCATTGGGAACAGTCACTGTAGTTTTGGCTACTATAGAGTCGTTACCCTGAAAAGTAGTAATGAGGATAGCACAAGAACAGCATAAACCCTGCCACTATAGGGAGCTTTGGAGTAAACCTAAAAATTCCTGGGTCTCAATCAGGACTTATGGGTCTAATCCATAATACTCTCAAATTAAGGTCTCATAATTTATAACAGAAATTTGTCACAGGGGTATAAATAAAAACAGCTTAAGACTTAAACATAAAACTGACATTTATACAAGTCAGAGCAATAGCACAGTAGGTAGGGCATTTGCCTTGCAAGCAGACAACCTGGATTCAATTCCTTTGCATCCCCTTTGGTCCCCTGAGCCTGCCAGGAGTGATTTCTGAGTGCAGAGCCAGGAGTAACCCCTGAGCGTTTAAAACAATAACATGGCATTTTTTACTTAATCAGAACAATTCCTTTCAAAAGGATAATAAGGATTTTATTATACAGAAAAACTCTCATGAAATAACTCTCTCAAAATACTACAATGTTGACTCTGGATTTTTGGTAGGTTGTGGTTTCTGGGTCACCAGGGGTGGACAGAGCTTACTCTTGGAGGGGTTGAGGGATAATATACAACACCGGGGATTGAACCCAGGCCAAGTCTTGTGCAAGGCAAACCACCCTACCCTCTACTATAGCTCTAGCTCAACTCTGGATTTTTAGTGTTTGGGACCATTAATCTCTGATTTGATTCTTCTTACCTGGTCTACTGTGGTGCGAGTTTTCTTTATAGGTCCAGAGGGACCATCAATGAACTGCCGGCTATTAGAGCGCTAGAGGAGATTAAAAAGAATTAACACATGTTTTGTTTTTTATTTTGTTTTTTTTGTTTTGTTTTGTTTTGTTTTCTGTTTTCATTTTGGGGGCTTTTTTTTTTTTTCAGATTTTTTTAAAAAATTGAGGCATAGTAAATAAAACTTCCATTAGACAACTTGAATGCAAATCCAAAGGACCAGGCTACAAAGTAAATAATAGCACTTTATACTGCCTGTATTTACATAAAGCTTAAGTTTTACCAATGCAAAAAAAGTTCTCAGTACCCTAGAGCAAGACTCTATAGAAAAATGTAGATGATAGCACCAGAAAAGTGGAGCAGTAAATCTATCAAAAGGCATTAAGTCGGGGCCGGAGAGATAGCATGGAGGTAAGGCGTTTGCCTTTCATGCAGGAGGTCATCGGTTCAAATCCCGGTGTCCCATATGGTCCCCCGTGCCTGCCTGGAGCAATTTCTGAGCCTGGAGCCAGGAATAACCCCTGAGCACTCCGGGTGTGACCCAAAAACCACAAAAAAAAAAAAAAAAAAAAAGGCATTAAGTCTTTGGAAATACTGTAAGTAACTTGCACAAAACTAATAGATCTCTGTATACCCTTTATATACACATAACATCTGAAGCATAGATAGAGAACGGAAGTTCTGTATAAAAATTCACTTCACTAGGGCCGGAGAGATAGCATGGAGATAAGGCATTTATTTGCCTTTCATGCAGGAGGTCATTGGTTCGAATCCTGGTGTCCCATATGGTCCCCCGTGCCTGCCAGGAGCAATTTCTGAGCCTGGAGCCAGGAATAACCCCTGAGCACTGCCGGGTGTGACCCAAAAAACACACACACACACACACACACACACACAAAATTTCACTTCACTGGGGCCAAGAAATACCACAGCGGTAGGGTGTTTGCCTTGCATGTGGCCAACCTGGGAGGTACCCAGTTCAATTCCTGACACCCCATGTGGGCCCCCGGCCTGCCAGGGGCGATTTCTGAGTGCAGAGCCAGGAGTAAACCCTGAGCACCATTGGGTGTGACCCAGAAACCAATCAATCAATCAAGTTTATAGAAATCCTTTTCCACTGAAGGAACTAAATAGCTGGCCAGAACAGTAAAATAGAATGGGTCTGTCTTGAGTTATAGCACCCAAAACACGATCTCTTTATACTTTGTGTTTAACAATGGCTAGAGCAACATGATATTGGAAGGAAGACAAGTCATATCAAACTTTCTGAAGAAAACCTCGATTGCTAAATTGTAAAAAAATAAAAGTCAAACATACCCTCTTTTCTCTCTTCTTCAGTTTAAATGTTTTTACCAAGGAAGAATCCCATTCCTGTAAGCAATTACATGATATTAATGTTTTTCTTGGATTAGGCCTTTCCTACTGTAAACTTTAAAAAAGGCTCTTGATTCCTGAGGCAGATTGCTATCACTATTAACTTATAGTTTAGGGAGAAAAGGAAGAAAGTATTCAAGTGGTATAGTTATAGAAGTTAGCATGTTTTCTTTCTAAAATTGAAGCTATTATAATAGACTCAGGAGCCAATACCACAGAGGCAATACAAGGTTAAAGAATCAAGCTCTGTCGTGATTCTCTCCTGTGTCTGGTCCTTTAGATCTGATTACTTTTGTAATTAGTTTTTGAACTTACAGAATGTTAGGCACCATACTGGTCATGTTAGATGGACTCTTGCTCTTAAGGGAATGCTATTTACCCATCAGATGTTCTCTGCAATAATATCACTTAAAAAGTTCCAGTTTCGATATATATTTTTTTTTTTTTTGGTTTTTCGGGCCACACCGTTTGATGCTCAGGGGTCACTCCTGGCTACACGCTCAGAAATTGCCTCTGGCTTGGGGGGACCATATGGGACGCCAGGGGATTGAACCTCGGTCCTTCCTTGGCTAGGGCTTGCAAGGCAGACACCTTACCTCTAGCGCCACCTCACCGCCCCAGTTTCGATATTTTAATCTCACAATCATCCCATTTCCTTGGGTCTTAAAAAGATGTTAACCCTTGAAGAGTAAGTTGTCTTTTACTATGCTCTAATTACATTTCACTTATTTTAACCATTTTCAGTAGCTATGTTAATTACTTAATCCTGGTAATCCCCGAAAACACAAAACTTCAAAAGAATTGGGTATAGTAAAAAGTAGCTTTTAAATCTAAATGAATTTAAATGAATGAATTTAAAGTCTTACTGGTTTTTTATTCAGCTTGTTATAAATTGTCATTAATCATAGATCTAACTTAAAAGCCAACGACTACATTCTAGTTTTATTATATATCCCAGAAATAACCTATCTATAAAATGACAATTATTTCCTAGTACAATACTGAATTCTGACAGAAATCTTCTAATCACATAACAAATAACAAAAAATAATCACTTGTGCTAGCATTAGAAAACTAATAACCGGGCCTGGAGAGATAGCACAGCGGGGGCAGCCGATCCAGGACCAAAGGTGGTTGGTTCGAATCCCGGTGTCCCATATAGTCACCTGTGCCTGCCAGGAGCTACTTCTGAGCAGACAGCCAGGAGTAACCCCTGAGCACCGCCGGGTGTGGCCCAAAAACCAAAACCAAAAAAAAAAGAAAAGAAAACTAATAACCTCCTGATTCATTGTTTAGTTTGCTAGCTTTCAGTAAGTAAGATAGGAAGGGTAGGGGCCAAGTGATAGCACATTGGTAAGGCATTTACTTTGCTTGCGGCCAATACAGGATAAACTCTGGTTCGAATCCTGGCATTCCATATGGTACCCCAAGCCTGCCAGGAGTGACTTCTAAGCAGAGCCAGGAGTAACTTCTGAGCACCACTGAGTGTGACCCAAAAAAAACAAACAAAAAAAAAAAGGAAGGGTGTAGTATCTCAGGTAGCTACACCTAAATCCAGGGTGGAGTAACAGAAGGGTACATAAACAATATAATATCCTAAATATCAAAGATGGAAATATGACCTTTAAATAGAAACATCACCATAAGTTAAACGAAGATGCCTCCAAAAGCAGAAAAGCAAATACTTCAAACATACTAATTATATGGAGCCGAGTGATTGTGCAGCGGTAGGGCATTTGCCTTGCATGCAACTGACCCAGGACGAACCTGGGTAGGATCCTTGGCATCCCATATGGTCCCCCAAGCTCGGAGCGATTTCTGATCACAGTCAGGAGTGACCCCTGAGCGCCACTGGGCATGCCCCCCACCCCCAAAAAAAAAACAAAACATACTAGCTATAATTGATTAAAGTTTATGGTTGAAGTGTTAAATCAATGTTTCCCTTCTCATTATAGGGATGAATAAGTTTTCCTCAAAATCAAACTAATTCAGAAATAAGGTACAAGTCTATATATCCCAAGAACAGCAAGTAAACCCTGACTAAGAAAGTCTCATTAATTCTTTTATTTTTTTTTTTAATTTTTTTTGGTTTTTGGGCCACACCCTGCGGTGCTCAGGGGTTACTCCTGGCTGTCTGCTCAGAAATAGCTCCTGGCAGGCACAGGGGACCATGTGGGACACCGGGATTCGAACCAATCACCTTTGGTCCTGGATCGGCTGCTTGCAAGGCAAACGCCGCTGTGCTATCTCTCTGGGCCCTAATTATTTTCTTTCTTATTTTTGGCCACACCCAGCAGTGCTCGGGGCACACATGCTCCTGGGTCTGCATTCAGGAATCATCCATATAAAATGCCAGAGATTGAGCCCAGGTCAACTACTTGTAGATAAGCACCCTAACCCAGTATCTTTGGCCCCTCACTAATTTTCAATTGATAAGTTGGTGCATTACGAGGTCAAGAGATAATCAATCAATACATGTGACTTATAGATCTGTTAAATAAATTCAACTTTGGGCAAAATCCTTAATTTTATATTTATAGCCTCACTACTAAAAACAAAAGATATAAATTGGTCTTTCATAGCTGTGTGAACTCATATTTTAAAGTGATTAAGTTCACGGCTACAAACTGGGCAACATTTGGACTCAAAAATGTCATACTGGAGCCCGGAGAGAAAGCACAGCAGTGTTTTCCTTGCAAGCAGCTGATCCAAGACCAAAGGTGGTTGGTTCGAATCCCGGTGTCCCATATGGTCCCCCGTGCCTGCCAGGAGCTATTTCTGAGCAGACAGCCAGAAGTAACCCCTGAGCACCACCAGGTGTTGCCCAAAAACCAAAAAAAAAAAAAAAGTCATACTGAATTGAGGTAAATACATCTAGACACTCTGAGCATGGCCAGGAAAAAGGACTGATGATTGACAGCTCGTAGCTGGAGGCGGTATTTGGACTTGAAAATATGACCCAAAAACAAACAAGCCAACAAAAAATGAAAACCCCTATTATGAAGTAATAGTCAAAGACATCATTGATGAGGAGTTTCCAAAGCTGAAGAATGCTTGCAACCATATTCTGGACATCTGGAAAGTAGCAGCTAAAAAGAAACCCAAATAAAAGCACCCCAAAGCACATCCTAGTCACAATGATGAAATCACAAATGAAAATAGAATAAATACTGAGAGGCTGGAGAGATAGCATGGAGGTAAGGCATTTGCCTTGCATGCAGAAGGTCACTGGTTTGAATCCCAGCATCCTATATGGTCCCCTGAGCTTGCCAGGAGCGATTTCTGAGCGTAAAGTCATGAGTAACTCCTGAGTGCCGCCAGGTGTGACCCAAAATCCAAAAAAGAAAATAGAATACTGAAAGAAAGGGCCATAGCAGGGGTGTAATGGTAAGGGGTTTGCTTTGCAAACTGCTGACCTAGGATGGACTGCGGTTTGATCCCCCGGTGTCCCAGAAGGTCCCCCAAGCCAGGAGCAATTTCTGAACACAGAGCCAGGAGTAATCCCTGAGCCTCACTGGGTTTGGCCCAAAAACAAAAACAAAACAACAACAACAAAAAAAAAAGAATACTGAAAGCAAGGCCAGAGAGATAGCATGGAAGTAGGGGGGGTTTGCCTTGCATGCAGGACGGTGCTTTGAATCCTGGCATCCCATATGGTCCCCCGAGCCTGCCAGGAGCGATTTCTGAGTGTAGAGCCAGGAGTAACCCCTGAGTGCTCCTGGCTCAGGGGACCATACGGGACACAGGGGATCGAACCTAGGTCCGTCCTGGGTCAGCCGCGTGCAAGGCAAATGGCCTATCGCTCTGGCCCCCAAATAAAATAAAAAGATGATAGCTCTGTACCTGTAATACAAGAATAAAATAGTAAAAAAAAAAAAAAGGGTGAGTCCCCCTAAAATAAATATGTTCCTGAGGGAGCAGGGGTTAAGAATAACAACACTTGGTTTTTTGGGGTTTTTTTTTGTTTGTTTTGTTTTTTTTTTTTTTTGGTTTTTCGGGCCACACCCGTTTGATGCTCAGGGGTTACTCCTGGCTAAGCGCTCAGAAATTGCCCCTGGCTTGGGGGGTGATCTTTCCTTGGCTAGCGCTTGCAAGGTAGACACCTTACCTCTAGTGCCACCTCGCCAGCCCCAACACTTGGTTTTGTTTTGGAGTCACATCCAGCAACGCTCAAAGTTTACTCCTGGTTCTGCAGTCAGGAATCATTCCTGGCAGGCTTGGGGACTACATGGGACTCTGGGGATTGAATCCAGGTTACCCACATGCAAGGAGGCAAGGCCCCTACCCACTATATTATCTATCTAGCCCTAAAAGTAGATAATGTTTATTACCAGCGATTCGTCAGTCTTGTCAAAGCTTATATCTGATAAAATGGAACCAGATTCATCAATCGTTGATAATCTAGATGAGTAAAACAATAGTGTTAGACACAGAAGACTGTGAAAAGTAAAGTGCATCACCACCCAAACAAGTCCTATTGGTCAGGTAATATCAGCAATTTCATAGCCTGGCTCCCTGTGCAGATAACTGCAAGCTCAAACCAGAGCTGTCCTGGTGGCTTTATGGTTTTACTGCTGGAGTTTGAGTGTATGCAGCATGGTTGCTTTTTCAGCAAAGGTCTGAGAACAGCAGTGCAAGTAATCTCCAGGCATGTGGGTGCTATTCCCTGCTGAGTTTATAAAACAAGGCTAATAAAAATTCATGATAGAGTTTTTATTTGATCTTAACTATTGGTGGTTTCTACAGTACAGTATTAGCTGGTATAAGTTTTCTAAAAAATTAAATCCATATATTTTAGCTATAAAAATTCTGTGTAAGGAAGCCAGAGAGATAGCATGGAGGTAAGGCATTCGCCTTGCATGCAGAAGGATGGTAGTTCGAATCCCGGCATCCCATATGGTCCCCTGAGCCTGCCAGGAGCGATTTCTAAAATTTCTGAGTGTAGAGCCAGGAGGAACCCCTGAGCACTGCTGGGTGTGACCCAAACACACACAAAAAAAGATTCTGTGTAAAACAACAAGCCTACAAAATAGTTCTAAAAATGTTTACCTTTCCCTCCTTACTGTACCGGAGATTTTAAATTCAAAGTCTGGTTGAGACTACTTTAAATAGTAATGCAATGAAACCAAAATTACTGGCTTAGTTCACAAAATGTCTTTCTAAACTACAAGAGCCACAAGAGCTCTCTGAAGAGTCACTACTGAAGATACTGCTGAACTGCCACTTTCACCTTTAGGTTTCTTAGAAATGAGCAGGGCTAGTTATTGATTTGCAATTTAGCACAAACATCAAAATTTTACCCTTGTGAAACAAAATCCTAAGATTTAAAAAGAAAAGACACAGGAGGCCCCTGTGTCTTTATTTCCTCCACCCTTTCTCCCAAGCCCTTTTTTTTTTTTTTTTTTTTTTTTGCTTTATTCAGCACACATTCCAGAAGCAGTAAATTTAAGAGTTCAGATAACAAGAACTTCTGACAGTTATGTTGCCTATCATCAGATAACAGCAGATGCAGCCCCCACCTTTTGTTCCCCGCATTGCTGGATGGTTGGCCTCTGTTGAGAAAAGCCAGAGCGGATTTTTGCTCCTCACTTAGTTGAATGCTACCAGATGTGTCACACATGAGCATTTCTCGAATCAGCTGAATCTGTCTTTCCTGCGGATGAAAGCAGAGTAAAGCATCCTGACTAACCAGAGTAGAAAGCTTCACCTCAAATTTATAGGATGGGTAGACCAGACATTAAAATACAGCATTATGCAAATGAGGCTTCAGGAAGGCTCGGACACCAATAGCATATTAATTCACATCAAGCCCTGATTGTCTCTGATTTTTGACTAGTAATATGAACATGGGGCTAGAGTGATAGTACAGAGGATAGGGCATTTGCCTTGCAATATGGCTGACCCAGGTTCGATCCCTGGCAACCCAGAGATCCCATGAGCCTGCCAGGAGTTATTTCTGATCACAGAACCAGGAGTAAACCCTGAGGTACAAAAAGATTTTTTAATCAAATTGCTAATCTAGGGCGGAGCGGTAAGGCGTCTACCTTGCCGGCACTAGCCTAGGACGGACCACCGTTCATTCCCCAGTATCCCATATGGTCCCCCAAGCCAGGAGTGATTTTTTTTTGGGGGGGGGCCACACCCGGTAACGCTCAGAGGTTACTCCTGGCTATGTGCTCAGAAGTTGCTCCTGGCTTGGGGGACCATATGGGACACCGGGGGATCGAACCGAGGTCTGTCCAAGGCTAGCGCAGGCAAGGCAGGCACCTTACCTTTAGCGCCACCGTCCGGCCCCTACCAGGAGCGATTTCTAAGTGCATAGCCAGGAGTAACCTCTGAGCGTTACCGGGTGTGGCCCCCCCAAAAAAAAAAAAAATCACTCCTGGCTTGGGGGACCATATGGGATACTGGGGAATGAACGGTGGTCCGTCCTAGGCTAGTGCCGGCAAGGTAGACGCCTTACCGCTCCGCCCTAGATTAGCAATTTGATTAAAAAATCTTTTTGTACCTCAGGGTTTACTCCTGGTTCTGTGATCAGAAATAACTCCTGGCAGGCTCATGGGATCTCTGGGTTGCCAGGGATCGAACCTGGGTCAGCCATATTGCAAGGCACTCAGAGTAACCCCTGAGTGTCACCGGGTGTGGCCAAAAAAAAAAAATCACTATATATATAATGCTAATCCAAGAGAAAAAAACATTTTTAAAGAGTCCCAAAATAGATCATGATAAAGCAAAAACATCTTAGCGTCATTTAAAATCTATTAATTTCTTATTAAGACTCCATGATTTACAAAGTTATTCATAATATTAGGCTGTAGAATTAAATAACCAGTGTCGACTTCCCTCCATCAGTGTCCCCAAGTTCCCTACCCAGTGTCATTTTATCAAGACAGATATTGGTTTCTTCTATGGATTGAAGCAACCATCCACCTTTCTAAATGGTGGAGCAAAATACATTAAAGTGAATACAGAGCTATGATGCACTGGAACCAGATAATATGAGCTTACTGAGGTATCTAACATTGTACCAAGATGGATTAGTTCCTCCTAGAAAAGGCAAGACTTTCTTTTGTACCATGATCCATCTTGGAACATTAAAATGATAGTGATTCTGATAGTCACAATGTCCAATTGGTTAAATGTTAGGAGCAGTAATAAAAGAAATAAAAAGTAAATAAGAGTAATAAAATAGTATAGAAATAGAAGTGAGCCAGCTCACATGAGGCTCAAAGTGCCAGCACAGATGTGCACTCCATCCATCCCAGCAACACCGCCACTACAAAAAGAATTATTAATGCAAGAGTAAATTTGTTTTGTATGTGTTGTAACAACTAATATAAAGTAAAATATGGTGGAAAACTAGAGCCAGTGGTAGAGGGAAAATCACACTGGTAGTCAGATTGGTGTTGAAACACTGAAAACCTGAACATTGTAAACCATGGTGTTTAAATAAAGCTAATTATTAAAATAAGCTTAAAGATTCTTTCCTATTAGGAAAATCAAAGTAATATGGGGCAAAAGTATACTCAGCAGTTCAATATTTGCCTTGCACATACAAGGTCCTAGGTTTAATACCTGGCATCAGAGACAAGGAAGGAGGAAAAAGGAGGGTGAGAGGTTTTGCCTGTAATAATGATACAGAATGAAACATACTACTGATATAAGTATGAGGACATTCTAAGTAGCTATATCTTGTGACAAGTCAAATCATGCCAAGATTTCACCCCATTTCCCCCAATTTTATTTCTTTAAATTCTCATTTGAAGTCTAATGATAGTTTTTAGTTCAATTATACAGAAAATGTCTTAAATTTTAACTTATGAAGAACAGGTTTCCTAAGCTACAATCACAAATAAATTGTCTGAAACAGGTGGCTTTTAGTTCTTAAAGTACAAAAAATAACTGAGTACATTCGACCAATGGGAATGCCCAGCCACAGTACCAACATGGAAAAACAATACACACCAGCTTTTCGCAGTTAGCCTCAGCTCGCTGTCTCCGTTTGATCTCCACATCCACCTGATTGCGTGCATGCTTCAGCTTAACATCCAGAGCACTGCGTTCAGTCTCTGCTTTCATCAAAAGATCCTTGTATTTCCCCAGTTCATGGTCTGTTCTCTGCCACTTTTTACGGATATCCTCACAGTCCTTTGCCAACTGGATAAATTCTATGGAAAGAAGGATCATTCAAACAACAAACTGGGTAAAATGCTCTAAAATAAATGAGTCCTCTGGTTTGTTTTATTCCAAATATGTAATTAAGGGACAAGCAGACTATGGGCAAATTCAGCTAAAAATAATCAGGTACAGGTCCTCACTCAGAGGAGTGCTTTGTGGGGTGTAATACTTATTTTAATAGACTACTTACTTTTAGCTTAGCTAGTGGCATCTGCTATAAACTAAGCAACTCATTAGTCACCTTGCTCCAGATGTAAAACTAACACTGAAAGCCTCTGAACAGAAGGCAATCAAAGGGGGATACCTTTGGGGCAGCTGTCACGCACCAGGACCATTATAGCTATAAAACAAAAGCAGCCTCCTTCAGAGTCAGGCATTTGCTGTGCCAGATATGTTAAGCAGCAAATTCAAATGTAACTGCTGTAATATGCTCCAGTGGGTGTAGATTAATATCATAGATATCGAGGCCTGTCATTTCATACAGTTATATAATTATACAAATATTGATTTGAAAGTAAAGAGCCAATTTGCTTTTGCTATTTAACACTGCCCTCAAGGTTATGTAAACATTCCAGTTCAAAAGACAAAGAAAGTGAAGATCACAGGAGCTTCATGTGAAACCCTAGAATGTGGACTCTTTTCCAGTATCTCCTAAGAAAGTCTTCCTTTTTCAAGGCAACACTTGCACAAGATAACCTTTGTGGCATTCATTCTATCACCTTTTATTAACAAAAACTTGACAACACCTTCTTACTTTCCAGTTAATCTCAATTTATCTCTAAGCATCAATTTCATAGAAGATGTTGCTAAGGTATACATCTGCTGCTGGTCAAACTAGCCATGTAACAGCTAAAATTAGGCCAAATTCTCATACCAAATTCTTGAGTCATAAGGGTTCTTTTCCTATTTGAATTTTATCTAATACTAGAAACAATACAATATTCTTTTGTGTGGGGGAGGTATTCAAATTCTGTAGTGTCATGCTGAGGGTGACTCCTAGTTTAGCGCTCAAAAAACTACACAACACTGGTGATTAAACTAGGGGCTTCAGCCACTATTCCATAGCCCAATAGTGCCCTTTTTCTTTTTTTTTTCCTTTTTTTTCTTCATTTTTGAGCCACACCAGCTGTGCTCAGGGTTTAACCCCTACTCTGTTCCAGAGGACCCTACAGGGTACTTTATTTGCTATATTATCTTTCTGGCCCTGAAATTGCTCTTTTCAAGCAATTTTAAAAATCTGAATAAATCAAGCCGGAGTGATAACACAGCAGTAGGGCATTTGTCTTGCATGCTGCCAACCCAGGACAGACCCGGGTTCAATCCCCAGCGTCCCATATGATCCCTGAGCCTAAGAGTAACCCCTGAACACCGCCGGGTGTGCGGGGGGGCCCCCCCCAATCTAACTAAATCTCAAACTTATAAATTAGGAAGATAATTCAATCTAAAGAAACCAAGTCCTACACACAGGAACTACAGTTTTTTTAAATAATATCTTTATTTAAACATATTACATGTTCGTAGTTGGGGTTTCAGTTATAAAAAAAGAGCACCTCCCCTTCACCATTGCAACCTTCCCACCACCAATAATCCCCATCTCCCTCCTCCCCCACACCCTGCCTGTACTTGAGACAGGCAATCTATGTTTCTTTTTTTTTTTTTTTTTTTTTTTGTGGTTTTTGGGTCACACCCGGCAGTGCTCAGGGGTTATTCCTGGCTCCAGGCTCAGAAATTGCTCCTGGCAGGCACGGGGGACCATATGGGACACCGGGATTCGAACCGATGACCTTCTGCATGAAAGGCAAACGCCTTACCTCCATGCTATCTCTCCAGCCCCGCAATCTATGTTTCTCATTCACTACCATTGTCATGATATTTGTTAGTGTATTATTTCTCTGGCTGCACTCACCACTCTTTGTGGAAACTACAGTTTTTTAACAAACACCAGATTTTAGCAAAATAGGGTATCTAGTTATCTCAGACAATGCACTAACAAGGATCAAATATATACTGTTACAGGGGCTAAAGCAAAACACAATGGGGAAGGTGTTTGCCTTGCATGTGGCCAATCTGGGTTCGATCTCCGGCATCCCATACTATCATCTGAGCCCTGCCCGAAGTGATTCCTGAAAGCAGAACCAGGTGAAACCCCTGAGCACATGGGGCCAGGAGTGATAGCATAGGGGAAGGGTGTTTTCCTTACACGAGGCTGATCTGAGTTCGGATGGACCAGGGTTTGGTTCCCAGCATCCCATATGGTCCCCCAAGACTGCCAGGAGTGATTTCTGAGGGCAAAACCAAGAATAACACCTGAGAGCCACTGGGTGTGGCGCAAAACTAAAAACCAACTAACAAAAAAACCCTGAGCTCTGCTGGGTGTGTCTCAAAAACAAAATAAATCATGATGATGAGGGAAAAATTGAAAATAACAAAATATCTATAAGGTAATCAAAATCATTTTTATTCTCATTTAAAAACTTCCTAGGGGGGCTGGAGAGATAGCACAGCGTTAGGGCATTTGCCTTGCATGCAGCTAACCCAGGACGGTGGTTCGAATCCTGACATCCCATATGGTCCCCCGCACCTATCAGGGGCGATTTCTGAGCACAGAGCCAGGAGTAACCCCTGAGCACTGCCAGGTGTGACCCAAAAACAAAACAAAAGCTTTGGGGCCAAAGCAGTGGCGCAAGCGGTAAGGCATCTGCTTTGCCCGAGTCACATATGGTCCCCCAAGCCAGGAGCAATCTGAGTGCATAGCCAGGAGTAACCCCTGAGCATCACCAGATGTGGCCCAAAAACCAAAAAAATAAATAAAATTAAAAAATAAAAACTTTCTAGGGGTATACCCTAAAAAAAACAAAAATACAATTCAAAAATCGCTTCCTCACAACTATATTCATTGCAGCACTATTTACAATAGCCAGACTCTGGAAACAACCAAGATGCCCTTCAACAGATGAATGGCTAAAGAAACTGTGGTATATATACACAATGGAATATTATGCAGCCGTCAGGAGAGATGAAGTCATGAAATTTTCCTATACGTGGACGTACATGGAATCTATCATTCTGAGTGAAATAAGTAGAGGGAGATAGACACAGATTAGTCTCACTCATCTATGGGTTTTAAGAAAAATTAAAGACATTATTGTAATAAGGCCCACAGACAATATTAAGAGCTGGAAGGGCCAGAAGGACTGGCTCACAATTTGAAGCACACCACTGGTGAATGCTGGTAGGGAAAGAACTACACTAACAACTAGCATGACAATGTTAAAAAATGAGAGAAGTAGAATGCCTGTCTCAAAAATAGGCAGGGGGGTGGGGGTTGCATTGGTGGTAGGAATGTTGCACTGGTGAAGGGAGGTACTGTTTATGACTAAAACCCAACTACAAACATGCTTGTAATCATGGTGCTCAAATAAAGATATTATAAAAAAATAAATACATAAAAAAATAATAACTTGGGGGCCAGAGAGATAGCACAGTGGCGTTTGCCTTGCAAGCAGCCGATCCAGGACCAAATCCTGGTGTCCCATATGGTCCCCTTGCCTGCCAGGAGCTATTTCTGAGCAGATAGCCAGGAGTAACCCCTGAGCGCTGCCGGGTGTGGCCCCAAAACCAAAAACCAAAAAAATAAATAAATAAATAAAAATAAAAACTTTAATTCTGATCTTTCAGTAACTTTTTTTTAAATGGCAGGCAGAAGGGATAATATAAAAGTTAAGGTACCTGTCTAGCATGCAATTGTGACTGTAACCCTGGTTCAAATCCAGGCAGACAGAATATGGCTTCCAAGCACCACCAGGCCTAGACCCTAAGCAAAGACAGGTGTGGGCCCTGAGCACCACCAGATGCAACAAATCCTACCCCCCAATATATATACTAAAGTTAGAAATAATAAAGGGGTTAGGCATTTGTAGTCAACCTTGCCTGGTCTCCAACATTGCTAGAATTCCCAACCCTGCAACACAAAGCTAACAGTAGTCCCTTGGCATCATCCCCTCCCCCACAAAAAGCTCTGTGTGTGTGTGTGTGTGTGTGTGTATGTGTGTATGTGTGTGTGTGTGTGTGTGTGTGTGTGGTGTGTGTGTTCAAGAGGAATGAAGTTATGAAGTTATAATGCAAGATAAGAGTATGCAGTTGAGTAAGAGGTAACAGAATACAAGTGAAACCTTGCACATGTGAAGCCCTAATTTCAATCCCAGGCATCCATGACCTTGGAGCCGATCCCCAGTACCACTGGGAGTGGCTCCAGCATACTGCCTGGTATGATCTCTATAATATCAACAAAACTTTGTGAAGGGTGGAAGCCAGAGCAATAGTACAATGGATAGGGCATTTGCCATGCACACAGCAGACCTGGATTCGACCCCCAACATCCTATATAATCCCCTAAGCCTGCCAGGAGTGAATTTTGAGCACAAAGCCAGGAGTAACCCTTGAGTGCCGCTGGGTATGGAACAAAAGCAAAAAAAAAAAAAAAAAAAAATATATATATATATATATATATGTGTGTGTGTATATATATATAATTAAATATAAATATATATATAAATATAAAATTGAGGGCCGGAGAAAAAGGGCATTTGCCTTGCAAGCGGCAGATCCAGGATGGAGCAGGATTCAGTTCCCGGCATTCCATATGGTCTCCTCGAGCCTGCAAGAAGTGATTTCTGAGCACAGGGTCAGGAATAATCCCTGAATGCTGCAAGGTGTGGCCCCAAAACCAAAAATAAATAAATAATTGGTTAAAATTATACATTGTAAAAAAAAAAATTATACATTGTATGATGAAAATTCAATCATGAACAACTTTATAACTGTAGCTCATGGTGATTCAAGAATAAATTAAAATAATAAATTAAAGAATTTATTTCTTGGGGCTGGAGAGACAGCATGAAGGTAAGGCATTTGCCTTGCATGCAAAAGGTCGGTGGTTCGAATCCCGGCATCCCATATGGTCCTCTGAGCGTGCCAGGAGCTATTTCTGAGTGTAGAGCCAGGAGTAACCCCTGAGATTTGCCAGGTGTGACCCAAAAACCAAAAACCAAAAAAAAAGGAAAAAAAAAAAGAATTTATTTCTTTAGAAACAAAATGAGTAAAATGTTGGGACACTTAGGGATAGAAAAATTTCTAAGATGTAACAAGAGAACTCAGGAGATCTAACAAAAAGTAGATTCTAGGGGCCGGAGTGATGGCGCAGTGGAGTTTGCCTGGCACACGGCTAACCAGGATGGACCATGGTTCGATCCCTTGGCGTCCCATATTGTACCCCAAGCCAGGAACTATTTCTCTTTTTTCTTTTTTTTTTTTGGTTTTTGGGTCACACCTGGCAGTGCTCAGGGGTTACTCCTGGCTGTCTGCTCAGAAATAGCTCCTGGCAGGCACGGGGCACCTTATGGGACACCGGGATTCGAACCAACCACCTTTGGTCCTGGATCGGCTGCTTGCAAGGCAAACGCTGCTGTGCTATCTCTCCGGGCCCCAGAAACTATTTCTGAGCGCATGTAGCCCCTGAGTGTCACCGCTTGTGGCCCAAAAAATTAAATAAAAAATTTAAAAAAAAGGAGATTCTAGTGCCTAGAAAATACTGAGTCTTTGTCCTTCAGGGACAGACTATGTTCCAAATTAGGGATTTGGAGAAGGGAAGAAAATGTACTCTATTTTGTAACACATCTATCTAAAAATAAATTTACTTATAAAATAAGGGTACTTGTGAAAATAAATACCTTGAGCTGTTATTTCATTGACAGAGGAGAATAACTAATTCAAAAATTATTTTCAAGAGCCAGGGAGATTGTAAGTACAATGGGTAAGGCACTTGCCTTGCATGCAGCTGAGCAAGTTCCATACTTAATACCCATATGATCAAGCATAGCCAGGTATGAATAATCCCTGAGCACAGAGCCAGAAGTAAGCCACCAGTGCTTATGGCTCACAAATTAAAAAGTATTGTCAGGGGCCAGAGTCAAAGCACAGTAGGTAAGGTACTTGCCTTGGGTGAAGCTGTAGTCACCGTGAACCTGTTTTGAATCCCTGGTACTATATACTATGGTCCTGAGTGCTACAAGGGGTTCTCCTGAATGCACATCCAGGAACGGTCCCTTCACATTTTGTTGTGTGTTTTTTTTTTTAGGTTTGTGAGCTACACACTGGATGATCAGGGTTTACTCCTGGATCTGTGCTACTAATCCTGGAGAGCTAGGGGGACCATATGGAGTGGCAGAGATTGATCCTGGATCGGCATGTGCAAGGCAAGTGCCCTAACCTACTGCACTATCGCTCCAGGAAACATTAAGGGTGTTTTTTTTGTTTGGTTTTGGTTTTGGTTTTTGGGTCAGACCCAGAGTCGCTCAGGGGTTACTCCTGGCTCTGAGCTCAGTAATCGCTCCTAGAATGGCACAGGGGACCATATGGAATGCCGAGATATGAACCATCATCTGTCCTGGATTGGCTGCATGCAAGGCAAATGCCCTAACACTGTGCTCTCTCTGACCCCATATATGAAGTTTTGGCCATGGTGACAGTAATTTCCTTTTAAGTGGTCAAATAAAAATACATTTTTAAGGGACTGAAAAGATAGCTCCATGGGCTGGAGAGCATGCTTTGCATGGAGGAGGCCTAGGTTCAATCTCCAGCACACCAGGAGTTATACACAAGCACAAAGCAAGGAATAGCCCGTGAATACTACCAGGAATAGCCCAAAAACACAAAAGGATTAGAACACACATAATTCAGCTTTGTAGAAAACCCAAATCTGAGATCTGCTTTTTCTCTTCACACAGGACAGCTCAGAATGACTTACGGAGATAATTTTCTTCACTGAGAAGCTCCACCCGGCGTACAATCTGCTCAAACATGTTCCGCAAATTCAGCATTGTAGTATCCATCGTTCTGCCAAAAAATCAAATATACATTAGGGGTCCTGCTTTCTCTCCTAGACAAAGGACTCAGTAGCAATCCATCGTAGCCATCAGTGACCAACATCTGTGCTCTTACAGTTGCAGCTAGTCTAAGAATCTCAAGTCAATAAATGATGTTTTGAGTAATCCTTATAAACAAAGTTAAATGTTTAAGATTCATTTGAAAATCACAAAAAATTAAATAAAATATTAAAAAAAAAAAAAAAAAAAAAGAAAATCGGGCCTGGAGAGATAGCACAGCGGCGTTTGCCTTGCAAGCAGCCAATCCAGGACCAAAGGTGGTTGGTTCGAATCCCAGTGTCCCATATGGTCCCCCGTGCCTGCCAGGAGCTAGCCAGGAGCTATTTCTGAGCAGACAGCCAGGAGTAACCCCTGAGCACCACCAGATGTGGCCCAAAAACCAAAAACCAAAAAAAAAAAAAAAAAAAAAGAAAATCACAAAAAGCATTTCTGACCTCTGAATACGATCCCCCCTCTTCCTGCCTATTTATGATGGAATTGAGATAAGCATATCAGGAGCTGGAGAGATAGCATGGAGGTAAAGCGTTTGCCTTTCATGCAGAAAGTCAGTGGTTCGAATCCCAGCATCTCATATGGCCCCCCAAGCCTGCCAGGAGCGACTTCTGAGCGTAGAGCCAGAAGTAACCCCCTGAGCGCTGCCAAGTGTGACCCAAAAACCAAAAACAAAAAAAAAAAACAAACAAACAAAAAAAAGAGATAAGCATATCAATTGAATATGAGGTAAACAACTAAAAGTGCAGTTACTTGGTCACATCTATTGATTAATCTAACACTTCCCCACTTTCATTCTTTTGAACTTTGAAGATCTTTAACATAACTTATAAGATTTATTTTTCATTTCATTTCTAGCTAGTACCCTGGTTACAACTGCCTTTTAAAATTCAGGACATGGTCAGCACATTTTCTACCAATAGCACAGATGACGTCACACTAGTGATTAAGTGAGAAAACAGCCAGCTCAGCAGCCCAAGAATTATTTCTGTAATGCAGGGCTCTGCTGGACTGCTGCAGACTTTGTCTAATAAATTTATACTAAGTATAGGCAAAGGATTATGTTGTACTACATTCTGGTATCAAGGAGACAATACACCACCTTCACAGTTAGAAGGGCAAAGGAAAAATCATTTGCTACTGTGTTCTTTCTATATGATGAATTTCAAGCTTCCTTTTCCCCACAAAGACCTGCTAATATTACATTTAAAATTGTATCCTTACAGTCAATTGTTTCAAATAGACTAACAGGGAACATATTGAGGATGTGTTTTAACCGTCAAAAAATAAAGACAACTGAATATTATGAATATTATCAAGGAAGTAAATAAGCTGAATATCATTCAAAATCTTGTCATCCCCCGGAAATACCATTGAAGAATTCTTAGAGCTTTCTTAAAGATTTTTAGCATTCTAGTTCAGGTTTCTTTTATTTCATAGACCTAAATAATAATATATTTTATTTTATATTTTTATTTTATATATTTATAAATTTATATATTTATATATCTATATAAATTTATAAATTTATATATTTATAAATATTTATATATTTGTATTTATATAAATATTTATATATTTATTTTATTTTTATTTATATTTTATATTTTATATAAAATAATATGTTTTATTTATTTAAATAATAATAAAAATAATAAATTTTAATAACTCTGATGATTTTTTACAATGTTTCTATCAGGGCAAGAAATGGGGGAAAAAACATGAAAGAAAAAGAAGTATACAAACATATTTTCTATTAGATGGACTCATGATGACTGCACTAGCAAAAAAGGCTTTCAATTCCATCTGTGAATGTAATATATGTCTGAATCAGGGAAGAAAACCCAATTTTCAAATGGCAATGTATCTGTTCCAAGCTACATAATCACAGCAAGCTGCTAAGCAACCAGACCAACTAATCTATTACAAAGATCTTTCTCTAAAGTAAGAACATAACTAAAAGAGTAGCTGTCATAGAGTCATAATCTCTGGATTCAATGTTTTTTGTTTTTTTTGGTTTTTGGGTCACACCTGGCAACTCTCAGGGGTTACTCCTTGCTCTACACTCAGAAATCGCTCCTGGCAGGCTCGGAGGACCATATGGGATGCCAGGATTCGAACCACCGTCCTTCTGCATGCAAGGCAAACGCCTTACCTCCTTGCTATCTTTCCAGCCCCTGGAGTCAATGTTTTACATGCAGTTTATTAACTTTATGTTTATCTATCTCAACACTCATTCCCAAAAGTTAAATCTTCCAGCGTCTCATAGAACATCTTAATATCCCACTTTAGTCACTACCTATACAAGCAAAACTAGCCCATGTATTTTTTTCAGCCCTAGCAACACTTCTTAATTCCCATCCTGGAGCTTTCCATTTGCTTGGGAAGCCCTGAGATGTTGAGTTGGAGACACTGTTCTCTCCTCCCCATATATACCATTAACTATATCCATTGACCTGCTCTATCCCCTACTATTAATTCCCAATTGTTAATTTCCTTTTGTTTCACATTTTCAGTCACTTAATTCCAAATCTCAGAGTCAGGGACAGAGACAATAAAGGGGTGAAGACCTGCCTTGCACACAGTCGACTATGATTCAATCCTCAGCACCCCATGTGGTCCCCAAGTGTCACCAAGGGATCCCAAGCACAGAGCCAGGATTAAGCCCTGAGCACAGCTGTCTGTGGCCCCAAAATTAAAAATAAATAAGTAAAAACAGGACATTACTATGGCAATAATGAAATTTCTGGTCTTTTTTTGTTGGTGTGATAGTTATTTACATCCTAAAATGTTGAGTACATAATTATAGCTGGAACCCAGACCAAGAATAATGGAGGATATAGCAAAAGTTGACAACTCTAGGCTCTTAAACTGTTCTACATTTGGCCTCTAGAGTCTAAGAGTTAAGTCTTTATTCTAACACAGATTTACTTAAAATAATCCAAAACAACACTGGTAAAATATAATCCTCTTTATATGCTGCAAGACCATGTATTATTAGCCTTCTATAGAAGTGACTCTCAGGAATTATTTTCAGGTGACAAAAAAGTAAATTAGAGCCAGGGAGATAGTACAGGGGCTATAAGACATCTTACATGAGCCAATTCAGTTCAACCCCTAGCATCATCAGATCAAGTTCTGAGGGTTCCTGGCACCATAGAACTAGAGCATCACTGCATGCTCGGGTCTCTGCATTGAACCTCCAGCCTGGTTGTCTTAGAAACACTGGAAGTAGACCAGAGGGTCCCTGAGGACAACTTAGAAAGCCCTACTACCCACCCCCAAACAACAACAACAACAGAAAAGGTTGAAATCTATTCAACCCTGTTCAATTCAACTAAAAAAAAAAATTTTTTTTTTGGAGAAGGGGGTTGGGGTCACACTCAGTGGTGCTCAGGATTACTCCTGGCTCTGCGCTCAGAAATCACTCCTGGCAGGCTCAGGGGACCATATGGGATACCGTAAATTGAACCAGGGTCCATCCTGTGTTGGCCGCATGCAAGGCAAATGCCCTACCACTGTACCATCTCTCTGGCCCCTCAACTAAAAATCCTTATTTTGAGGGCCAGAAAGAGCACAGGTAGTAAGGCAATTGCCTTGTATGTGATTCTTTTTTTTTTTTTTTTTTTTTTTTTGGTTTTTGGGTCACACCCGGCAGTGCTCAGGGGTTACTCCTGGCTCTATACTCAGAAATCGCTCCTGGCAGGCACGGGGGACCATATGGGACGCCGGGATTTGAACCACAAACCTCCTGCATGAAAGGCAAACGCCTTACCTCCATGCTATCTCTCCGGCCCCTTGTATGTGATTCTTAATGTTCTGAATTACATTTACTTTGTGAATCCTTTATTACTTAACGCCATAGCTAGGCGATAAACTGATGTAAAAGAAAACAAAAACGAAGTCATATTGTAGTACATTGGTTTGCAGCTGTAAAACAGCTGTCACTTCACTACAGAGGCAGCTGCCTTTTGGGAACACTGAAATGATCCCTGTGTCTAGCATGGGTATCTGTTTGTGGAGCACTTTAAACAAAAAGGTGCTAAAGAATCTCAACTATTATTGATGAGAGGCCCCAGAGGTGGAGAAGTCACTATGTTACAGATTCCCAATCTGTGAGTATCCCTAAGGGAGCAATTTCACATCACCAGGAAAGAGTCTCAGCTTGATGTGATTGCTTTGAATCTCCAATTTAATTTCAATCACCCAGCCAAGAGACAAACAATGTCCTTCAGAGTAACAGACTGCTACTGATAGCACTGCAGAATATCCTGCAAATTCTCTAGCATTCTCCTGTTTCCTCTATAAACATTAATAAGAGACCTCCACATCAGGTTTTTAGATGTATTAAGAGTGTTAAATATGGGCCCAGAGAGATAGCACAGCGGTGTTTGCCTTGCAAGCAGCCGATCCAGGACCTAAGGTGGTTGGTTCGAATCCCGGTGTCCCATATGGTCCCCCGTGCCTGCCAGGAGCTATTTCTGAGCAGACAGCCAGGAGTAACCGCTGAGCACCCCTGGGTGTGGCCCAAAAACCAAAAAAAAAAAAAAAAAAAAAAAAAAAAAAAGTGTTAAATATTGGGAACAGAGCGGAGGTGCAAGGGGTAAGGTGTCTGCTTTGCCTGTGCTAGCCTAGGACAGACCGCAGTTTGATCCCCTGGCATCCCATGTGGTCCCCCAAGCAACCTTTGAGTGTCACTGGGTGTGACCCTCCCCCAAAAAAGGGTGTTAAATATTGTAAGACAAAGTAATGAAAGGCTGCCTGAGTTGGTTTTAGGGGTGGTTTTTGTTTTGATTTTTGGGCCACACCTGGTAGCGCTCAGGGGTTACTCCTAGCTCTGCATTCAGAAATTATTCTAGGCAGGCTCAGGGGACCATATGGGATACAGGGAATCGAACTTCGGTCGGTCCCAGGTCGGCCACGTGTAAGACAAACACTCTAAAGCTGTGCTATTGCTCCCACTCCAGGCTGCCTGAATTGTGAGGCGTTTTAATAAAAATATATTCTCATAACCATTGCTAAGTCTGGAAATTCCCAAGAAATCAACAATATAAGTTCTACTGCTGCCAAGGAAAACCATTCTCTAAGACAGTCTTAATTCAACACGATTTTTTCCTCATGAAAGTATTTCAGAACAATTATTTTTCCCAAATGTCCAGCTTCTGCTTCACAATATCAAAAGTCTTGTACAAACGGCAGACAGAATGAACATCTTGAAACCAAATGTTCTTATGGGCAAATCAATCGTAAACAAAATGTCTTTGGTACAACATGAAGACCAAAATAAGGCAAGGGACCAGCTGATAAATTTTTTAAAAAATTGCCGCCAGTTAATATACTGTATTCCCTTTTCTTTTTGTCTGTGTGCCACACCCAGTAGTACACAGGAGTACTCCTGACTCTGCATTCAGAGGACCCATGTGGGATGCTGGAGATCAAACTGGGTTGGATGTGAGCAAGGCAAATGCTCTACCTGCTATACTATATCATTCCAGCCCCCTTGTTCCTTTTCTAAATTCTCCCCATTCCAAAGTGTTCCATTTCTCAAGGGTTTATAATTCAAAGAATACCCTAACCATTTCAGTTCAAAATTATTTTGTTTTTAGTTTTTTTGGGGGGGGATCATACCCAGCTATGCTCAGGGGATTATTCCTGGCTCTACACTCAGGAATCATTCCTGATGGTGCTCAGACGACATATAGGATGCCAGGGATCAAATTTGGGTTGGCCACATGCAAGGCAAACAAGCACCCTACTTGCATTACTAACGCTTCAGCCCCCAAAACGACCGTTTCTATATCTACAATACTCATCTGACATATAAAACACTACCTCAAAATGCTGATTTTCTTTGGGGAGCTGAGGAAGGGGGATTCTTGGTTGTGTTCAGGGGTGTGCTGAGGACCAAACCCAGGGCTTCAGTATTCAGAGCATATGCTCTAACCCTAAGGGTAAGACCAGCATTCACAACAAGGGCCTTATGATGTGGTACAGGGAACTGAACTGGGTCAGCCACCTGCAAGCTATAGAATTTACCATCACCACCCTACATTGACTTTTATGTTCAAAAAGTATTATTACCATTATTATATTGGAGGGGAGTCTACCCAGTAGTGCTTAGGGGGCTATATTCAGTGCAAATTCTGTGCTCAGGGATCATCCTATGGTACTCAAAATCCTATGTTTAGACACCAAAGATAGCGTGCAGCAGGTAAGACTTGCCTCCCAGGCAACCTGGATTTGATCCCTGGCACCATATATGGTACCTCAAATCTTGCAAGACTGCAAGAAACATGCATTGCATGTGGGATTTTAAAAAAAAATTTTTTTTTTTTTTGGTTTTTGAGCCACACCCGTTCTCAGGGCTTACTCCTGTTGATGTGCTCATAAATTGCTCCTGGCTTGGGGGACCATATGGGATACTGGGGGAATCGAATCGCAGTCCGTCCTAGGCTAAAGCTTGCAAAGCAGACGCGTTACCTCTAGCACCATCCTCTGGTCCCCCATTTTTGTTGTTAAAATTTTTTTTGTTTTTAACTTTTTCTCTATTTTGGTTTGGGGAGACACACTCAGTGGTGCTCAGGGTTTGTTCCGGTTCTGCACTAGGAATTCCTCCTGATGGGGCTCTGATTGTGTCTGACTCCTTTTCTCTCTCTAGCCTTGATTTAGGAGCTTTTTGTTTGTTTTTGGGCCACATCCAGCAGCGCTCAAGGGTTATTCCTAACAGGCTCAGGAAACCATATGGTATGCTGGGGATTGAACCCGGTCAGCCGCGTATGCAATGCAAACAAACACCCTCTCAACTATGCTATCACTCCAGCCCCTTAAAAATAATTTTGAGGGGCCGGGCGGTGGCGCAAGAGGTAAGGTGCCTGCCTTGCCTGCGCTAGCCTTGGACGGACCACAGTTCGATCCCCCGGCGTCCCATATGGTCCCCCAAGCCAGGAGCAACTTCTGAGCTCATAGCCAGGAGTAACCCCTGAGCGTTACTGGGTGTGGCCCAAAAACAAAAACAAAAAATAATAATAATAATAATAATAATTTTGATAGGGCCGAAGAGATAGCATGGAGGTAAGGCGTTTGCCTTTCATGCAGAAGGTCATCGGTTCGAATCCCGGCGTTCCATATGGTCCCCCGTGCCTGCCAGGAGCAATTTCTGAGCATGGACCCAGGAATAACCCCTGAGCACTGCCAGGTTGACCCAAAAACCACACACACACACACAAAAAAAATAATAATTTTGATAGTAAAGGGGCCGGAGAGATAGCACAGTGGTAGGGTGTTTACCTTGCAAGCCAATCCAGGACGAATAGTGGTTAGAATCCCGGCATCCCATATGTTTCCCATGCCTGGCAGGAACAATTTCTGAGCACAGAGACAGGAATAACCCTGAACGCCGCCAGGTGATCCAAAAACAAAAAAAAAATTTTTTATAGTAAAATTAAAATCTCAACAATTTATATGCACCTTCTTTTTGATGAGGATGGGAGTGAGGCCTTCCAAACAATTTAGAAGGATCCGTGAAACTAACAGTGACTCTCAGTCCAACCAGGCCAGCAGCGGAAGAGCCAAAGGATTCAAATGGTCATCTGGCCTCAGGGGTATACTCTACTGGACTGTCTCCCAACTCCTCTATGCAACCATTTTCCCCTTCAGTTTCTGGGTCACATGCAGCAGTACTCAGTCAGGCTTTCCCTTGGCAGTGGTGGGGGAAAAGTATGTGATGCCAGGTCAGCCACTTGCAGTGTTGTTCTCCAACTTCCATACGTTTTTATATCCAATCTTTGCCCATTATAGGGCTGGGGCAGTGGCGCAAGCAGTAGGGCGTCTGCCTTGCATGCACTAATCTAGGCAAACTGTAGTTCGATCTCCAGGCATCCTATAAGGTCCCCCAAGCCAGAAGCGATTTCTGAGCGCATAGCCAGGAGTAACCCCTGAGCATCACTGGGTGTGGCCCAAAAAAAACAAACAAAAATCTTTGCCCATTATGAACTTCTACTTCATATAATCAAAATAACACAGTAGATAAAAATTTGTTTTAGATGGGGCCGGTGAGATGGTGCTAGAGGTAAGGTGTCTGCCTTGCAAGCGCTAGCCAAGGAAGGACCACGGTTTGATCCCTGGTGTCCCATATGGTCCCCCCAAGCCAGGGGCAATTTCTGAGCACTTAGCCAGGAGTAACCCCTGAGCATCAAAAGGGTGTGGCCCCAAAAACTAAAAAAAAAAAAAAAATTTTGTTTTGAGGACAGAGAGTAAGGCGTTTGCTTTGCATGCAGAGGGATGATAGTTTGAATCCTGGCATCCCATATGGTCCCCCAAGCCTGCCAGGAGCAATTTCTGAGCATAAGGAGTAATCCCTGAGCATTGCTGGGTGTGACCCAAAAACCAAAATAAATAAATAATAAGTAAAATAAAAATAAAAACTTGTTTTAATATACTCTGGGGCCCAAAAAACACTACAGAAAAGGCACCTGCACTACTATATTGATTGCAACACTATTCACAATAGCCAGAATCTGGAACCACCCAAGTACTTGAGAACAGATGAGTAGATAAATAAATCATTGAACATCTACACAATATCATGGAATACCATGAACTGTTAGGAGAAAATGAAGTCATAAAACTTGCTTATACATGGATGGATATGGAGAGTATTATACTGAACGTAAATGAGTCAGAAAGAGAGAAATAGACAAAATGATCACACTCATTTGTGGGATACTAAAAAAATGATAGTATAGTAATAATATCCAAAAATAGATATCAGAGCCAGGAAGACTAGTCCAGTCCATGAAGAAGCTTGCCACAAATAGCACGGCAGTACAGTTAGGGCAGAGAAGAGACCACTATGACAATGATAGCTGGAAATGATCACTCTGGACAAGAACTGGGTGTTAAAAGGAGATAAAGTAATATGCATGATATCCCTTCAGTAACAATAGTGTAAACCAGTATCTAAAATAAAAAGAGAGCCCGGAGAGACAGCACAGCGGCGTTTGCCTTGCAAGCAGCCGATCCAGCACCAAACGTGGTTGGTTCGAATCCCGGTGTCCCATATGGTCCCCCGTGCCTGCCAGGAGCTATTTCTGAGCAGACAGCCAGGAGTAACCCCTGAGCACTGCTGGGTGTGGCCCAAAAACCAAAAAAAAAAAAAAAAAAAGAGAGAGAGAGAGAGACAGAAAGAGGGGAAATGTCTGTCTCAAAGGCAGGCAGGGAGAAGGGTGGGAGGGAAATTAGGGCACTAGTAGAAAATACTAGTGCAAGGGCCGGAGAGATAGCTTGGAGGTAAGGTGTTTGCCTTTCATGCAGGAGGTCATCGGTTTGAATCCCGGTGTCCCATAAGGTCCCCTGTGCCTGCCAGGAGCAATTTCTGAGCCTGGAGCCAGGAATAACCCCTGAGCACTGCCAGGTGTGACCCAAAAACCACACACACACACACACACACACAAAAGAAAGTACTAGTGCACTGGTAAAGGGAGGGGTGCTTTAACATTGTATGAAAGAAACTCAAACATGAACTACTTTGTAACTGTGTATCTCAGAGTGATTCAATTAAAGAATTTAATAAATAATAAAAACAGGGGCCGGCCAGAGCAATAGCACAACAGGTAGGGTGTTTATGCGGCTGACCTGAGTTTGATCCCCTGCATCCCATATGGTCCCCAGAACCTGCCAGGCGTAATTTCTCAGTGCCACTGGTTGTGGCCAAAATCCAAATAAAAAGAAAAATAATAAAAACAAAACACTAAAAAATTGTTAAGTGATTTCCATTAAGTAACAAAAACTGATAATTATTTAACCACTCTCTTCTTTGAACATTTATGTAATTTCCAGTTTTCCGGCTATATCTGCCTCAATTTCCCCAAATATATATGCTTGCATGGTCACTCCCTGACCTCCTTCAAACATTTATACAAATGTCATTTTCTTATTGAGGGAGGTCTTTTCTACTACCTTATTCAAAAATGCAGCCATTTTCACCAACACTCTCGTTTTATTTTATGTATATATATATATATATATATATATATATATATATATATATATATATATATATATATATATATATATATTGCTTTTTGGGTCGCACTCGGGGTTTACTCCTGGCTCTACACTCAGAAATCGCTCCTGGTAGGCTCAGGGGACCTTATGGGATGCTGATATTCGAACCACTGTCCTTCTGCATGCAAGGCAAAGGCCCTACCTCCATGCTATCTCTCCGGCCCCACCCTCGTTTTATTTTGCTCAAAATCACATCGCTATTGATCATGTACTTATAATAAATATCTACTGAATGAACAGTGTAGATGATATTTTTTTTTCTTTCTTTGATTTTTGGGCCATACCTGGTGGTACTGAGGGGACAATATGGGATGCCAGGGATTGAGCACAGGTCAGCCACAAGCAAGATACTGTACTTTCTCTCTGGGCCATAGGTGGTGTCTTTTATTTACTTTCTTTTCGCAAAATAGGAGTGGAGGGGTTGGCAGCTGTGCTCAGGGTTTATCCCATAGGCAGCACCAGGGACTGAACCTAATCAACTGCATGCAAGGCAAATATCTACCAGCTGTATTACACTTCCCTCAACCTTATATTGTTTTCCTTCAGAATAAATTTCCACGGCTGGAATCCGACGTTAAAAACTTTATAACTTTGTTTTGTTTCGGGTTTGGGGCCAAACCTTAAAGCGCTCAAGGCTTACTCCAGGTTCTGCACTCATATCATTCAGGGGATGCCAGCCATCAAACGTGAGTCAGTCTCATACAAGGCAATACTATCTCTCCTGCCTCCTCAAATTTTATACTTCCTCTAGCACAGGGAGTAAGCCACTTGCTTTGCACACGGCTGACCCTTGTTTGTTCTCAGGCGCTACAGATGGTTCTCCGTACATATGGTCCAGGAGTCTCACAAGGACAGGAGTGACCTCTCAGCATAGCCTGGCATAGCCCCAACCCACCCTGAAAAATATAACTTTATGGGTTCTTGGTAAACACTGTCAAAATCTTTTTTTTTTTTTTTTTTTTTTGGATTTGGGGTCACACTCGGCAGGCACTCAGGAGTTACTCCTGGCAGGCTCAGAGGACCATACAGGGATTCGATCCGGGTCCCGTCCTATGCTGGCCTTGTACAAGGCAAACGCCTTACCACTGTTCTATGGCTCTGGCCCCAAAAATCTTTTCTTTTTTCTTTTTGTTTGTTTTTGGTTTTTGGGTCACACCCGACAGTGCTCAGGAGTTGCTCCAGGCTCTATGCTCACAAATCGCCCTTGGCAGGCACAGGGGACCATATGGGATGCCGGGATTCGAACAACTGACCCTCTGCATGCAAGGCAAACGCTTTACCTCCATGCTATCTCTCCGGCCCCACCCCAAAATCTTTTCTAAGAGAAATGGTCTATCCAACAGTACTCTCTACAGTCTAAGGATCTACCAAAGTCACCAAAGATACCTTTAGTTCATTTTCTGGCTTGGAAGGCCACACCCTCCAATGTCTCTGATAAAAACTTCTCCCCAGCTGAGTTATCTGAGATGGTCCCCACAAGTTCGCTTTTGTAAGTACCAACCCCACGAATAAGCTACAGGTTCCTTTCATTAAGGTCAAGACGAGACTAAATTGATCCGCAAGAGCACTTACTTACCTGGCAGGTGTGAAACCTTGGAGGCTCATCAACAAGACCCAAAACAGAAAACTAAACCAGATTGTCTGAGTTCCTTACATTTTGCACTGAGGGTCAGCAGCCAGCAAGCACCTTCTCTAAAGACTTTCAACCAGCAGCTCGCAGAGCTCAACCAACCCCTTAAAATTAAGGACGTGTCTTCGTTTTTTAATTGTGCTTGATCTTCTCGCCCACTTCCCTCCAACTAAGAATGAATGCGGGAGGAGAAAGTACTTGCAAGTGTGAGAGGCCTTGCAGTCCCTGGGGATAAAGACTTGGGGGTGTGGGAAGGGGAACGAGGTGTCACCTCCCAGATTCTCGACATCTGGGGGGGCAAGGAGAGGGGAGACGACGGCTTCTGGGACCCCTCAGGTTTTTCAGTCCTGAAAACGAGGGGTTCACCCATCATCTCCTGCATCTAAGAATCCCCCCAAATTGGGGTCACCTGCACTTTTCAATGCACGACTCCCAAAGGAAGGCCCCAGATCGCCAGAAAAACCAGCGCCAAGAAAGAGGCCCCAACACCTGGACACTCGCTCAGCCACCGCCCCACCAGGCTACCCCTCTCCTCAGGCTCCTTGGGGTGCCCCCAGCTCGCCGCCCGGACGCTCCCCCCTCCCGCTCACCGCCAGACGCACCCCTTCTCGCTCGCAGGCAGGCCCGGAGCCCGCTAGACACGGTCCACGAGGCCCCACCTGGGGCGGCCTGGGTCTTCCCTCCTCGGCTCCCCGAACGGCAGCATAGCAACAGCCCGCCCGAGTTTGAAATCCCTCGCCGGCCAATCACAAGCCGCCCGCTCTTTCGCGTCTGCGCAGTGACGCACCGCACTCGTCCCAGCCGGGGAGCGGGCCCGGAGACCGGCACTGAGCATGCGTGTTGTCACAGCGACGCCCAAGGCAGCCGTGTTTAGTGAGGGCACCAGTCAGTCGCTTTTCTTTCAGTTCAGTCCTTTCCCGAAGCTGTGCAGTTACCGTGTTAACTAAGAGCAAATGACAGTTTCTTGAATGTCATTATTCTTGGCCTCATTTTCTTCCAAAAGGGCTTTTGGAATCCGTCTCACATCAAGAATTTCAAAAACTACAGAGGCCTTAGCAATATAGTACAGTGGGTAGGGTATTTGCCTTGCATATGGCCTACCCGGGTGTGAGCCCCCCAACCATGATGACTGGTGTCCCATATGATCTCCTGAGCCTGCCGGAGTGATTCCTGAGATAGAGTCAAGAGTAACACCTGAATACGGCTGTAAATGCATGCCTTTCAGCTGTGAATACACCTGAATAACACCTTATGTCATTGACACATAATTCAATGTTTTTATTTCACACAATGTGCTAAATTTGTATCAAGTGCTTTATTAGGACTCTGTATCAAGCACTTTATTATAAAAATAAAGATATTGGGCAGAAGCGATAGCACAGTGGAGAGCACACAGTCAAACAGATGGATTACCACATCCTAGATAATCCCCCCCAACACTGTAGGAGTGATTCCTGAGTGCAAAGCCAAAAGTAACCCCTGAATATCGTTGGTATGGCCCATAAACAAACAAACAAAAGTTTAAAATAATAAAGATGTGTTTACTTGCTGTGAATAGGAGGAGACAGCTCAGAGGAATAAAAATAAATAGAAAATGAAAGTGTATGGTTCCACTTGATAAATGATCATTTAGCATTGTTGTCTTCTTTGGGAGGGAGTCACACCCAGTGGTGCTCAGCGTTTACTCCCGGCTCTGTGATTAGGGATCACTCTTTTTTTGAGTTTGGTTTGTTTTTGGCAACACCCAATGATGCTCAGGGTTTGTGCTCAGAAATCATTCCTACCTTGGGGAACCATATGGGATGCCAGTGGATCAAACCCAGGTCAGTCCTAGATGCCTTGCCTCTGTGCTCCTAGGGATCACTCTTGATGGGGTTCAAGGGATCATATGAGGTGCCAGGGATTTAATTCAGTCAGCCTCGTGCAATGCAATAGAATAGTACCCACTGTACTATCACTCAGGTGCCTTCATTGTTGTCTTTTTGTTTGTTTGGCTTTGGTTTTTGGATCACACCCGGTGGTGCTCAGGGGTTACTCTTGGCTCTGTGCTCAAAAATCGCTCCTGGCAGGATTGGGGGACCATTTGGGATTCCAGGGATCAAACTTCAGTCGGCCTTGTGCAAGGTAAGTGCCCTACCCAATGTGTTATTGCTCTGGCCTCTCATTGTTGTCTTGGGGGGGGGGGGTTTGTTTTGTTTTGGTTTTGCTTTTTGGGCCACACCTAGTGATGCTATGTGCTCAGAAATCGCTCCTGGCTTGGGGGATCATATTTTGGAGGCCGGGTGTAGCCAAAAATAAAAAAGCAAAAAAAAAAAAAAAAATCCTTCAACGATCTGTCAAGGCCAAGAGCAATCTTTATCTTTTGTTTTCAGTTTGTTGTTTGTTTGTTTGTTTATTTGTTTGTTTTGGGCCACACCTGGCAATGTTCAGGGGTTACTCCTGGCTATCCATCCTAAGTGCAAGGCAAACACCCTACCACTTGCGCCACCACTCCAGTCCCACCCCACATATGTTTTTATTATTATTATTATTATTATTATTATTATTATTATTATTTGGTTTTTGGGTCACACCCGGCAGTGCTCAGGGGTTACTCCTGGCTCTGTGCTCAGAAATCGCTCCTGGCAGGCTCAGGGGACTATATGGGATGCCGGGATTCGAACCACCAATCTTCTGCATGAGAGGCAAACGCCTTACCTCCATGCTATCTCTTCGCGCCCCCTCCCACATATATATATTTTTTGGTTTTTGGGCCACACCTGGCTTGGGAGGACCATACGGGATGCCGGGGGATGGAACCGAGGTCCTTCCTTAGCTAGTGCTTGCAAGGCAGACACCTTACCTCTAGCGCCACCTCGCCGGCCCCAATATATTTTTAATACAGATACAAGCAAACATTTCTGAAGGTTTAGAACTATAAAAAAAAGTTTTGTGTCAACAAGCAGGTCATGTTGGGAGTTTTTGAGTGTGATGTTTCTTGGAAGTTTAGCCAGAAGAGGGGAAAGAGAAACTAATAAAACCTATTCATGCAAAGAGTATTAGGGGTCTGGAAAAACAGCTCAAGGTTCAAGGTTTGATCTAAATTTGATCAATGTCACTGCCTGGCACCCCAAGCACTACCAAGGTGACCCTGATGGTTCCCAGTACAGATGAACCAGAACAGCAACACATCACCAAGCCCAAGCATTAAACTATCCTGTCTGCTCAGTTGAGCATCATCAGATGATGCCTAAGCACTTTAGAGAAGACCTCCCTATCCCATCCAAAATAAAAGTGCATTAGGGATTGAATTTATTTCTATTACAGACACAATGACAAAATAATGGCTTTGGAGCTGATTTTTTTCTCGATTTGCTTTGTACATAAAGCATATGTTCAAGTGTCGTGGAAGATGGACTGGAGAAAAAAAAATCTAGGCAGAAAGATTCTTGCCCAGGGCCAGAGAAATAGCACAGCAGTAGGTGTTTGCCTTGCATGCGGCTGACCCAGGACGGACCCCAGTTTGATTCCCAGCATCCTATATGGTTCCCCAAGCCTGCCAGGAGCCATTTCTGAGCTCAGAGCCAGGAGTAACCCCTGACTGTCACCGGATATGACCCAAAAAACAACAAACAAAAACAAACAAACAAAAAAGAACGATTCTTGCCCTATTGTTAGGGAGACCAAATTGAATTGGGTCAATAGCAATGGATGGAAAATGGGAAAGGTGGGAAAGATAAGATATTCATTCATGCAATCAGGGCTGGAGAGATAGCATGCAGAAGGATGGTGGTTCGAATCCCAGTATCCTATATGGTCCCCTGAGCCTGCCAGGAGTGATTTCTAAGCACAGAGCCAGGAGCTGAGCACTGCCGGGTGTGACCCAAAAACCAAAAATTAAAAAAAAAATGATATTCATGCAATCAATGAATAAAGTGAACCTTATTATTAGATGGGGCATGAGGAGAGGAGTGAAGATATAAAGAGTTTAAGAAAAAATGACTCATCTTCTCCTTCTCCCTTTCATGCTAGTCTTCCAAGTGTCTCTTGCATGTACCCACTGTTCTCCCTTTTTGCCCCCACTCCTGTCAAATTTAGTTGTCCAAAATACCAGTAGAACTATGTCCTCACTATTTGCTTTATCACCTTAAATGAACTTTTACTTATTTATTTGAGGAAGGGTTGGGGCACACCCAGCAGTGCTCAGGGATTATTCCTGGTGGTACTCAAGAAATCATATGAGGGGCTGGGAAGGTAGCTCTAGAGGTTAAGGTGTCTGCCTTGCAAGCGCTGGCGTAGGACAGACCGAAGTTCGATCTCCCGGCATCCCATATGGTCCCCCCAAGCCAGGAACGATTTCTGAGCGCATAGCCGGGAGTAACCCCTGAGCATCAAATGGGTGTGCCCCCCCCAAAAAAAAAAGAAATCATATGAAATATTGAAATAGAACCTTAGTGGCCAACAGTAGAGGTTAGCTCTTTAAGCCCCATGCTACCTCTCTGACCCATGATCTTTTAAAAATGATGTTGCAAAGTGGTGTTGGGAAAAGTGATCAGCTACATGCAAAATAAATAAATAAATAAATAAATAAATAAAACAACTGATCTAATGTTGTGCAAAGGATTAAATCAAAATAAATTAAAGAGGGGCTAATATGATAGCATAGCAGTAGGGTTGTTGCCTTGCCCATGCCTGGCAGATCCAGGATAACCTGGATTTGATCCCCAGCATTCCATATGGTCCCCTGAGCCTGCCAGGAGTGATTTCTGACTGCAGAGGGAGGGAGGGAGGGAGGGAGGGAGGGAGGGAGGGAGGGAGGGAGGAAGGAAGGAAGGAAGGAAGGAAGGAAGGAAGGAAGGAAGGAAGGAAGGAAGGAAGGAAGGAAGGAAGGAAGGAAGGAAGGAAGGAAGGAAGGAAGGAAGAAAGAAGGAAGGAAAGAAGGAAGGAAGGAAGGAAGGAAGGAAGGAAGGAAGGAAGAAGAAAAGGAAGGAAGGAAGGAAGGAAGGAAGGATGGATTAAAGACCTTGACATCAGAGCTGAAACCATAAGGTATATAAAGGAAATGTAGGCAGAACACTCCATGATACTGAAGCTAAAGGCATCTTCAAGAAAGAAACACTGCTGGCCAAGCAAATGGAAGCAAAGATAAACAAACGGGACTAAATTAAGCTGAGAAGCTTCTCATACCTCAAAGGACATGGTGACTAGCATACAAAGACTTCTCACAGAATAGGAGAAACTGTTCATCCAATACCTATCTGATGAGGAGTTAATATCTAAGATATAAAAGACACTGGTAGAGGGCCAGAGAGATAGCATGGAGGTAGGGTGTTTGCCTTGCATGCAGAAGGACAGTGGTTCAAATCCCGGCATCCCATATGGTCCCCCAAGTCTGCCAGGAATGATTTCTGAGTGTAGAGCCAGGAGTAACCCGAGCACTGCTGGGTGTGGCCCTCCCCCCAAAAATCACAATATAGAAAATCCCTCAGCAATCTTATGTTCATCACAACACTATTTACAATAACCCAAGTGCCCAAGAACAGATGAGTGGATTTAAAAAAAAAAGGCACATCTACACAATGAAATACTATGCAACTGATAGAGAAAATGAAGTAATGAAATTTGCTTTAAATCTATGGCTATGAAGAGTATTATGCTGAGTTAAATGAGTCAGAGAGGGCCCGGAGAGATAGCACAGTGGTGTTTGCCTTGCAAGCAGCCGATCCAGGACCAAAGGTGGTTGGTTCGAATCCTGCTGTTCCATATGGTCCCCTGTGTCTGCCAGGAGCTATTTCTGAGCAGACAGCCAGGAGTAACCCCTGAGCACTGCCGGGTGTGGCCAAAAAACAAAAACAAAACGAAACAAAAAGAGTCAGAGAGAGAGGAATAGATATAGAATAATCTCACTTATTTGTGGGTTATAAAAAAAATGGCAGTTTGGTAATAATATCCAGAGACAATAGAAATGAGGACCAGAAGGACCAGTCCATGGTAGGAAGTTTGCCATAAATAGTGGAACAGAGCAGTTAGGGCAGAGAAAAGACCACTGTGACAAATGATAGTTGGAACTGATCACTCTAGACAATAACTGGTTGTTGAATAGAACATGCACAGTACCCCTTCATTAACAAAAGTACAAACCACAATGTCCAAAAGGGAAAAAAAGGAAATGAGAGAGAGAGAGAGAGAGAGAGAGAGAGAGAGAGAGAGAGAGAGAGAGAGAGAGAGAGAATTCCTACCCCACAGGCAAGCAGTGTAGAAGATAGAAGAGAAACTGGGGACATTGGTGCATTGGTGGTGGGAAATGTTTATGAGTGAAGAGTGGTGTACATTGTAAGACTGAAACTCAACCATGAACAATTTTGTAATTACAGTGTTTAAATAAGAAAAAGAAAAGTAAAGGAATGCTATTCTCATTTTCCATTCCCAGTCCAAAAAATGGTACTTAAATTTTTAAAAACATATCAGTCTGGGCCAGAGTGATAGTTTTCTTTCTCTCTCTCTCTCTCTCTCTCTCTCTCTCTCTCTCTCTCTCTCTCTCTCTCTCTCTCTCTCCCTCTCTCTCTCTCTCTCTCTCTCCTTCCCTCCCTCCCTCCCTCCCCATTCCAGTATTATTTTTCCTTGCTCCCTCCATGTCAAAATTATTGTTTCCCTGCCAATTAAATCACCATGCAACAAGCACTTCTGTGACTCAGACAGATTCTTATGCACACTAAACCCTTGAGCAGAGGTGAGGAGTACAATCATCACCTTGTGTGAAAGTGAGGATTGTATTCTGGGGGTTCAGGAAGGGTACCTACAAAAGAGGTCTGAGTGAGGCTTTGAATACTAGTAGGAGCCAGCCTGGATGTATGTGGAAAGAGAAAATAGAGAATTAAATTTGTGTCAAAAGTGCTGACTTGTATGGGACTGGAGAGATAGCATGGAGGTAGGGCGTTTGCCTTTCATGCAGAAGGTCGGTAATTCGAATCTGGCATCCTATATGGTCCCCTGAGCCTGCCAGGAGTGATTTCTGAGCTTAGAGCCAGGAGTAACCCCTGAGCACTGCCAGGAGTGACCCCAAAAAACAAAAACAAAAAAAAGTGCTGACTTGTATGGGACCAGAGGGATAGCATGGAGGTAGGGTGCTTGCCTTGCATGCAGAAGAATGGTGATTCGAATCCTTCTGGCATCCCATATGGTTCCCTGAGCCTGCCAGGAGTGATTTCTGAGCGTAGAGCTAGGAGTAACCCCTGAGCACTGCCGGGTGTGACCCAAAAAACAAACCTTATTGGTAATGGAAGTTTGAGTTGCTGGGAAAGCACCTGGGGGACTAAGGGCTTTTTTTTTTTTTTTTTTTTTTTTGGTGTTTGGCATACCCAGTGATGACTCTCATGGGTTACTCCTAGCTCTGCTGCTCAGAAATCATCACTCCTGGCATGCTCGGGAGACCATGGTATGCCGGGGATCAAACCTGGGTTGGCTACCTGCAAGTCAAAAGTCCTGCCCTCTGTGCTCTCTCTCCAGCCCCTGGGAGGGCATTTTTTTTATTTTGGGGCCAAAATGATAGCACAAGCAGTAAGGCATTTGCCTTGCATGCAGCCAACCAGGGACGGACTCAAGTTTGAACCTCGGCTTCCCATATGGTCCCCCAAGCCTGCCAGAAGCAATTTCTGAGTGCAGAGCTAGGAGTAACCCCTGAGCACTGCTATGTGTGGCCCAAAAACAAAATTTTTATTTTTCTTCTGAGACACCTATAATTCTTTATATTTCTCTAAGCAAAATGGCACAGAAGAGTCCCAAGTGCATGGACTCTCTATTTAATTTGGTCCTGGGTCACCATCTACTTCCACCACTTCTAAGCTATATTCCAGGCAATTTATTTCTCTGTACCTCCATTTTTCTATCAGATGGGGTTAATAATTATAAAGTAAAGAATTGCTAAGAAAATTAAATGAGACAGTGATTGCAAAACTCTTAGTATGGAACCTGACACATTCTAAATGTACTTTAATTATTACTCATGTCTTTTTTCTGATAACCCCTGCCCATAAAAAGACAAAAGTTCCTCCCAAGTCTGATATTTCCCCTTCCATAACCAGAAATCACCCTGATCAAAGAATCAAGTTCTCTCTGAGATACATCTGTGGTGGGGATGGAGTGATAGCACAGTGAGTAGGGCATTTGCCTTGCATATGGCCAACCCAGGTTCAATTCCTGATAACCCATCTGGTCTCCCAAGCATGCCAGGAGTAATTTCTGAGCACAGAGATATGAGTAAGTCCTGTTCATTGCCACGTGTGGCTTAAAAACAATAACAAGAGGGGCCGGAGAGATAGCATAGAGGTAAGGCATTTGTCTTGCATGCAGAAGGATGGTGGTTTGAATCCCGACATCCCATATGTCCCCTGTGCCTGCCAGGGGTGATTTCTGAGCAGAGAGCCAGGAGTAACCCCTGAGTGCTGCCAGGTGTGACCCCCCCAAAACAAACAAACAAACAAAAAACAAGAACAAGGGGCCCGGAGAGATAGCACAGCGGTGTTTGCCTTGCAAGCAGCTGATCCAGGACCAAAGGTGGTTGGTTCAAATCCCCGTGTCCCATATGCCCCCCCCCCCCCGTGCCTGTCAGGAGCTATTTCTGAGCAGACAGCCAGGAGTAACCCCTGAGGACCACCGGGTGTGGCCAAAAAACCAAAAAAACCAAAAACAAAAACAAAAAAAAACAAGAACAAGAACAAAAAAGAAATACACCTGTACTAGGACCAAGGCATTGACTTATATAGGTCTGGAGCACATACATTGTATGTATGTATTCTGGGTTTGATCTCTTGCACTGCTTGGTTCCCTTTCCATCTCTAGGACTGTCTCCCAAACACCTCCAGATGTGGTTCCTCAAAATATTACACTTCCAGTGCTTGCTTCGGCAGCACATATACTAAAAAATTACACTTCCAGGTATGCTCTCTTCAAGAAAATACACCTATCAGGGCTAGAGAGATAGTCAGGTGAGGTGCTTAAGTTATACACAGCTGGTGTAAATTCAATCCCTGGCATCTCAAATAGACCCCTAAGTGCTTCTAGAAGTGATTCCTGAGTACAGAGTCAGTAGTATGCCCTGAGTACTATTGATTGAGGCCAAAAAATAAAGCACAAAACTATGTCTATGCCTCTCATATGTACCCAGGTATAGCAGCACCTTGCATAGGAGAGTCTTGTTTTGGAGAGGGGTTATTAAACTAATTACCAGATTCTAATTTTCTCTCTCTCTCTCTCTCTCTCTCTCTCTCTCTCTCTCTCTCTCTCTCACACACACACACACACACACACACACACACACACACACACACACACACACACACACACTTCACTTGGTTGCCAGTTAAGAATATCAAGCCTGGGGCCAGGCGGTGGCGCAAGAGGTAAGGTGCCTGCCTTGCCTGCGCTAGCCTAGGATGGACCGCGGTTCGATCCCCCGGCATTCCATATGGTCCCCCAAGCCAGGAGCGACTTCTGAGCGCATAGCCAGGAGTAACCCCTGAGCGTCACCGGGTGTGGCCCAAAAACAAAAACAAAAAACAAAAAACAAAAACAAAAAAAAGAATATCAAGCCCGGGGCCGGAGAGATAGCATGAAGGTAAGGCATTTGCCTTGCATGCAGAAGGTCAGTGGTTCGAGTCCCGGCATCCCATATGGTCCCCCAAGCCTGCCAGGAGCAATTTCCGAGCATAGAGCCAGGAGTAACCCCTGAGCACTGCCGGGTGTGACCCAAAAACAAAAAACAAACAAACAAACAAAAAGAATATCAAGTCCAGGGGCTTATACATGAAAGTAATGTCTTCTACTACTGGGTGATATCATAATTTTTCCAACTACTAAAAACAGACCCTACCTGTCCCATGGCTAACTACACACCTGGCTTTCAGTAGGTATCTATATAATTTCAAAGCATGGTTTTACATAAGAATCCCCTCCAGGGTTATTTTAAACAGAACTTCCATCTCTACCTTAGAGTTCCTGATTTAGTAGACCTTTGAGAAGGCCTGAGAATTTAATTTTTACCACATTTCCTGGTGATTTTGGATACCATTAATATAGGCACCACACTTTAAGAACAGCTCTAGAGTAGTTGAATGCTCATAAATGAGAAGACAAAGTCGCCTTCTTCAGCTCCATTGATCATTAGCATCCACAATAGAGATTCAATATCTAGGGGCTGGAGAGATAGCATAGAGGTAAGGCTTGCATGCAGAAGGATGGTGGTTTGAATCCCATATGTCCCCCAAGCCTGCCAGGAGTGATTTCTGAGCGTAGAGTAAGGAGTGATCTCTGAGCGCCACTGGGTGTGACTCAAAAACCAAAATGAAAATAAAAATAAGGGGCCGGAAAGATAGCATGGGTGTTTGCCTTGCATGGGGAAGGACAGTAGTTCAAATTCCAGCATCCCATATGTTCCCATGAGCCTTCCAGGAGCAATTTCTGAGCATAGAGCCAGGAGGAACCTCTGAGCACTGCTGGGTGTGACCCAAAAACAAAATAAACAAAAACAAAAACAAAAGGAAGGAAGGAAGGAAGGAAGGAAGGAAGGAAGGAAGGAAGGAAGGAAGGTAGGAAGGAAGGAAGAAAGGAAGGAAGGAGGAAGGAAGGAAGGAAGGAAGGAAGGAAGGAAGGAAGGAAGGAAGGAAGGAAGGAAGGAAGGAAGGAAGGAAGGAAAAGGAAGGAAGGAAGGACGGAAGGAAGGAAGGAGGAAGGAAGGACGGAAGGAAGGAAGGAGGAAGGAAGGACGGAAGGAAGGAAGGAGGAAGGAAGGAAGGAAGAAGGAAGGAAGGAAGGAAAAGAAGGAAGGAAGGAAGGAGGAAGGAAGGAAGGAAGGAGGAAGGAAGGAAGGAAGGAAGGAAGGAAGGAAGGAAGGAAGGAAGGAAAGAAGGAAGGAAGGAAGGAAGGAAAGAAGGAAGGAAGGAAGGAAGGAAGGAAGGAAGGAAGGAAGGAAGGAAGGAAGGAAGGAAGGAAGGAAGGAAGGAAGGAAGGAAGGAAGGAAGAAGAAAGAAGCAAAGAAAAGAAAAGGAGAATGTGGACGCAATTGACTTTCTCAATCACTTTCCTGTGGGCTATCTTTTTTTGGGGGGGTGGAGAAAGCAGGCGTCCAAGCAGTCTTTCGGAGGCTACTCCCAGAAATATTCAGCCAAGAGGCCAGAGCACAGCAGGTAGGGTGCTTACTTACCTGGCACGCAGCTGATCCAGGTTTGATCTTCAGCATTCCAAATGATCCCTTAAGCCTGCCAGGAATGATTCCTGAGCAAAGATGTAGTAACAACAAGTACTGCATGAGAACCGCCAGGTGTGGCCCAAAAACAAACAAACAAACAAAATATTCAGCCAAGCAGGCTGGAGGGTTCAATGCTTAGGTGTAGAGATGCTTCACTGGAGCAGGAAAAGTACCTGGGATCAAATGCAAAGCACATACCTAAGTCCTTCAAGCTATCTTTCTGACATCACTTTGCTGTTTACCCAGAGCAGAACTTCCATATATATTTGGATTCTCTCAACAAACCTAGGGATTTAAAAAAACAAAAACAAAAACAAAAAACAACTATTCCCACAGGTAGGAAAACCTTTGATCACTAGCGACCCTTCATTTTTGGTGAGAAAGCAGAGCCTCTGAGAAGTTAAATACTTGCCTATTGTATAGAAAGTCTGGGATTGTAGGAAAAGGACTCAAAGCAGAGCTAACTTGATCAATTCATTCTGCTGTTTCTTGCCATCTCCTATTCTCGGAATTATTAATTCTAAATAGCTTCAACTGCAATCCTACATAGTTACATAGAAGAGGCCACCAGGGGGCGCTTCAGCTGTTTGTGAAGTGGAAACTGAGGTATGGTCCCATCCCGGCGTCGTTGTCATGGTGTCATTCCCCACTCTATCAGGGATGGAAAGCTCCTTCAAACCAAAGGAAGATGGGCCAGGGTTGCAGTCCTGGGTCTATAGACCACGGGTTCTAGGACAGATAAAGCTCTAGAGTGGAGGAAGGTGAAGGATCCAGTGACTTAATATGATCATTCAGCACTGCGCACACACCTGCGGTTCTGGATGGTCATTGCTGACTGCATGGACTTTGAATTCCAGTTGCTGACCTGCCACATAGAAAGTGTCACATTTATGAGTTCAGAGCAATAGCACAGTGGATAGGCATTTGCCTTGCACGTGGCCAACCTAGGTTCAATCCCTAGTATCCCTGAGCAGCACTAGGAATGATTTCTGAGTGCAAGAGTAAGCCCTGAGCACCATGGGTGTGCCCCGTCCCCCATAAAAAGATACCTCTCTCTTTTCTCTCTCTCTCTCTCATCTCCTGCTCTTTTTTTTCTGCTCTTTTTTTTTAATTTGGGGCAATGCCTGGTTCAGGAATCACTGGTAGACTCAGGGGACCATATGGGGTGGCAGGAATTGAACCCAGATGCACTACAGGCAAGGCAAGTATCCTACCCACTGTACTATTGTTCCAGCCCCTGAAAGTTTGTCACATTTTACTTTGGCTAGCATTAGATCACAGGAAGTTACCGAGGAAAGAAAAGGTCATCTTGGAAGATGACCAACCCATGTGAACTGCTCAGACACAAACCCAGAAGCACAGGAAGACCTATATGGCAGGAAGCTTTTCCAAAGGTGAAGCTGGCAACAATAAGAGAGGAACAGGAAGGTTCGGAGGGGCCAGAGCGGTGGCACAAGCGGTAAGGTGTCTGCCTTGCCTGCACTAGCTTAGGACAAACTGCGGTTTGATCCCCCAGTGTCTACATGGTCCCCAACCCAAGCCAGGAGCAATTTCTGAGTGCATAGCCAGGAGTAACCCATGAGTGTCATTGGGTGTGGCCCAATAACCAAAAAAAAAAAAAAGCAATAATTATAATAACTCAGCTGTGTTATATAACTCATCTAGGAGGCAGCAGCTCACAACCAAAGAAGAGGGCAGGAGAGGCCAGCCTTCCTACTCTCCCATTTCATTTCCACTCCACCCTAACTCCACTGAACCTGAGAGAGCTCTATCCAATTTAGCCTCTTTGATCTGGCAGGGGCCAGAGAACCTGGGGAAGATGAGTGGAATCTTTCACATATACCCCAGAGGCTGAAGAGCAGCCATATTTATAAACTGTCAAAATACAGAGAACAGGGGCCAATGAGATAGCATAGTGGTAGGTGTTTGCCTTGCACATAGCCAATTCAGAACAAACAGTGGTTCTAATCCTGGCATCTCATATGGTTCCACATGCCTACCAGGAACAATTTCTTTTTTTTGTTTGTTTTTTTTGTTTTTTTGGGGCCACATCCATTTGATGCGCAGGGGTTACTCCTGGCTAAGTGCTCAGAAATTGCCCCTGGCTTAGGGGGACCATATGGGATGCCGGGGGATCGAACCGCGGACCTTCCTTGGCTAGCGCTTGCAAGGCAGACACCTTACCTGTAGCGCCACCTCGCCGGCCCCCCAGGAACAATTTCTGAGTGCAAAGCCAGGAGTGGCCTCTGAGTGATGCCGGGTGTTACCCCAAAATGAAAACAATATACAGAGAACATTCCAGCCCCACCTGCAGGATTTCCTAGACAGAAGACAGACAGGAACTCAACCATGATGGAACACAAGAAATTTACTCTATCAGGGAACATATTCACAGACACAATTACATACATACATACATAATACATACATACATATATATGTATATCTATACATATATATATATACATACACATGTTGGGGTTGCTTTTAGTGCCTCACAAGCCCTAGTCCTTTTTTTTTCTTTTTGGTTTTTGATTCTCACCCAGATGTACCAGGGTTTACTCCTGGCTCTACACTCAGACAGGCTTGGGGGACCATATGGGATGCTGGGATTTGAACCACTATCCTTGCAAGGCAAACACCTTACCTCATGCTATTTCTCCGGCCCCCACCTTCAGTCCTCTTACACCTCTGGTCCTTTCATCCACATTTCTCAGCTTGGCCAAGCCTAAGTACGCCTCTAAGCAGAGAACCTGAATTAGGGGCAGTTAACAGAGCAGGGGGCTTTCACAAGGGCAATAGAAGAATGGGCCCTAGAACTATGCACACCTGCTGCCCTGCTGCCTACAGGCTCAGCTTCCAAACTTAGAAATTTTACTCTAATATATATAGGCACAATATGTATATCACCCCTACACACACACACACACACACACACACACACACACACACACACACATCCCACACACTTTCCCAGTCGACTTTCATAGGGGATCCCTCATCATGGACTTCCTCTAAAACTTTCCACATTCTGCCTTCTAGAAACAGGGTCGTATCAAATCTGGGATCTCTGCAATCACCCCACTTACACAGCCCAATTCCTGAGCTTCCTTACTGCCCAATGTTTCCCTTCCTCCTCTATGAAGCCTTTCTGGCTGGGAGGGAAGTCAGACTAGTACCCATTCTGGCAAATGAGAAAAAATTAAAGCAATACGTTTTCTGTCAATGGCAATAAAGCTGCCTGAGCAGGGGAGGAGAAATATTTGGTTTGGGGTTTTCTGGGAATCTTGATGGAAGAGCACTAGCAGCTGGCAGCCCCAGGCATGATGGAGAGGGGAGGGCTGATCCCAATTCCAGCCAACTGAGGACCCCGGTGTCCCCAACCTTCCATCTTTTTATCAAACCACCCCATTGGCTGTAGTCTCCTGCATGGTTCTCACTCTCTCTCCCTCCCTTTCCATTACTTCTGCCTTCCCGCTGTTAAACTTGGTTCTAGGCAGCAGCTTTCCTACCCATGCAAGGAGATGGAGCAGAAGAAACAGTGCTGTGGGGACTGCCGGGGAAGCCTGAATGCTGACCCCCTACTTGTCAGGTCCTGAACAAGTGCAAGTCACAGAGTCTCTCTGGGTAAGTCTCTCTGAGCAGTGAGAAGTGGACACCGAAGGGGCTGGAGAGGTAGCATGGAGGTAGGGTGTGTGCCTTGCATGCAGAAGGACGGTGTTCGAATCCCGGTGTCCCATATGGTCCCCCAAGTCTGCCAGGAGCAATTTCTGACTGTAGAGCCTGAGCAAAAAAAAAAAAAAAAAGAAAAAAAAATGGACACCTAACCCCTGGATCAGCTCACTCCCTCTGTTTCAGGAGTCCAGGGCAATGTCATTGAACCTCTCTGAGATGTATGTGTCCACCTATAAATTGAGAGTAAAACAATTATTGAGGTCTCCATTGTGGGGAGGTGTGAGTATCAACAAAACTGCAGATATGAAAGATATAAAAGCTGTAATGCATGGAGAGCACTGTCAGGCCCTGTGGTCTCTGACCCTTTGTCCCTGATTGGAGGCTGCACCTACACTTCTATCTGAGACTTTAGAGTTTTCCTTTCAGGGGCTGGAGAGATAATACAGTGGGTAGAGTGCTTGCCTTGCATTCATCCAACATGGGTTTGACCCCAGTACTCCATCATGGTTCCCTGGTCACCACTAGAAATGATTCCTGAGCACGGATCCTGAGGACAGCCAGATGTGGCCAAATAAACAAAAATCAAAAGAACAAATAGGGGCTGGAGAGATAGCATAGGAGTAAGGCATTTGCCTCGCATGCAGAAGGATGGTGGTTCGAATCCCAGCATCCCATATGGTCCCCGAGCCTGCCAGGAGCAATTTCTGAGCATAGATCCAGGAGTAACCCCTCCTGAGCGCTGCCGGGTGTGACCCAAAAACTAAAAAAATAAAATAAAATAAAATAAATAATTAAAAAAAAGAACAAATAAACAAAACCCAGAGGATTTCTTTTATCCCTGAGCCCTGTCTTCCCTGGAAGAGAGGACTCAGTCTCTCTGGGGAAAGCTGGGGTTCCCTGAAGGAACAATACTGAATACCTCTCAGGAGGAAAGCTATAAAGAAGCAGAGTAGTGTCTCCTCCCAACTCCTCTGTTCTCATATCCACAGGTAGCTGGTTCCATGAGAGGCCAGTTCTGCCAAGCCTCTGGACAAATGGCTGAGGGTCTAAACTGAAAGGACACAGGCAGGTTAAGGTTATCTTACCATGGAGTTCCGTGGAAGTCCCAGAGCTTCCAGGTTTTTTTGCTCTGGATGACAGAGTTTGTCAGTGATCTCTGGCCTCCCTGTGCACTGCCTGAGAAGCACCTGGAATTGTTTCTTATTAGCTGCAGAAAAGATCTGGCTATATGGGTATCATATCAGATCCTGTCTTATCAGATCAGGCTTATGGGTGTCATTATACCACACACCTTCATGCTTAGACTGGGTGCCTCGTTGAAAAACTGGGCAAGGGTGCTGGAGAGATAGCATGGAGGTAGGTAGGGCATTTGCCTTGCATGCAGAAGGACAGTGGTTGGAATCCCGGCATCCTATATGGTCCCCTGAGCCTGCCAGGAGCAATTTCTTTTTTTTGGGGGGGGGGCCTCATCCGTTTGATGCTCAGGGGTTACTCCTGGCTATGCACTCAGAAATCGCTCCTGGCTGGGGGGGGGGACCATATGGGATGCCAGGGGATCAAACCGCAGTCCGTCCTATGCTAGTACTTGCAAGGCAGATACCTTACCTCTAGCGCCACCTTCCTGGCCCCGCCAGGAGCAATTTCTGAGCAGAGAGCCAGGAGGAACCCCTGAGTACTGCGGGTGTGACCCAAAAACCAAAAAAATAAAGGAAAAACTGGGCAGATCTTTAAATCCTCTAAAGCAGTTTCCTCATCTAGTTGGACTAAACTAAAGAAACAGTACAGCAGATAAAGCATTTGCCTTGCACATGGCTGCCCTAAATTTAATCTTCAGCATCGCAAAGATCCCCTAAAGCCCACCACATGTCATCTTCGAGCACAAAGCCAGACGCCCTGGGCATTACAGTGTGGCTCAGAATTTCTTCATCTTTGAAAGAGGAGGGCACTGCTTCACCCCCTTAGCACAGAGATGCTTTATAAAATATGTAGTCCTACACAGGCCCATGGGAGCCCCCTGGCTCCCCTCATGGCTACCACTGCCCTTTGTGCTCTCCTGTACAGGTCCTTCTGGAAACCCTCATTTTATTGGGGGGGGGTCACACCCAGCGGCGCTCAGGAGTTACTCCTGACTCTGTGCTCAGAAATCACTTCTGGCAGACTCGGGGGACTATATAGGATGCCGGGATTAGAATCACCATTGGTCCTGGTTCAGCTGCTTGCAAGGCAAACGCCTTACCGTTGTGTTATCTCTCCGGCCCCCTAGTTGGGTGTTTTTGCTCAAGATTCCTATATAAGGGCCAGAGCAATACACAGCAAATAGGGCATTTGCTTTGCAAGCGGTCCACCTGGGTTCCATCCCCAGCATCCCATATGATACACTGAGTACCACCAGGAATGATTTCTAAGTGCAGAGCCAGGAGTAACTCCTGAGTGCCACTGGGTGTGGCCCAGAAACTATAAAAGAAATATAAAATAAAGATTCCTACACATTGTTACAAGCAAGATGCCAATAGAGGCTGCAGTCTTCCCAGGACAAGACCTACATCTACTCACCCTCCTATAACTGTTGAGAGGACTAGGCTCTTCTGCTCTTGGATGTTGCTGGATATTGGCCTGAGATTTCCTCACTTGCTTGCTACCAAGGCTATCTTCAGGGTAGCTGAAAGGTAGCTCGAGGTAGTAAAAGAGTACACAAATGATAGAGCCACAGTATGTCTGTAGTATTTCTGAAGCCTAATCTTGAAGTAACATCCCATCACTCTCCTGAGTTTGAGTCTCTAAAAATGAACCATTAAATATAGCCACTCTTGGAGCCAGAGAGATAGCATGGAAGTAGGGCATTTGCCTTGCATACAAAAGGACGGTGGATTGAATCCCAGTGTCCCATATGGTCCCCTGAGCCTGGCAGGAGCAATTTCTGAGCATGAAGCCAAGAGTAACCCCTGACCGCTGCCAGATGTGACCCAAACCCCTACCCAAAATATATATAGCCACACTTTAAGGGACAGTGTTGTTAGAAGGGCATGAATAGCAGGAGGTAGGGACTCCTAGGACCATGCTTTAGAAGCTACTACCACAACAGCAGGAATGTGGTGATGGTAGAGAAGCAAAGTCAGTGAATCAACTGAATCAGGGATGGTAGAATGTTTGAGAGTAGTATTGGGGTCCACATTAGGTTGAAAAGTGGTTCCTTGGGACAGAGCAATAGTACAGGGTGTAGAAAGTTTGCTTTGCTGTAGCCAAACTAGATTTGATCTCCAGTACCCCATATGATCCCCTGAGTGCAACCTAGCCAGGAATAAGTCCTGAATATAGCTGAGTGTGGCCCCCAAACCAAATAAAATAACATGAAATAGTTCCTTCAACAACATCTGAGCATAGAAATCCCATTGACGAGAGCTAGATACACAAAGTTCAATCTCTTTCATCATTCTCTCATTTCAAGTCTAGAACCCCATTCATTCTCTTAGAACCCTCCCTCCCTATTACTTTCTTTTATAATTATCTAGTTATTTATTTTGACTTTTGGGTCACACTCCACAGTGCTCAGGCATTACTCCTGGCTCTGCATTCAGGTGCTCAGGGTACCATATGGGATGCTGGGGATCAAACTCAAGTCAACTGCATGCAAAGGCAAGCACACACCCTTTTTTTCTATTGATCCAGTTTCTCCATTATTTTCTCTCCCTGTTACTAGATACCCAACCCAAAGCAAATGCTTTCTTTTAAGCAAATAATGAACTAAGCATCTGTCTAATGAAGAACAATGAACACAACTATCAAAAGAGCAGAGGCAAAAGAGAATAGTCATTTAGGGGTTCCCATCTCTAGTGAACACTGGTGAAGGGACTAGTGTTGGAACATTATATACCTGAAACCCAATCATAAATATCTTTACAACATTGTCATTCATGGTGATTCAATGAAAAAATCTGTAAGCTGGAGGCTGGAACAATAGTATGTGGCTGAACTGGGACGAACCCGGCATTCCATATGGCCCCCTGAGCCTGCCAAGAGCGATTTCTGAGTTCAGAGCCTGGAGTAACCCCTGAGTGCTGCTGGGTGTTGCCCAACCCCCTCCCCATAAAGTAAACTTCCCATTCCATCTTATGCCTATGCAAAGTCTTCATACCTTTGTAGTCCAGCCTTCTTCATATCCCCATAAGGACACTACTATCCACCACTACTATCTTCCCTCATGCCATTCTTGAGTCTTTTTTTTTTTTGTGGGGCAGAGCCTCCTGAGCTAAGCTCAAAAGACAACCTCCAGGAAATTCTCAGCCACTTGGCTGGAAATTCAATGTAAGGGTACAGGATGTGATATTGGTTATACCTAGTAGTTCTGGGTGGACTGTATGGGTGGTGGGGATCAAACTGGGGTCAACCTTGTACAAGACAAGTGTCTTATCCCTTGTACTAGCTCTCTAATCCCTTTCATAGAGTGTTTAGGTAAGAGGTTTTGAACCATGATAGATCATTTTTCTTGAAATCCACTGCCTCCATATCTTGCCTTTAATCTCTTTCCAATTCTATCTACTTGCTATTTCTTAAACATTTCTCACCATTACCTTATATTTTATTTATTTGTTGTGGTGGTTGTTTGTTCTATTTTATTTTGTTTAGCATGCAGAAGATAGAGCCCAAAACTTCACACATGCAAGGCAGGTGTTCTGCCACTGAGTTATAATTTCGCCTCACTTCAACCTCGTTCTTTTGTAGGAACAGAATATCATCTTCTCTGAAGTCTCTTTTATACTTTTCTTTTTTGGGGGGGGGGGGCGGGTAGGGTCTCGCCTGGTGATGCTCAGGCCTTATTCCTGGATTTGTATTCAAAAATCACTCCTGGAGGTGCTGGATGATCATTTGTGATGCCTGAAGCTGGGTAGAAGCTGGGCTAGCTGTATGCAAGATAAGTACCTTACCCTATGCACTATCTTTCCAGCCCTGAAGTCCCTTTTTTAAGCTTTTACCTCCATGCCCTATAATAGAGCCTAATGTCAAACTATTTTTTTAATAAAGCCTTTTTCCTTTGGAATGTCACTTTTGGCAGCCACGTAATGTTGGGTGTTGTGCAGCTAAGTACTCTTGCAGTAGAATCACCAAATTGAGTGACAAGGATCAAAATTTGTCATGGGGGGGGGATGATAGTAAAGCAGGTAGGGTCTTGCATACAGCCTACCCTGGCTTGATCCTTGGCACCCCATATGGTCCCTCAAGCCCACCAGGAGTTTAATTTCTCAGTGAAGAACCGTAGTAACTCCTGAGCGTTACCAGGTGTGACCCAAAAACAAACAAAAATGTTCAATTGGTAGTTAGAGACTAGGATTCAAATCTCAGTTTCATCACTCACCCATTCTGCTCTCTGGCTTCAGTATCCTTATCTACTAAATGGAGGGCATTGAAGGTGAAGGGTGAATTAGAGAATCTCTAAAGACCCTGCCTTTTATGAATCATAAACTTTGTGATTCTGAGTTTCAGAAAAAGGATGAAGATTGAGTTGAGAGTGGTAACTGTTAGAAAACTGAGGATCATGTGACTAAAAATGATTTACTTGCAAATAAAGGCCAACCTATGGGAGTCTTTGTTTTACTCATGGGAGGAAACTAGAGCCACCCAAATATCTGCCCAGTTTCCCCAGTAGGATGCAGGCCTTAAGAAAAGTTACCTCGGGGCCGGGCGGTGGCGCTGGAGGTAAGGTGCCTGCCTTACCTGCGCTAGCCTAGGACGGACCGCGGTTCGATCCCCCCGGCATCCCATATGGTCCCCCAAGCCAGGAGCGACTTCTGAGCGCATAGCCAGGAGTAACCCCTGACCTGAGCGTCACCGGGTGTGGCCCAAAAACAAAAAAAAAAAAAAAGAAAAAGAAAAGTTACCTCCAGAGGCCAAAGCAAACACCAAAGTAGGGTGTTTGCATTTCATTCAGTCAACCTAGATTTGATCCCAGCATCCTCTAAGGTTCCCCAGCACCACTGGAAGTAATTCCTGTGTACTCACACAAGTAACCCCTAAGGCATTATTACCAGGTGTGGCTCCAAAAGTAGCAAAACCAAAAGAAAAGAACAGTTCTAACTTGGTGCTTTGGGGCTGGAGAGATAGCACAGCAGTAAGATATTTGCCTTGCAAGCGGCTGCTCAGGACCTAAATGGTTTGAATCTCGGCATCCCATGTGGTCTCCCAAGCCTGTCAGGAGTGACTTCTGAGTGCAGAGGCAGGAGTAACCCCTGAGCGCTGCCGGTGCAACCCAAAAACCAAAAACAAACAAACAAAAAAAAGAGGGGCCAAAGAGATAGCATGGAGGTAAGGCATTTACCTTGCATGCAGAAGGTTGGTGGCTCGAATCCCGGCATCCTATATGGTCCCCTGAGCCTGTCAGGAGCGATTTCTGAGCATAGAGCCAGGAGTAACCCCTGAGTGCTGCCGGGTGTGATCCAAAAACCAAAAGAGAAGAGAAGAGAAGAGAAGAGAAGAGAAGAGAAGAGAAGAGAAGAGAAGAGAAGAGAAGAGAAGAGAAGAGAAGAGAAGAGAAGAGAAGAGAAGAGAAGAGAAGAGAAGAGAAGAGAAGAGAAGAGAGAAGAGAAGAGAAGAGAAGAGAAGAAAAAAGAGAAGAGAAGAGAAGAAAAGAAAAGAAAAAAGAAAAGAAAAGAAAAGAATAGTTCTCCCCACCCCTATTAGTCTATCTGGGCAGGCAGCATATGCTAGTTCTGTCTCTAAGATTGCTGGCCTCTGAGGTGCCCTTTCTCCTGACACAATCTGTCTTGCCTTTGGTTTTTCTGTTAGGTCTCAAAAAATACACCTAAATGTCCTCTTGCCTGCATGAGACCCCCTTGATCCACATAACACTTCTTGCTAATCAATCCTTCTCAGTTCCTTTGTTTTTCAAAGGCTTTCCTTCCTTCTATTCACCCCTTACTCCTTCCTTCTATTCACCCCTTACTGCAGTAACCTTAAGATGTTTTTTCCTACTAGTAACATAATAACAAACAGCAAGAACTTAATGGGGTGTTTTTAAGGTACAAAGGGCCTTCACCTGTATTTTTCTTTGATTGCATGAGGTAAACTATTCTCTCTCATTTAAAAGAAGTCAATTTTGCCTTTATGAAATCTCTGAAGACTGTATTTTTTCCCTTTCATTTTCATTGCCACTGCCCTAATCCAAGCTCTTAATACCTCATCTCAGACAGAGCCTTGCGTTAGCACCAGAACTGACAATAGTGTATGTCTTAGCAACTGATGAGAAGGAAAGAATGTAGTTCCAGTTAACCAATTGACCAAAGGCTTTAGACTTAACTGAACCAGACCGGCCGCACTCAGAACACAGTGGGCTGGACTGTAAAGATAAGGTACTCAAAACCAGAACCATTTAGGGAAAAGATTAGGGTCACACGCAAAAACTCAGCACCTATAATTGGTCCAAGCTTAAAGAGAAGAGTTGCTGATGAAACAGGTGAAAGAGCAGGGGGCCAGAGTGATAGCACAGCGGTAGGGCATTTTTGCCTTGCACACTGCCAACCTGGACAGACCCGGGATGGATCCAGATTCTATCTCCAGCATCCCATATGGCCCCAGAGCCTGCCAGAAGTGATTTCTGAGCACAGAGCCAGGAATAACCCCTGAGCATTGCCGGGTGTGGCCCCCAAAAAATTTAAATAAAACCCAGAAGCAGTCCTAATCCTTCAGCCTGATGCAGCTTTGACTCACTATTTCCCAGTTAAGTCTGAAAAAAAGAAAAAAAAATGAGAATAAAAGAACATCATTCTAGAAATTCTATAAAGAAATTTAAGTTCATGATATCTCTTTGTAATAAACTTTTTAGTGTAACTATCATGATTTTGTTTTGTTTGTTTTTGTTTTTTGTTTGTTTTTTGGTTTTTGGGCCACACCCGGCGATGCTCAGAGGTTACTCCTAGCTGTCTGCTCAGAAATAGCTCCTGGCAGGCACGGGGGACCATATGGGACACCGGGATTCAAACCAACCACCTTTGGTCCTGGATCGGCTGCTTGCAAAGCAAACACCACTGTGCTATCTCCCCGGGCCCTGTTTTGTTTGCTTTTAAAGATGATTAGAGTGGGGTCAGAGAGAGAGAGTTCAGTGCTTTCCTTAAATGCAGTTAACCTAGGTTTGATCCCCAGCCAAAAATAAGTAAACAAAATAATAATAAATAAAATATGTCTAAAACTTTTCATTCTTTCAGTTTTTAATTTTGTTGTTGTTGTTGTTATTTTGATTTGTTTTGGGTTTGGGACCACATCTAGCAGTGCTCAAAGATTACTCCTGGTGCTTCACTCAGGAATTTCTTCTGAAGGGCCCACTATATGGAGTGTTAGTGATTTGAACCCGGGTTTACTCCATAAAAGGCAAATGCTCTACCAACTGTAAATTGCTCTGGTCCCACTTTTTATTTTTAGGAGGGGTTTGGATCACACCTAGAGGTACTCAGGGGTTACTCCTGGCTCTACACTCAGGAATCACTCTTGGTGAACTCAGGGGATGACATAAGATGTCAGGGATCAAACCCAGGTCTTCCAAAGCAAATGTTCTACCCTCTGCCATCACTCTGGTACCACCCACTTTTTATTCTTTTTTTTTTTTCTGGTTTTTGGGCCACACCCGGCAATGCTCAGGGGTTACTCCTGGCTGTCTGCTCAGAAATAGCTCCTGGCAGGCACAGGGGACCATATGGGACACCGGGATTCGAACTAACCACCTTAGGTTCTGGATCGGCTGCTTGCAAGGCAAACACCGCTGTGCTATCCCTCCGGGCCCTATTCTTTTTATAGTTTGTGTTTTGGGCCAACTTAGCATCGTTCAGGGGTTACTCATGGCTCTGCGGTCAGAAATTGCTCCTGGCAGGCTGGAGGACCATATGGGATACAGGAGATCAAACCCAGGTCAGTTGCATGCAAGGCAAACACTCTACCTGCTGTGCTATTGCTTGGGCTCCCACTTTTTATTCTTATTGCTTCTCATTTTCTTTTTGGGGGTGTTTTTTTGGGGGTCACACCCAGTGGTGCTCAGAGGTTACTCTTGGTTCTGCACTCAGAAGTTGCATGTGGTAGGCTTGGGGACCATATGGGATGCCGGGATTTGAACTGGGGTCCAAACTGTATTAGTCGTGTGCAAGGCAAATGCCTTACTGCTGTGCTATTGCTCTGGCTGCTTTTCATTTTCTATTATTTCCCCACACTCCCCTCTCCCAAGCCACTCCTATCCTACCCTATCCAATCCTTCCCCTCTCTCTCCTGTTCCCCTCTCCTCCCTTCCTGATCCCTTCCCTTTGTTGTTATGGTTGAGATAGGTCACAGACACCCTGACACATTAGTTCCACTTACCTAGATTAACACTCCTTAATGGCTGTGTCAAGACATAGCTGCAGTGCAGCTGGAAGCAGGCACTAGGGATCCTACACAATAGAGCTGCCAACCTCAAACACTTGGCACATGTGTTGGCACCAGGGATTGACCTTTCAACCTTTTGCTTGCAACAAAAGACTTCTAATCCACTGGGTTATCCTCTACACCCACTTTCTAAATCTTTTATGAGTTGGGGGCCATACCCAGAGGTGCTCAGGGAATATTACTGGCTTTGTGCTCAGAAGTGGCAAATGGCAGTGTTTAGGGGACCATATAGGGTAGAAAATCTGAGTTGACTATATGCAAGGCAAATGTCTAGTTCCTATAGGCTCTCTCTCTCTCTCTTTCTTTCTCTCTCTCTCTCTCTCTCTCTCTCTCTCTCTCTCTCTCTCTCTCTCTCTCTCTCTCTCTCTCTCCTATAAATCCTGCAGTGCTCAGGGTTCACTCCTGGTGATGCTTGAGGGACCCTTTTTTAGAGATTGAACCCAGGTCAGCCATGTGCAAGGAAGCACCTTACACACTATACTATATCTCCAGCACCCTTAAAGTTGTATTTGGAGCATAGTACAACTGGTAAAATGCTTACCTGGCACATAGCTGACCCGGATTTGTTCCTTAGTACCTCCTCGCCCTGTTAGGAGTGATCCCCGAATGCAGAAGCAATAGTAAACCCTGAGTGCCTCTGTCTCGAAGCTGTTCAAAATAATAATAATAATAATAATAATAATAATAATAATAATAATAAAAGCTTTATAATTTTTTTTAACTGACTTACTGGGATCCAGGATCTGACTGTGGTAGAGCATACATATTCTCTAAGTGCAGTTCAATCCTACCACTGCAAGTCCCACCCCTGCCTAGTGTCTCCCAGCGACTGACGCCTGATAGGACCTTTAAGACTAACACCACAAATGCTCATACTTGCCCCTGGCCATTATTATAGCAATGTGCAAGCTCCCATGCACCACAACCAAATAAGTGTGTGTGAGCCCTAGGATCAATGGTGGGACGTCCAAGTCATCACAAAAACAATAATCAAAGGAAGGAGAAAATACAAACTATAATCAGGAATAATCAGGCTCCCGGGCCGCCTTCCCCATGTTTTCAAATAGCTCCCTTCGCCACGCCAGCGGCGCCAAGGCCCTTCCACTGGGTCGCCCCTCTCGCCTCCCTCTGCCGGGGTTGCCGCCGCCGGTGCTGAAACTTGGCTGGCAGAACCTTCTTCCTCCCCTTGCTGCGAGGCCCCGGGAGGATTAAGCCGCTGGAGTCTGAAATGGGAAAGATCCCAGCCCTGGCTCCCCAGCACCTCCCCTCGCCCACTCCCCTCCCTGCCCATGCAAAACCAGAAAATTAATCTCCCCTTCTGCCTGTGATATGGCGGGCTGCATTACAAGCTGGGCGTCGAGATAAAGCGGCGAGCCGCGGGACAGCGGCCCAGCACCGGGCCGGGTGGGGCCCGCCGGGGAGATAAGGGCCTCCCGACCCATGAATTATTCACTCGCGCGCCCAGGGCTGGGCAGCCGTCTTGGGAGCCGTACCCGCCTGCCAGACAGCGGGCCTGGGGGTAGGGGAGAGGCAGGAGGGGTGCTGGGAGAGGGGTCTTTCTGACGGAGTGCAGAGAGGGGAGGACTGGATACTAGTGAAGACAAACCGTAAACAAAGCTGGAAGAGAAAGATGTCCTCTGGCTGGAGGGTTCCACCGTGCAGCTACTCAATGCTACCCTGAAGGCTCTGGCCGGTGCTGCCGCCTAAGAGGAAGACCCTGAATCTGTTGGCAAGGTGCCCACCATCCAACCCTCATGCTGAACCCTCTCCACCACAGCCCACTCTCTCCTCTAGGGATAGGTCATCCAACTAGCCTGCGGAGGATTTGGAGGGGAGGAAAATAGGACACCCCCCAGCTAGAGACAGCCAGAGCTTCTCTCTGGTAAAGAGCTGTGTGGCTGATGCTGAAGGGAAGGAGGGCAGCACAGAGGAAAAAGGCCCTGTGTGTCTCTTTTGTGCAGTCTTGATCGCAAAGACTCTGAATTTATTATTTATTCCACAACAGGGCCTCATAATTCCAGGTTTGCAGTCTACCACTAGTCTTATCTTCAAACTCCCTTCCCACCCCATCTGTCCTTTTGGGGTCAGGGAGGCACTCCTGGCAGTACAAAGAGGCTACTTCTAGCTCTGTGCTCAGGGATTGAGCCTAACAATGGCAAAGGAGTGGGGAACCCTCTGGTGTCAAAGATAAGGCCTTCTTTTCCTTTTTCTAAAATGTTCTCTTTATTTGTGCGGAGTATGCTGGTTTGGGCCACACTCCTGGCTCTGTCATTCCTGACAAGGCTCAGGGGACTATATGGGATGCCAAGGGATCAAACCTTGGTCAGCCTTGTGCAAAGCAAGGACCCTACTTGCAGTACCATCTCTGCAGTCCTCTATAGTGTTTAATAGTGCCTACTTCTGAGGTGTGATTCCCCCCAAAATGGCACATTAACACACACATTGGAAGAGAAGTGGCCCTCTGCCAGCACACTGCTGGGCAGAAAGTGAGGAGGGGGCTTGAGCATGGTCCTGGTTATACAGGTAAATGACAGATATGCCCAGAGAGGCTGGAGAAACAGAGGTGCAACAGCCCCCAAGTTGTACTGTCTCAGAAGAGACATTCAGAGACCCAGAAGAGAGAGGAGTTGGAAAATGTGAAGACCCTGAGACCTCTTGAGGACAGCAGAGTTGGGGACCCATTATGGCAAGTTGGGGACCCAGCATGAACACTCTAGATTCCTGTAGCAAATCTGAAATTCCACTCACATGAATCAGAGAAGAAGCCTATTTCTAAGCCCTAACTTCAAGTTGGAGCAGGAGGGAGGAAGGGTGGAGAGAAAAGAGAACCTGAATTGAGGCCAGAGGGGAATCCCCAAAGGAAGCGAAGACATTGAGCAAAGTTTAAGTGAAGGAGAAGGTGGAGAGTGTAGTGGAAAGCAAGTGGGAAGAAGGGGAGAGGTATTTGGACAAGAAAAGAGAAAGCAGGAAAAGACAGGGCTCAGGGCCACATGGAGCCTAGAGGGCTGAAGGAAAGAATGTTGACGGGTCCCTAGCTGCCTCAGGGCCAGAGCCCCTTACCACCAGCTTGCTAATTAACTCCTTAATTGCCTTTGCTTTTGCTGAGCTGGCAGATGAAGTGGAAGCAGACAGATTGGGGTGCCTGTGATTTCATGCACGGGGGAGCAAAGAAGAGCCGCCTTGGAGTCTCAGGGGGCCTTATCCCCCATAATTCTCCCCCCTCCTCTATCTCTGAGAGGCTGAAGGATGCTTGGCACCTAGAGCAGATGGGGCTGTTTGGGGAGAATGTCTGGGGGATTTGTACTCTCAAAGGGGAGAATATTTCAATTTGGAGTGAACCCCTACTGTTTATAGGCTCTGAGTGGTTCCTTACTGAGAGCACTTGGAGATTTGTGAATTTGTGGAAAGCAGCTCAGGCAGGGAAGGTATCCTCATAGAGTCTCCCCGTCCCAGCCTCCTAACCCCTGCACTGAAGTAGAATTTGAAACTGGGCCAATGCAATGCTAAAGCCCTTGCCCCCTACCAGCAAAGGAAGAGTATCTGTGGGTGCATTTTCACTCAGCTCCAGGATGAAAAGCACTGGGTGGCGTCCAGAGACTGGGGGCTGGAAGATGGGCAAAGATGAAAGATAAAAGAAGCCTGGAGGAGGCTACTGGAGTTTGGGCCTACAGAGAAACCGAAAGAGCAATGGGACACTAATCACAGCCTTTGTCCTTCTTAAGTGTCATCTTAAGGAAAGCCTAGAGGCACTCACTTCCCCTTTCCTGGTTTCTGCACTACAAACTCATCAAAAGTACCCCTGCCACTGTAAGCAGCACCTACCCATCTTTGTACTCTTGACCTTTTCTCTATAGTCAGTTGTCAGCATGTTCATCTCTCCTTTGACACCCAGTGATTTCAAAGGCAGGAGCTATCCCACTTCTCACCATGTTCTTGGGGCCCGAGCTGGCACTTGAGAGACGGAACATTTCAGAAGAGGTTTCTGAAATTTACAGGACAAAAATGGGGCATGTGCACTGGGATCCACCTTACTTCTAATTAAGAGGATACAACAATAAGATATACTGACTCAAAAAATAAATTAAAAAAGATATACTGTCAAACCAATGTTGAGAGCCTCTGGAAGAATTCCACTTATTTTCGGCGTATTAGACTTTTACCCCAGTTTATTACTTTTCTCTCCTTTAAACAAAACCACGTAACTTGAACTAGCTAATCCTGCCCCCCCAATTAGAGGGGGAAACAAGGGAGACACCAGGACCAAATAGGTGCAAGACTACTATGCAGTAGGCTAGATACAGAGGAGACCACACATCCTAGCTACCCTGGGGGTGAGGGAAGAGGATATGGGTGGTAGGACAAAAACGGAGGTGTAGGGAGGACAATTTGGTGATGGGAATCCCCCCTGATTTTATGTAAATATGTACCTAAAATATCATTGTCAACAATATGTAAGCCACTATGATCAAAAAATAAATAAAAAAAATTTAATCTACTCAGTAAAAAAAAAAAAAAAAAAAAAAAAGATATACTGACTGAGGGCATAAGAAAAAAAATGTCACAGGAGCCTGAGCAATAATACTGTGGTTAAGGCACTGGCCTAGCATGTGTCCAACTCAGATTTGATACTGGCATCCTGAGTGTATATGATCCCTTGAGTACTGCCAGGAGTAGTTCTGAGTTCGGAGGCAGGAATAACTTCTGAGCACTACTGAGTGTCACCTAAAAATCAAAAAAAGAAAGAAAGATAGACTGTCTCATGGTCTATTGAGTTAGCTGACTCAACTGGCTAAGCACAGGAGGTCTGGGTTCAATCTCTGCACTGTATGATCCCTGCATTATCCTCCAAGCACTGCCAGGAGCAATCCCCAACCACCACTGGGCATGGCCCAAAATCCCCCCTGACAAACAAAGAAGAAAAAACAAAATGAAAACTATCTCCCATGGGAGTTTGTCATCCCATAAAGCTCACAGATTCCAAAGAATAGTTTCTCAAGACTGGTAACTGCAGGGCTGAATAAATAGTACAGTAGATAAGGTATTTGCCTTATACATGGCTTACCCAAGTTTAATCCCTAGCACCCTAGATGGTCCTCATAGTTCTGCCAGGAGTGAGCCCTGAGCACACAGCCAGGAGTGAGCACAGAAACCCACCCCCCAATAAAAGCCCTGGTGATTGCATGTTAAAGATGCTAAAATATTGGGATATTTGGGTCCCAATCCCAGAGATTCTAATTTAATTTGTCTAAGATGGAGCCTTAGATCAATAACATAGCATTTTATTTTTGTTTGTTTGTTTTGTTTTTTGGGTCACACCCATTTGATGCTCAGGGGTTACTCCTGGCTAAGTGCTCAGATATTGCCCCTGGCCTGAGGGGACCATATGGGATGCCGGGGGATTGAACCATGGTCCTTCCTTGGCTAGTGCTTGCAAGGAAGACACCTCACCTCTAACGCCACCTCACTGGCCCCAGCATTTTATTTTTTAATTTATTTATTTTTGGTCTTGAGATCATACCTAGTGGTGCTCACTCTTTTTTTTGTTGTTTGTTTTGTTTTGTTTTGACTTACTCTTTTTTTTTTTTTTTTTGGTTTTTGGGCCACACCCGGTAACGCTCAGGGGTTACTCCTGGCTATGCGCTCAGAAGTTGCTCCTGGCTTGGGGACCATATGGGACGCCAGGGAATCAAACCTCGGTCCGTCCTAGGCTAGAGCTGGCAAGGCAGGCACCTTACCTCTAGCGCCACAGCGCCAGCCCCGGCTTACTCTTTTTTTGTTTTGTTTTGTTTTGTTTTCAAAAATGAACCTGGCAGCATTCAGTGGTTTCTCCTAGATCTGCGCTCAGAAATCACTCCTGGCAAGCTCAGGGAACCAAATAGGATGCCATGGATCAAATCCTGGTTGGCTGCATGCAAGATAAATGACTTACCCACTTTGCTATCCCTCTAGCCCTATGGCTTACTCTTGACTCTATGATCAAGGATCACTCCTGGTGATACTCAGGGGACCATATATGGTGCGCGGGATCAAATCTAGGTCCATTGAATGAAAGACACCTTTCCCATTGTACTATCTCCCCAGTATCAACATTTTAAACAGCTCTTCAGAGGACCCAAGGGCAAGTAAGACTCGGTATTAGAATGTGTAACTTGCATATGTGAGGCCCTGGGTTCTGTCCCTAAACCATAAAATAAAATAAAATAATAGAATAAAATGAAATAAAATAATGAAATGAAAGCTTCTCAGATGCTTCAACTGTGCAGCATAGGTTAAAAACTATCATCAGATTCTGTCCTGTTTTGATTGCACTTTTTTTTTTTGGGGGGGGGGGTCACACCCGGCAGTGCTCAGGGTTTATTCCTGGCTCTATGCTCAGAAATCGCTCCTGGTAGGATCAGGGGACCATATGGGATGCCGGGATTCAAACCACCGTCTTTCTGCATGCAAGGCAAATGCCTTACCTCCATGTTATCTCTCCGGCCCCTGCATTTTTATTTTTACTAGTAGATCCAAAAGCTAATGCTAATTTTAGTAACAGTAGTTATTGAGGATTTAAGAAATACAAGCTAATGTTATAAGCACTTTTCATGTGTCTTTTTTTTTGGGGGGGTCACACCCCACAGTGCTCATGGCTTACTCCTGGCTCTATGCTCAGAAAGCGCTCCTTGCAGGCTCGGGGAACCACATGGGATGCCGGGATTCGAACCACCATCCTTCTGCATGCAAGGCAAACGTCTTACCGCTGTGCTATCTCTCCGGCCCCACGTTCCATGTTTTAGCTCATGTAATCCTCAAATGCCTGTAAAGTAAATACCACTCCCAACTTGCAGATGAGGAAACTGTGTTCACAGTTCAGGGGCTGTTGTGGAAGTGAATCACAGGGCCAGGTCTGAAAGTGGATATATTTTGAGTCATGTCTCCTGTCTTGCCCCCAGACTCCTACTGAGGCTCCGCCTGAGCTCCATCATCTTTTCCTGCCCCCACCTCACCTCATCACCTTCCTTCTACCCTCGCTACTCCCTCGGCAACATCTCAGTTGATGGAAGCAATTTGCAACCATTTGAAGAAGCCCCAGGTGTCACTCAGCCTGTGAAGGCGAGGAGTTGAGCATTACAGATGCTCCAAGATGCTCCTTTCTCCCCAAGAAGAAACTTGGAATCCCTCTCTGCCCACAGCTAGCTTGGGTCCCTCCTTGGAGCCCTCCCAGAAAAAAATTCCACTCCCAAATGCCCCCTTGGGTTTAAAGTATCTGGGAGAGTGCTGCCATCCAGTGGCTGCCTAAAGACACCACCGTCCTCCAGACTTTCCTGGTACTGCTGGACAGCTACTCAGCCCAAGACAGCACCTGCCCTGGCAAAAGGACCCGTTCTCATTCCTCAACCCGCACTCTCTAGGCCCCCCCAGTTCTTATCCCTGGCTTTCTATATACCCTTGTCACCAACCCAGACAATTCATCTATTTATTGGGGGGGGGTGACACCTGGCTCTGCGCTCAGAAATCATTCCTGGCAGGCTCACAGGACCATATGGGATGCCAGGGATCGAACCCAGGTCTGTTCCAGGGTTGGCCCTGTGCAAGGCAAACGCCCTAATGCTGTGCTATCATTCCTGACAGTTCATCTTACTTCATTCCTCTGTACCTCTCCCTTCTCATTACTGGTTCTTCTAACTAAAAGCCTCGCACATGTCCTGAACACGCCTCTTGCCAGCTGTGCTAACCTTTCCCCAGAGCTATACTAACTTGCAAGAGGAAAGGAGTTGGTGGAGAGAGAATTATGGTACCCCAAACCTCCTCCCCATCATATGACACCATCAGAACTCAACGTTCTCCATGCTAAGAGTCCCTAATGAGCATCAGCAAATTAACAAATTCTCTTTGATTGCTCCTTCTCTGTTAATTAGATAGGGAAGGTCCCCCTCCCCTGGCCCTCAGAGAAGAGGTGGGAGGAAGAAAAAGAGTAAAGACTAGTGGAACAGACCCCAGGCCAGGGTTCTCTGTTCCAGAAATTCTACTCTATCCCTAAACTAGATCCCTTTTCCTATCCTTCCTCACTTTGTATACCCATCAGCCCTCAAAGCTGCTTCCTCCCAATCACCTGGCTTTCTTTGCTGCACTATTTCTTTTGGGTTTTGTATGTTTGTTTTTGTTTTGGGGCCACCCCCCAGTGACGCTCAGGGGTTACTCCTGGCTATGCTCTTAGAAATGGCTCCTGGCTTGGGGGACCATATGGGACACCAGGGAATCGAACTGAAATCCATCCTAGGTCAGCAGTGTGCAAGGCAGCTTGCACCGCCACTCCGGTCCCTATTTCTTTTGTTTTGAATTATATATATATATATATATATATATATATATATATATATATATATACACACACTTTTTTTTTGTTTTATTTTGTTTTGGGCCACACCCGGCGGTGCTCAGGGATTACTCCTGGCTATCTGCTCAGAAATTGCTTCTGGCAGGCACGGAGGACCATATGGGACGCAGGGATTCGAACCAACCACCTTAGGTCCTGGATAGGCTGCTTGCAAGGCAAACACCGCTGTGCTATCTCTCCGGCCCCTGAATAATAATTTCTTATTTAAACACCATGGTTACAAACATGTTGGTAATTGGGTTTCAGCCATAAAATGCACACCCCTTCACCAAAGCAACTTTCCCGTCACCAGTATCCCCCATTTTCCCTTCCCTATCCCTTGCCTGTATAGTTCTCTCTCTATCATTGCCACAGTAGTTGTCAAGTGTAGTTATTTCTCTAGCTGCACTCACCACTCTTTGTGGCAAGCTTCAAGTCATGAGCTGTTCAATCCTCCCGACCTCTGTTTCTCCTTCCTTCTCTAGTCCAGGTTTGGGTGAAAGACTGTCTCCCTATCCTACTCCCACCCCCCAAATACCGAGACAAGACCAAGACTACAACCAGGATGAGGTTGGGTAGCCAAGACTGCAACCTAGGAGTGTCCCACGTATGAATGTGCGCTTACATATGTGCTCGCATGTATGTGACGGAGGGGGGAGCAGGAGTAAGAACAGGTGAAGGATGTTAATAAGAACAGGATGCCTGAGCCTGAGAGCCAGGCCTCTAGCTCGAATCTGTGGATGCCAGTGTCGTGATGTGCTCTGGCTCTGTCTCCCTCCACACGGCCGAGGCTTGGATCAGTCAAGTGTGACTGGGAGCTGGCATGTGCGTGCGTGCGTGCGTGTGTGTGTGTGTGTGTGTGTGTGTGTGTGTGTGTGTGTGTGTGTGTGTGTGTGTGCACGCGCGTGTCAACAGAGGAAGCCGCGGCCAGAGGCAGGAGCATCATCGATCCGAAGGAGACAGCGCGGGGAGGGGACGCGGGGGGCAGACCACCTCCCACCCGTCCCGCGCTCGCGCGCGCGGGCGCACACACAACATCACAGCCGCGGGGAGACGCCGGGGACCGGCGGGAGGCGATCGGAGCGGCGCGAGCCAGAGGAGGGAGCCCCGCTCGGCGCCCGGGCCGGCCCCCCGCGCGCACCCCGCTCGAGACACCCTCGCAGACACTCGTGGGCGCGCACGCGCACCCTCCCTTCCCCCGCGCCTCCCCGCCGGACGATGGATCCCTGCAGATCCCGAGGCTGAGCGCCGCGCCGAGCCCAGCCGAGCCCAGCCGGCCGGACCGCGCCGAGCCCAGCGAGCAAAGCGCGCGAGCCCAGCGGGCCGGGCCGGGCCGGGCCGGGCGGGCCGCGCTCTCTGCAGGGCTGTCAGTGCGCGGCGTGCCGCGGCGCCGGGTCCCGCTCCGGGCCATGCGCCCCTCGGCCGCTCGCCTCTGAGCCCGCGTCCGCCCAGCGCCCGAGGGAGGGAGGACCCGCCGCCGGCTGCCGGGGTCCCCAGGCCCCCCCAGGTGGGTTTGCGATCTCCCCGCCTTCGGCTGCGGGACTCCCCAGCGCCCCGAACCCGAGACTTCGCCTTCCCTTCTTGGCCCCAAGCTGCTGCTGGCTGGGGTGGCTCCGGGGCTGCGGGAGGCAAGGTGGGAGCCCGGCGGGGGGCGGGGGCGGGGGTGTCTGGCTGCCTCGCGAAGCTGGACTTGGGGGGTGCCTGTGGGGCGGGGACAGCTCTCTGTCGTAGGGAACCGCGCCCCCCCTCCATGCATCCACCTCAGGCTGCCCTCCACCCTCTTCCCCCGCACACACACACCGCACACACATATATACAGCCTGCGGCTATGAGCTCTGGAACCCCGGCAGGTGAGGACTCCAGCTGGACCCCTTCCCACTTGTCTCCACCTCCCTAGGCGGAGAGGAGGAGGTTCTGGGCTGGGTTGAGCTCCTAGGGACAAACGCTCAGACTAAAGGGCCCCTTTGTGCAGGCGCTCCTGACCCCAGGCTTCAGCCATCTGGGGGAATTTTTATCTCCTCCAGGCTGGGTTGGACTTTGCTGTCCCAGAGTGACCCTACATCTGGAGGGAATCCTGCGCCTGCCTGTGGGAAGTCGGGGACTTCCTTGTCTCCCTTCCGATGACTCTATCTGGGATCTCCCCTGACCTGGGAAGCTTCCCTGGGAGAACATTCCCTCTCTGAGCCAACACACCTCCCCAACCCCTGCATTTGGGGGACATCCAGTGCTGAATGCAGGCAGGGGCCTTCCGCAACCAGTTCTGAGCTCACACCCTGCACGGTGTGTGTGTGTGTGTGTGTGTGTGTGTGTGTGTGTGTGTGTGTGTGTGTGTGTGTGTGTGTGTGTGTGTGTGTGTGAAGCTGGGAATTTCCGGCTGGCAAATCTGGAAGGGTCCCACGTGGATTCACCCCAGGAGAGTGACAGAATTCTCCCCCCAACCCCCAGGACTTTCTTGGCCAGGATGGAACTGAAGGCCGAGGAGGAAGAGGTAGGCGGCGTCCAGCCCGTGAGCATCCAGGCCTTCGCCAGCAGCTCCACCCTGCATGGCCTGGCGCACATCTTCTCCTATGAGCGGCTGTCTCTGAAGCGGGCGCTCTGGGCCCTGTGCTTCCTGGGCTCCCTGGCCGTGCTGCTATGTGTATGCACCGAGCGCGTACAGTACTACTTCCATTACCACCACGTCACCAAACTCGATGAGGTGGCTGCCTCCCAGCTTACCTTCCCGGCCGTCACGCTGTGCAACCTCAACGAATTCCGCTTCAGTCAAGTCTCCAAGAATGACCTGTACCATGCAGGGGAGCTGCTGGCCCTGCTCAACAACAGGTGGGCGGCTCCCACCCAGAACACCCTGCTCCTGCAGTTGCATGCAACCCAACTCCCAGAGAGCCACCATAAAGTCCAGCCAGTCCTACTTCCACCCCCCAACCCTGCAACCACACACAAAGAACTGGGGCTCTGAGCACTCTATTAAGGCCAACCCAACTCTTGTCCCAGGAGAGTTCTGATCCTTTGTTGCCTATACTGTAAGACATGGTTGCCCTCTCTGGAGTAACCTTTACCCACACTCTTGCTACTTCATGTTGACCTAGATGGGGCCAGAGCTATAGGACAACTGATAGGGGGGGTTGCCTTGCACATGACCAACCTGGGTTTGATCCCTCACATCCCATATGGTTCTCTGAGCCCTGCCAGGAGTGATCCTTGAGCATGGGGCCAGAAGTAACCCCTGAGCATCACTGGGTGTGGCCAAAACATTAAAAAAAACACACACACAATAAAGAGACTAAGAGAGAACAGCCATGGTTTCTGCTGTATCTCTCTGCCCCCATTCTCTCAGCTACTGCAGAGCCTTTTATCTTTTCCGACTCGGAAGGTCAGGGTCTCTGAACATGCCCAGCTCTGCTTCCTTGCCTATGTCCAGACCGATCCCCAGGACTAAATGCTGCACTCCCCCACTCTCCTGCTCCTGAGGGTGGGTAAGGGACACTGGAGACAAAGGGAGGCAGGTGCAGAAGGTCGTGCTCACCCGGTGCTGCAGGTATGAGATACCAGACACACAGATGGCCGATGAAAAGCAGCTAGAGATCCTACAGGACAAGGCCAATTTTCGCAGCTTTAAGCCCAAGCCCTTTAACATGCGGGAGTTCTACGATCGTGCAGGACACGACATTAGAGACATGCTGCTCTCCTGCCACTTCCGCGGAGAGATCTGCAGCGCTGAAGACTTCAAGGTGGTGAGTGACCCCACCCCATGGGAATAGGAGTCAGTACAGCCTCCAGAGCATGAAGCTTGGTTGCTGGGGTTCTATCCTTGTGATTGCTACTCTAGGAAAGGAAGCTGGGAGGTTCAGGAGTTCTTGTGGCAGGAGGGGACGCTCTTTGTTGCACACAGAATGCATTTGCCCTGTGTGGGGGTTCACAACCTTGTGTCAATGAAGGCAGGAAATTTTTGCAGCAAGCATGATTATGCACATGGACACAAAAAGTCTGGCAGGGACCCCTATCCCCTCAAGCTTACCTTCTGGACCACAGGTGTCCGATCTGGGCACGGTAAAGTTAAACTGAAGCCTTATAACTGGTGATGAGGTCTGAGAACTAGCAGAAGGAAAGCAGGACTTTCCTTTTCAGTGAATATTCATTTGCATTTTTTTTTGTTTATTTTTTGGGCCACACCTGGTGGTGCTCAGGGGTCATTCCTGGTGGTGCTGGGGGGAACATTTGGGATCCTGGGGATCAAACCCAGGTTAGGCAAAGGCAAGGCAAATGCCTACTAGCTGTGCTATTACTCCAGCTCCTTCATTTGCATTTTTAACAAAATATTCCTCCCCTCATGACTTGAGTCCAAGTTGGAAACATGCTCTGATGTCTGGGAAGTGGAAGCTTTCCTGTTGATCATGGGATAGACACTGCTCTCTGGTACCTACACATACATATACACACACTGGTTAAGTTCTCCCTCTGCCAGTGAGAGCCACACAACTAGTCTGAGGAAGGAGCGATGATTTGGGACACACAGTTATGGCTAAAGATGTTCCTTTTGCTTCTTTAAATAAAGATGTCCCCACAGATGCTCACACAACCCCATGCAGATAGGAAACAGTCTTAAATCTAGCAGTTCAGGAACAGTTGGGCAAACTGGCATCCCTTGTGCCAGGGGATCCTGGGGAAGCCCCAAGGTTCCTGACACATTAGAGTCAGACAGAGGCTGGAAAGGGACCAAATATCTGCATGGATCTTTGTGTGAATAACGCTGCATGAGAGAACAATATTCAGGACTCCTCAGAGTGCTTACCAGACTCTCTTGCAGGATCCTGGTTCACTAACTGCGTTGCTGCTCCCCTTTAACAATGCAAGAAAGGAAAAATCAGAGATAGAATGAATGTACCCCACTCATTGTAGTTGGTTAGTGATAGAATCAGGTTCAGGACTCATGTCTCACAAAGCGCCAATGCACTGTTCACTGTGCTCTTGACCCAACTTATTGTTTTCACTCCTGATTCTGGCCATTGTACTTTGAAAATCCATAATTCCTCAGTACCATTTTGTTCTTCATGTCTGCTCCCCATTCTCTACTCTCAGTGCCTCCCCTTGCTTTCTGCCCGTTTCCTCTTCAGCTTGCTACCTTGTCCTAGACCTAGACCATGAGCTGTATTTGTTGGTTAAAAACTTTGGAGTTATGATAATACTTGTTCCTTTTTTTCTGCTGAGGTTCTACAAACCTTCCTTATTTCTGCAAGTTCTGCTTTGTAGACAAGCTAGACACAAGTGTCTGACCACACTTTTTACTGAACCAAACTGAGAGGGAACTTAGCATGATGTAAAAATTGCTTGTTTTTGGAGCCAGAGAAATAGCTCAATTGGCTTTGCAAATGCTTTACTCAGAAGGTTAAGATTGAAGCCACAAGCAACTATAGAGCTGGGAGAACTGAGCACTTCCAGGTGTGGCCCCAAAACCAAAAAGAATTGCTTGCTTCTCTCTTTTTCTTTCTTTCTTCCTTTTTTTTTTGTAGTTTATTTTTTAGTTTAAATTTGTATTATTTTAATAAAATTAATTATTTAATCGAACCACTGTGATATACAGTTATAAAGTTGTTCATTATTGAGTTTTAGTCATACAATGTCTAACACCCATCCCTTCACCAGTGCATATTTCCCACCACCAATGTCCCTGTTTCCTCCCACCCCTCTTCCCTCCCCTCTCCACTTCCTGATTCTCTGGCAGACATTTTCTTGTTGTTCTCTTTCCTAGACACTGCTTTGCAATAGTGTTACTGGAAGAAGGCATATCACTTTACTTCCTTCCAGAACCAGAGATCTTTTCCATTTATCATTGTCATATTGATCCCATTCCCTTTTCTGCTCACCTTCTTCTTCTTCTTCTTCTTCTTCTTCTTCTTCTTCTTCTTCTTCTTCTTCTTCTTCTTCTTCTTCTTCTTCTTCTTCTTCTTCTTCTTTTCTTCTTCTTTTCTTCTTCTTCTTTTCTTCTTCCTCCCCCTCTTCTTCTTCCTCCTCCTCCTTCTTCCTCTTCTTCCTCCTATTTTTGGTTTTTGGACCACACCCAGTGATGCTAGGGGTTAATCCTGGCTATGTGCCCAGAAATTGCTTCTGACTTAGAGGACCATATGGGATGCCAGAGATCAAACCCAGTTCAGTCCTGGGCCAGCCACATGCATAGCCACTGTCTATCACTCTGGCCCCTCACTTTCTTCTCCTTTTTTATTTTATTTTTTTGTTTTGTTTTGTTTTTTTCTGGGCCACACCCATTTGATGCTCAGGGGTTACTCCTGGCTAAGCACCCAGAAATTGCCCCTGGCTTGGGGGACCATATGAGACGCCAGGGGATCGAACCACAGTCCTTCCTTGGCTAGCGCTTGCAAGGCAGACACCTTACCTCTAGGGCCACCTCACCGGCCCCATCCTTTTTAAGTTTTTTTTTTTCTTTTCTTTTTTTTTTTATTTCTTTTGAGCCACATCCAGCGATGTTCCTGGCTCTACACTCAAGCATTATTCCTTGGGGCTGGAGAGATAGCACAGCAATAGGGCGTTTGCCTTGAACACAGCCAACCCAGGATGGGCGGTGGTTCCATTCCCGGCATTCCATATGGTCCCCTGAGTCTACTAGGGGCTATTTCTGAGCACAGAGCCAGAAGTAACCCCTGAGCATTGCTGAGTGTGACCCAAAAACAAACAAACAAAAGAATTATTTCTTGCAGTGCTTGGGGGACCATATGGGATGTCAGGGATTGAACCTGGGTCGGCTGCATGCAACACAGTATTCTACCCATTGTGCTATTTCTCTAGTCCAACTTCTCTTTTTCTTTCTCAAAACAGGATAGACCAAGGGTCTTCCAAAGAGTTTTAGAACTGTTGGTGTAACTGCAAGAAATAGCTGGAGCCTGGTATAGCTTATATACACTCAGAGGGCCTACACAGAATAAATGTACAAAGTGGAACTACAGTAATCCCATAGAATGTGGGTTTATGACTAGACAATGGAAAGTAGAATTCCCTATATCTGTTACACCTAGAAAGATAATAAGTGGGGCTGAGTGATAGCACAGCAGGCACTTGCCTTGCACACGGCTGACCCAGGACAGGCCTGGATTGATGCCCTGCATCCCATATGGTTCCCCAAGCCAGGAGTGATTTCTGAGAGCATAGCCAGGAGTAATCCCTGAGCGTCACCAGGTGTGGTTCAAAACAAAACAAAACAGGGCCCAGAGAGATAGCACAGCAGCGTTTGCCTTGCAAACCAAAGGTGGTTGGTTCGAATCCCGGTGTCCCATATGGTTCCCCGTGCCTGCCAGGAGCTATTTCTGAGCAGACAGCCAGGAGTAACCCCTGAGCACTGCCGGGTGTGACCCAAAAACCAAAAAAAAAAAAAAAAAACCAACAACAAAACAAAACAAAAATGATAATGAGATTATCAATTATTATCAAATAAAATTATTTATAAAATGATAATAAGATACGTTTCATTCTTAGAGATGGAGACACAGAGGTGTGCTTGGTGCATAATGTCTGAGGGAATGAGTCTGAGCAGATGGATGGAGATACGACTGCTTCATAAAGTTCTGGAGCAATCCAAATTCTTTATCATACTTCAGGGAGATAAGCATGCCAGTAGCCTACAGCTCCTGCAGCATCTCTTGTTGGTCTAAGCTATCAGAAAAAAGTCGTGACTGAGTCCCCGTTTGAGGCCCTCACTGGCCTGCCCATATCTCTCTGTTCCTCCTTCTGCCCACTCTGGTGAATTTCAGTCTCTTCCCCATGTGGATTTCTGCACCTTTGCCCTGGTGGGGAGGGTCTCCTGCCAGTGGGGAGTCACTAACTTCCATTTGGTAGTGTCTGGCCTCACTCTTGAATCCAATGAAATGAGCTCTTGCACTTGCACCTTCAGCTCCTTTATCCTAAGTGGTACATATAGATTTGCCTGGGCTCTACCCCACCCCTTCTCTTCTTGGTCTTTCTGCCTCTCCTTGCCACTCCGCTCGGCTGTGACCTGTATCTAGTCCCTGACATGGTGCTTACTGAAAACATCTATAGGGTCAGAACTTATTGGAAACCATGTTCTAATGTTCAACAGCCTCAAAAACAAAGGTTTTAGCTGGGGTTCTGGCCCCTGCTCAAAGCGTTTGCAAAACTCACCTGGGAACACTGGTGAGTTACCAAGGGCACCATGCATCCAACAATAAGAAATGCTGCTAGGGCCCGGAGAGATAGCACAGCGGTGTTTGCCTGGCAAGCAGCTGATCCAGGACCAAAGGTGGTTGGTTCGAATCCCGGTGTCCCATATGGTCCCCCGTGCCTGCCAGGAGCTATTTCTGAGCAGACAGCCAGGAGTAACCCTTGAGCACCGCCTGGTGTGGCCCAAAAAAAAAAAAAAAAAAAAAAAATGCCACTAGAGGACTCTTTGTGGGCGGGGCACAGGCAGGTTGGACTTATCCAGCCAAGATCCAGTTTCCCTGTGGAATCTGAGTGCAAGTTACCCATCCTACACCCTGGGTTTCTGAATCAATTCAGTTCAGAGGATGTCACAGAATTTGATGCATCAATCCCCCAACTGGAGCTGAGTAGTCTTTTGGTGTGGGGGTGGAGCTTGAAAATGGGGTGCCTGGGCTAAATCTGAGAGAAACTGGTTTGGAAACCATGTGGCTGAAGAGGCAGAGTGCAATGGGGAACTTGTGCCTCCACCCAACAGTCTGGCTGGCTTGGCCTCAGCCAGGCTCTCCTAAGCTTCCAAGACACACACACACACACACACACACACACACACACACACACACACACACACACCTAGAGGACCCACTTTTGGCTGCTGCCTTTGTTTCCTGGTGGGATGCTGAGCAGCCAAGACACTGGTGACACCACTGCTCTCCTGCTGTGCCTTGAAGCTAGCCAGGCCAAGACAGGGCAGAGGGTCTGTGAGGAGGGCTAGAGCACAGCTGTGGGTGTCAGGGAAAGGGGGAGTGGGGAGGAGGGAGCCAGGCTCAGCTGGTGCCAGCCTCCAGCTGCATCTTATCTGTCCCTGGCAGTGGGATCACCCATGTGGCTGGAATGCAGAGCAGGCTGCAGGGAGGGGGCTGCAGATGGCTGCCCAGTCTGCCCTATGCCACTCCTTCCTCCAGCCGAGAACCATAACCCTGCAAGGGGGAGAAAATCGGGTATTCATTTTAGGACCCTCAAAGAGAGGGAACAGGAAGTGCCAGAGATGCACTGTGAGGCTAGTACCTTTTCAGGGGGGCTAGAATTAGGGGATAGAGGACAAGGGATCTGGAATCCTTGAAGGGGCCACAAGCCCCCTGCCCCGATATTGAAGAGGCATGAATCTTCCAGAAGAGAGGTAGAATGAGAGGAAGGGTTCAGACACCCCTGAGGGTCTGGGGGAGACCAGAACCTTCTAGATGCTGGAGCCCCGAGAGAAGGGAGAGGCCAGTGGAGCCAGGACTAATGTGACATCCCCAGCTCAGCTCTGCAGCTCTGCCCTCCACTGACATCCCTTCCAACTCCCACTTGAAAGCTCACACAGGGGCATCCCAGAGCTGTGGGTGTCTAATCCTTCCAGCTCATAGGCTGGGGGCTACAGGGGCAGCAGCTGCCCCACTGTTGTGCAGAGTTAAGAAGGGCTGAGACCTTGGGGGAGCTCCAGGGGTGCAGCACAAACTAGGGATTATGGTAGGACCAGAGTGAATGGAGAAGTTAAAAGTGGAGATGGGGCATTCCCTCCAAAGGCCCTCAGATACCCTCTGGTACCTCCCTTCACCTCACCACCTCCAGAAGCCTGACATGAACAGAATACAGGGCAGCCTACACCCCAACCCCCACACTGCACTGCACCCCTCTCCCAGACTGCCTTCAGCTAAGAGGCAACTTCAAGTCAATTGATCTGGCTGTTGGCTAAAGTAATAGAGAATTGATGTGAGTAACTAAGTGCCTCTGGGGCCAGAGGCAGAAGCAGAGATATACGGCAGAGAGATGCCCCATTCTGTGCCTTCCCACCCAGCCCTGGCCCTGAGCCTGGGCCTTCCCTAGCCTCTGCCCCTTCCCCAGCCTGTTGCAAGGGGATATGGAGCCCAGGGCAAATCTGAAGAGTCTGGGGTTTCTGTTATAATCCTGCTTCAGCTTTGTGGAAGGCAAATTTAGTCATGGGTAGCAAGAACATGAGGTCTTAGGCATAAGAAGCTGGTCTCTGGGTCTGGGACCTTATTCTCCTGGTTCCTTCCTTCCTATGTAGACTTTAGTGCAGGGAATAACCTAGGGGGCACCTGAGCATCTAGAAAGCCCTTGTCTCCCCAGAAGCTTTTAGTCTGACCCTGTGGAGGTATAACATCCTCTCCTGAGTGCAAGGTTGTTTCTCAGTGTTGCTTTTCAGCTGTTCCTTGCTTTAATGACCTTTCTTTTCATTCTTTTGGGAAGGAAAGATGGAGAGGATGAAATTTGAATGGTTTCTGTGAGGCTTCTGGTTTTTCTGAGGGCACATCCATATGCTCAGAACTTACTCCTGGCTCTGTGTTCTGAGATTGTTCATGATAGTGCTTAGGGGACCATGTGGGGTGACAGGGATTGAACCTGGATCAGCTATGTGCCTTCTGCTATTTTATCTGCTATGCTATCTTTCTGATTAGATAGGAAGTATGCTTTTCTTTTTTTTTTTTTTTTTTTTTTTTTTGGTTTTTGGGCCACACCTGTTTGATGCTCAGGGGTTACTCCTGGCTATGTGCTCAGAAATCGCCCCTGGCTTGGGGGGACCATATGGGACGCCGGGGGATCGAACCGCGGTCCGTTCCTTGGTAGCGCTTACAAGGCAGACACCTTATCTCTAGCGCCACCTTCCCGGCCCCATCTTTTTTTTTTTTTTTTTTTTTTTTTTTTGGTTTTTGGTTTTTGGGCCACACCCAGTGGTGCTCAGGGGTTACTCCTGGCTGTCTGCTCAGAAATAGCTCCTGGCAGGCACCATATGGGACACCAGGATTCGAACCAACCACCTTTGGTCCTAGATCGGCTGCTTGCAAGGCAAACGCCTCTGTGCTATCTCTCCGGGCTCAGAAGTATGCTTTTCTAGAGGGCTATATCCTATGTGTTTAGGGCTTACTCTTGGCTCTGTGCTCAGGAGTCCATCATGGTGGACTCAAAGGACCATATGAGGGTTCTAGGGATTGAAGCTGGGTTGGCTGTGTGCAAGATGGGAACCTAGACCACTATACTATCTCTCTCTGGCCCCAGGCAGTGTGTGTTCTATGCTGATGAGCTGCTAAGTATACACCTGCCTTCATTCAGGCCCCTTGGGCACCTTCTCTTTTTTTTTTTTTTTTTTTTTTTTGGTTTTTTTTTGGGTCACACCCAGCAGTGCTCAGGGGTTACTCCTGGCTCCAAGCTCAGAAATCGCTCCTGGCAGGCTCAGGGGACCATATGGGACGGCAGGATTCGAACCAATGACCTTCTGCATGAAAGGCAAATGCCTTACCTCCATGCTATCTCTCCAGCCCCCACCTTCTCTTATTGAACATCTACCATGACTGCTGCAGAAGCCTTTATATTCTTTTTGTGTTTCTTTGTTTTTGAGCCACACGAGACCAGTGCTCAGAGTTTATTCCTGACTCTTAGCTCAGGGATCACTTCTGCCAGTGCTCAGGAGACCCTTAGGACCTTCGGTATTGTAGGGGATCAAATCCAGGTACAATGTATAAATGACAAGCACCTAATTTGCTGTACTATCTCTCTGGGTGAGGCTTCAAGAGAACCTTCCACAAACCTTGTGGATTTTGTGAGGCAACACTGGAAAGAAGATATTAAAATAAAAAGGGGTTGCTCAGGCTGGAATATGGCTCTATAGCAGTGATGGCTAACCTTTTTAAGCCTGTGTGCCCAAACTGTGCACAAAACCAAATTTCCTCAAAAGTGCCAGCATGTCAACAACAAGATTTTAGTATCTAAAAACTATGCGGTACATGTCGCATATCTTACTTGTGGATCTTCCTGCGTGTCAGCTGCAAGGCCTTCATGTGCCACCGCTGGCACGTGTGCCATAGGTTCACCATCGTGGCTCTATAGAGTGGACCACATGTTTAGCATCCCCAGCACTTCACAGATCACCAGATGTAGGGCTGTTGTCTCCCAGACAACCCAGCCTGAGAAAGCTTGTATCTTGTGGCCTGAGCACAAACCAAACCTGAATGAAGAAGCACCAGGGATGGTCTCAAGGCCCCTAAGTACTACTGGGAGTGGCCTAAAAAAAAAGTCAAATATTTTGCTGGGATGAAAGATGGGGTTGGGCATTTGGGAATGCCAAATCCCATGGAGGAACTTAGTTTCTTTTTATTTTGAGGGAAGAGGCCTCTAAGTTGATCAAGTTATTCTTTGAGAAACACCCCTCGCTCTTTGCTCTGGAACACCTTGGTCCCCAGAATACCAGGGCAGATGGTTGTGCAGACCTGGCTTTCCTGGACACATGGATCAAGCAACTTTCTTGTGAGGATATTTTGTTAGTTTTCTTTTTTTGTTGTTGTTTTTGTTTTTGTTTTTGGGTCCCACCCAGCAGTGCTCAGGGGTTACTCCTGGCTGTCTGCTCAGAAATAGCTCCTGGCAGGCACGGGGGACCATATGGGACACCGGGATTCGAACCAACCACCTTTGGTCCTGGATCGGCTGCTTGCAAGGCAAACGCCGCTGTGCTATCTCTCTGGGCCCAGTTTTCTTTTTTCTTTTTCTTTTAATTTTTTTTATTGTTAGTTTTCTTATTTGTTTTCTGGTTCATGCTTGGTGGTGCTCTGGGGATACTCCTAGCTCAATGCTTGGGGGTCACCCATGGCAGTGCATGAGGAGTCAGGAGGACCAGGCTTCTGACATCCAATTCAGGCAGGCACTAAACCCTTGGAACCAAATCCTTGGAAGCTTGGAGTAAACTGTGGCGTGCTCATTCTTCACACAGGGAAGGGCCACTCCAGAGGATTTCCAAGAGCTCCCTGGAGCTTAGAAAGAAGGCCTGTACCCACTTCCCATTTTTGTACATTTTTGTACCATTTTTGTAGATCATCCTGGGGATTATGTATCTGGGGTTATTTTTTGGGGGGAGGGGGTCACACCAGGCAGTGCTTAGGAGTTACTCCTGGCTCTACTCTCAGAAATCGCTTCTGGCAGGATCAGGGGACCATATGGGATGGCGGGATTCGAACCACTATCCTTCTGCATGCAAGGCAAATGCCTTACTACCATGCTATCTCTCCGGCCCCTGTATCTGTTTTTTTGCTTCATGAATATTATCTCTATCTAGTGTATTATTACAGTTTCATGGCAACTGAGAGCATCCCTAGTGGCCTTGACCAAGGCTTGTTTCACACCTCTCCCTGAATATGGCACCACATGTGTAAGAACACAGGGGCTTCTCAGTGAACATATCTGGGGACAAGCAGACAGGGATTCAGCTGTGAGATAGCTGTGTGTGGCTGGTAGCGGGACACAGGTTGCTCACTCATGTGGCTGTGGAGAGCTTGTGCCTGGCATATTGCTGGTCACATATGGAGCACATCCCTGCAAAATTTATCATTTCTTTTCGTGGTATTAGGTAATGTGCAAATTCCATTTTCTCTGACTCATGAGACCCATGTAACTCTGGAATGCAAGAAAATGTTCACATCTTCTTTTGAAAGATGGAGCAGCTCGGGCTGGAGGCAGGAGGTACTTGCCTGAGGTCACACCATTGACTTCAGAGTCTAGGCTCTTTATATCTTTGTGTGTGAGGAAATTGATGGGGAACAGAGCCCTGGGCTCTACAGATTCTCCAGCTGCCTAGGTTCTGGAGGGACTCAGTGTGCTGAGGCAGGAAGGCAAAGAAAGAGTACAAAAGGCCAAGTTGGACATTTGTCTTTCACACGGCCAACCTGGGTTTGATCACTGACTTTTCACATGGTCTGAGCCTGTCAGGACTGACTCCTGAGTGAAGAGTCAGGAGTAACCCCTGAGCATTGCAGAGTGTGGTCCCTAAACATAAATCAATAAAATAGTGCAAAGGGTCCAGAGATAGCACAGCCAGCAGGGTGCTTGCCTTGCTCAGAACTGACTTGGGTTCAGTTCCTGACACATATGGTTCCCCAAACCCTGCCGGTGATCCTTGAGCATAGAACCAGCAATAATCCTTGAACACTGTTGTGTGGCTCCCAAAACAGAAACAAACAAAAAAAGAGCATAGAGAAAGACCCCACCAATACCAGAAAGACTTCTGAGACTTCAGAAAGACTAGCTGAGGACTGCTAGTCTTTTGACTCTTCTACCTTTTCACTGAACCACTGGACCAAGTATCATCTTGGGCCCAGCTCCACTTTTCTTTTTTTTTTTTGTTTGTTTGTTTTTGGGCCATACCTGGCAGTGCTCAGGGGTTACTCCTGGTTGTCTGCTCAGAAATAACTCCTGGCAGGCACGGGGGACCATATGGGACACCAGGATTCGAACCAACCACCTTAGGTCCTGGATCGGCTGCTTGCAAGGCAAACACCGCTGAGCTATCTCTCCGGGCCCCAGCTCCACTTTTCCTGGAGCTCCCACAACACTTCTCACCCCTGCCAAGGTCTGAGGTGCCTCCAAGTAGCTCCACAGTTGAGTTCACTCTCCCCAACCCTGACTGCCTACTTCCTCTTCATCCATCAAATTTTAACCACCCTCCTGCCCTTTGATACACACACCCCTGCTCCCAGATGGGAACCAACTGTATCATTAGGCTCAGTCATAGCCGTAGTTTTCCATTCACTCCTTCTATGCAGAGAGGAATCTCACTCTCAAGGTGCTGCCTTTCTTCCCCTATACTTATTCCCTCCCTCTCCAGTGGAACTTTACATCAAAATGGAAACATGCTCCAGGATCTCCCATTTTAAGATAGCTCAAAGGGCTGAATCCAAGCCTGAGACCCAATGCCTGAGACCCAGCTTCAATCCCAGCACCCTAGAATCCCCAGGAGTGACCCCCACACATTGAGGCAGTAATAGCTCTGAGTACTGCTAGCCGTTGCTCTAAAATAAGCAAAAAAAAAAAAAAAAAAAAAGGGGCCGGGCGGTGGCGCTAAAGGTAAGGTACCTGCCTTGCCTGCGCTAGCCTTGGACAGACCGCGGTTCAATCCCCCGGTGTCCCATATGGTCCCCCAAGCTAGGAGCGACTTCTGAGCACATAGCCAGGAGTAACCCCTGAGCGTTACCAGGTGTGGCCCAAAAACCAAAAAAAAAAAAGAAAGGGATTCTCTCATCTTAAATCTATAGACAGGGCCAGAGAGATAGCATGGAGGTAAGGCATTTGCCTTTCATGCAGGAGGTCATCAGTTAGAATCCCGGCACACCATATGGTCCCCCGTGCCTGCCAGGAGCAATTTCTGAGCCTGGAGCCAGGAATAACCCCTGAGCACTGCTAGGTGTGACCCAAAAACCAAAATAAATAAATAAATAAATAAATAAATAAATAAATAAATAAATAAATAAATAAATAAAAAGAAAGAAAGAAAGAAATCTATAGACAGCTAACATTTATGAGCACAAAATATCAGTCTTTGAGCTAAGGTAAATACTACATATCTTGGGTGCTGGAGAGATAGCACAGTGGTAGGGCATTTGCCTTGCATGAAGAAGGATGGTGGTGCAAATTCCGACATCCTATATGATCCCCCAAGCCTGCCAGGGGCGATTTCTGAGCGGGGAGCCAGGAGTAGCCCCTGAGCATTGCTGCCGGGTGTGACCCAAAAACCAAACCAAACCAAAACAAAACTACATATCTCTTAACTCTTTAGTGCCCTCCAGCTCCCACATAAACTCTCTTCTTCTTTACCATAACAAGAGCTTAAAAGGAATGTTTAAATCACACAGTCTCTATTTCCCCAGTCCTAATTCACTCTCCAACCTAACCCAGACTGCTTCTTCCTCATCGGTCCACTAAAATGATTCTAGCAAAAGCCACGAGTTACCATCATTTGCTAAAAAACAACCAGCACTTTTGGAAGTTCTTCTAGAAGTGCTTGAGATGCCAGGGTCTCTCACTGAGCCCACTGTACAGGCCTGACAGTTCTGATGGTGTTGCTCTGGGGCCACCACCAGGGCTACATCCAACTGTCTTTGGGGATCATGTGATGTCAGGACTCAAACATGGGACCTCCAGCTGTAAAACTTGTGTTCTGGCTCTTTGAACTATCTCCTCAACCCCAACGAACCTTATTTTTATCCCAACCTTTCAATATTTGAAATATATAATCCAAAGCAATAGTATAGTGGGTAAAATTCTTGCCCAACCCAGATTTGATCCCTGACACTATTATCCCCTGAGCCCACCAGAAATAATTCTGAACACATAGTCAGGAGTAGCCCAAAAAACAACTCAGGAATCACTCCTGGCAATGCTTGGGGACCATATGGAATGCAGGGATCAAATCTGAGTTGGCCGTGTGCAAAACAAGCGCAATAACCACTATACATCTCTCTGGCCCTCCAAAAAGAAAAATATTTTAAATTGTTGACCATCACCTCTTCTTCCTAGCAATAAGAGTCTCTTGATTTTTTCCCCCTTTGTCTAGCACCTTCTGTCTCTTTGCCAGTTCATTATCTTTTCCTTGGCCATTAAGTGCTGGCACTATGCAGATCTCAATCTCAATCTTTCCTTGTTTCATTTTTATGTGGGAACCACACCCACCAGTGTCTTGGTAGCCGTGCAGAGCAGCTGCTCAGGAATTAAACTCAGGTTCTTTCACTTGATAGGCTTCACTTTTGGAGCTACTGCCCAGACCAAATTAATGAATTTTTGTATTTGTGTATCTTACAAGGTAATGTTTTGCATATTGCAGTAATTATCTTACAGTAGTATACAAGTATAAAATATTTGGGGGGATCAGTTGGGGGTCCACACCTAGTGGTGCTCAGGAACTATTCCTGACTGCTGAGGAGTGACATCTAGTGATGTTCAGATGATATTCTGTACAGAGGATCAAATCAGGTTGTCTGCATGCAAGGAAAGCAATTTCAATTGTTTTTTGAAAGTATTTCAATACTTCTAACATCCCAGAAAAGTTTTTTAAGCCTTTTCATTCTTTATTTTTCTTTTCTTTTCTTTTTTGGTTTTTGGGCGCTCAGGGATTACTCCTGGTTCTTCCCTCAGAAATCATTCCTGTCAGGCTTGGAGTACCATATGGGATGCCAGGGATTGAACCCTGATCCATCCCAGGTTCTCTGCATGCAAAACACACACCCTATTGTTATGCTATGCTATCACTTTGGCCCATTAAGCCTTTTCTTTTTTTTTTTTTTTTTTTTTTTGGTTTTTGGGCCACACCCGGTAACGCTCAGGGGTTACTCCTGGCTATGTGCTCAGAAGTTGCTCCTGGCTTGGGGGACCATATGGGACACCGGGGGATCGAACCGCGGTCCGTCCAAGGCTAGCGCAGGCAAGGCAGGCACCTTACCTTTAGCGCCACCGCCCGGCCCCAAGCCTTTTCTTTTTAGGGGGAGTGGGGCACAACCGGTGACGCTCAGGGGTTACTCCTGGCTATGTGCTCAGAAATTACTCCTGGGTTGAGGGACCATATGAGAGGCTGGGGATCAAGCCCAGGTCCATCTTGGGTCAGCCACGTGCGAGGCAAATGCCCTACTGCTATGCTATCGCTCCTGCCCCACCTGAGCAGTGGCGCTCAGAGAGTTACTCCTAGCTATACCCTCAGAAATCACTCCTGGCAGGCTCGAGGGACCATATGGGATGCCAGGATTCGAACCACCACCCTTCTGCATGCAAGGCAAATGCCCTACCTCCATGCTATCTCTTCGGCCCCCATTAAGCCTTTTTCTTTTTTTCTTTTTTTTGGTTTTTGGGTCACACCCGGCAGCACTCAGGGGTCACTCCTGCCTCCATGCTCAGAAATCACTCCTGGCAGGCATGGGGGACCATATGGGATGCCGGGATTCAAAACAATGACCTTCTGCATGAAAGGCAAACAAACGCCTTACCTCCATGCTATCTCTCCAGCCCCGATTAAGTCTTTTCTTAACCAATGCTACCAAAGCATTATTCTGACTCCAGTCAGAACAGATGTTTTCCACTTATTGAACTTGCTAGAGGGTATGTATCCTCCACACATTAGGTATGCTTTAAAATGTCTTCTTTTGCTCATAGTATGGCTGTGAAATTCATTCACATTATATGTAACAGTAATTCATTATTCTTCGATGGTGTGTAATATTTTATATAGCTAGAGTATGATTTATTTATCTGCTTTACTCTTACTAGACATTTGAGTCATTTCTATGTTGGGGCAACTATAAATATAAATTTGTGTTTCTCCCTTTTGATTGACTTATGCACTTTCCTCTTGGAGAATTAAGATTAAGTCATATTAAGCTTTAGTGGAAGGACCAGGCAATAGCACAGTGGTGGGGTGTTTGCCTTAAAACTGCTGGCCTGGGATGAACCCGAGTTCAATCCCCAAAATCCCATATGGGCCCCCAAGCCTGTCAGGATTGATTTCTGAGTGCAGAGCCAGGAGTAACCCCTGAGCATCTCAGGGTGGAGCCCAAAAACAAACAATAAAACAAGCTTTAGTGGCTATTGCCAAATCAGACCTTTTTTTCATCTTTTTCATACTTTATATTCTATCTGGGGCTGTCTCATCTCCATGCATTTCATGCATGACTTCTGTTACCATCTACACACAGGCAAGTGTCACATTTATGTCTCAGTCCAGCTCTTTACTTTGATCACTGGCTCCAGAGGACATTTTCCTACTTAGCATCTCCACTTGGATGTTCCCAAGACATTTCAAAGCCAGCCTGTGCACAGCCTAATTCATCCTCTTGCCTTCCAAACTAGTCCTTAGCTTCTGCTCCTGATGGGGTGTACCACCCACCATTCACCTAATTATGCAAACTAGAAATCATCCCTGACATTCCATCTCCCTTAATAAGACCTGCCAAATTTACCTCTTGAATGTCTTCACTCTGTCACCCTGCTCCAAACCCCCACCACCCCACAGCTCTCTCCCCTGGACCACTGTTACACTCTCTAATGTGCTCCCAGTAGCAAAGCTTCTGGCTCTTCTCAAGTGTCTCCAGGATGATGCTCTGATTGGCTTGTAGCCCTCTTGGAACAGAATTCCAAGGCCCTAAGTGATCCAGGCTTGCCTACTTCCCTGGCCAGTTCTTACCCTGCTCTCTGACACATCTTTCTCAGCTTTCCCTCCTTGTCCTCTGAATACCACCCACCCACATATGCACATGCAAACCTTTACCTTATTCCTCTTCTTCCTGAAATCATAATTCAAACACCGTTTTCTCAGAGAAATGTTCTTTGATTCCCACTCAAAGTTGGAGCCACTGTCACTCACCCCCCACAGAAACACATTTTTGCTCATAGCACTTATCATAGTTTGTCATTCAATTAAATACTAAATATTCTTTAGTTTGGAACTGGAAAAATGGGTAGGGCACTTGGATGCCTTGCATGCAGTCAACTGAGATTTACTCCCTAGCTTCCTATATAGTCCCCCAGCACCTCCACAAGTGATCCCTGAGTGCAGAGGCAGGAGTTAAATCCCTGAGCACTGCTAGATGTAGCTTCAAAACAAAACAAAATTGTTCTCTTTCTTCCCATTAGACGGCAAGCTCTATGATAATAGGGCTCTGGTTTATTATCTGGTTTCTTTCTTTTTCTTTTCTTTTTTTTTTTTTTTTTTGGTTTTGGGGTCACACCCAGCAGCGCTCAGGGGTTACTTCTGGCTCTAAGCTCAGAAATCGCTCCTGGCAGGCTCAGGAAACCATATGGGATGCCAGGATTCGAACCACCATCCTTCTGCATGAAAGGCAAACGCCTTACCTCCATGCTATCTCTCCAGCCACTATTATCTGGTTTCCATGTGTTCTCTGCACAAAGATACTCAGGAGTGGTTGATGAATTATTTGAATAACAACTGAAAAGATAATCTACAGACATGAGGAGTGGTTGGCATTTAGAAGAGTTTATTGGACAGTCCAAAGCCATTGAGTTGCTACACAAGGTTGAGAAGAAAGACTAGGTAGGAGAAACACATAGCATCCTTGGAAGGGTGAATGCATCACATCTGATGAGTGCATTACAGTGTGTGCTGTTTGGCCCTTCCAGGCCTCATGTGTGCTGCTTCAAGCAAATTCACTTCCTTCTTCATTGCTATGTAAAATTGACTTTATATGCTGGAGTGTGTTGAAGTAGGAGGATGTTGAATGTTGGAGATGAAAGATATGCAGTTGGGGTGTGTGTGTGTGTGTGTGTGTGTGTGTGTGTGTGTGTGTGTTGCCCCATGTGAGTGTGTGGTGTCTGTGATATGCAGTTGTGCAGTGTAAGCCTGAGTATTGATACAGGGAAAGATGTGTCCAACATTTGCTGTCCTTTGTAGCTGTTCTGCATGCACCTGCACTTCCCTCTATTGAGGAGCCACACTGGAATTCCATCCACAGATACTTCCCATTCCAGGGCTGGAAGCCAATCAACTTTCCCTTCTTGGAAGCTTCAACGGGGTACAGTGACCCCTTGTGGGCATGGGTTGCACAGGTTGCTGCAACTCCCCTACTCGAGCCCAGGTTCTCGGGACAAAATAAATCCAAGACACCTCAGCACATGAAGGAGGACCCTGCTGGGTCTGAAAGTCGGGAGGGAAATGCTTGTGGATCAGGAGAGAGAAAGGAAAGATGATTCAAGACGAAGCTTAAGGACTTTATTGAAAAAGGCATCTTCAGTGACAAATCTGTGAATGTTCCTGGTCTTTCTTGGATCCTGCTTATACACATGGTCTTTGGGTCCAGGTCTTTCTCTGTTCTCAAGGATCTACTAGTTGTTATTCACATCTAAAGGACCTTGAGAAGATCCCCCCCCCCCCCCGCCTTTAGTCTGTTCCCTAGGTAGCCAATATCCGAGATCTGAATGGTTAGGGAGGGTTTCTTGGAAGAAGTAGCATGTGAGTAGACTCTTGGAAAAGTGCTTAGGGGGCCAGAGAGATAGCACAGCGGTGGAGCATTTGCCTTGCATGCTGTTGATTCAGGATGGATGGTGGTTTGACTCCCAGCATCCCATATGGTCCCCTTTGCCTGCCAGGAGCAATTTCTGAGTATAGGTAGAGCCAGGAGTAACTCCTGAGCACTGTCGAATGTGACCCAAAAACCAAATTAAAAAAAAAAGAAAAGGGGCCGGGCGGTGGCGCTAAAGGTAAGGTGCCTGCCTTGCCTGCGCTAGCCTTGGACGGACCGCGGTTCGATCCCCCGGTGTCCCATATGGTCCCCCAAGCCAGGAGCAACTTCTGAGCACATAGCCAGGAGTAACCCCTGAGTGTTACTGGGTGTGGCCCAAAAACAAAAACAAAAACAAAAAATAAGCTTTGAACATGATCAGGTGTGGTGAAAAAGCAAAAAAAAAAAAAAGAAAAGTGCTTAGGAATACTGCAATTGGAATTCAGGGTTGGCAAGCAGAGTGTCAGACACAAGGAAGCTCAAACTGGTGGGGAAGGAGGAAGGTAAACCAAAGGATAAATTGCTTTGTGCTTAGAAAGGTCTTTTGGGGGGTTGGAGAGATAGCATGGAGGTAAGGTGTTTGCCTTGCATGCAGAAGGATGGTGGTTCAAATCCTGGCATCCCATATGGTCCCCTGAGCCTGCTGGGGGCAATTTCTGAGCGTAGAGCCAGGAGTAGCCCCTGAGCAGTGCTGGATGTGACCCAAAAACCAAAATAAATAAATAAATAAATAAATAAATAAATAAATAAATAAATAAATAAGAAAGAAAAGAAAGGTCTTTTGGGTTTTCCGGGGGGACCTTCCCTTTGACCATGAGGCTCTGGAGTGAGAGAAGGCTTTTAAGAAGAGGGCTTGATCAGGACTACACTACATAATGGGAGAAGCTGAGACAAGTCAAGAGACAGTTGGCAGCTGATGAAGGGAAGAGGAGCATGAGGACAGTGGCTAAGGACCAAAGGGCTGATGGCAAAGCCTCTTCTGGGGTTCTGTGTCCCTGGCAGCAAAGCCAAGGTCAAAAGTCCCATAATAGTCAGTTGTGCTCAAATCTGGCATTTTGCCTCCCATCCCAAAATATGTCAGGGTCTCCCCTTGCAACTCAGAAACTAAGATGTGTGGGTGCAGGTGGGGTGGGAAGACATGACTATGTGGCCTGCGACTTCTGGGTGGTGAAGGAATGAAAAGGACTCTTAGATTTCCCTGACCCCCTTCTTATGGCCCTGCCCCAGAAGAGTTAATACATATCCCCTCTTCTCTCCTTCCCCTCCTCCCTTCAGGTCACCTTCTCTGCCCTGGAGACTTGGCTGCTGGCTCAAGTTCCTCAACCAGTGGCCCTGAGTAATCAGAGCACAGAGGGGCAGAATTGGGGGCAGGGAATGAGCAACTGGGGGCTAAGGTACCCGAAAGTCTGAAGGGCCGAGGGGATTTGAAGGCTGAGGGTTTGGGGATAGAGGTTGATTCTTCATACTTTCTACCTGGCCAGGCCCCCAACCCTCTTCTGATCTCAATTTCTTCCACCTACCAAAAGATAAATTCCTTGAGCTCTTTTCCTGGAATCTGGGGTAGGCTTGTGGTTATCTGGCAGGAAGCTTTTCAGCTGCAAGTGATGGGGTCCTGCTCCTCCCCCCAATGCCAGGAACTGGCCATAAATGAGTCTGTGGTTAACCCCTGCTAATGGAACCTGGGCTGCCCCCCAAGCCACAGACGGAGAAGAGGAAGAGAAAATGACCTAACTGTGCTCACTATGGCTGGTGCTGACTTGGAGCATAGGATGGACGAATGGGTGAAGGACTGGCTAGAAGAAAATTGGAGGTCAAGGGAGTGATTTCAGGGGGTCTAGGGGCTCAGGAAATGGAAAGTAGATTAGGGCCATAGTAAGAGGAAAGGAGCAAAGGATCAGAAGAATAATCAGAGGAAAAGTGGGTCTATTGAGATAATTTGGAGGGTCATCATTGAAATGATTGGGTGGATGATGATTAAAGGAAGGGGAAAAGCATGAATGCAAAAATTCAGAGGGGTCAGAAATATGAATGTAGGGTGGAGTTAGTAGGAGACAATGAGACGAGAGGGAGCTGAGAAGGAAAATATGTATGTAGACTGAGGATAAGAGAACTTGGAGTGAGTGTCATGCTGCATCCTCTCTCACTCGGAGAGGTGGATACCAGGAAGTCCTAGACTTTCCGGGGATGCTATCCTGTCTTCAGTCTTCTGTCCTGCAGGGCCTAGTGAGAGAAGAGAGTAACAGCACTCTACCCTCCCTCTGCCACTGTCCTCTGTCCATCATTTCCATGCCCCGCCCCTCTCCGCCTGTCATCCCCCTGCCCCTCCCTGTGCCACGGCAGAGGGAGGAGAGGAAGGATCCGAGGTGACAGAGCTGGAGGGAGGATTGCCAGGTATCAACATCTCCTGCCCTTGCTCCTGTCTATCCCCGGGCACCAGGAAGACCCCAGAGACGATGCCCATCCAGATCTTTTGTTCCATATCTTTCTCATCTGGAGAGGAGACCTCAAGGGCCTTGGGAGAAATTTGGGGTAGCCACCAGCGCCAGCCCCCAGACAACTCGGACTCAGAAGAGGAGGAAGAAGAGAACAGAAAGGCAGCAACTAGGAGCAAGGCTGGAGAAGGGGGCTCGCATGTGGACTTAGTAGCTTTCGCCAAGAACTGTTCCCTGCACGGTGCCAGCCACGTCTTTGTGGAAGGGGGTCCAGGACCAAGGCAGGCCCTGTGGGCGGTGGCCTTTGTCCTGGCGCTGGGTGCTTTCCTGTGCCAGGTCGGGGACCGAATTGCCTATTACCTCAGCTACCCACATGTGACTCTACTGGACGAGGTGGCCACCACGGAGCTGGCCTTCCCCGCGGTCACTCTCTGCAATACCAATGCTGTGAGGCTGTCCCAGCTCAGCTACCCTGACTTACTTTACCTGGCCCCCATGCTGGGACTGGATGAAAGTGATGACCCCGGGGTTCCCCTCGCCCCCCCAGGGCCTGAGGCCTTCTCTGGGGAGCCCTTTAATCTGCACCGCTTCTACAATCGCTCCTGCCACCGGCTGGAGGACATGCTGCTCTACTGCTCCTACCGCGGGGGGCCCTGTGGCCCTCACAACTTCTCGGTGGTGAGTGAGAGCCCATGCCTGGCACACAAGAGTGTCTGCTATGCTTACGCTGACTGTCACTTGCTGGGGCTAGGGCTAGTGGTTGCTTGCCCCCTCTCATGTCTGACTAACCCACTCTTTGTGACAAGCCTCAGAGGAGTTGATCAGAGTGGGTGGGGAACCCCAGGTTCTGCAGTTGGGCTACAATTCTTAGGTCCTCACCAGCACTGCTTCTCTCTCAAAATGCATTTGCATTAAGTGGAGATCGGCTTCCAGAGGCACTTGTAATCTTTCTCTGTGTCCTCCTCAGTGTCCTTCAGCCTCCCCTGAGTTTCCCCACACCAACTTGAGACAGAGGACCAGACTTTCTTCTGTGGCCAACCATCACTCAGATGGAGTGCTGAATACTGGCCCACTGTCAGCTGTGTCAACTGCCACACATGGATTGGAGCTGGGCCAGTGCCTCCTGGGCTCTTGAGATGCAGCAGAGGATGTGGGAGGGAGGCAGAGAGGAATGGTCCCACGGCCACTCCATTATCTCTTTTATCAGGAGGTCTGGCTTCTTGTGCTCCTCTTAAGGTGTATATGTGAGTATGAGTAAGTGAATGTGAGTGTGTGAATGAGTATATGTGTGTGAGATTACATGAGTCAGTGTGACTATGTATGTTTGTGTGTGTGATATATAAATAATGGGAAATAACAGACCTCTAAATTATCCCCTCTATGCAGCTCTAAGTGTATAAAGACCCTATACCCAGGGTGAGGGGTGTTCTCTATAGAAGATTTAGCCTCTTGCTGACCTCACTGCAGGCTCTAACGTACTCCTGGCTGAGGGGCCTTATAGCAAAACACTCACCCTCTTCCAGTTCAGTTTCTAGTGCTGTCTGCCTGACTCTTTTCCTCCCTTTAAAGGTACTTGGTTTCAGTTCTTTACCCTGGTTCAGGGGCAGGAGAATGTCTCATGCCAGAGCACTGAGGACTGGATAGGGGTCTGGAATTTTGGGACCTAGGGCTCACTACCACCACATGATGGAATGGGAAAAAGCAGGCTCTTCTAGAGCTGAAGGAAGAGCGACTTTTCAGACAGTACCACCAGATGGCAGCAGCATGACATGAGACCCAAATGCCAGTTTCTTTGCCCAGCACCTCCGGGAGTCCCTCACACCCCCATATGAAAGTGGTAGGGCCATGTATCCAGACTGGTGGAAAGTTACAAATTTCAGTAGTAGGTTGGTAGGTTAGAAGATCTTAATACCTTCTCTAAAATTTACCACAAAAATAAGAGAATTTGCTCTGAGGCATGAAAGAGGTGCTCTGAGAGGAACAGGGCAAGGACTTTTGTTTGTTTGTTTGTTTGTTTGTTGTTTTTATTTTTGTTTTTGGGTCACACCTGGCAGCGCTCAGGGGTTATTCCTGGCTCCACGCTCAGAAATCGCCCCTGCAGGCACAGGGGACCATATGGGATGCCAGGATTCAAACCACCTTCCTTCCGCATGAAAGGCATGCTATCTATCCATGCTATCTCTCCGGCCCCAAGGACTCTTTTCTTAATGCTTTTTTTTTTTTTTGGTGTTTTTTTTTTGGGGGGGGGGTCACACCCGGCAGTGCTCAGGGGTTACTCCTGGCTCCATGCTCAGAAATTGCTCCTGGCAGGCACGGGGGACCATATGGGGCTCCAGGATTCGAACCGATGACCTCCTGCATGAAAGGCAAATGCCTTACCTCCATGCTATCTCTCCGGCCCCAAGGACTCTTTTCTTGACATATATTATTTTCACACTACATCTGGCAATGCTCGGGGGTTATTCCTGGATCTATGCTCAGGAATTGCTCCTGGAAGTGCTCAGGACACCATCTGAGATGTTGGGATAAAACCCAGGTCAGATGCATGCAAGGAAACCACCCTACCCATTGGACTATCTCTCCAGCTTCAAAAATTATATTTTCTAGGAACCTCCACTTCTCTTGATGATCCAGACTAATCTGAAACTCTGGGCTGTGTTCGTACTCACTCTCAGCCCATATGTGGAAACTGAGATGCAGACAGGGTAGCTAAGGAGAAAAGGCCACAAAGAATGGGTGACTTTAGCAATGTCATCAGAGCTGTGATGGGTCTGACCTGGTACATGGAAGCACTGCGCCATGTTGAAGTCTCTTCTGAACCCACCCATAGTACTGAGTGCTGCCAATCAGGCCAGAGCCTGGATGCACATGCTGGCAAAAGAACTGCTGGTGCTCTGGGATCTGGGACTTGGGCATGATAAGAGGATAAGGCATGGTGATGGAGGAGACCATAATTGGAGGAATGAAAGGCCTTAGTTTGGCAGGGTTATGGCTGGGGAGAGAGAGTTTCCAGTACCCTGGCAGTGTCTAGGAGATTTGAAGGCTCCAGATTCTCAAGGAGGACTCCGGAGCAGGCAGTAGTGCGGGGATAGATATGAGCAGAAAGAATCCCAGCAGGAAAAATAATAACAATAAGGGTGAAGACACTATGCAGTGGGAAGGTGCTTGTCCTGTTTGCAGTTAACTGGGTTATTTCCTCAGCACCCTATATGATCCCATGAGTCCCAACAAGAGTGATCCCAGAGTGCAAAACCAGGAGTAAGGCCTGAGCACAGCCAGTCTGATCTTCTACCTCATCTCACCCCTCAAAAAGAGATTAACAAAAAAGTAGTTTGCAGAATTCAGGAAACCAAAAAGAAACACTGGAAACCGGGATGAATACAAAATTTAGTGCTGGCTGAGAAAGCACAAGAAATAGCGTTATGTGGAGCTAGAGCAATAGTACAGTGGGTAGAGTACTTGCCTGGCATGTGGCCAACCTGGGTTTGATCCTTGATATCCCATATGGTTCCCTAAGCACTGCCAGGTTAGATCCCAAAACAAAAACAAGCAAAAAATGAAGTGGAACTATGTAGGGAGCCCTACTGGCAGCCTGTGGAGTTAGGGGTTTGTCCACTGACACATCACTTTTGTTTATTGGTTTTTGGGTCACACCCAGCCGCGCTCAGGTTACTCTCTATGCTCAGAAATGGCTCCTGGCAGGCTCAGGGGACCATATGGAATGTCGGGATTCGAACCACCGACCTTCTGTACGCATGGCAAACACCTTACCTTCATGCTATCTCTCCGGTGCCATCACTTTGTTTTTTATTGTTTCTTTTCTTTCTTTTTCTTTCTTTCTTTCTTTCTTTCTTTCTTTCTTTCTTTCTTTCTTTCTTTCTTTCTTTCTTTCTTTCTTTCTTTCTTTCTTTCTTTCTTTCTTTCTTTCCTTCCTTCCTTCCTTCCTTCCTTCTTCCTTCCTTCCTTCCTTCCTTCCTTCCTTCCTTCCTTCCTTCCTTCTTTCTTTCTTTCTTTCTTTCTTTCTTTCTTTCTTTCTTTCTTTCTTTCTTTCTTTCTTTCTTTCCTTTTTTTTGGGGGGGGTCACACCCGGCGGTGCTCAGGGGTTACTCCTGGCTATCTGCTCAGAAATAGCTCCTGGCAGGCATGGGGAACCATATGGGACACCGGGATTCGAACCAACCACCTTTGGTCCTGGATTGGCTGCTTGCAAGGCAAACACCGCTGTGCTATCTCTCTGGGCCCATCTTTCTTTCTTCTTTCTTCCTTTCTTTCTTTCTTTCTTTCTTTCTTTCTTTCTTTCTTTCTTTCTTTCTTTCTTTCTTTCTTTCTTTCTTTCTTTCTTTCTTCTTTCTTTCTTTCTTTCTTCCTTCCTTCCTTCCTTCCTTCCTTCCTTCCTTCCTTCCTTCCTTCCTTCCTTCCTTCCTTCCTTTCTTTCTTTTCTTTTCTTTTTTTTTTTTTTGGTTTTTGGGTCACAACTGGCAGTGCTCAGGGGTTACTCCTAGCTCTATGCTTAGAAATGGCTTCTGGCAGGCACAGGGGACCATATGGGATGCCAGGATTCAAACCACCGACCTTCTGTATGCAAGGCAAACGCCTTACTTCTATGCTATCTCTCTGGCCCCATCACTATTTTTTTGTTTCTTTTCTTTCTTTCTTTCTTTTTTTTTTTTTTTTTTGGTTTTTGGGTCACACCTGGCAGTGCTCAGGGGTTACGGGATTCGAACCACTGACCTTCTGCATGCAAGGCAAACATCTTACTTCCATGCTATCTCTCTAGCCCCTGACACATCACTTTGGAGGAGGACAAATTCCTCACCTCTTCTGCCCTTTGACTTCTATTAACTCTTCCTGTTGCTTAACCAATTCAAAGCCAATTCTAGGTGAGGGGCACAGGTGACACCCCACCTGCATCACCCGTCAGGACAAAGAAATGCAGAGAGCGGGTGCGTGTGGGAAACAACCACCTAGATGATGCAGTAGAGTTGTCCTTCCTGATGGACACTTTGACCCCCATAACTTCGAGTCAGCCTAGTTCAGGGAGTCAAGATTCTCAATTTCACCACTCTGCTCCTGCTAGGTCTTCACACGCTATGGAAAGTGCTACACATTCAACTCAGGTCGAGATGGGAGGCCTCGGCTGAAGACCATGAAGGGAGGAACGGGCAATGGACTGGAGATCATGCTGGACATCCAGCAGGACGAGTACCTGCCCGTCTGGGGGGAGACTGGTATGTTCCCTCTTACAGGAGCCCCTGCCCTATAGATTCTGGTCTTAGCCTTCACTTGCAGACCCCTACGGGACCATGGTAGGACCCAGACCTATAGGCAGGTACTTCCCACCACCCCCACAGGGGCTGGCCTTCTCTTCTCCTGATCTAACTAAAGGCCAAACTCACCCCAGCCCCCCTTCCCTGGTTCAGTTTCTCTCCACGGTAACCAGCCATCCTTCCCATTCCAGGCCACTGCTGCTTGTTCTATAAATAACTCCTTCTCTTCTTGACTGCCTGCTGTCTGTTTAGTCTCAGGGGGCCTAGGGCAGAAAGGAATTGGGGAGAAAGAAGAGAAGGAGAGAGAGGTGGAGAGCATCATAGATAGGGAGAAAGCACAGGAAAGTCCAATTTGCATCACTAAGTCAGGGAAGATAAGTGGATAGAGGATCAGAGCAGTGCCAGGCCCAGAGGCAAGGGCTGAAACCACTTCTATCCCAGTATAGGAGCAAAAGAACATGTCACACTCTGTAGGGGTTAATGACTTTTCCTGTCCCCCACAGATGAGACATCCTTCGAAGCTGGCATCAAGGTGCAGATCCACAGCCAGGATGAGCCTCCCTTCATCGACCAGCTTGGCTTTGGTGTGGCTCCGGGGTTTCAGACCTTTGTGGCCTGCCAGGAGCAGCGGGTGAGAGGGATATAGAGGCTGTGGAGGGTGGTGTACTGGGGGTGTCCCTATGGACTTGTGGGTTATCAGTCCTGAGAGGATATATGGACTGGGATGAGTTGCAGCCTGAAGGAGCTAATGAGCTCAAAGCTCTGTAAATTCAAGAGACCCACAAGGGCTGCAAAAGGAGAGGGGACAAGATTCCTGAGATCTGTGCCAGAGAAGTCCATCAAGGTGACTTGGGGAGAAGTCCCACACCCCCCCAGCTCCCCGGCTCTCCCAGCAGCTCATCTACCTGCCCCCGCCCTGGGGCACCTGCAAAGCTGTTACCATGGACTCGGATTTCTTCGACTCCTACAGCATCACCGCCTGCCGCATTGACTGTGAGACTCGCTACCTGGTGGAGAACTGTAACTGCCGCATGGTGCACATGCCAGGTGAGCCCACATCCCGCCTGGCCCCTCTGACAACAAGGAAGCAGGCCAACTTCTCTCCTAACGCTCCTTGACTTCCATTCCTGCCTGTACCCCTAGGGATGAGTGGGGAGGATGGATTGGCATAAGGGGATACCTCCAGGCCACACTGGGGACTGGTTAGTTCTACCCTCTAGTCTTCTCCCAACTCCCAGCTTCAGGTCTTCCTGGTACCACCAGGGGTGGTCCCTTCCTGTCTCCTGCATCACTGTCTTTTTTCCTCTACAGGGGATGCCCCATACTGCACTCCTGAGCAGTACAAAGAATGTGCAGACCCTGCTCTAGGTGAGTGCCTCTGGCCCTAGACTGATGGAGAACAGAGGAGGGGGTACCAGCCAACACACCTTATGCATGGGGGTTCAGACCTAGCTCCTAGAAGCACTTAATAACTCCGGACCAGGCTTTACCTGAATTCCTTGTGTCTGATATCTGCAAGGCTAGGGATAGTCTCTCCATGGCCTCTGTGAGGAGTGAACAAGTATCATGTGGGGAGAGGGGAAGGGCTCACCATCTCTCATTAACATTCAGCTAGCTGACTACCAATGTTCCCAGGGAATGAGTTATAAGATTCTGAAATACACACATGGGCTGGGACAAAGGCTGAAGGGAACAAGTCAGAAAAAGAGGAGGCCTTTGAACAGGGCCAATGGATGTGCTGGGAAAGGGTTGGTAGAAAGCCACCACCAAACTGAAATCTCTCACCTGGCCGGGTGCAGACTTCCTGGTGGAGAAAGACCAGGAGTACTGCGTGTGTGAAATGCCATGCAACCTCACCCGCTATGGCAAGGAGCTGTCCATGGTCAAGATTCCCAGCAAGGCCTCAGCCAAGTACCTGGCCAAGAAGTTCAACAAGTCTGAGCAGTACATAGGGTAAGAGCTTGCACTGAGGGCTATGGGCTTGGACTATGAAGAGTATGAATGAGCTTTGATGGCTGGGCTGGAAAGCAGAATAAAGTTGAGGTAACATGTGGAAGGCAGGCCAAAGAGTCTGCATTGGGGACAGGGAGATAATAATGCAAGAGGCTGAGCACATGCATTGCATGCAGGAGACCAAGGTCTCTTATTCAGCAACACCTGGTCTCCCAAGCACAACCCATAGCCAAGAGCATCCCTGGCACCACTAGCACCACTAGCACATCCCTGGGTGTAATGTAAAAAACAAAAAACAAAAAAGTGAGTTTGGAGGGGATGGAGCCATAGCACAGAGGGTAGGGCATTTGCCTTGCATATGGTCAACCTGGGTTCCATCCCTGCCATTCCATATGGTTCTCTGAGCACTGCCATGAATAATACCTGAGTGTAGAGCCTGGAGTAACCCTTGAGCATCACCAGTTGTGGTAAAAACAAAACAAAACAAAACAGAAAACCACACACAAAAAAAAAAACAGTAAGTTTGGACTGCGCATAGATGGACTATCAGGGCATATGGTCCCCAGACCTGCCAGGAGTGATTCCTGAGCACAGAGCCAGGAGTAACTCCTGAGTACCATCAGGTGTGGCCCAAAACAAACAAACAAACAAACAAATAAATAAAACCACAAAACAGTTTAATTTTATCCTTATAACCACCTTAAAAGTTGGGTATCCTCATCAGCCCATATTGCATGAATGCAGAAATGGGGTTTTGGAAGTCACCTAGGTAATAAGGGGTGGAGATAGGACTTGAACAATGTCTCCCCCAATCCCTTTGCAGGGAGAACATCCTGGTGTTGGACATTTTTTTTGAAGTCCTCAACTATGAAACCATTGAGCAGAAGAAGGCTTATGAGATTGCAGGGCTTCTGGGTGAGCTGCATAAGGTCCCCAATCCTGTCCGTGCCTTTTAGGGTACCCACCACCTCTGTTCTATAGCATTCCTCTCCATCTGCTGGGCAAGGGGGAAAAAGAGTTCTTATACTCTGAGTTTCCCCAGATACAGTCAAGCTATTGGGTTAACAATGATTTCTTTCCAAAGGACCGCTTCACTTTAGAAAAAGCAGGCAAATGCAGAAACGCCCCCCAAAAAAGCAAGTCAGAAACCCCGCAAGTGGGCTTCTCTGCCTTCTGTGGAAAGGTGGACAACCCCTTTACCAATGGGACAGGTCTGTGCTGTGGTTTCCGAGCTCATGGCTGCCCCACAATGACCGGTCCCACTGACCTCTCTGCACGCCTCCTCCTGCAGGTGACATTGGGGGCCAGATGGGGCTGTTCATCGGTGCCAGTATTCTCACAGTGCTGGAGCTCTTCGACTATGCCTACGAGGTAAGGTGGTGGACGCCTGGCAAAGATGTGCCCATGGGGAGTGGGACTGAGAAAGGGTTCCGCAGCCCACACCACCCCTGACCCCGGTCCCAGGTGATTAAACATAAACTGTGCCGACGTGGAAAGTGCCAGAAGGACACCAAAAGGAGCAGTGCAGACAAGGGCGTGGCTCTCAGCTTGGATGACGTCAAAAGACATGTGAGAAAGATAGGAGATCCTGAACCCCATCCCTTCTTTCACCTCAGCCCTCTCTCCTGCCCACCTCTCAGCAGCCTACCCCTTTACATCTTTCTTCCTGCGCCCTGCCCTGCTGTGGGCCTTGCAGTAACCTGAGCCTGTCCTGTGCTGTTTCCTCAGAACCCCTGCGAGAGCCTCCGGGGCCACCCAGCCGGGATGACTTATGCTGCCAACATCCTACCTCACCATCCCGCGCGAGGCACTTTCGAGGACTTTACCTGCTAGGCCCCACAGGCCACTGTACCAAAGGCCTAGAAGGAGGAGAGCTAGGAGAGCCAGGGGCCCCACAAGAGCCCTCATTTCTGCCTTGGGGACTCACCCCCACTCCCAAGGCAGTCCCCCCACTCCTGGGCAGCTCTTTCCTCCTGTCTGTGGTGAGGAAGGGGGCTGAATCCTCTCCCTGCCTCTGTCCCATTCTTTTTTTTTTTTTTTTTTAACAAAACTAAACTAATTTAAAGAAGCTGGAGTCAGACAGTGAATTCCAGCGACCCCCTCTCGCTCCATGCTACCCTCCAACCTTGATTTCTCTCTGTCTGGCTCATCTGTGTGTCCTATCCACATTCAGCTGCCACTAGTCACTAAAGCCACTCCTGAGGGGGATGGGTGGGTGGAGGGCATGCTTGGGGTCTGGAATTTGACCCCAAACTAGAGAATGTACCTTGAAGGGGAGGGCTAGTGGGGGGGCAGCTTCCCTAGCCTTAAGAGACCCTTTCAGCCTAGTGACCCCCAAGCCCCCAAGTCTTCAGGCAGGAACTAAGGTTCTAAGTTCTTTCCCCAGTGCTGAGAAGTCTCTAGAGAGGTGGAGTGGAGGATCTCTTGAGGAACAGATAGGGGCAAGATGTGGCCCTGGTGCTGTAGGCCACATCCTGACATCCTACGTCAATACCCCAGTTCAGCTGCTGGAGAGGAGCTCCCAAAGGCAGCCTCAACATCCCACTGAATATCCAGCTGATTGACTTCCGATCAGGGAGGGGGTGCCTGTGCCTAACTGGGCTCTCTCCTGGGACCCCTGCACAGGGGCCAAGTCCATAAATTTTCTTATGGAACTCTCCCCAGTTCCCTTCCCCACTTCATCTGCTTCTCTCAACAACCTCATCTGCATTTTCTATTTCTATATGATACAGACTCTATATTGCTATATCTCTGTATATACTTTGCCCTGTCTGTCTTAACCCCATCCCCTCTTGTCTCTGAAAACCATGCTCCCACTTCATCCCCTTTCTATGTTTCTGTCCCTGTCACCCCCAACTCCCACCTTGGTCTCTGAATGCCTTTGCCTGTATAAAGAGTTGGACTCTCTCCCCTGGTGTCTGTACTGTGTACACACATCCCTCTGAGAAGCACAAGGCGACGACACACGCATTGTAACCTTCGCACTGTCTTGGTGGCGATATAAAGGAAGCTATGAATCACAAGCTCTGCCTCTTTGTGGCCTCACCTTTCTCCCTGCCCAGCACCCTCTGCCTGCCCGCCCTGTGGCCTTAACATCCCTTCCTTGGCCCACCCAACCCCAATGCTTTTTACCTGGCTGATGGCCTTCCTAGGGAAGGGCTTGCTACAGCTAGAGCCCACATCCACACCGTGGAGTTTGGCTCTGTGGGCTAAGTCCAGGGTTTCCAAGACAGTGCTATCTGCCACTGGAGAAGCAGGTGCTGAATGGCAGAAGTAGGGGAAAAGGGTGCCCTTCAGTGGTCTTGGTCTCCTGGGTGCCTAGCCCCTTTCCTTATCTAATTCTTAAGCCCACTACTTCTATATCCTGGTGAGGTAGGGTTTGATAGGAAAGAGGAAGAGGCCTAGAAGAGAAGCTAAAAGTTCTACAGTTCTGTCCTTTTCTATCTTAATGAGGGACAAGTGAGGTGCCAGACCTGCTACACCACTTCCATCAGGCATGAGGGCCAAAGCCCTGCCCCTTCTAGGCCTTCTCTGCCCATGTCTCTCAGTATTCAACCCCTGTGTCAGGTCATCAGTGGGTCTGGAACTGGAGAGTTCGGCTCTGGGATTACTGGAAAAATTTGACTCCATAGTTGTCTCTTAGAGACCAGATCTCTCCAGAAGGAAGCAAGAGCAAGGCCAAAGGGCGTACAGCAGAAGAACAGCAGGCAGGGCTATGGGTGATGCATGCCTCTGGTCTAATAAACTGGGTTTCAACCATCTCCTCTCCAGTGTTGTTTTTCTTATTGAAAAGTATTTTGGCTTTCCCATAAGGTGAGTAGAGCTGAGTTTGTTTTTGAGCCAATCAATCCAGGGAAAGAGTGATGTTTGAAAAGGGAGACAGACACCCACGCCTCAGGGCTGGACCTTCACACCTGAATACCTTAAACCATAAAGAGCAGGAAAAGAGGAATAGGTTACACAAAATAATGATCCCTGAGGGGGCCGAGCCAACCCAGGACCAACCATGGTTTGAATCCCGGCATCCATATGGTCTGCCATGCCTGCTAGGAACGTTTTTTGAGCACAGAGCCAACTGTTGCCCCAAAACCAAAAATATAATAATGATGATAATAATAAAATAAAAATAAATGATCCTAAAGATTAAGTTCTGAACACAAAGGACTTCTTTGCAGAACAGGCTCAAAACCGATTTGGTTTAGACCTAGATAAATAGTACATGGACCACAGCATCACATGGTCCTGGAGCAAAGTTGAACATGGCCAAAGTTAACCCCCCACCTAAAAAAGTAAACAATTGAACTTAAAATTTGGAAGCAGGTTAGCTTAAATATCAGGGACAATATTGGGTTCTAAAGTGAGGTAGTTACTGAGGCACACTTTATCTGTGGAAATGAAACCAGGGATAATGAAAATTTATTCATTGACCTTTCCCAAATCATCTTCTGAGTTTTTCTCTTGGTAAAACGGAATAAACATTGAGTTCTCCTCTTCAAGCCTCCTTCCCTAAACCTGGCTTATCACAGTAAAAAAAAAATAAATAATGAAAATCGAAAGTGAAGAAGACAAGCAGCTAGTTCACGTCCTTCACGTCAAGTTGGAAGCATCCTCTTCATCCTTGGATTGGCCTGGCTGGGGGCCGTGTCCTCCTCCTTTCCGGCTCCAGGTCGTCTCCCATTGGCCAGGGGGCGCCCGCTCCCACGCCTCTCTAGCCCAGCGCTCCTCTCTATGGTTCTCCCCCCGGCTCCTGAAGGCGAGAGGGAGCGGTCATCTCGCTTTGAAACCAGCCGCCCCCCTCTCTAGCCCACCGTCTCGCTGCCCGAGCCTCCCGTGCCGGCCGGCCGGCCCCCGCCCGGCGAGCGGACGGGACAGGCGGGCTCGCGTGGGGGGAGTTCCGGTTCCGGTTCTTTGTGCAGCTGCAGCCGCGGCTCCGGGGAAGATGGCGGCCCGGGCGGGCTTCCAGGCTGTGGCTCCGAGCGGCGGCGCTGGGGCCTCGGGAGGGGCGGGCGCGGCGGCTGCCCTGGGCCCGGGAGGGACGCCGGGGCCGCCCGTGCGAATGAGCCCGGCGCCGGGCCAAGGGCTCTACCGCTCCCCGATGCCCGGAGCGGCCTATCCGGTGAGCAGGGCAGGAGGAGGGGCGCGCGGGCCAGGGGCGGGGCCGAGTGGGGGGCCCGGGAGTGACAGGCTGGATGGGGGGGCGGAGGGAGGACGGACGGACTCCTGGGGAGGGCTGGGGGCTTCTTTGCAGAGGACGATCGGGAAGAGCATCCTCAGTCTCTTCTCTGGGTATTGTTTCCTGGAGGAGAAAGAAATTAGATCCTGGAGTGGGAAGTGGGGCCCAGGGTTTTTTTTGGGGGGGACACACACAGTAGGACTAGAATGCCAAAGGACTTGGGAAAGCACCTATGCCCAGAGGACCCCGGCTGGCAAATTGAGATCCACTTGAAGATAGCAGCTGGCTGTGTCATCTAGAGTAAAGGTGGCCCTGGAAAGATGTTGAATGTGTCAGATTCAAGTCTGGTAGCTTTGGGGTCTTACTTGCCTAAGGCCCCCCAATTGGAGCCTGGAAGCTCTGGAGCACTCAGAGGCAGTGAGCTTTTTCTCCCATTGTCTTCCACCCCCCATCCTGGTTTTATTGAAAGAATGCTGGCATTCTCCCATTTTCCCTCTCTTAATTGAGGGTTAGTGGGAGAAGACATGACATCTCTGGGTCCTCCCTCCTGTAGAGACCAGGTATGCTGCCAGGGAGCCGAATGGCACCTCAGGGACCTTCCATGGGACCCCCTGGCTATGGGGGGAACCCTTCAGTGCGACCTGGCCTGGCCCAATCAGGGATGGACCAGTCCCGCAAGAGACCTGCACCTCAGCAAATTCAGCAGGTCCAGCAGCAGGCAGTCCAGAATCGAAACCACAAGTAAGATGATGGGTGGGGGCTTGGGAGAGGTGGGGGAGATGTGGCCTGGGGGGATACAGGGGGTGGGGGATTCATGCCAGAGAGGGTGCTGTTTTTGACTGCCTTATAGTCATTGAAGTGGGAGTAGGGTATCTTATGATTTGGGAGAAACTGCATTCTCTACTGCAAATAGAGGTGTCGATGGCTTGTCATATTGTGGCTAGTTCGATCCAACCTGATAACTCTATTTATTCCAAACAGTGCAAAGAAAAAGAAGATGGCTGACAAAATTCTACCTCAAAGGGTGAGTCTGGGCTATAGATAGTCTTGAGGATGTTGGTAAGTTTGAGAACAGAAATAGCACTAAATCCCAATTATATTTTTCTGTTCCTAAGATTCGTGAGCTGGTACCAGAATCCCAAGCCTATATGGATCTCTTGGCGTTTGAAAGGAAGCTAGACCAGACTATCATGAGGAAAAGGCTAGATATCCAGGAAGCCTTGAAACGACCTATTAAGGTAATGCAGGAGAACACTAAGCAGCAAGCCAAAGGAGATAACTTGGGAACCTTCCACAGATTTAGGCTAAGATCAAATTCACAGCAACAGTTTTATTTTTTGGCATTTAAATTATAGCTCTTCCTGCCGCCTACAAATGGAGTATTACATTAGAAGCATAAGATCAGAACAGCAAAGGAGGGGAGGAGTTGATTGTTCTTGCACCAAGAATATATTCTAGGGCTGGAGAGATGGCATGGAGGTAGGGCGTTTGCCTTGCATGCATAAGGACAGTGGTTAGAATCCCGACTTTCCATATGGTCCCCTGAGCCTGACAGGAGCGATTTCTGAGTGTAGAGCCAGGAGTAACCCCTGAGTGCTGCCGGATGTGACCCAAAAACCAAAAAAAAAAAGAATATATTCTGTCCTTTTTACTAAGATTGTTTTACCCCTTGGGAACCTGACACCTTGAATTACTTTTGGCCGCTTCAGTGAATCTATCTATCTACCCTAAGAATAGGGTAGACTGTAGTTAGTCTGGTAGATGTAATTTTGGTTTTTGAAAATCATTTATCTTCATCAAATCACTGAAACCTCATCATCAATTTTGTTTCTATCCTCTCTAGCAAAAACGGAAGCTTCGAATTTTCATTTCTAACACTTTCAATCCGGCTAAGTCAGATGCTGAGGATGGGGAAGGGACAGTGGCTTCCTGGGAACTTCGGGTGGAAGGACGACTTCTGGAAGATGTAAGTTTAAAATCCATTCTGCTCCATGTCTAGGGTGGCGGGAGCTGCTGGGAATGAACAGTGTTGTCTGGTTGGCAGGAAGCCTGACTGGTGCTCATAGCTCCTATTGGGAACAGCAAGGAGAAGATCACTGTGTTCCCTGGCCTGACAGACAATGGTTCTTTGTATCTGGCTCTCACAGCTTGGTCCTCAGTGTGGTATCATATCGAGAACTTTATTGTCCTGGGATTTGATTTGTTGTTTACCATTCTCTTGATGCTTTGGCCATTGGATTTAGCAGTATCTGCTGTTATTCAATTAGGTTTTTTCTCAATCATTTAAAGGCCATCTTATTCTTTTGAGTCTTTTTTTTTTTTTTTTTTTTTTTTTGGTTTTTGGGTCACATCCGGCAGCGCTCAAGGGGCTCTAGGCTCAGAAATAGCTCCTGGCAGGCTCGGGGGACCATATGGGATAATGGGATACTGGGATTCAAACCACCGTCCCTCTGCATGCAAAGCAATGTCCTACCTCCATGCTACCTCTCCAGCCCCATTCTTTTGAGTCTTTGAGATACTCAGTTCCAACCATGGCTTCTCCATCTGCAGAACTTTGGTTGAGACATAACTGTTATGGTAGAATATATTTTTGTGACAAGTTCTTTGTTGCTTCATGCATCAGCTGACAGATGATAGCCCCCAAACTTCTCACACTAGAGGCTCCTTAGAGAAACTCACCTTCCATTCCTGTATCCGCTCTATTTTCAGTTGTGCAGAAGCTAGCTCATATAATTGCTTTTCTTGCAGGAGAATCAGGTCGTGGTGTCAGTGCCTCCTTTTAGTCTATAGTTCCAGGCCATCTGCTAGTGTTGTCATTCTATCCAAATAAAGCTTTTTGTTCTGGTTGCTTATTGCCTGATTCATTTCCCGTCTAGGAGAGTTTTCTCTGTTTAGATTTGCTTTGTTACTGTGCAGTGTTTTGGCTTAACATGCCTAATTTCCTTTAAGGGGAAGTGGAACAGACGAGTCATTGACTCTGTGTTTTGGACTGTTATACTTACCTAATACCAAACTCTTTGCCATCTAGCTCCTAAGAAATCTTTCTTATTTTTTTGTTTTTTGTTTTTTTGGGTCACACCCGGCAGTGCTCAGGGGTTACTCCTGGCTTTGCGCTCAGAAATTTCTTGTGGCAGGCTCAGGGGACCTTATGGGATGCCAGGATTCGAACCACTGACCTTCCAGCCCCTTATTTATTTTGATTTTTGGGCTATACCTGGTGGCACTTGGGCAACTCCTGGCTCCGCACCCAGTAATCATTCCTGGCAGGCTTGGGGGACCATATGGGATGCCAGGAATCGAACTCAGTTCTGTCCTGGGTCCGCTGTGTGCAAGGCAAATGCTCTACTACTATGCTATCTCTCCGGCCCCTTTTAATTTATTTTTTGCCTCTTTTCCTTTGTTGTGGGTTCCTTTTTTATGGGACTTTGTCTTGGGTAAATTTTTTCTGGCCTTTTCTCCCCCCCCCCCCCCAGTCTTTTTCTAACATGACCTCTACTCTCTCTTTTAGTCAGCCTTGTCCAAATATGATGCCACCAAACAAAAGAGGAAGTTCTCTTCTTTTTTTAAGTCATTGGTAATCGAACTGGACAAAGACCTGTACGGGCCAGACAACCATCTGGTAGAAGTGAGTAGTTCTGCCCCCTAGACTTTGATTCTTAAGACTGGAGGATGAGAATCTGAAAGTGAAAGCATAACCTTTCATGGAACTGTCCTGGATTTGATCCCTTAAATCCCCTGTTCTTCTGAGCACTGCCAGGAGTAATTCCTGAGCTCAGAGCCAGGAGTAACCCCTGAACATCGCTGTATGTGGCCCAAAATTAAAAAAATAACACAATTTGAGGATTATGGAATTGACTGCTAACCTTTAAAAGCCGAGGTTGTTGGGGAGATGTAGTTACCACCATTGCAGTTTTGCATATTGACCTCTAGATGACACTAGTTGAGTTCTACCCCCACTCCCCAAAAATCTTTTTGCAGTTTGATTTGGGGGGAGGTTGGGCCACACCCAATAATACTCAGGAGTTACTCCTGCCTATGTGCTCAGTCTCCTGGCTGGGGACCAATATGGGTCACCGGGGATCGAACTAAGGTCCGTCTTGGATCAGTTCTGCACGGCAAACACCCTATCACTCCCGCCCCTTTGCAGTTTGATTTATCCTACCTTTTTTTTTGGTTTTTGGTTTTTAGGCCATATTCAGTGACGCTTGAGGGACCATATGGGACATCAGGGGATTGAACCCTGGTCTGTCCTAGGTCAGCCGCGTGCAAGACAAACACCCTACTGCTGCACCACTGCTCCAACCCCTATCCTACCATTTTTAATGTTACTATTCAGGAACGGAGGTAGCAGCCTTTCATTCCAAGAGAAATTCTAGTAGCAGCATCTTACATGTACCAGGTCATATCTGCATCTTAATTATGCTGAGACATAGTTATCAAAATAACAGTTATATTTTTGGCTTGACGCACTATTGTAATAAATGGACTTTATATAGTTCTTGCCAAGGTAACCTTTATAATCTAGACCTTTCTGTTGATTCCTGATTTGTTTAGAGTCAGAAACCATATCACTTAAAATCACTATTTTGGGAAGAGAAAGAGCCAAGCCGGCTCTCCAGCATTCCAATGGTTACCTGAGCACTACCAGAAGTAATTCCTGAGTGGAGAACCAGGAGTATGTCATGAGCATCATTTGATGTGACCCCAGAACAAAAGAAACAAAATTCTTACTTTGATACCTATTACACAATGTTCTGAAGAACATGTTAGCAAGTATAACTAACACTCACTATCATTGGGATATAGTCAAAACCAGGATGAATGAGACAGCCAGGTGCTCCAAGTGAACTTACTCTGCTCCATTTTTTTTTCATTTATTTAATTTTTTTGCCATTTTAGCTGTAGTTCCTTAACCTCAACCACTAAGAGACATGGGGAGGTCTTTATCATCTACTAAGAGAAGTAAGTCATAGAATTGACAGAATTTTGTTCTTGTTTTTGGGCCTCATCCAGCAGCGTTCAGGGGTTACTTCTGGCTCTGTGTTCAGAAATTACTGTTGACAGGCTTGGGGGACTATGAAATGTCAGTGATCAAACCCAGATTGCCTGCTTGCAACCAATGATATCCATTATTATGGCACACTCCCCATTGTGCTATTGCTCTGGCTCCAGACAATTTATAAATAAATTTCACTTTATGGCAATTAGACATAGTGGCAAAAAATGTGTAAATCTGTAACATGTGGACTGTTCACATTGCAGCTTAGCCACTGACTGGCTATTTGACTTTAGGCAACTTCATTCTGCTAAGTGTTAGGGTGTATTTTACTGTAACATAAGTTTAATTGCACTTATCTTGATTAGCTGTTATGGGAATTAGATAATCCAAGAAAATGAGAATACTCTTTAAACACAGTATTAGTAAACAATAGCTAAACTACTTTATTATAGTTTTCCGTTTTGTAGATAAAATTATCACTGAAAATTCACACTGTGACTCTAATCAATCAGAAAAGGTTACTATCAGACAGTAATCCCAGATTTGTTGCCATTTTTGAAAATATCTCATACTATTGCTCTTCTCCAATAGTCTCAGTAATCAAAGTTGAATATTCAGTCATTACAGAAGTTCTTCCCTCTCACCCAGCTCTTCCTCTGGGAGAGCACCCCATGACATCTTCCTCTCTGTAGTGGCACAGGACCGCCACTACCCAGGAGACGGATGGCTTCCAGGTGAAGCGGCCAGGAGACGTGAATGTCCGGTGTACTGTTCTACTGATGTTGGATTACCAGGTACTCTGTAATATGATGTGAGGAGGTCAACCTTCATAGCCATCTTCCATTAGCAGTCTGATGTTTTAAAATGAGAGATATTTAAAAGGACTAGAGATAGAGCTTAAGATGCCTATCTTGTTCTGCCAACCCTGCTTCAAATCTCTAGCATCACATACGGTCCCCTGAGCCATTACTAGGGGTCATTCCTGAGCACAGAGCCAGTGATAACCTCTGAGCCTCACTATTGACTTTGGTGTAACTAAAAGTGGGAACCCAGGGTATATCTCAGTAGTGGAATACATGCTTTGCATTTATGAGACGCTGAGTTCCACCACTGATTATGCTACCCCCACCCTTTACCATAGGAACACAAGAAAGTGTATAAATTTGGTGGCTGGAACAGTAGTATAGTGGGTAGAGTGCTCCCTTGCATGTGGCTGACCTGAGTTCAGTTCCCAGCATTCCATGTGGTCTATTGAGCCCCATCAGGAGTGAATCCCGAGTATCGCGCCAGGAGTCAGCCCCGAGCACTGCTGGATGGAGCCCAAACAACAAAAAGTGATACAAAAGTGAAGGCATTTGCTTTGTATCTTGCTGACTCCAGGCCGATCCTTGGCACCAAATATAGTTCACTGAACATCACAGGGTATGGCTCACCCAAAATTAAAGAAAGGAATATTTAAGTCTAATTGTAGACAGTTTGTTACTAGTCTTTAAGCAGCCTAACATAGTGATAAGAGTTTTGTTATCTCTAGGTTCCTGCTCATTAGATTTAGCGGCCCTGGAAAAAAGCACTATAGCACTATTTATTTTTTTTGGGGGGGTCACATCTGGCAGCACTCGGGTCACCCCTGGCTCCACGTTCAGAATTTGCTCCTGGCAGGCTCGGGGGACCATGTGGGATGCCGGGATTCGAACCACCAACCTTCTGCATACAAGGCAAATGCCTTACCTTCATGCTATCTCTCCAGCCCCACTATTTTTCTTTTAATGGGGGTTATATGTTTCTATGCTGAGGGAATGATGGGGCCACACCTGATAATATCTGACATGATACTGTCTGGGCCCGGCAGTAATTGAGGGGATTATTCAGTATCAGGAACTGAACCCAGAGCATATACCAGGCATATGTTCAGCATTTTGAGTTCTCTCCCTGGCCAAGAGAGTAGTTGGTCTGAGACTGGGAGATGACACAGAACTTTTGCTTGTGCTCTGTATACAAGAGCCCTGACTTTGACCCTTAGGCCCACCTGATCTCTAAGCACTGCTGGGAACAACTTCCCAAGCACTGCCACCAGCTGTGACCTCAAACCTCCACTCTTTGACAAAGGAAAAAAAATACTATTACATGACTTGAATGTATGGCCTTGCTAAGTATCCCAACTCGCAAAGGGACCCAGGTTACTCACCTTTATCATCTTTGATTCTCTACAGCCTCCCCAGTTTAAATTAGACCCTCGACTAGCTCGGCTCTTGGGTATCCACACTCAAACCCGCCCAGTGATCATCCAAGCACTATGGCAATATATTAAGACACATAAACTCCAGGACCCTCATGAGCGGGAGTTTGTCATCTGTGACAAATATCTGCAGCAAGTAAGTAAAGGTCTTTTACTGGAATCCACTGGATTACTGTTGTTCTCAAAACGCTGAGTCCTAAAGCTGCTTTTCCTCTTTTTCACAGATCTTTGAGTCTCAACGGATGAAGTTTTCAGAGATCCCCCAACGGCTCCATGCCTTGCTTATGCCACCAGAGCCTATTATTATTAATCATGTCATCAGGTAGGCATATTCATGGGAGGTTAAAGTTGACTTGTACCAGCTTACATAAACCAGTTTTCAGGAATTTGTAAGCCATTGTCAAAAAACAGCTCAATATTGAGCCAGGGGGCCGGGCGGTGGCGCTGGAGGTAAGGTGCCTGCCTTACCTGCGCTAGCCTAGGAGACGGACCGCGGTTCGATCCCCCGGCGTCCCATATGGTCCCCCAAGCCAGGAGCGACTTCTGAGCGCATAGCCAGGAGTAACCCCTGAGCGTCACCGGGTGTGGCCCAAAAACCAAAAAAAAAAAAAAAAAATATTGAGCCAGAGAGATAGTATAGTAAGACTTTTGCCATGTATGCATCTAACGTGGGTTCAATCCCTGGTACCAAAGATAGAGCCAGGAGTGATTCCTGATCCTAGAGCTAAGAGTGAGCCCTGAGTACCACCATGTATGACATCCCTCCAAAAAAAGACCCTAATATTAAAACTTTTTTTATAAAATTTTATGCCAAAGAAATAGTATAGAAGGTAAGGGACTTGCCTTATATGTAGTTGTGGCAGAGGCTGGTTTGAATCCCTGGTACTGCATAGGCATTGTGAATACCCTTAAGAGTCAGTGTGGGCACAGAACAAAGATTGGCCTCTGAGCTTAGCTAGGCATAGCTCGAAAACCCAAAATAAAGTAAAATTATAAAAAATTACATTTATTGGGGGCCGGAGAGATAGCATGGAGGTAAGGCGTTTGCCTTGCATGCAGAAGGACGGTGGTTCGAATCCCGGCATCCCATATGGTCCCCCGAGCCTGCCAGGACCGATTTCTGAGTGTAGAGCCAGGAGGAACCCCTGAGCACTGCCGGGTGTGACCCAAAAAACAAACAGAAAAAAATTACATTTATTTTGTTTTAATTTAAGTTTTTTTTTAAACAACACTGACAGCACTCAAAAGCTACTCCTGACTCTGTACTCAGAAATGGCTCCAAGCAGGGTAGGGGGACCATATGAGATGCCAGGATTCAAACCTGGGTTGGCTGCATGCAAAGCAAACACTACCCACTATTATTGCTCCAGCCCCCTACTTAATTTTTTTTTCTGGGCCATACCAGGCAATGCTCAAGGATTACTCCTGACTCCACACTCAGGAATTACTCCTGGTGAAGCTCAGAAGACCATATGGGGGGCCGGGCGGTGGCGCTGGAGGTAAGGTGCCTGCCTTGCCTGCGCTAGCCTAGGACGGACCGCGGTTCGATCCCCCGGCATCCCATATGGTCCCCCAAGAAGCCAGGAGCAACTTCTGAGCGCATAGCCAGGAGTAACCCCTGAGCGTCACAGGGTGTGGCCCAAAAACCAAAAAAAAAAAAAAAAAAAAAAAAAAAAGAAGACCATATGGGATACCAGGGATTGAACAGGGTCAGCCCTGTGTAAGGCAGTCACTGGATATAGTATAGCAGGTATAGCAGGTAGCTGGCCCTCACAGACCTATATTTTACAATTATAGGAGCTGGAGCAATAGCACAGCAGGTAGAGTGTTTGCCTTGCATGCAGCTCACCCAGGACTGACCAGGGGTTTTAGTTTGTTTGTTTGTTTTTGGTTTTTGAGTCACATTCGGCAGTGCTCAGGGGCTACTCCTGTCTCTATGCTCAGAAATCGCTCTTGGCAGGCTTGGGAGACCATATGGGATACTGGGATTCGAACCACCGTCCTTCTGCATGCAAGGCAAATGCCTTACCTCCATGCTATCTCTCCGGCCCCTGACTAGGGTTTGGTCCCTGGCACCTCATATGGTCCCCTGAGCCTGAACCTACCAGGAACAATTTCTCAGCATAGTCAGCAGTAACCCATGTGACACCAGGAGTGACTCCAATACCTCTCCCCAATTTACAGTAGGAATATTCAAAACTAATTCTTTTCTACTTTATTTTAGTACATTCTATTAGTATTTGTGTTTTTGGGACTACAATACTATGTCTTTTTTTAAATATTTATTGGAGGAATCAGAGTATGCCTTGCATGTGGCCAAGCTCCCTTTGGTCCCCAGCATCCCTGTGGTCCAAGCCCACCAGGAGTGATTCCTAAGTACAGAGCCAGGAATGATCCCCGAGCTATGCTGGGGGGACAACAACAATACACACAAAAACGTCCCCCCCCCAAAAAAAAAACCCCAATATATATATCAAACCAAAAAACGTTATTAGGGCCATACCTCGTATTGCTCAGGGATTGTTATTGGCACATTCTCAAGGATTACTATATGGAGTACCAGGGATCAAACCTTGGTTGGCCACATAGAAAGCAAGTGCTCTACCCTCTGTACTAGGGCTGAAATCCCAATACTGTGTCTTTTTTTTTTTTTTTTTTTTTTTTGGTTTTTGGGTCACACCCGGCAGTGCTCAGGGGTTTTTCCTGGCTCTGTGCTCAGAAATCGCTCCTGGCAGGCACGGGGAACCATATGGGACACCGGGATTCAAACCAATGACCTTCTGCATGAAAGGTAAACGCCTTACCTCCATGCTATCTCTCCGGCCCCTACCAATACTGTGTCTTTATCGTATAAATAATATATAATAATGTATTATTCTCTTCCACATGTCTTCATAATTCTTCAGTCATTGAGTGATACTGTGTTTGTTCTGTTTGGGGAACATATCCAATGGTGTTTAAGGGTTACTCCTAGCTCTGAACTCAGGAATCATTCCTGACTATAAGTGATGCCAGGAATTTAACCCAGGTCAGCTACATATAAAGCAACACCCTATACCCATGTGTCATAACTCTGGCCCTGGTGGGACAGTGCTTGTAACTTGAAATCAGTTATGTTGGTAATACACAGAAATCAGTATTTGCTGGTTTTTTTATTTGTGTTTTAAAGGCCACGCACCCAGCAGTGCCCAGGAGACATTTCTGGCTGGCTCAGGGGACCATAAGTGATGCCAGGCATTTAACCCAGGTCAGCCACATATAAGGCAACACCCTATACCCATGTGTTGTAACTCTGGCCCTGGTATAGTGCTTGCAACTTGAAATCAGTCATGTTGGTAATACACAGAAATCAGCATTTGCTGGTTTTTTGTTTTTTAAAGCCACACCCAGCAGTGCCTAGGAGACATTTCTGGGCTCTGTTCACAGGATATCTTATGCAGGTACTAGGATTGGAACCAGGATCACTGGTTATAGCCACATACCTGTACTCCATCTCTCAGTTTTTAAAATAGCAGATTAATTTGGGTTTTGTTATAATAAGTTGCACTATTTAAAGTATAACTTGAGGGGCCAGAGTTGGTAGGGTGCTTGCTTTGCACATGGCTGACCTGGGATCAATCCCTAGCAGTCAATTACAGTCAATTACAGCCTTGTGAGCCCAGCCAGGAGTGATTCTTTAAGTACAGAGCCAGGAGTCAGCCTGGAGCACTGCTACATGTAACTCCAAAATCAAAATCAAGTACAATTTGATGACTTTGTCAAATTTGTATATACCTAAGGAGCCTAAGCCTTGCCAAGAGTGATCCCTGAGCACAGCTAAAATTAACTCTTGAGTATCACTAAATGGGACCCTAAAACAAAAAACGTGTGGGACCAGAGCTATAGTACAGTGGGCTGCCTTTGATGCAGCAACCTTGGTTCGATCCCCAGCACCCCATCTGATCCGCTGAGCCAGCCAAAAGTTATACCTGAGTATAGAACCAGGAGTAACCCCTGAATAACGCCAGGTATAGTTAAAACAAAAATGTGTGTACACTTTGTAGACATTATTAAGGAAAGTACAAACCTTTCTGTTACACCCAGAACTCTTTTTATCTTTTACCCTGTGCAGCCAGTGCCTTTTTCTTCATTTTTGTTTGTTTCTTTTTGTCCTTGGTGGTGCTTGGGATGACCAAACCTGTACTTCCTGTATGCAAAACATACCTTAAGTCTTTTGAGATGCCACCACCTTTCCCTTTCATTCTCAGGCTGTTCTTCCCTCCCTCCTTCTCTCCTTTTGAGGTCATATCTAGCTCTGTTATGGGCTTACTTCTGGATCACACCTGGCTCTGAGGTGTATGTGGTATTGGGGAACTGAATTTTAGTCAGCTACAGGCAAGGCAAATGCCCTATCCTCTTGCAGTACTATCCAGTCATCTAGGACAATCTCTTTAGTCTATAAATTGGTCTTTAGAGACAAGCCCAGGGGTCAGAGATATAGTATAGTGTACAGAGTGCTTGCCTTGCATGCAGCATACCTGGGTTGGATCCCTAGCATCCCATATAGTCTCCTGAGTTCTGTCAGGAATGACCCTGCACAAAGTTACTGAGCACTACTGAGTGTAGGCCCCCCCCCAATAAAGAGATGTTTACTTCTTCCCTTGATTTCCTCCCTAGTGTTGATCCTAATGATCAGAAAAAGACTGCCTGTTATGATATTGATGTGGAAGTGGATGATACCTTGAAGACGCAGATGAATTCTTTTCTGCTTTCTACAGCCAGCCAGCAGGAGATTGCTACATTAGACAACAAGGTAGGGATTTCTGTCCTGGGTGGTTTGAGTGCCACCAGACTTCTATAATAGTTTCTAGGCTGCCTTTTGATTTTTGTATTCATTCAGATATATTGGCATAAATGAGGGCCAGCTATCTAGCTCAGTGGTAGAACACATCCATGTGTGAGGCCTTGAGTTCCATCCTGGCCCTGCACCAAAGTAAATTGTCCTCAAAATTTCTAAAATACATTGACACCCAGACATCACACTTAGTTGGAACATACACATTCTCATTCTGACTTTGATTATCCTCAGTTTCTGATCTCCAAGATAGAGATCATGCTACCTATTATAAGCTGGCTATGAGCATTTAATGAGACAGGATGTATAAACCTGACATTATATCTGGTCCTTAAAGACAAATGGCAGTTGCTTCTACTGTTCTCAGTAGCATTACTCTGAACATCAGATGTAGTCCATGTAAGTAAAGTCCAAAATGCTTGGTAACACAAAAAACAAGAAGGGTTTCATCTTTTCTTTCCTGTGTGTGTGTGTGTGTGTGTGTGTTTCATCTTTTCTTTCCTTTGTGTGTGTGTGTGTGTGTGTGTGTGTGTGTGTGTGTGTGTGGTCATCTTTTCTGGAAAGGTGGTTGCCCAACTAAATCTTGATGGATAAAGTGAGAATTAAGGAAAGGGAGAGGGCCCAGAGAGATAGCACAGAGGTGTTTGCCTTGCAAGCAGCCGATCCAGGACCAAAGGTGGTTGGTTCAAATCCCAGTGTCCCATATGGTCCCCCGTGCCTGCCAGGAGCTATTTCTGAGCAGACAGCCAGGAGTAACCCCTGAGCACTGCCGGGTGTGACCCAAAAACCAAAAAAAAAGGAAAGGAAGAAAAAAATTAGTGGTAATTTTAGGTTAGGAGGAGAGGATATTCATAAAGAGGAAACAATGGGTTGGAGAGATAACAGGTAGGGTACTTGCCTTGTACACAGCCGACCCAGGTTTGATCCTCAGCACCCCGTGTGGTGCTGAGTCTTTCTGTGACTGGTCCTTGAACCAAAAGTAAGCCCAGAGCACCACTATGAGTGCCCAAAACAAAAAGAGGAGTGGTAGTGGGTACTGGCAACAACACATGACAGGAAATGAAGGCCAAAGAGCCAATTTAGCACGTTCAAGAAGTTCAAGCCATTTAGTGTGTTTGATAACGGCTTAGGGTATCAGGAATGGGAAGTCTGGGAAAGGAAATGAAATAGCTAAGAAGGAGCCTACTTGTGAAGCTTTGAGGAAGGTAAACTGGTTTTATACTTCAATCCTAAGACTGGAGAGACTGAAGCTATTTGCTTTGGCAAAAGTATTCTGGGTTTAATCCCAACACCACAAGATCCCCCGTAGACCACCAAATATGACTTCCAAAATTTTCACTCTTAGAATGATCATTGGTTGGGAGATCAAGAGTGTTAGAGGGTTAAGAAGCCCAATTATAAGACTGGTACATAATGCATGTAAGTGAAAGACTTTAAGTTCTGGCATAGTGAAGATGAAATAAGCAGACAGATTTGAGTTGTCAGGTGGCATGGGAAAAAGAGCTACAGTTTTTGTTTGGGGGCTACACTTAGCAATGCTCACGGCTTGTTCTTGGTTCTGTGCTCAGGGATCACTCCTGGCAGTACTAGGTTACATAAACATATATGGTTCTGGGGACTATGTTCAAATTGAAAAATGACAAATTCAGGTTGAAAAAAATCAAAGGAAATAGAAGCCATATGAGCAGGTGAAATAGCCAGGAAGAATATGAAGGAGAGGGCAGAGAAAAATGCAGAAACCACTAGAAAAGTTTCCCTCGTTTAGGGTGTTTAGAGAGACAATACCAAAAACCTGCTGAAAGAAGGTAGCTATGGTACCTATGGTACCTGCTGGTAGCTACGGTAGCTGCTGGAGCTCTGTGCAACTAGTTTACTTCAGGGGTAGCAGGAAGGCGGCCAGAGGGAAGCATTCCACCTTGGAAGTGTAAGGCAAAGATAGTCACTTTTGCCTCATTTGCATTTCCCCTCAGGTAGTCTTTTTTTGTTTTTGGGCCACACCCTGTGACGCTCAGGGGTTACTCCTGGCTATGCGCTCAGAAGTTGCTCCTGGCTTCTTGGGGGACCATATGGGGCACCGGGGGATCGAACCGCGGTCGGTCCAAGGCTAGCGCAGGCAAGGCAGGCACCTTACCTCCAGCGCCACCGCCCGGCCCCAGTCTTTCTTTTTTCTTTCAGATCCATGAGACAATAGAAACTATCAATCAGCTGAAGACCCAGCGGGAGTTCATGCTGAGCTTTGCCAGAGACCCTCAGGGTTTCATCAATGACTGGCTTCAGTCTCAGTGCCGGGATCTCAAGGTAAAGGTGCATAGGAATGCACTTTATTTTATTTTTCTTCTTCAGTTTATTTATTTATTTATTTATTTTGGTTTTTGAGTTACACCCAGTGGCGCTCAGGGTTTACTCCTGGCTCTGTGCTCAGAAATCGCTCCTGGCAGGCCTAGGGGACCTTATGGGATGCTGGGAATCAAACTACCATTCGTCCTGGATCGGCTGCTTACAAGGCAAATACCCTACCACTGTGCTATCTTTCTGGCCCCTAGTAATGCACTTTAGTGAATCACATTTTAGTTTTGCTTTGGAAGGAGAAGGCTGGGCAGGAAATGAGATACCAAATTTCCTGTAGAACATTCCAGGGTCTGTTTTATAATTCAGTTGCTCTGGTAACTGACATGTGCTGTAATATAGACTATGGTAGGGAACAGAGTGGAAGATGATCTTTGCTTTAAAGGAACGAAGTTAATATAACTTAAAGCATGATAAACCGGCCCGGAGAGATAGCACAGCGGCATTTGCCTTGCAAGCAGCCGATCCAGGACCAAAGGTGGTTGGTTCGAATCCCGGTGTCCCGTATGGTCCCCCCGTGCCTGCCAGGAGCTATTTCTGAGCAGACAGCCAGGAGTAACCCCTGAGCACCGCCGGGTGTGGCCCAAAAACCAAAAAAAAAAAAAAAAAAAAAAAAAAGGGCATGATAAACCTCAAAGCTAGAGATATAGTATAGAAGATAGCGCATTTGCTTTGCATGTGGCTGCCTCTTTTTACTCTGTGATTTGTCTTTATTAGTTTCTGGGGGGGGGGCCCACACCTACCTATGCTAGGATCAAACCCAGGTCAGCTGTGTGTAAGGCAAGCACTCTACCCACTGTTATTCTGGCCCCTAGACCCTGGTTTAAATCATCATTAACACATATTCTTCTGGGGCCAGGATGATAGCACAGCTATAGGGCATTTGCCTTGCAGGCTGCTGACCCAGGACAGACCGGGGTTTGATTCCTGGCATCTCATATGGTTCCCCGAGTCTGCCAGAAGCAATTTCTGAGCACAGAACAAGAAGTAATTCAAAAACAAAACAAAAAAAACACATATTCTTCTTCTTTGCCCCAGCACTGCCAAGAGTGTTCCCAGCCCCCCGCCCCTGAAAATAAATGGCAGTAAACTGTAAAAAAAAAAATAAAAATAGTAGAACTCACCTATACTAGTCACATAATTCAGAGGAAGTCAAAAAGGTAGGAAGAGGGATTGGAGAGATAGTGTAGCAGCAGGTAGGGTGTTTGCCTTGCACACTGCTAACCTGAATTTGATCCCTGGTATTCTTTTGGGGTTTTGTTGTTGTTGTTGTTGTTGTTTTTTGTTTTTTTTTTTTTGGTTTTTGGGTCACACCCGGTGGTGCTCAGGGGTTACTCCTGGCTATCTGCTCAGAAATAGCTCCTGGCAGGCATGGGGGACCATATGGGGCACCGGGATTCGAACCAACCACCTTGGGTCCTGGATCGGTTGCTTGCAAGGCAAACACCACTGTGCTATCTATCTCTCTGGCCCCTTGATTCCTGATATTCTATATTGTCCTCCAAACACCACCAGGATTCCTTAGTGCAGAGCCAGGAGTAACCCCTGAGCACAATCAGGTTTGGGCCCCTTCCACCTACCACCCCCAAAAAGAAGATAGAAGAAAAAAATACCTGCCATAGAAGCAGGTGAGTCAGGAGGGAAATTGGGGCCATTGGTGGAGGGAATTGGACACTGGTGAAGGGATGGATGTTGGAATGTTGTACTCATGAAACTCAATCATGAATAACTTAGTAATTTATGGTGATTGACTTAAAAATTTTTTTGACCACCCCATCCCCCGATTGTTTTTAAGTAGAAAGGACTGAGCACACAACATGTGAAATGTGCCCTCAGCTCTGCCTTTCTTGTTTTTGGGGGGGGACACACTCGGTGACGCTCAGGGGCTACTCCTGGCTCTTCGCTCAGAAATTGCACCTGGCTGGGGGACCAGATGGGATGTGGGGGATCCAACCGCAGTCCGTCCTAGGTCAGAGGCAAACGTCTTACTGTTGTGCCACCGCTCCGGCCCATCAGCTCTGCCTTTCTGTCTTTTTTTTTTTTTTTTTTTTTTTTTTTTTTTGTGATTTTTGGGTCACACCCGGCAGTGCTCAGGGGTTATTCCTGGCTCCAGGCTCAGAAATTGCTCCTGGCAGGCACGGGGGACCATATGGGACGCCGGGATTCGAACCGATGACCTCCTGCATGAAAGGCAAACGCTTTACCTCCATGCTATCTCTCCGGCCCCTGCCTTTCTGTCTTGATTGTGAGTGTAGTTGTGGAGGCCAAGCACAAGAGGTTCCTCTGTAAACTACTCTGTAGAGAAGTTCATTCTCCTTCTAGAGGCTAAAAGTCTGAAAGGTGTCATCAGGGTTTGGTTCCTTAGAACTGTAAGGGAGGGGCTGGAGCAATGGCGCAGTGGTAGGGTGTTTGCCTTGCATGAGGCTGACCCAGAACGGACCTTGGTTCGAGCCCCAGCGTCCCATATTGTCCCTTAAGCCAGGAGCAATTTCTGAGTGCAGAGCCAGAAAAAAAAAACTGTAAGGGAGACAGTTCTAAGACAGGTCCTAGCTTCTGGGACCCCTGGCATTTATTGGTTTACAGTTGGTGGGCTCTAGAGGCCTTCATAGTTCTTTTCTGTATCTTCTCTCTCTTTTTTGCTTTTGGGCTGCATGTAGTAGTGTTCAGGGGACCATAAGTGGTGCCAGGATTCAAACCAGGGCTGTAGCTGTGGCTGTAGGTGCAGCTGCATGATAGGCATGTGCTGTACTCTCTCCTGCTCACTCCTCCCACCCCATTTAAGAGTAGCAGTCATAATGAATTAACAATCAAAAGTGGGTTATGACTTCGTCTTTTGTTCTCTTTTGGGACCATACCCAGCGGCACTCAGGTTACTCCTGACTGCACTCAGAAATGACTCATGGCAGGTTCGGGGAACCTTATGGGATGCTAGGGATTGAACCTGGGTCTGCCACGTGCAAGGCAAAGGTCCTACCTACTATGCTATTGCTCCAGCCTATGACATCATTTTTTGTTGTTTTTGTTTTTGGGCCACACCCTGTGACGCTCAGGGATTACTCCTGGCTATGCACTCAGGAATCGTTCCTGGCTTGGGGGACCATATGGGACACGGGGGGATGGGGGGGATATGTGTGTCAAACCGAGGTCCATCCTAGGTTATTGCGTTTAAGGCCCTACCACTTGTGCCACCACTCTGGCCCCCTGTGACCTCATCTAATGTGTTCTTTTGCAAGAGTTCCAATTTCTAAGTAAGGTTGCTTTCACAGGGAAGAGATTAGGATTCTGACATCTTTTGAGGGTGGGGATGGATGGGAGGTGGTATAATTTGGCTCTTTAGAGATGTGAAAAAAGGAAACATGACTGTTCTCTCTTACCACTCCCGTCTCCCTCAGACCATGACTGATGTAGTGGGTAACCCTGAGGAGGAACGCCGAGCTGAATTTTACTTCCAACCTTGGGCTCAGGAGGCTGTGTGCCGCTACTTCTATTCCAAGGTAAGCGCCTTGGCTGCATGGGGGAAACCAATCAAAGGCAAGGGGTCTGTAACCCCTGATGGGGTAGGGTAATATCTGATTTTATCTCATCTTCCACTCCCTCCACTATTTTCTCTCTAGGTGCAGCAGAGACGACAAGAATTAGAGCAAGCCCTGGGAATCCGAAATACATAGGGCCTCTCCCACAGCCTTGATTTGGCTGCACCGATTATTTGGGCCCTGTGCTGCCTGCCTCAAAGCAGCTGCCTTGCTTGGGTCTTGCTTGGGGCCTTTTGAGGGATGTTACTGATTTACGGACAACACCATAGCGAAGAGGGTCTCAAATTCTGTCTCACAAGACACCTATTGCCCTCTTTCCCCATCCCTTTCTATCTTCTTGGTTCCCTACCCTCCCTTCTCTCCCCCTCCCCCCCCCCCCCCCCAGTTCCCATGTGCCTCTCACTGCCCCAGTCTACAAAGAACTTCTATAGTTAGTGTTAGAGAAAGACCCTGTAGTGGTAATCATAGCTCTAAAGGACTGGGCCTAAGGCCAAGTGGTCTTCAGGGGGACCAGCTACACTGATCCTGCGCTCCAGAGACCCAAGAATGGGGAGATCTTTAACCCCTTCTCCAACACTCAGGCCTGGGGGGTGGGGCACTGTATAAGCTAGTTGGTCATGGTTTTCCAGATAAGAGAATCCAGTTTCCTTCCTTCCCTCCACAGGCTTGAAGCAAACTCTCCCTCTACTTGTTGCCCTCTAGCACTAATGGAACCCTCGCTCCTGAGCTCCACTGAGCCAGGTCCGTCCCAGCCCTCTGGACTGGCCTGCTATTTCAGTGCTTCTCTTTCTCCCTAGTGGGGGGGAGGGGGTCTACAACAGTATTGGAGTTTGTTCTTTAACTAATGTTCCCTCCTAGCACGTTCCCTGTAGCTGCTCTTTTTGGGATTTCCTCTATTTGTTCTAACCGTAAAGGGCATTTGGATGAGGGAATCTTGCCTTTCCCAGTACCAGGGATCAAACCTATCTTTGCCAGTGGAGGCTGATTCTTTCTGCTGTCACTGGAGGTGTGGACATTCACTCACCTCACTCTGCTTCGCCCATCCTTTCATTGAGAAATGAGCCTAAAAATCAAACGGGTAAAAGCCCTGGGCCATACCTGTCTTCCTGTCCTTGTTCAGTTGACACTCACTGGTGACTTCTTGGGCACTAAGGAGTAAAAGTGCCTAGGGCTAGACAATAGCTGAGTTGGGTTTGTGACTCCTCCCCCTGCCTCATAGGAATATACTCCTGAGCCCCTGCCCCCAAAGCTTCAGACCCCTCAGGTAGCAGCAGGACCTTGTGATCTTGGCCCCTTGGAACTGAGATGGTTTTGCATCATTTCAGGAGAGCCCCAGATTCTTCCAGATTGATAACTTTCAAGTTAGTATATCCCAAGCTCGCAGGTTCAACACAACAGGTGGGAGATAGCTGGGCACATAAGGGGAATTCCATCATTATGGTCTCAACCCATAGAACTGACAAGCCCCTGCTTACCCACCCCTCCTCAGGCTCCTGCGGGCACACACCCCCTAGCCCTCTACCTGTTTCTCATAGAACTCCCTATCTTTCCCTTTCTACTATTGTCCCACCTGTCTCATAGTGACGTTAGACCTCCTGTCCTTGGGGCTGGAACCATGCGAAGGAAGTTCAGCACTCCTGTATACAATGTCCTTGTTGAAGATAACTTTTTATTAACTGAATTATTTTTTTTTTCATGGACCAAAATTTTTTTTGTACTACCCCCTTATTGATGTCACCTAGTTTTAATAAAAGAACCTTCTGAAGGATGGGTTCCCTTCCTACTAAGGAGGAGCTCTTCCTGGCTCTTTCTCCATGGCATTTGATCATTTTATTTGACATTTATTGAATACTTTCTGTAGGTCAGTTTCATCTCAGTTACTTCGGTTATGGGGGAAGACAAGATTTCTACCACGTGGGCCTAGAGTTTGATGTTAGCCCCGTGATCCAAACAGTCCAGGTACTGGTTAGCATTGACATTTGGATCTTCGAATACTAGTTCCTGTTTAGAAGGCACTGCACCATTGCCACTGCCACTGCTATCTTCTGTTATTGAGCTCTCACAGATACTGTTGGCTCAAGCAAGTAATCCTTTTCTGATCCTTCAGACTTTGTGAGCATACAGGTCAGGGCCTACATAGCAAAGAACATTTTTGTGCTTTTCTAGATTCTTTTTCATTTTGTTTTTGGGGAGTTTGGGGCCATACCCAACTGTTCAGGGCTTACTCCTGGATACACACCAATGGAGATACAGTTGGGGTTGGCCTCATCAAACACCTTAACCCCTATATTATCTCTGGCCCTCTGCTTGACAATTTATTTTAAGCTTTTGGGCCACACCTGGTGGTGCTCTGGGTTTACTCTTGGCATTGCAATCAAATTACTCCTGGTGATGCTTGGAGGATCATTATGGGATACTGGGGGCCAAACCTGGTTAGTTGCTTGCAAGGCGAGTCCCTTGGCTGTTGTACTCGCTCTCGAGCCCCCTCTGCCTGATGGTCAAGAAGAGTAATATATTGTCAACTTGATACAAATAGCCCCTCATTAGTAAAGTTTGGGTGATTTGACTCAGGATCATTAGCAAAAGTATGAAATTATGCTGCTTTTGATAAGTCTGCTTTATATCCTGTGGCTCACTCACTTTCTTTATGCTACTCCATAGCTTTGTTTTACTCAAAAAGGCATCTAAAATAGAGTATGAATGCTATTATATAGCCTCTGAGCACACTGAGTGTAGCCCCAAACCCCCTATCCCCAAAATTAGCCTTGGGGGCTAGACAGGTCAATAGGTTGAGGACATAAAGAGGTGTAGGCTCAATTCCTGGCACCACATGGTTGGTCTCAAACTCTGGAAGCAACTCTAGCACAGGAGTAGCCCTTGAACACTGGTAGGTGTGGCCCCAAAGGATATGTTTGGGGAGAGATAGTGTGATTTTTTTTTTCTTTTTTTTGTCCCCCCCATTCACAATACAGACCAGGCAAAGGACCTGGTTTGAGGTGTATATGGGAAGCATTTACTGTACCTCCTCTTTCTGTGATAGTGTGATTTTTAAGGCTTTTGCATTGTATGTGGCTAATTCTGGTTTGGTCCCTGGCATTGCATATAATCCTCCAGCACTGCCAAGTGTGGCCAAGATTCTGAATTCCCCCTCAAAAAGTGCTTTGACACCATCGCTGAGAAAGACTACCGTACATAAACTCACCAGGGATAAAATATTCTTCCAGTTTAGAACTTTTTTGGGGGGCGGGGGGAGGGTTGGGTCACACCCAGCAGCGCTCAGGGGTTACTCCTGGCTCCAGGCTCAGAAATCACTTCTGGCATGCTCGGGGAACCATATGGGATGCCGGGATTCAAACCAATGACCTCTGCATGAAAGGCAAATGCCAAACGCCTTACCTCCGTGCTATCTCTCCGGCCCTCCAATTTAGAAGTTGAGGACTTGCCAGACAAGTATAGAAAGCAGAGAGTAATATGTGTGAGTGATGGGGCCAGAGTTAGCACAGTGGTAGGACATTCGCCTTGCACGCAGCTGACCCAGGATGGAAGCAGATTTGATCCCCAGCATCCCATAAGGTCTCCGAGCCAGGAGCGATTTCTGAGCGCAGAGCCAGTAGTCCTTGAGCATCGCCAGGTGTGGCCAAAAAACTAAAAAGACAAAAAATTCTGTGTGAGTGATCATTTGGGGTAGAGAAATAGAAATGTCAAGGACACTGAAATAGCATCTGTTTTTATACAGGCTAATTACATTTGTGATGAATGGCTGTGAACCACTATTTCAACCAAATGATCATCAAACTTGCTCTTGGGAAAAAGCTCTAGTGGTGCAGATAACTTACATGACAAGCCACTTCTGAGTCTCTGCATACTTCCAATGTAAATGAACAATGGGCAAGGCACAATTGACTTGGATGCAGCTGATCTGGGATTGGTTTTTGACACCCACATAGTCCCCTGAGCTCTGTCAGGACTGATACCAGAGCACAGAACCAGGAATAAGCCCTGCACATCATCAGGTGCAGACCAAGGACCCCCCCCCCCAAGTTATTGGGGGGGGGGAGAAGAGATGGAAGTGTTGAAAGGAAAATTTTATACGTAAACAGCTATTCTTTACGGTTCTTTTCCTGTGCCAAGGATAACCTATCTTTTTCCATCAACTGTAAACTGCTCCTAGCTGGCTGCCTGGCACTGGTGTCTACCTTAATGCCAGTACAACATGAATGGCTTACAGGATCAGTGTGCAGTATGTGCAACTCTGTTCCTAAGAAACAACTGCCAATTCCAAACACTAGCCCTGGAAGGAGAACGTGGTGGGCTTTTCTAACAACAGTCCCTAGAACTTAGAAAACTATTTCTTGAGGCTAGAGCCAAATATAGTATACTGGGTAGGATTTTTGCCTTGAACTCAGCCAATCTGGGTTCAATCTCCAGCACTTCATGGTCCCCCAAGACTGCTAGGAGTGAGCGCTGAGCACTGCTGAGTGACAGAAGAAAAAAAAAAACTCACATTTGACCTCTGCCCATTTACCCTAAGACTGGTTGCACACAGACTCCCCTCTGGCCCAGAGCTTATCACCCTCATGGGTCAGCAGCAACCCAAGGGAATAGAAACACCCACTTAACAGTTTGCCAAGGTAGGAGGTCAGCACATGAGCACACCGTGGCGTCTGCCCTCTAGGCCAAGGTGCACAAATGGGAATGCTAGAGAGCTCTTGCGTCATACTTCAGCCTAGAAATCAGAGCTCCCCCTCTTAGTCAAACAGATGGCTGTGGGTGCTGGAGAGCCCTCAACTGTTCCAGAATATACAACCAACATCACAGCAAATGAAACCACAAAACTCCAGAGGTCACAACTACCCCAGGTCCTACCTCCCTCATTCTAGCTTTTGTAAATTTGACATTAGTCCAAGGGAATTCTTAGGTTGGGAACCTGGAATCCGAAGAGAACTGAAGGAAGCTCAGAGCCTCTGAAGGACCTTGACTACAGCTGTTTTTGTTTTTGTTTTTTTTTTCTTTTTTTTGGTTTTTGGGCCCCACCTGGTAACGCTCAGGTTACTCCTGGCTATGCGCTCAGAAATCACTCCTGGCTGGGATGCCTGGGGATTGAACTGCAGTCTATTCTAGGTTAGTGCGTGCTAACCTAGGTTACCCCTACCGTGCTAGCCCTAGCACGTCCTAGTTTAGCCCTACTGCTTGCGCCACTGCTCCAGCCCCTCCAGCTGTTTTTTTTTTTTCTCTCCTGTCTTCCTTTTCCTTTTGCCCAGTCTGCAAAAGGAGAATGGTGGCCCTATGGTACAGAGACCTTCCAACTTTGACATTTAGATGAGGAAAGACCCACTGAAGTCCCTGAGATAACCACTGTGGGTAATTAAGCTGGTCTGTGTCTCCAGGCTTCTGGAGTATCTTATTACCCTTGGTGTGGACTGTGCCCAAAGTAGGCCATTGCCTTGCATGCAAGATACCTCAGACTGAAAAAGAAAAAAGGGTGGGTGGGTAATTTGCATGTGAGAGTCTATCCGCCACAGTTTAGTCCCTTGAGATCATACTGGCAGTGACCTTGTGAGCATCACTAATGTGGCCCCCCAGACAACAGCGTACTGGACAACCCTGCTGGGAACTAGTATAGGGCCAATGATACATCCCTGTGACTGCTATGAGAACAAGCCTATATAGGCCAGAGTGATAGTACAGCAGTTAAGGCACTTGCCTTGCATGCAACCAACCCAAATTTGATATTCCCAGCATCTCATATGGTTCCCTGAGCTTGCCAAAAGTGATTCTTGAGTGCAGAGTCAGGAGTTATTCCTGTGCACTGCCAGGTGTGCCCTCCCCACCATAAAAATAAAACACCCTATAGGATAGTTTGGGGGTCCTGGGTATAGTGTGAGCCAGTTCCCATCTGAAAAAACATCCTTTCATTTACTACTAGGATTAAATTATGTCCCATGGGGCCAGAGCAAAAGTTCAGTGAGAAGGGCACATCCCTTGCACGCAGCTGACCAGGGTTCAATCACTGGCACCTTGTAATATCCTCAACTTACCAGGAATGATCCCTGAATATAGAGTCATAAATAAGCCTTGAACACCACCAGGTGTGGTGTCAACTCCCACCCCCACTCCAAAGTGTGTTCCAGTGCTGGGACAGAAGTATGTGTGAGGGAGACCAGTCACTTGGTCCTTTCTGGGCTGTTGCCAAATAGCAGAATGAAGTTGTAATGGGGGAGGGTGATGGCAGCAAGCTGGGCTGGGACCATGAGAAGCATCACGAGTGGGTTAATTTAGGAAGAAAGTGCGGTCCTGTCAGTCTATTCCTGTTCCCCATCAGTCTTTTTCTCCCCTTTCTCTGGCTCAGCCAGTCTCAAGCTCCCTGGGAGCCCGCCTTCCCACCCACCTCTGGAGGGCGGGACTTGGCCACATCCCAGTGTGGTGGAGTTAAATGCCACCAGCCGGCAGGAGCTGGCAAGTGTGGTACAGAGCCGGCTTGGACAGAGAAACAGCACCATGGCCAGCAAGAAAGTCTGCATTATAGGCTCCGGCAACTGGTATGCAGCTCTGTTAAGGGATATGGGAATGGAGGGAATATGGGAATGTTCACAGGACATTACAGAGGGTGGCTTGATGGATAGGAGACAGACTGGTTAGGAAACCACTGCTCCCCTGCTCTTGCTTGTGCCTGTTCTCCCAGCTCTGCTGGCCTGAGCAGCTGCACCTGTTCACCCCAAGGAGCAAGCTGCAGTGTTGCCTTGCCTGGAAAGCTGTTTGAGGGGTAGGGTGCAGGGAAAACAGAAGGCTGTCCCTATCAGCAGAGTGGTGTGATGTAGACAGAATCTCCTTTCTGCTTCTAGGTTTTTAGGGAATATGCTCTGTCACTGGGATGGGGGTGATGAAGAAATTGACAAATACTAGGGGCTGCTGAGAAATCCCAAGGTGGCACCCAGCCATCCTGTTCCTCACACCCCAACTCCTGTACTTTTCTGTCAGGGGCTCTGCCATCGCCAAGATTGTGGGCAGCAAAGCAGCCCAGCTGGCACACTTTGACCCAAAAGTGACCATGTGGGTGTTTGAGGAAGATGTTGGAGGCAGAAAACTGACTGAGATCATCAACACACAGCATGAGAATGTCAAGTACCTGCCAGGGCACAAGCTGCCCCCCAATGTGGTGAGCCCCACAACCCTGCAAGGGAGGATGAAGGGGGTGCCTCTTGTTGAAAGGGGACAATTTCAGGTGCTACTTGGATGGGGAAACATCTTAGGAAACTTACTTCAGGCTCAGGGCACCCCTTTACTCAGCTTCTGAGCACTTCTGTGAAGAAGGGGAACCTATTGCATCCCTAACCTTAGATAAGGGTTAGGGCTCCTAGATAGGAAAAACAAACAAACAAACAAACAAAAAAAAAACAGGGAGAGGGCAAGAAAGTTATCTCTAGAGCAGCCAAAAGCAGGTTCTCTGCTTCCAAATCTGAGGCTACCTGTTTTAATCCTGTTACTCATTCACTGTGTTACTAGCATAGAAGTTATTTCTTGAACTTAAGGTCTTTATTCATAGAATCCCTATTATTGGGGCCGGAGATAGCATGGAGCTAAGACTTTCATGCAGAAGGACAGTGGTTCGAATCCCGGCATCCCATGTGGTCCCCCGAGCCTGCCAGGAGCAATTTCTGAGTAGAGAGCCAGTAGTAACCCCTGAGCACTGCCGGGTGTGACCCAAAAACCAAAAAAATAAATAAAATAAAATAAATAAAAAAGAATCCCTATTATTTACTCTCCATCTGCAAAAGTGGAGCAAAAAAGAGCAGAAATGATCTCTTCCTTCTTCTTGGGGGGCCTTAAGGAACAGGCTAATAATAAAAGAAACCTTACTTGGCCTTTCTCCTGCCAAAACAAGGTCTCCTTTGGCCTCCATCTCTGTTTCATAGCCAAGGACTAGGAGATTGCTGAGAAGAGCCCAGGACAACTGAAACTAGAGAGGGAGCAATGGCTGAGGGAGAGACTCTTCCTCCAAGAATCTTATTCTACCTTTTCAGATTTAGCCCTACAAATACCCTATCCTCTCCCCTGCAAGCCTCACATTTTGTTCCCTAGATGTCCCAAATGGGGTTTGGGAGATGCTAGAAGTTTGTCACGCCATGAGCACTGGTCACTCCTACAGGTGGCTGTCCCAGATGTTGTCCAAGCTGCAGCGGCTGCTGACATCCTGATTTTTGTGGTGCCTCATCAGTTTATCGGCAAGATCTGTAACCAGCTCAAGGGCCACCTGAAGGCAGATGCTATTGGCTTATCACTTATTAAGGTGCCAAGCACACTTTTTCTTGGATGGGGAATGGCTACTATTGTGGGTGGGTGAAGTAAGAACAGAAAATAAACTTAGTAGACTAAGTTTATTATATTTTTCTTTTGATAGGGTGGAGAAAAGTGGGCTTTGAGTTGGACTGGGCCTTTGGAAAGGGTAGGGAGGTAGGGGCCAGAGCAATAGCACAGCAGATAGGGCAGTTGCCTAATCCCTGGCATCCCATATGGTCCCCCGAATCTCCCAGGAGTGATTTCTAAGTGGAGCCAGGAGTAACCCTGAGCTCCGCTGGGTATGGCCCCAAAAAAACAAAAACGAAAACAAATAAAAGGGGAGGGAGGTTGGGAACAGATAAGAGATTGCTTTGGAGTCATATGTCTTGGAGAGTTTAGGAGGTGTTAAGGGCTGCCTGGGGAATATAAAAAGCATGGTGTTTGAAAATCTGAAAGGGAAACCTGTTTGGAGCAGTGGTTAGGATGGAATTTGCATTGGAGTGCTCAAGAAGGGTTGTCTAAGTTGTGGGTACACTATCTTAGAGATTCGTTGAGGGTATGTGGAGTCTCTTCTACATGCTGTCTTCCTTCCTCAGAGCAAGCTTTGCCATGGGACCTGGGGGTCAAGGAGACAATGGTCTGGGGGGTCGGGGAGTAGGTTAATTTAGAAGAGGCAGGATTTGAGGGGGAGCACTCATTGGGCATAAAGTGCATCTGACCTGAGCTCCATCTTGTGCCCAGGGAGTAGATGAGGGCCCCAGTGGTCTGAAGCTCATCTCTGACGTGATTGCAGAGTGCCTTGGCATCCCCATGAGTGTGTTAATGGGGGCCAACATTGCCAGTGAGGTGGCTGAGGAGAAGTTCTGTGAAACAACCATTGGTGAGAACCCCGTCACCACCTACATATATAGCACATCTCCATTATATCCCTTAACCATACTCATCCCCCCATTTCACTAAGCCATCTTCTTCTTTCCATAAGGTTGGCAAAGGATGATGAACTGAAAGCATCAAAGGTGAAGGAGGGCTGGAACATCTCTAGGGCAAAGGTTGCTGGTCTTAAGGCAAATGTAGCAAAAAGATAGTCTAGAAGTTAAGGCATTAGCCTTGTAACTGTTCAGTTCAATCCCCAACAGTGCACAGTCCCCTGATCACAGAGCCAAGAATAACCCCTGAGCACCTTCAGGTGTGGCCCAATCCCTTCCCCAAATACCCCTCCAATAAATTCGTACCCTTTCTCTACTTTAGGCTGCAAGGACATGGCCCATGGACAGCTTCTGAAAGATCTGATGCAGACACCCAATTTCCGCATCACAGTGGTGCAAGAGGTTGACACAGTAGAGATCTGCGGGGCTTTGAAGGTGAGCAGAGCAATGAGGCAATGCTAGTGTTGGGAGAAGGTCCTAAAGGAGGGCCTGGCTTAGTTATGCAAGGCTACTAGGACCTCAGCTGCTCCCTTCCCCCACAAAGGACCATCCATACAATAGGAAGAACTGCAGAAGCAAGGTCTGCCAATTATTCACTATCAGCAATTTCAGTCCTCAAGGATGAAGGGGCAGGGTTAGAGAACCAAAGTGCATAGGCCCAGCCTAATGTAACAATGGGAAACAAAGAAATAAGAAATTTTGGAAAAGGGTTAGAAAGACTATATAGCTTGCCTTGTATGTAGCAGACCCTGGTTTGATCCCTAGAACCCTGGCACTACATATGGTCTCCTGAGCACCACCAGGGTGATCCTCACCCCTTTTTTTGGGGGGGAGGGGTATAGTTTTTGAGCCACACCCTACAATGCTCAGGGATTACTCCTGATTCTGTGCTCAAAAGTCTCTGCTGGCAGTCTCGGAGGACCATATGGGATGCTAGGGATCCACACCTGAAGGTGCTCAGGGACTATTCTTGGCTCTGTAATCAGGGGACAATGTGCACTGTTGGGGACTGAACTGAACAGTTACAAGGGGCGATCCTTGAGGGCAGAGTTAGGAGTATACCTTGAGCTATGCTGGGTGTGGCTCTAAAACAAACAAAGAAATTTAGGAGCATGCCCACTATACTTCACTTACTCAGTAGGTATGTACATAGTGAAGGGAAGGAGCATGAGGCAGGTGCTGAGGGCCCAAATGAGACCTGCAGACAGAGATTCTTTCTCATCTATGACTTCAATTCCCCAAAGAATATAGTGGCCATAGGTGCTGGCTTCTGTGATGGACTGGGTTTTGGCGACAACACCAAGGCAGCAGTGATTCGATTGGGGCTCATGGAGATGATCGCCTTTGCCAAGATCTTCTGCCGTGGTCCTGTGTCCTCTGCCACCTTCTTGGAGAGCTGTGGTGTTGCTGACCTCATCACTACTTGCTATGGAGGGCGGAACCGCAAGGTGGCGGAAGCCTTTGCTCGCACAGGAAAGGTAGGCCCAGGACAGAAGGAAGAAGGTGGAGAGGGGAGACTTGGTATCATGGTAAAGGAACTTGGTTTGAGTCTCTTGAACATAAACATTAGGATTGTGTGAACATGCACAGCCTTTCTTTTTTTTTTTTTTTTTTTTTTTTTGGTTTTTGGGCCACACCCGGCAGTGCTCAGAGGTTACTCCTGGCTGTCTGCTCAGAAATAGCTCCTGGCAGGCACGGGGGACCATATTGGACACCGGATTCGAACCAACCACCTTAGGTCCTGGATCGACTGCTTGCAAGGCTAGCACCGCTGTGCTATCTCTCCAGGCCCTGCACAGCCTTTCTTCCCTCCAAAACCCCCACCGTTTATCTGAGCCTTATACTGTGATTCACACACCCATAGCTTTCTTTTCCACGCACCTATCCTGTCTTCTTCACAGCCGATTGAGCAACTGGAGAAGGAGATGCTGAATGGGCAGAAGCTGCAGGGGCCCCAGACAGCCCGAGAACTTCATAGCATCATCAAGCAGAAGGGCCTGTTGCAAAAGTAAGTATTTGCCTCAGCCACACTGGTTGAAGCACTGAAGCCAAGAGTCTTTTCATTACCTTCACCTTCTTGTGCAGATACTATTTTTACAGACATAGACTATTTTTACAGAGATAGCCAGTGAGGCCAATTGCTAGTTTATGGTCTTTGTTTTTTGTGGGGTATTTTTGGGGTTTTGTGAGGTCATGTCCTGTGGTGCTCAGGGGTTATTCCCAGCTTTGCACCAGAAATCACTCCTGGAAGACTCAGGAGACCATATGAGATGCATCGGACCAGGGTCGGCCACATGCAAGGCAAATGCCCTACCCGCTGTGCTTTCGCTCTGTCCTCAGTTATGGTTCTTTGTTTTGGTTTATTTGGGCCATACCATGTGGTGCTCATAATCACTCCTGGTGGTGCTCAAGAGACCAATATGCAGGGCTGGGAACTGAACCAGGGTTGGCTGCATACAAAGCAAGTATCTTAATTTCTATCTTATATCTCTGGCCCTTGTTTACGGTCTTTGTACTCATTGTCTAATGCTCTTTATACCACCTTGCTTTCTCTTTGTCCTTTCTTCCCTGCCCTCAGCTGTATGGGTTGAATTTCTAGAGCAACAAGAATAAGTTAAGTTTGGAGTGATAGCACAGTGAATAGGGCATTTGCCTTTCATATGACCAACCCAGTTTGATCCCTGACAACTTATATGGTCCCCTGAACACTGCTGGGAGTGATTCCTGAGTGCAGAGCCAGGAGTAACCACAGAGCATAACCAGATGTGGTCCAAAATAAACAAAAAATAAGTGTATCATGGGCTGGAGCAATTGTACAGCTTGCCTTGCATGCAGCAGATCCATGCTCAATTTCTAGTATCCCATATGGTTCTCTGGACCCTTCAAGACTGACTGATGAGTGCAAAGTGAGGAGTAACCCCTGAACATGCAAAAAACAAAAATCAAACAAATAAAAAAGAATAAGTACATCTGACTATCCTGCCTCTGTCTATTCCCATTGGGGCTGGGGAGATAGCTCAGGGTTCACTGGTATATACCTTTCACTCAAGGTCCCAAGTGACACTGTACTACCACCACCACCATCCCCAACTGGGCCTCAGCATTTTCTGCTTAGTTCTGAGTATTTTCTTTTCTTTCTTTTTTGTTTTTTTGGGTCACACCCAGTGGTACTTAGGTGTTACTCCTGGCTCTCACTGTTACTCAGTGGCAGACTTGGGGGACCATCTGGGGTACAAGGGATTGAATTGGATACAAGGCAAGTGCCCATTGTTCTATAACACTCCTGCCCAGTTCTGAGCATTTTCTTTGGAAAAATTCCTGCTCTCAGGAATTACTCCTGGTGGTGCTCTGGGGACCATAGGGGGTCTGCTGTACTATCACTCTAGCCTCAGTTCTGAGCATTTTCTTTTTTTTTTTTTTTTTTTTTTTTTTTTTTTTTTTGTGGTTTTTGGGTCACACCCGGCAGTGCTCAGGGGTTACTCCTGGCTCCACGCTCAGAAATTGCTCCTGGCAGGCACGGGGGACCATATGGGACACTGGGATTCGAACCGATGACCTCCTGCATGAAAGGCAAACGCCTTACCTCCATGCTATCTCTCCGGCCCCAGTTCTGAGCATTTTCTGATGCTTCTGGTATCATCAGGAGTTGGCACTACTTTGGATTCCCCCCCATACCCCCCAAAAAAAGCTCTTTCCCCATGGCCTTTTGTCACCGAATCTTACTCTCAAGTGTGAGAACAATCTCTACTTCCTAAGAACATAAATACAATGGGGGTGATAGATTGATTCTGTTGGTCTGAGAAGGAATCCTTGTACGCACATGAAAAAGGCTCAATAGATCAGCTCATGACTGGTCAGGGTGAAGCCTCCTGGCTAAGGAAGTAGGAAGAGGCTGGAACGAAGGAAATTGGCATTTACTGAACACTTTATATAACATTTACTATCTTTATTAATTTTTTCTACTAGGGGTGTGTCTATGTGTGTATGTGTGTTGGCGACAAGAATTAAGGTGTGTGCGTGCGAGTGCACATGTGTGTTGGTGATGAGAATTAAACCCAGTGTCACATATACAAGGCAAATGCTCTATTGATTAGCTATATCCCTAGCTCAAGACTAGTCCTATTTTATAGCTGATGATACTGAGGTGCAGTGAAATTGCCTTGGCCAGTTGGCTTCATGAATACAAGATATTTCTCTCTCTCTCTCTCTCTCTCTCTCTCTCTCTCTCTCTCTCTCTCTCTCTCTCTCTCTCTTTCTCTCTCTCTCTCTCTCTCGTTTTTGGGTCACACCCAGCAGCACTCAGGGGTTACTCCTGGCTCTACGCTTAGAAATCGCTTCTGGCAGGCTCGGGGAACCATATGGGATGTCAAGGATTCGAACCACCGTCCTTCTTCATGCAAGGCAAATGCCTTACCTCCATTCTATCTCTCCAGCCCAATTTATTTTCTCTTTTGATGAGGGACACACTTGGGAATGCTTAGGAGTAACTCCTGGCTTTGCACTCAAGAATTACTCTTAGAGGACTGGAGTGATAGCACAGTGATCGGGTGTTTGCCTTGCACGCGGCTGACCAGGATAGACCCAGGTTTGATTCACAGCATCCCATAAGGTCCCCTGAGCCTGCAAGGAGTGATTTCTGAGTGCAGAGCCAGGAGTAACCCCTGAGCACCGCCAGATGTGACCCAAAAACAAACAAATAAACAAACAAAAAATGCAGGACTACGAATTTCAAATTATCAGCAACTAGAAACTAAGTATCAGTATTTGCTTGGGCACAAAGGCAAAACAGTAGGGGAGTGGAAAGTTAGGTGAAAGATGGGGAGTTTAGTATGCTAAGCTGTGTCCCTCCTGTCCTTTCTAGGTTCCCTCTATTCATGGCTGTGTACAGGATATGCTATGAGAATCTGCCAGTGACTGAATTCATCCACTGCCTGCGCAATCACCCAGAACATATGTGAATGGGCCCAGAGTCCAGGCCAGGAAGATTCTTTGCCCCAGTGGAGACAGGCAGAAGCTTGGGGTACCTGGCCAAAAAGATCTGGGACTCCTCCTGGAGCAGCCTTTCTCAACTTTTCACCAAAGGACAGAAGGTTGTGAAGCCCAGCTACCTGCCTGGAAATGCTGAACCACCGAGTGGCTTGCAGCTGCCTCCTGCCACATCTTTCCAGAAATAGAGCTGCCTTGTCCCTCTTCAGATGTTGGGTTTTTAACTAGTCTTGTGAGATGGAAATGATCAAGCCCAAGTGCTGCCTTATTTGAGTATTGGAGGGGGGGGTGTAGAAAGAGAGAGAGGCTAAGTAAGAGCTGCTTACTGCTGCCTCAAAGACCAGGAATCGTGTCCAAAAGCCCAGCATACTGATAAAGTACATCAGCCACAAGAGGAATGAGGCAAGGGCTAAGCAGGAGGGGTCTGGGCTTTGAGGTTGACAAAGGCCCTGGGGACTCCTCTGCTCTGACCTCTGCCAGGCCCCACACAGCTTCAATGGATCTCAGTGTTTGTTAACAAAATACAAAGATCTCAAACAACTGCCTTCTCCTAGCAACATCTGCGTTCTCAGAAACCTCTGTCATTTCCTACTCCCCCAGGCTGCCCTGGCACCAGAGTTGCTGCTAGACTGGCATCTCTGCCCCCCAGGGCTTGCCATTCTCCCCCAGAGACTTCCTGGTTTCTAATTCTTTGTCAGCTTCTCCCCACCCTGTGTGACCTTTCCAAGTCTTCCCTCACCCTCCCTACTAGCACCCTCTTTGAGAAGCAGGAACTTAATCTGCTGATATAGCAATACCTTTTCATAGCTGCCTGGGATCACTGCTCCTAGTGACATTTGTATTTGCCCTGCCTCCTTTCTGGAGTGATGTGGTGTGGTGTGGTGGTGGTGGTGGTGGTGGTGGTGTGTGTGTGTGTGTGTGTGTGTGTGTGTAGAAAGGGGGAAATGGAGAGAAAGAAGGAGGGAGGGAGGGGAGAGAGAGAGAAAGAGAGAGAGGGAGAGAAAGAGAGAATGCCCAAGAGAGCCTCTAATGCTCCTGCAGCCAACTCGAGCTCAGAGTGTGTGTGGGTGGGGGGGATGGAGAAAGAGAGAGGGAGGGAGAGAGAGAATGCCAAGAGCGCCTCATACTCCTGCAGCACCTCGCTGGCTCAATTTCCTCCTCCCAAATCCAGTACCTCTTTCTCAGCTATCCCATGTCTATCCAAAACAAGTAACTCATACCTATATGTGAAAACCAGGGGCCCTGAAAATGGACAGGGAATGGAGGGGTCCTGACATTCCAAGGCCAGCTCCTCCTAGTTGTCTGAAGGTGCAGCAGCTAGAAAACATTACCCCTCTTGGAGCCTGAGAGATAGCACGTATGGCGCAACACTGGTTTGGACCCAGCACTAGACAATAGTCTCAGAGTACCACCCGGAACCAGGAGTCTAAGTGTGGCTCCTAAACAAAATAAAACAAAAATCAGGGGAAGGAAACACAGGAAGGGAGAAGGGAAGGAGCTGACCTAAGACTGGCCTAGCTCCAGGGCACGGTGGCAGCCAGAGATGGCCAAAGTCAGCAGCCAGTCTCTGGGCTATAAATAGGCGCCAGGAGGCTGCTGCGCCTGCAGAAGAGGCTCTCAGCTTGCTGTGGCGGCCCCTGGTGGCACCAGATTCAACTTTCTCTCCTCCTGGGCAAGTTAGGGAGGCAGGAGTAGTGTGGGGAGGGAGAATAGGGCCTGGAACCGGGAGCCTGGTGGGTGATAGTCAGCCCCTGCAGCCTCGGACAGGCCAACACCTTTGCCTATTCTCGTTCACTGCCCAATGAATGGAAGGGATGCTTGTCCACCCCAAATGCATGCATCTTCCAGAAAGAGGTTGGAGAAAGGGTGCTCCAGGACGTGGTTAGACTGTGGTGTCAGGCCGGAGAGATAGCATAGCGGTAGGGCGTTTTGCCTTGCAAAGAAAGAAAAAGAAATCCGCTTTATACAGTTTTTTATAGGATGCCGGGATTCGTTGTTTTTTTGTTTTTCCTTTTTTTTTTTTTTCTTTCTTTCTTTTTTTTTTTTTTTGGTTTTTGGGCCACACCCGGCGGTGCTCAGGGGTTACTCCTGGCTGTCTGCTCAGAAATAGCTCCTGGCAGGCACGGGGGACCATATGGGACACCGGGATTCGAACCAACCACCTTTGGTCCTGGATCGGCTGCTTGCAAGGCAAACGCCGCTGTGCTATCTCTCCGGGCCCAGGATGTCGGGATTCGAACCACCGTCCTTCTGCATGCAAGGCAAACACCCTATCTCCATGCTATCTCTTCGGCCCCTTTCTACTTTATAATCCTGCTGCTCACACCTGTAGCGGCAGAGCCTTGGGACCTTCTGGGTCCCTTGCCGGCGCTTTGCAAGGCTTTGAGGTCACCTAAAGGAGGAGAAAAGTGAGATTCCTCGGAGCCCACTCCGGCCTCGGCCAAGCAGCCGCATCCGTGGCCCTCGCGTTTTCCTCCTACCTGAGCTCGGCCGCAGGAGCTTCGGGCTGTAGGGGCCACCTGCAAAAGGCCGAACCCCGAGACAATATTCCTAGCTAACGGGGACTGTCACCGCGCCCCGGGCTGGGGAGTCACGACTCTCTGTTTCGGAAAAGCCGCCTTTGTGTGCCTAAGTGCCAAGCCTAAATGCAGCCGACACAGCCGGGGCCATCGAGCCTCGTTGCTCAGCGGCGGCGAAGGACTACAACTCCCAGGATGCAACGGGGCACCGCGCCGGGGGAGGCGGGGTCGCGAGGTCAGAGGCCCGGATGCCGGAAGTCGACAGAGCGGAAGTGCGAAGCTGACAGCCGCCGGCTCGGCCTCCCGCCTCCCGGGTGGGCTTGCGCGGACGGTACGTTCTCGGCGGCTTGGAGCAAAGTCGTGGGGCGTGTGAGCGGGGCCCCGGATGGAGAGGGAGGAAGGAAAGGGGGGGCTCTCCTCGGCAATAGCGTCTCAGAGTTTGGGCTCTTCCGGGTTGTCCTCACGTGGGTGGGGAATGCCGGGGTTGTGCGCATGCGCGGCGTCGGCGTGACCGGAGGCTGCCAGCAGGGGGCGCTGGTGGGAGCGAGCGGGCCTGCCTGCTACCTGGTCCCGGGAAGCGCCTCGTCCCGCTGCTCTCCGGCTGCAGACCCCGGAGCCCAGAGGTCACGGGCCGCCACCTCCGCCGCCTGTGCAAGCCCGCAGGCGCCTCCCGGTACGTACGCTCGTGCCCAGCGACTCCTCCTCCCCGACCGCTGCGCCCTTGCCGGGCCGGGTCCCCGTCTTTTGCAAGCTGTCAGCGCTCGGAACCAACGCCTCGCTTCTCTGCTGCCCCAGCTTAGCATTCCACGGCACGCCTTTGTCCTGCTCACTCGCGGCCTTGTCCTTCGCGTGAAGTCTTCGTCTTGGGGCCTCTTAAGGTTGCTTGTTTGTCTCCCGCTGTCTGTAAACTCCGTTGAGGCAGAAAACAGGTTATCTTTCTTGTTTGTTGTTTTGGTTATTTTTGGTTTTTGGGTCACACCCGGCAGCGCTCAGGGGTTCCTCCTGGCTCTGCGCTCAGAAATCGCCCCTGGCAGGCACGGTGGACCATATGGGATGCCGGGATTCGAACCAGTGTCCTTCTGTATCTAAACAAACACCCTACCTCCATGCTATCTCTCCGAGCCCACAGGTTATCATTTATAAGATAACACTCAGCTATGAGCCCAAAACACAGGGTCCCCCATCTTCCTCTTTCCTTTAAAACTACCCTTTTGGGGCCAGAGAGATAGCACCAGGGGTAGGGTGTTTGCCTTGCACGCAGCCGATCCTGGACGGACCTGGGTTTGATTCCTGGCATCCCATATAGTCCCCCAAGCCTGCCAGCAGCGACTTCTAAAGCCAGGAATAACCCCTGAGCGCCGCTGGATGTGGCCCACAAACCAAAAAACATTTAAAAAAAAATAAAACCCTAGCACTATGGTTTTGTTTTTTCATTATTATTGTTGTTGTTTGGCTTTTTTTTTTTTTTTTGGTTTTTGGGCCACACCCTGTGACGCTCAGGGGTTACTCCTGGCTATGCGCTCAGAAGTTGCTCCCGGCTTCTTGGGGGACCATATGGGACGCCGGGGGATCGAACCGTGGTCCGTCCTAGGCTAGCGCAGGCAAGGCAGGCACCTTACCTCCAGCGCCACCGCCCGGCCCCTGTTTGGCATTTTTTATTTGGTTTGATTTGGTTTGGTTTTTGGGTCACACCGGGCGGCGCCCAGGGGTTACTCCTGGCTCTGTGCTCAGAAATTGCTCCGCTCAGAAATTGCTCCTGGCAGGCTAGGGGAACCATATGGGAAACCAGGAATCAAATCACCAAGCCCACCAGGTGGGCTGACCCGCCTGCCCTGACCCGCCTGGTGGATTTTGTTCCAGAAAAATAAAGAAAGAGCAATTTGGCACCTTTGGAGAGACACCATGAGAGAGAAGCCAGTGACTCCATGATTTCTGCCTGGCTTGGTTTATTAATTTTTCACAGCCACCTGCATTAGACCTGTCCTTGTGGTTGAAGGACAAAGTATGGGGTAATCTCACAAACCATGGGGATTTATTTTATGACCAGTGCTGCCTTAAGAGCATCCACAAGGGGCCGGGCGGTGGCGCTAGAGGTAAGGTGCCTGCCTTTCCTGCGCTAGCCTAGGACGGACCGCGGTTCAATCCCCCGGCTTCCCATATAGTCCCCCAAGCCAGGAGCGACTTCTGAGCCCATAGCCAGGAGTAACCCCTGAGCATCAAATGGGTGTGGCCCAAAAACAAAACAAAACAAAACAAAACAAGAGCATCCTCAAAAGACACAGGAACCCACAGCTCTGCTCTTGAATTTGACATAGAGCATTTTTGGTGCGAGGATGAATCCCCAGTGGGGTGGAGAACTGCAGTGAAGGTGCTTGCCTTGCTTGTGGCCAACCTGGATTCGATCCCTAGCTTTCCATCTGGTTCCCCAAGCACTGCCAGGGTCAGGAGGAACCCGTGAGTATTGCCAGATGTGGCCCCCAAACCAACCAACAAAAATGCAAGGGCCAGAGCAATAGCACAGCTGTTAGAACGTTTCCTCATGCTGCCAAGTTCAATTCCCGATATCTATTGTGGTACCCTGGGCCCTCCAGGAGTGATTACTGAGCTCAGGAATAACACTTGAGCACCACTAGATGTGGCCCAACAACAAAAAGAATCACTTCTGACAGTTCTTGGGGGGGGGACCATATGGGATGTCGGGGATTGAACCCAAGTGAGCTTCATGCAAGGTAAGCATCCTGCACACTGTATTACATTCCAGTAAATCTAAACTGGAAGGAATTAAGTTCTCCTTTGTGAGGGAACCTCACTAACAATGCCTACAAGGGAACACAGGGTTCACTGTGACCAGAAATGATCAGGCCACCCCTACTGTGCTTGGGGTTGCCAAGGGGTGCTGATAACCTAATGATCATGTGGTGGTACCTCCATCTAATCGCGTCTACCACTGCATCGCCTTTTTCTTGGGGGGATGGGTTTCCTGGGTCACAACTGGCGGCACTTGGGTTACTTCTAGCTTTGTGCTCCTTGCAGGCTCAGGGGACCATATGGGATGCCGGGAATCGAACTAGAGCCCACTCTGGATTGGCCACATGCAAGGCAAATGCCCTACTGCTGTGCTATCTCTCATTGCATTGCTTTTTAACCCCTGGACCCTTTCCAGTCCCTAAAAGAATGAGTTTTCCTATGAAGAAACCTGAGCCTTTTGGTCTTCCCTGTATGGGGGGCAGCGGGGAGAGCCTATAAAAGAAAAGAGCCATATGGTCTTTGTAGATTATATATCTTATTGGCATTTTCCATAATGTTTTCCCACTTTTGCTTAAACCTACTTACTAATCACTCCATAATACTTAATCTGTGCTTCTTTTACCTCTAGATAATACAACCTTTATTTTAGACCCTCACCTATGTACCAGTATTTCCAGTTGGCATAATGGTCCCCTCTGCTCTGTCCAGTCATGCATTCTCTAGTCTAATTCAGTATTCGAGTTTTATTGTGGATTGAAATTGTTCTTTTTCTGTATTCCACAGATCAGTGAAATTATAACAAATTTATCTTTCAATTTATCTTGCTCAGTAGGATAACCTCCCAATTCTAATTTACAGTGAACTGCATGGCTTTAATTTTTCTTGTGGCTACATAGTATCCCATTGTATATTTACCACAATTTTCTTTTTCCATTCACCTGTCATTAGGCACTTGGTTTGTTTCCGTATCCTGTCTATTGTATTAAGAAACAATGAATGTAGGTGTGCAAATATTTTCTCTTTTCTTTTTGGTCTTAAATTTTTTTTCCTACTGAAAAAGACTTTAATGAGGATAATCTGTGAGCCTTCCTCCAGACCCTGAGAGTCTGGGGAGACTTCAGTACCCAGGCAGGTCCCAGAAGCTATTGTCTTGCTGCCTGGGCTCCTCAATCCTGACTTTCAATAAATATAGTGCAAACTGTCCGCAAATGGGAGCGCTGTCAGACACTCAAACACAGACCACAAACACATAGCTAGGATCATGTGCAAAAGCATGATCATGCATAACTAAAGCCCCACACACACATACACAACTAGCCCTCCTGACACACACACACACACACACACACACACACACACACACACACACACACACACACACACCTTTCTCTTTCTCAATGTTTGGCTTGAAACAGGGGGATTCCCTCCTGGCTCAGAGGAGTGGTACCAGGGTGTTCCAGCCTAGGCTGTGTTCCCCCAGTCTAGGGATTGGGGGTGGTTTTGGGCTTAATTCTGACTCTGCTCAGGACTTGCTACTAATAGGGTTCAGAGGACCATATGTGGTACCTAGGATCGAACCCAGGGTGGTTTTGTGCAAGGCAAGTTCCTCATTTTACTCTCTCTCTGACTCTTCTCCCTATTTTTATTTTATTTTTTTAATTTTGGGCCACATCCAGGGTCTCAGGGGCTTCCTGGGCTCTGTTCAGGGATTACTCCTGGAGGGCCCACTGGACATAGGGAACGTTGTGTGCATGTTAAGTATTCTACCCACTCACTATACTGTATCTCTGGCCCCATTCTCCCTTTTATGATGGAGTTAATTGGTTTGTTTTGTTGCTGACCTTTATGATTTTGGATGTCTGTCGTTATTTCAAGTATTTTGTACAACTATTTTCTCCCCATCTTCTTGAGGGGTCTTTTTTAGGGCAGGCTCAGGATTATATGGGATCCCAGGGATCGAACCTAGTCCATCTACATTCAACACAAGTCCCTTCCTCATCCTTCTATCTTTCCAGCCCCTGATCTTTGATCCACATTGAATTACTTTTTGTGTATGAGATAGAATAAAATTTCATTTTTGTTTTTGTTTGGGGCCACATCTGACAATATTTAAGGCTCTGGGGGAGGGGCGCCGGGTCAGCCAAATACAAAGTAAGCACCCTGCCCACTGTGATACCACTTCAGCCCTCACCACTCTCTTTCTTTTAATTAGCAAGTCTGGGCCAGAGAGGTCGTATAGTGGATGGAGCACTTACCTTGCACAAAGCTGGCTCAGGTTCAGTCCTTGGCATCCTGAGCATAGTGAGGTATGGCCAAAAAATAAAATCTGTTTCTCCCTGACCTAAGGAAATGCATAAGCATTTATGAAGCTTATGGGAAGATGATTTATGGACATGTTGGGGCCCTGGCCAAGAACCTGTGTCCTTTACTTAATGTCAATTCCAGTTCAGTGCACTCCATTAATTTTTGTCAGTGACTTGTTGCCTATTCTCATCTAGTGATCGATCTTGAGCGTGTGTGGCCAAAAAAAAAAAAAAAGTTTAATAGGCCCTAAGATCTGAATCTACTCTGTCTTGTAGGTGACAACATGCCTACTGCCAAGCAACTAGCAGACATTGGTTACAAGACCTTCTCCAGCTCCATGATTCTACTCACCGTGTATGGGGGCTACCTCTGCAGCGCCCGAGCCTACCGGTATTTCCAGCGGCAAAGCTCCCAGAGACAGGCTGCAGAAGAACAGAAGACCTCAGGAGCCTTGTAAACAAGGGAGTTTTTTTCCTCTGAGCAGAGAGCCTGAGACATGCTGTGGGGAGACCTCACCTGCAATTATTTCCAAATGAGAGAACTAGGACTGTAATGGTTTTCAGATGATCATGCTTTACCCAACACTGCTAGATATGGGAGGTTATCAGATCATATCAGGAATGGGAAAGTGAGGCACACCAATAAATATTTTGCCTTGTCTGTGTCTTGGTATTTAAATAGATGAAAGTGGGGGGATGGGGGAGTCATTTCCAGTGGTGTGGTATTCAGGAATCTAACCAATAACCCGTTGAACAAGAAAAAAAAGAATCTTATGCACATGATTGAGGAAAAAAACGTACAGATAATTTTCATATATATTTACTGGCTTTTGTCTGAATATCACAGGGATAACCAAATAAAGTTTTTGTTTTGGTGGCACACCTATCAGTGCTCAGGGATTACTCCTTTGCTCTTAGGAACCATTTTTGGCGGCACTTTAGGAACCATATAGGATGCTGGGGGCTGAATAGGAAAAGTGCTTTTGGACCCAGAGAGTACCGTTGTGTAAGGTATTTGTCTTTCATGTGGTTAATGGGGATTTGATCCTTAGCACCAGTACATATATGTTTCCCCAAGCACTGCCAGGAGTAAGTTCTGAGCAATGGGTGTGACAAGAAAAATAAAATTTGTTTGGGGGCACACCTGGCAGTGCTCAGAGGTTAGTTACTCCTTGCTCTGTACTCAGGAATTGGTCCTGGCTCCTGGCAAGCACAAAGGGACCATATGGGATGCCAGGGATCAAACCTGCTCTCGCCCAAGAAAAAAAATTTTTTTAAAAAAGGTCTCATTCTGGAGCAATAGCTCGGTGGTATGGTGTTTACCCTTGCACGCAGCCAACCGAGGACTGACCCTGGTTCTATCCCCAGCATCCCATATGGTCTCCAAGCCTGCCACAAGCGATTTTTGAGTTCAGAGCCAGGAATAACCCCTGAGTGCTTCTGGGTATGGTCCAAAAACACCAAAAAAAAAAGTCTCAATGGGGCTAATGAGATAGTACAACAGGTAGGGCACTTGCTTTACATGTGACCAATCTGAGTTCAATGCCTAGAACTCCACATAGACTCCTAAGCTACACCAGGAAGAACCCTGAATACAAGCAAAAAGTTCTTATTCTTGGCAAAATAAATAATGGCCACCATACTTGCCAGGTAGTTCTGTCCTGGATGATAACTGGCATTCAGAAAGAGGAAGAGGCACCAAGCCCCTTTTTTGTGAACTACAACAACACAATGCCACCCCTCATACCATCTTGACTCACAGCTTGGTCTACAACAATCTTTTTTTTTTTTTTTTTTTTTTGGGCCACACCCGTTTGACGCTCAGGGGTTACTCCTGGCTATGTGCTCAGAAATCGCCCCTGGCTTGGGGGGACCATATGGGACACCGGGGGATCGAACCGCGGTCCTTCCTTGGCTAGCGCTTGCAAGGCAGACACCTTACCTCCAGCGCCACCTACCCGGCCCCTTTTTTTTTTTTTTTTTTGTCACACCCGGCAGTGCTCAGGGGTTAGTCCTGGCTCTATGCTCAGAAATTGCTCCTGGCAGGCACAGGGGACCATATGAGATGCCGTGATTCGAACCACCATCCTTCTGCATGAAAGGCAAACGCCTTACCTCCATGTTATCTCTCCGGCACAATATCTTTTTGTTGTTGCTGTATTTTGAGGGGGCCACACCCGGCAGTACTCAGGGGTTACTCTTGGTTCGGCACTCAGAAATCACCCCTGGCAGGCTCGACCTTATGGGATGCTGGGAATTGAACAAGGGTTGGTTGCGTGCAAGGCAAATGCCCTACCATTGTGCTATCTCTCTGGCCCCTAGAACTCAGTATCTTATGGGAAAGCTACATAGTAATCTACCAACCTGAGTGACCCCAAAGAGTAACACAAAAGGCTATACTAGCACCAATCAACCCTGTAAATCCTTAAGACACTTTTGTAATACTCCATGGAAAAAACATTTCAAATTGACTCTTGTTTATCCACATATTATTTTTGTTTTGGGACCACACCCGGAGACACTCCTACCTCTGCGCCCAGAAATCACTCCTGGCAGGCCCTACCCACTGCATTATCGATCCAGACCTATAATTCCACTTGCCTTTGTGTTGTAACAAGCAATATGAAGTAAATTTATGCATGCATGGAGGCAGGTTGTGGTGGTGGGTGGGGGACTGGAGATGGAATGGTTCTGGTGGTGGAATTGGTGTTCATATCTAATGCCTGAAACAACTGTGTTATGAACAACTTGGTAAATCAAGAGTTATAAAAATTAGGGGGAAAATGTTCTTGCCATCATACAATAAGCTTGTCTGGTCAATAGGCTATTTGGAGTTTCAAAAACTGGGACCAGAGAGGTGGCGCTAGCGTAGGATGGACCACGGTTCGATCCCCTGGTGTCCCATATGGTCCCCCCAAGCCAGGAGCAATTTCTGAGTGCATAGCCAGGAGTAACCCCTGAGCATCAAACGGGTGTGCCCCCCCCCAAAAAAAAAACTACAGTGGGGCTGAATAGTTAAGGCACTCTCTTTGCCTGTGCCTGATCCCATTCCAGTATCATATGTACCCCAAGAGCCGCCAGGGATTACTCCTAAGGATACCTCCTGAGCAGCTGAAACATCCCCTACTCACACACCAAAAGGGGGAATTGGTGAGTTTGATTATATACCAAATAGAGTTAAAAAGTGATGTAGGGGGCCGGACGGTGGCGCTAGAGGTGAGGTGCCTGCCTTGCCTGCGCTAGCCTTGGACGGATCGCGGTTCGATCCCCCGGCGTCCCATATGGTCCCCCAAGCCAGGAGCGACTTCAGAGCATATAGTCAGGAGGAACCCCTGAGCATCACCGGGTGTGGCCCAAAAACAAACAAACAAAAAAGTGATGTAGGGGCCGGCGTGGTGGCGCTAGAGGTAAGGTGTCTGCCTTGCAAGCGCTAGCCAAGGAAGGACTGCGGGTCGATCCCCCGGCATCCCATATGGTCCCCCCCAAGCCAGGGGCGATTTCTGAGCGCTTAGTCAGGAGTAATCCCTGAGCATCAAATGGGTGTGGCCCGAAAAACAAACAAAAAAAAAGTGATGTAACAGTATATAGAAATTTAAGAGTTTTCTTAAAAAAAAAAAACACATTAATGAAGGGGAAAGATAAATATGAGCAGTTTGAATATGCCCAATCATTGGTGCACATAAAAACAAAGGAAAATGGGGGCCAGAGAGATAGCATGGAGGTAGGGCATTTGCCTTGCATGCAGAAGTTAGGTGGTTCGAATCCCAGCATCCCATGTGGTCCCGAGTTTGCCAGGACCGATTTCTGAGCGTAGAGCCAGGAGTAACCCCTGAGCGCTGCCAGGTGTGACCCAAAATAAATAAATAAATAAATAAATAAATAAATAAATAAATAAATAAATAAATAAAGGAAAATGAAGTGTTGAGAAAGGCAACTATCAGAGCGGTTTACAGTTTCTACTGACCAATTCTGTTGAGCTACATGTCAGGTCAGAACAAGTATTCACATAACAAGAAATGTAGATGGTGTTAGTTTCTTGCTTCCTTAGTCTTAAAGGGTGTGTCTCAGTTCAGATAAGGAGAAAGGAAAAGAGGTACATAAAATTCTGATTAGCTGGGGCCAGAGTGATAGCATAGTTGCGTAGGGCATTTGCCTTGCACGCAGCCAGTCTGCATTTGATCCCCAGGCCTGCCAGGACTGATTTCTGAGCACAGAGCCAGAAGTAACCTGTGAGTACACTGGGTATGTTCCCCGACCCAAAAAAAATTCTGGGTCTGGAGAGATAGCATGGAGGTAGGGCGTTTGCCCTAAATGTAGAAGGACGGTGGTTTGAATCCTGGCATCCCATAAGGTTCCCAAGCCTGCCAGGATCGATTTCTGAGCATAGAGCCAGGAGTAACTCCTGAGCACTGACCCACCCCTCCCCCCCCCAAATTCTGATTAACTTATAACATGGCCAATTCACAGACCTCCTTGTCATAGTTATTTCCTCTATTTCTCTAAGGTCTGCTTCCAAGTCCTGAGATGACCCTCCAAGCCTACTTCCCAGAGATGCATCTGACTGTTTTAAACTTTCCAAAATAAATATGCTAGAAGGGGCGGGAGAGATAGCACAGTGATAGGGCGTTTGCCTAGCAAGCAGCTGACCCAGAACCAACAGTGGTTCGAATCCCGGCATCGCTTATGTTCCCTGTGCCTGCCAGGAGTAATTTCTGAGCAGAGAGCCAGGAGTAACCCCTGAGCACTGCCGGGTGTGACCCAAAAATCATAAAAAATAAATAAATGTGATAGTCATAACTAAATAGTCTTTACAGTCTGGTCCTGTGGGGAGAGAAGCCGGGAAATAAGATTTCTGCAGACTGGCCTTGAATATAAAAAAGTGTGTCCCTGCTGTTATGAGTGCAGGAAGAGCTAAGAAAGTAATCCAGGTCAAACAACCTGTCTAGGCTAATAGTGCCATAAACATTGTAACCGCTACCTTGACATACTTTGATTTAATGATGCCATGAGTATTGCTACACTATCTTTACATACTTCCTAATTTAATGATGCCACGGGCATTGTAACCATCATCAGTGCATGCCATCTGAATTAGTGAAGCCATGTACCTTGTGACTGTTGTCTTGTCGTACCATCTTGTTGCTGTAATGCCTAAACATCCTGTTTCCCACCTAAAGTTTACCCTTAAAAGCCTTCTCCCTACCTTCAATAAACGAAGTCCATTCCTCTAACAATGCTTCCCTGTGAGCTGTCTGTGGCTCGTAGTCTTTCCTTCCTTTCCTGAGTTTAGCCTTTGAGGCTATGGGCAGGAAGAGACCCTTATCCATCCTTGCATCAGCCTTGTCGGGGGTCCCGGCGCCAGAATCCTACATAGTCCCAAAGTAGTTTACTAATTTATTAGTGGGCCACATCTGGCAGTGCTCAGGATCACTCTGGCAGGGCTTGAGGTACTGTTTTTTTTTTTTTGGGGGGGGGGCACACCCAGCAGTGCTCAGGAATCATTCCTAGCAGGCTCAGGGGACCACATGGGATGCCGGGGATCCCAGGTCAGCTGGTGTGCAATGCAAAGTAGCTAACCACTGTGCTACCACTCCAACCCTTTAAACCAGGTTTTGTGTGCACAAGGAAAGCCTCTTACTCTTGGCTCTATGCTTAGGAATCACTCCTGGTGTACTTGGGGGTCTGGATAGGATACCAATGATCAAACCTGGGATGACCACATAAAAGCAAGTGCTCTACCTGCTGTACTACTTGCTCTCATCTCTGAATCTTTATTTTTGTTTGCTTGTGTTTTGGGTGACACCCGACAGTGCTCAGGTGTCACTCCTGGCTCTACGCTCAGAAATCACTCCTGGCAGGCATGGGAGACCATGAGATGCAGGGATTCAAACCACTGTCCTTGTACATGCAAGGCAAATGCCCTACCTCCATGCTATCTCTCTGGCCCCTCCTCTGAAACCTTTTTATACATAAATCACTTTAAAAGACCATGAATCGGGGCCGGGCGGTGGCGCTGGAGGTAAGGTGCCTGCCTTGCCTGCGCTAACCTAGGACGGACCGCGGTTCGATCCCCCGGCGTCCCATATGGTCCCCCAAGAAGCCAGGAGCAACTTCTGAGCGCATAGCCAGGAGTAACCCCTGAGCGTCACAGGGTGTGGCCCAAAAACCAAAAAAAAAAAAAAAAAAAAAAAAAAAGACCATGAATCATAGAGTTGACATAGTTGATTATAATACATTTGTTTCCAGATCAGTGGGAGCAAAATTATTTAAGAAGAGAAAAAAAAAGTACATTAACAAGAAAAATTGTGAAAATGATTGTATCTCACAATGAAGTCATTATCAGAAGGCTTCATAAGTTCTTGTTGCTAGTTGATCATTCTGTTACTTATTTTGTTTCTGAACATTAGGTGGCTTCAGATACACAACGGTATCTAAACTGGTGTGTGGATGTGTTCCAATGAGATGACAATATTAAAAAATTAAAGCTGTCTAGAAAGTTAGAGTGAATTTGTGCCCATGATCTAGGAATTCTGAGCGCTATTGCTGATATTGTGGCTTTTGGTTGCCAGGGCTTCAGAAAATATGAGAAGGCAGGGGCAGGGGCAGTGAGGATGCCCATACTCCAAAAAAGTCCTGGAGGTATCAGCCCAAATACCAGCATACCTGGAGTTTTGGTCAGATTGGTGTCCCTGCAGAGATCTGTAGATGAGTGGTGAAGCAAGGCCATTGGTGACGTGGAGAGTGTGTGTGAAGGGTGCAACTGGTATGGCTTTGGCGGTGAAGCAGGGAGATCTTGGCTCACTCCCACCAAGATTGCCAGTGTAACTATGCCTTCTCATGGCTTGGTATACATCTCATTTTTTTGGGGGGGGGCCCCACATCTGGTGCTGCTCAGTCAGAGGTTACTCCTGGCTATGCACTCAGAAATCGCTCCTGGCTTGGGAAACCATATGGGATGTCAGGGGATCTAACCGAGGTCGGTCCTAGGCTAGAGCAGTCAGGCGGATGTCTTACCGCTTGCACCACCACTCCGGCCCTAGTATACATCTCTTTCAAAAATAGATTTAATCTTTAGAATTGGCCAAATACAGATGTGACTATGTTTGTCGTGAATAATTTTTTTTCTTGTTTTTTAGGACACACCTGGTGACACTCTGGGTTTATTCTTGGCTATGTGCTCAGAAATCGCTCCTGGATTGGGGGACCATATGTGATGCTGGGGGATGGAACTGCGGTCTGTCCTAGGTCAGCCACATGCAAGGCAAATGCCCTTACCACTGTGCCACCGCTCTGGCTCCATGTCATGACTAACTTTTTTAAAATTTGTTTTGGACCATATTCTATGGTGCTCAGGAGTTACTGGCTCTGCACTTAAAAATAACTTCTGGCAGGCTCAGGGAACCATATGGGATGCCAAGGATTGAACCAGAGTCGGTCATGAGCTGGACAAGCAGTTTACCTGCTGTACTATCTCTCTGGCCCACTTCCCAAAGTAATTTTTAATTCTTATCTCCTGGAATATTTCATCCAATTCTAATTAGTTCCCAGAAATGTTTTTACAATTAAAGATATAAAATAATAAATTATGTAAAATTTGCTAAAGAGCACTCCAAATAAGATCATATACCAGTCTTGCAGCCAGAGTTAATGTAATGTTTGTTTAGTTGTTCTATAGTTTTGTTTTGTTTTGTTTTGGGGCCACACCCATTTGATGCTCATGGGTTTCTCCTAGCTAAGCACTCAGAAATTGCCCCTGGCTTGGGGGGACCATATGGGACTCCGGGGAATCGAACCGTGGTCCTTCCGCTTGCACCACATCGGCCCCTGTTCTATAGTTTTATAGTAAGATATAACTACATTGTTAGCTTTTTCTTTCTTTCTTTTGTTTTTGGGTCACACCCGGCAGTGCTCAAGGTTTACTCCTGGCTATCTGCTCAGAAATAGCCCCTGGCAGGCACAGGGGACCATATGGGACGCCAGGATTTGAACCAACCACCTTAGGTCCCGGGTCGGCTGCTTGCAAGGCAAATGCCCGGCAGTGGCTGTGCTATATCTCTGGCCCCTAGCTTTTTCTTTCTAAGATTCACTGCCCCAGGCATCACTGCTCTGATGACCCTGGCAGCTAGGCTGTAAAACAATTCACTGATGCCAGTGAGCTACAGATTGGCCCAAAAAGATAAGAGACAGCTGTATGTGCTTGTGAAATACAGGATATAGGCAGGTAAAGATTGATGTTGCTTTTAGCAACATGTTGCTGGCTCAAGACTATAAAATAATTTTGAGACCCTGATGGGTCAGACTTTTCCCAAATATCCCCATCCGGGTGGGTTAAGACATCCCAAGGAGAAATAAACAGACCACCAGAATGTGAGCTGAGATTAGAGTGGCGTCAGGGAGGGGTCAGGGGGATTGTAGCGTTTCCTATTGAATGGTGTGGACTAAAATTTATGTAGACCTGTGGAATGTTGAAATATCACCCTTTGTAGTTTTGTGTAACTTACATCCAGAAAGACGGTGGTTCAAATCCCGGCATCCCATATGGTCCCCCGAGCCTACCAGGAGCGATTTCTGAGCATAGAGCCAGGAGTAACCCCTGAGAGCAGTTGGGTGTGACCCAAACCCCCCCCAAAAAAGAAGAAGAAAAATACTTTTTGTAAAAAGCTTACTCTACCATTTCCAATGTGTGTCTCAGCCAGAAATTTCTCTCATATCTCTTCTTAGCCTAACACTATTCCACTTTTTGTTGTTCCAGCAAAACCGCTGATATTTAATGATTCAGCTACACAAGGGGTCCTCAAACTTTTTAAACAGGGGGCCAGTTCACTGTCCCTCAGATCATTGGAGTGTCTGACTATAGTAAAAACAAAACTTGTGAACGAATTCTTATGCGCACTGCATATATCTTATTTTGCAATGAAGAAACAAAACAGATACCAATACAATATGTGGCCCGGGGGCCATAGTTTGAGGACCACTGAGCTATACTTTTCTTTTTTTTAATTCTTAATTTACTTTAAAATGCATTACATAATTGACATAACTGATCATAATACATGTTTTAATTTCTTTCTTGCCAAGAACAATTTATAATAGCTCTTATCACATAGTGTTATCCTTTCCTCACTGAACATAGTAATACATTCTTTGAGGTTAGAGCTGACTCATCTTTGTCTCTAGTTTCTGCCACATAAAGCAGGCACAAAATGTTATGGAACTAAAAATATCTTCTAAAATCTTTCAGAACCTGAAGAACTTAGTGTAAGATCAAAGTACTGGATTGGATAGTTCAACAGGATGATTGAATGCAAGGTGCACAAAAGCATGCTTCAGGGCCCTGAGAGAGCACAGCGGTGTTTGCCTTGCAAGCAGCTGATCCAGGACCTAAGGTAGTTGGTTCGAATCCCGGTGTCCCACATGGTCCCCCATGCCTGCCAGGAGCTATTTCTGAGCAGATAACCAGGAGTAACCCCTGAGCCCCACCGGGTGTGGCCCAAAAACAAAAAACAAAACAAAACAAAAAAAAGAAAACAAAAGCATGCTTCATCTGGAAGATCAATTTTGGTCCCTTGTAAACAGTCCCTCAAGCATTGCTGGCGCCCTGTGCTGAGAGTGGTCCCCCTCTTATTCCACAAAATCGGTATTTTTCTCCACTAACCATTCTCATATTTAGAATAGTTTCCCATGCGCTCAGGGGTTACTTCTGGCTTTAAGCTCAGAAATCGCTCCTGGCAGGCTCAGGGGACCATATGGGATGCTGGGATTCGAACCACCCTCCTTCTGAATGCAAGGCAAATGCCCTACCTCCATACTATCTCTCCAGCCCCCATTGACTATCCTTATTACTGTTGACTTTCAGGATGTGGCAATGTGCTACTTAAGATGTTTCTGCTTTGGGGGCTGGCGAGGTGGCGCTAGAGGTAAGGTGTCTTCTGCCTTGCAAGCGCTAGCCAAGGAAGGACCGTGGTTCGATTCCCCGGTGTCCCATATGGTCCCCCCAAGCCAGGGGCAATTTCTGAACACTTAGTCAGGAGTAACCCCTGAGCATCAAATGGGTATGGCCTGAAAAAACCAAACAAACAAACAAAAAAGAAAAGATGTTTCTGCTTTTAAAAAAAGTAATTTTGGGGCCTGGAGAGATAGCACAGCGGCGTTTGCCTTGCAAGCAGCCGATCCAGGACCAAAGGTGGTTGGTTCAAATCCCGGCGTCCCATATGGTCCCCCGTGCCTGCCAGGAGCTATTTCTGAGCAGACAGCCAGGAGTAACCCCTGAGCACCACCGGGTGTGGCCCAAAAACCAAAAAAAAAAAAGTAATTTTTGGGCCCGGAGAGATAGCACAGCGGTGTTTGCCTTGCAAGCAGTCGATCCAGGACTAAAGGTGGTTGGTTCGAATCCCGGTGTCCCATATGGTCCCCCGTGCCTGCCAGGAGCTATTTCTGAGCAGACACCAGGAGTGACCCCTGAGCACCACCGGGTGTGGCCCAAAAACCAAAAAAAAAAAAAAAAAAAGTAATTTTGGGGCCCGGAGAGATAGCACAGCGGCGTTTGCCTTGCAAGCAGCTGATCCAGGACCAAAGGTGGTTGGTTCGAATCCCGGCATCCCATATGGTCCCCCGTGCCTGCCAGGAGCTATTTCTGAGCAGACAGCCAGGAGTGACCCCTGAGCACTGCCGGGTGTGGCCCAAAAACAAAAACAAAAAAAAAGAAAAAGAAAAAAAGTAATTTTTTATTCCATTTATCCTTCTAATTTTTTTTTTTTTTTGGTTTTTGGGCCACACCCTGTGACGCTCAGGGGTTACTCCTGGCTATGCGCTCAGAAGTTGCTCCTGGCTTCTTGGGGGACCATATGGGACGCTGGGGGATCGAACCGCGGTCCATCCTAGGCTAGCGCAGGCAAGGCAGGCACCTTACCTCCAGCGCCACCGCCCGGCCCCTTATCCTTCTAATTTAAGTACTGTTTGGGGAGGTTAAAACCACATCCAGCTGTGCTCAGTGATTACCTCTTGGCTCTGCTCTCAGGGACAACTCTTGGCATGCTGGGGTGCCAGAGACTGAACCTGGGTCAGTGGTACGTAATCTCTCTCCAGCCCATCAGTGTTTTGTTTTTGGGCACACCCCGTGGTGCTCTGCCCTCACCTGGTAGGCTTGGGTGACCATTTAGTGAGCCAAAGATCAAACATGGTTCAGGGTCAGAGTGATAATACACTCCATATGCAAGGGCAAGCACTCTGCCCGTTTATTGCTTTACCCCAACCCTCAATGATTTGTATAGTGCTTTACTGCCTAGAAAAGTATTTCACCGGGCCCGGAGAGATAGCACAGCGGTGTTTGCCTTGCAAGCAGCCGATCCAGGACCTAAGGTGGTTGGTTCGAATCCCGGTGTCCCATATGGTCCCCCGTGCCTGCCAGGAGCTATTTCTGAGCAGACAGCCAGGAGGAACCCCTGAGCACCGCCGGGTGTGGCCCAAAAACCAAAAAAAATAAAATAAAAAAAAAAAATAAAATAAAGAAAAGTATTTCACCTACAACAACACTAACTTAAAAAACACTTCTGTAGATGTAGGAGTAATCTTTTTTTTTTTTTTTTTTTTTTTTTTTTTTGGTGTTTGGGCCACACCCGGCGGTGCTCAGGGATCACTCCTGGCTGTCTGCTCAGAAATAGTTCCTGGCAGGCACGGGGGACCATATGGGACACCGGGATTCGAACCAACCACCTTTGGTCCTGGATCGGCTGCTTGCAAGGCAAACGCTGCTGTGCTATTTCTCTGGGCCTAGGAGTAATCTTTGTTTTTGTTTATGGGCCACACCTGGTGGCACTGAAGACTCCTGGCTCTGTGCTCAGAAATTTTTCCTGGCAGGCTGGGGAACCATATGGGATGCCAGAGAGCAAACCAGGTTGGCAACAGGCAAGGCAAATGTCCTACCCACTGTGCTATCACTCCAGTCCCATTTATTTCTAAAACTGGCCTAAGAGTTTCACTACTCCATATTATCTTCAGACTGTTTCTGTCTCTGAGCTCAGTGACTGTTCCTGGAGTTGCTGCTAGGTGACCATTTGATGTTGGAGACTGATCTGAGCTCAGACATAGCCACATGCAAGGCAACTAACTTTTTATATTTTCTTTTTTGTTTTTTTTGGGCCACACGACATTGCTCAGGGGACCATATGGGATGTCTAAAATCAAAGGCAGGTCAGCCACATGTAAGGCAAACACCCTACCCATGCTTTGGCCTCTAATTTTCTTTTTTGGTTTTCGGCTATAAAAAGAGGTGCTCAGAGATCACTTCTGCCAGTTCTGGAGAACAGATGTGATGCTAGGGTTGAACCCAGGTCAGATGCTAGCACTTGATTTATCTGTTGTACTAACTCTTCAGCCCCTAAACATTTTTTGGGGGGTCCAGCACTCAGGGGTTACTCCTGGCTCTGCACTCAGAAATCACTCCTGGCAGGTACAGGGAACCATATGGGATGCCAGGATTCGGACCACCATCTGTCCTGGATCAGTTGCGAGCAAGGCTGTGCTATCTCTCCGGCCCCCAAAACCATTTTTTTTCTTTTTCTTTTTTTTTTTTTTTTGGCCACACCCAGCTCAGGGGTTACTCCTGGCTATGTGCTCAGAAATCACTCCTGGCTTGGGAGACCATATGGGATGCAGGGGTATAGAATTGCAGTCCGTTCTAGGCTAGCATGGGCAAAGAGATGCCTTACTACTTGCGCCACCACTTAAGCCCCTTAAACCATTACTTATTTCTCTTTTCAGTATGCACAGAATTCTTTCTCAGAGCAAGGCTCAGCTACTGCAATTTACCTAAGCTCAATTCATCAACCCACCACAAACTATAATTAATCTTGCGTCTGGCTAAATCAGGAGTCCTCAAACTTCTTAAACAGGGGATCAGTTCACTGTTCTCAGACCACTGGGCGACCAGACTTAGTTTAAAAAAAATTCGAACAAATTCCTATGCACACTGCACCTATCTTATTTTGAAGTAAATTAAAAAGCAAAATGGGAACAAATATAGTGTTAAAATGAAGAAGTTAAAGTAACAGACTTACCAGTATTTCAAAGGGAACTATGGACGTGCTTTTGGCAGGCCGTAGTTCGAGGACGTTTGCCTGAGACTGAGGAGTCGAATTGGAGAGTGTGGTGTACATCCCACACATGTGCACTGTGAGCCTGGGATGAGTTTGATACTGAGGAGGACTGGCAGCTACAGCAACAGCAAAAACACAGTGGGCTGGATAAATGTCCCCTAAGCTTGGGGAGCCCCTGGGCTAAATGTTTCACTTACTTTGAATCATCTTGGAAAGAGATAATACAGTGATAAGTCAAACAAGCAGTAGGTTTGAGTTTTGGTTTGGCAATTCTGGGTATTTATTTTTTGGTTTTTGGGCCACACCTGGCAGTGCTCAGGGGACCATATGGGATGCCAGGAACTGAACCCAATTCCATCCCAGGTCAGCCACGTACAAGACAAATGCCCTATGGTTGTGCTATTGCTTTGGCCCCAATTCTGGAAATTTAACCAAGGCTTCATACTTATAGCACAAATGCCCTACTGCTGAGCCAAATCCCCAGAAACTGGATTTTTTGTTTGTTTTTTGTTTTTGGGTCACACCGGCAGTGCTCAGGAGTTACTCCTGGCTCTGCTCAGAAATCGCTCTTGGCAGGTTCAGGGGACCATATGGGATGCTGGGATTTGAACCACCGACCTTTCTGCATGCAAGGCAAACACCTTACCTCCATGCTATCTCTCCTGCCCCAGGGTTTAACTTCATTGAGAAAATAAATTTGGGGTGGCCCACACCTGCCAATGCTTAATTGCTCCTTGGCAGTGGATAGCTCTTGGCAGTGTTAAAGAACCAACTACAGTCCAGGGGTCTCAAAAACAAGTCGTTTGCAGCCCTCCGTACAACATTTTGTGGCCCGCGGCCGGCCTTCAAATACAGCAGTATTTGCGATTATTCGCTTACCGAATAATCGCAATAAAAATCGCATTAAACATTCGCATACCCCGAGCAGTTCCGTTTTTTTCTTACTAATGCGAATTTTTATTGCCAATATTCAGTAAGTGAAATCCCTTATGCAGCCCTGCCTCACCCCAACTTTGCCTCCTGCGGCCCCCAGGTAAATTGAGTTTGAGACCCTTAAACTACACAGTACTGTGGATGGAATCTGTGTCTTCTGTATACAAAGCATGTGCCAATAGAGCTATCTCCCCAGCTTTTGACTCCATAGCACATGTAAAGTCCCCTCTCCTTTTGGGGAGTTTGGTCCACACATCTGTGCTCACCAGGTGTCATGTGGCACTGGGGATTGAAGTTGGGTTGGCTGCATGACATGTATATTTTCTGTTGCACTCTCTATAGCTGCATGTGAAGTTCTTCACCTGAGGAGGGGACCACCCTCAGCAGTATTTGGGGGCTAATCCAAGCCAAGTGCTTAGAGGTTCCTCCTGGCAATGCTCAGCAGAGTACATAATGTCAGGGGTCAACTTGGGCTCCTGAATGTAAAACATGTGTTCCATCCCTTTAAGCTCTCTCCCTGGTCCAGTATTTGGCATGTGATAGTGTTATGTGTCAGCTATCATCAAATTATTATTATTAATTTTGGTTTTTTTTTTGGGGGGGGTCATACCTAGAGGGGCTCAGGGGTTACTCCTGGCTCTTCATAGGCACAGAAACCGCTCCTGGCAGGCTCAGGGGACCATCTGGGATGCCAGAATCGATCCCGAGTCTATCCTGGATTGGTCGCGTGCAAGGAAAACACCCTAGCACTGTACAATTTCTCCAGCTCCTATTACTAATTTTTAGTAAAATAAAAGTTTGTCTTACACACCCAGGAGCCGGAGCGGTACGGCATTTGCCTTTCATGTAGCTGATCCAGGACGGACCTCTGTTTGATCCCTGGTGTCCCATATGGTCCCTCAAGCCTGGAGTGATTTCTGTGGGCATAGCCAGGAGTAACCCCTTAGTGTCATCGGGTGTGCCCCCCCAAAAAAAAAAAGTTTGGGGCCGGACAGCACGAGATAAGGCATTTGCTTTTCATGCAAGGTCATCGGTTTGAATCCCGGCATCCCATATGGTCCCATTGCCTGCCAGGAGCAATTTCTGAGCATAGAGCCAGAAATTGTCTTACACACCCAGCAGTATTCAGGGCTTATTCCTGGTTCTGCACTCAGGTTTCGCTCCCAGAAAGGCTCGGGACCATATGGGGTGCTGGAGATTGAATCTGGGTTGGCTTTGTGCAAGGCAAGCTGGAGAGAGAGAGTGAGAAAGGAAGGGGGAAAACCATATTTAATTTTTCTCATATTTATTATTTTATCTTTGGTTGCATCTTTTGAAATTATATGCAACTCAATCAAAATTGTATTTACAGGGGCCAAAGAGATAGCATGGAGGCGGGGTGTTTGCCTTTCATACAGAAGGACGGTGGTTCGAATTCCGGCATCCCCTATGGTCCCCCGAGCCTGCCAGGAGTGATTTCTGAGCATAGAGCCAGGAGTAACTCCTGAGCGCTGCCGGGTGTGACCCAAAAACTAAAACAAAATTTGTAATTACAAAAGAGTTGTTCAGGGCCTGGAGTGTTTTAGCACAGCGGGCAGGTTGTTTGCCTAGCCTGTAGCAAAGAGGTTCGATCTGGGTGTGACCCAAAAACAAAAAAAAAGCCCCCCTACCCCATGATGGTACTAGAGGTAAGGTGCCTGCCTTGCCCACGCTAGCCTAGCCTAGGACAAACTGTGGTTTGATCCCCCAGCATCCTATATGGTCCTCCAAGCCAGGAGCAATCTGAGCACATAGCCAGGAGCATCACCGGGTGTGGCCCAAAAACAAACAAACAAAAAAAGCACTTTTTTTCTATTTCACAATAACTAGTTAGCAATAAGGCAAATTGAGGATCTCAGGATAACTTTTAATCTTCCTGACAAGCTCTGACCAAATTATGATAAAAACACTTTTGGGGGGAAGAGTTGGCCACACCTGGCAGTGTACAGGGGTTACTCCTGGCAGTTTCAGGGGACCATATGAAATGCCAAAGATCAAAGCAGTTTGACCATGTGCAAGGCACCTACCTACTCTGCTATCACTCTGGCCACCCCAGAAGTATTTTAAAAACACAGCCATTCATAGGCATTGGTTGAAAATCACCTCTGACTTTGCCTGTAGCCATGGATGAGATTCAGAACCCAGAGCCAGTGGGGCCTCCCCTTACAGTCTACTCTCCAGTGTGAGGTGAAACACAGGTCCTGACAAGCTACCAGCCCCCTCTCATCCAACCTAGTCTTCTGCCTACAAGAGTGTTTGAGCTGAGGCAACACTCCACCAAGGAGGGAGGGCGTGTGGGCCCACAGGATTACTCCTGGTTCTGTGCTCAGAAATAGCCACTGGCAGGCTTGAGGGACCATATGGAATGCAGGGAATCAAAACCAGGTTTGACCTTGGTCAGCAAGCTAAATGCCCTTCCCACTGTGCTATCTCTCTGACCCCATGCTTCTCCCCTTTTCAATAAAGTTGATGATCAGGGAGAGAAAACGAAACAAAAATGAAAGAATCAGCCATTCGGCTAATCACCTAATAGGAATCAGTACCTCAATAATATCAGTTAATAGTTAACTAGTTGATTCTTAGAATTATACTTCCTGTATTTTAATTTTCCATATATACCCGGGTATTAAGCACTCTATATTTAGTTTCTTTGTGCCAGGGATTGAACACAAAACCCACATGCTAAGTATGCAACTGACCACTGAGCCATATTCCCATGCGTCCATGTGTTAATTGGCCCAAGAGCGTATGTTTTGACAAATATGAGTAAAAACCATTGCTAAAAGAGAAAAAAATCAGTTTAGGATGATTTATTGCAATTATTTATTTTGATTTGGGGTTACACTAGGCAGTGGGGGGGGGGTTTGGGGGACAGCTACTCCTGGAAGTGGTTCAGATGGTGCCAGAGATTGAACCTGGATTCCCAGTCTATTATCTCCCTGATTCAGCTTTATTACATCCTTAAAATGGTAACTTAAAATGATGACTGTATTCTGCGAAGTGGGATATAAAGGTGTCTCAAGTCTTGGTTCTTCAGCCAGTCTTTGCTGTTTTAGTGAGATATATGGTTTTAACTGCACAGTATTTCTTGAGGTCATTATGTTTGTTTATTTTATTTTCCTTAAGCTATACACCTGATGGTGCTAAGGGCTTACTCTTCGCTCTATGTTCAGGGACCACTCTTGGTGGTTTTGGGAGGCAATAAGGGTGGCTAGAGATCAAACTCGGGTTAGTAGTGTCAAGGCAAATACCCTACCACTATACTATCACTCGGGTCCTATCACTAAAATATAACACACATAAAGACCTTAGGGACCGCAGAGATGAATCAAGGGGCTAAGCATGCAAGCTCTGTGATGCCCAAAATCAATCCCTGGCACTACACTGTCCCCCTAATATTGCCAAAAGTGATCACTGAGCACCAAGATCAGAGTAAGCCCAGAATACCATGGTGTGTGGCAGAAAAATCACAAGACAAGGGGACCCGGGCTCAATTCCTGGCATCCCATATGAACCCCCAAGCCTGCCAGGAGTGATTTCTGAGTGCAGAGCCAGGAGTAACCCCTGAGCACTGCTGAGTGTGGCCCAAAAAAAAAACCAAAAGGGAAAAAAATCACAACAAAAAAACAAACCACAAGGGGCTGGAATGATAGCATCGTGGTTAGAGCATTTGCCTTGCACTCAATTGATTTGGGTTTGATCCCTGACATCCTATATGGTCCCCCAAGCCTGTTATGAGGGATTTCTGAGCAGAGAGCCAGGAACCCCTGAATGCTGCCAGGTGTGGCCCAAAAGCCAACAAGCAAACCACCCAACCAATAAAACAAAACAAAACCCACAAAAACCCCAACTACCAATTAAAAAAGAAAAACTGTAAAGCCCTAGGATTGTGGCTCAATGGCAAAACATACATCACATGTGTGAGGCTGGATCCTCAGAATTACAAACAATAAAACAAAACAAACACAATACTCCCTCCAATCCTCCCCAGAGCCAACACAAAGTGCTAACATTTAGGGCACTCTTTTCCCAGCAGTGTTAAGAAAGAACATTTTGGTGTTTAAAAGTCTCTAGAATAGGACTCGAAAAAATTCCTTTTCCTTTGTTTCTAGGCTATACCTACAGGTGTTGCCCTTTGAGCTCTCTCTCTAGTATAAGAACTTAAAACATTTCTCTCTCTCTTTTCTTTTTTTGTTTTTTTTTTTGGCCACACCCGGTGATGCTCAGGGCTTACTCCTGGCTATGTGCTCAGAAATTGCTCCTGGCTTGGGGGACTATATAGGACACAGGGGGAATTGAACTTTGGTCTGTCCTAGGCTGGTGTGCACAAGGCACACCTACAGCTAGCACCACCACTCTGGCCCAACTTAAAACATTTCTGAGGGGATGCCTACGGTGGTGCTAGAGACAGAACCCAGATGAGGTATATGCAAGACTAGTGCCTTAACTTACTCTCTCCAGCCCTAAAGAGGTTCTTCATTAGCTCACAGATTCAGTGATTTGGTAACAGACTCACCGAAGAGGTGAGACAGGAGAGGTGGGTTGAAGCACTTTTAATCACAGAAGAGTAAACATAGTAAAAACCGTTAACAGCTCATCAGTGGCTGTTGTCCTCCTCCAGCCCTCTGCTCCGTCTCTCCCACCCTCCTCCCCTCCCTGCGTACCATAGCGTAAGGAACAGGATTTCAGCAGCTGTCCATGTCACTTCAGGTGGCAGGTAGAGGATCTAGCAAGGAACACAGTAATCCTGGCCATCCATCTTGGTTGTCTGTTTCGAATATCTTCATATGAAAGATTCCAGCACTCATGGAGAAAATGGTACAGAAACTTGGAAATGAACTTGATATGCTTCATTCAGATGGCTAGGGCCTCAAGAGCCATGGGCAATAAGGGAGGGAGATAGTCCAGAGTCAGCATGAATTAAGGTGCAGCCAAATCTGGGATTGAGATGGGTTCAAAGGTGGACCAGGCAGGACTTAGCCCAGAACTGTGCCCCAACCCAGACAATGGAACTCATGCATATGCACAAATGTACATATACATGCATAAACACAAACACACACACAGAGCAAATAACATTACTGAAAACCTGGAGACTATTAAATATAAAACGGCAAAGTTTAAAAAAAGTGAAAATATCTGTTTCTCTGATTTTTTTCTGTGCCTTGCAGACCCTCTAGTCAAATGAGTAAAGGTGGTGGTGGGCTCCAAGGGTAGGCTGCCAGTGGCCCTACAAGTTCATGTGTGCTGAAGTTCCCAGACTATTTTCTTCACTCTTCAGCCCAGTAGCTGCCTCTCACAAGACCATTCAACCGATTGGCACCATTGCTGGAGCTGCTACCACAGGGTTTTTTAGCGTTGGTGGTTGTATCTTCTTCCTCTGAGCTGCTCTCTACATCACTTCGATCATCCTTGGATACCTGATTGAGATGATGTTAAAGGCAAGAAAGGTGAGGATAGAATTTTTCTAGATTTGTAAGCAAAGTTCACAGGACCATGCTTGGGCACTGTCCCCAACCTGGTCTATAACAACTTCCTCATTATCTGCACCATGGCTAGTCTGCTATCTAGGTTTGCCTCCTATCATCTCTAATCCTTTTCTTTATGGAATAAGGAACTGCTTTGGAAGGGGTATTATCTTTTGGAATTGTCTAAGAGAGTTGAAATCATTCACTGAATAAATGTTTAGATGTGATGGAAACTCCAGATACCCTTTTTTCCTTTCTACCTCATAAAACAGGAAAGGCCAACATAAAAAATAATAAAAAACCAGGGGCCGGGCGGTGGCGCTAAAGGTAAGGTGCCTGCCTTGCCTGCGCTAACCTTGGACGGACTGCGGTTCGATCCCCCGGTGTCCCATATGGTTCCCCAAGCCAGGAGCAACTTCTGAGCACATAGCCAGGAGTAACCCCTGAGCGTTACTGGGTGTGGCCCAAAAACCAAAAAAAAATAAATAAATAAAAAATAAAAAAACAAATAAAAACAAGTACATAAATTTTATCCCTGCCAAATGCAAGAGAATATATGAGATGACAGGGATTAAACCTGGGTTAGCTGTGTGCAAGACAAATTCCGGTCCCCACTGTGCTATCATTCTGGTGCCAGTTTCATTTTTTAGGGGGCAGGAACGAGGACCCATATTATAGGCCACTAAACTAACTTCAGGAATATTAAATTAAAATTAAATTCAGGGGGCCCGGAAAGATAGCTCAGCGGCGTTTGCCTTGCAAGCAGCTGATCCAGGACCTAAGGTGGTTGGTTTGAATCCCGGTGTCCCATATGGTCCCCCGTGCCTGCGAGGAGCTATTTCTAAGCAGACAGCCAGGAGTAACCCCTTGAGCACCGCCGGGTGTGACCCAAAAACTTAAAAAAAAAAAAAAATTTAAATTCAGGAAAAGCAATGTGCAAGGCCTAATTCTGGTACACGAGTAACACCTGCCAGGGCAGTGTGAAGGGTCATGACTGCATTAGCTGTACTGCAAGACAAGTGCCCTCTTTTTTTTTGGTTTTTGGGCCACATTTGGCGGTGCTCAGGGGTTTCTCCTGGCTGTGTGTTCAGAAATAGCTCCTGGCAGGCACAGGGGACCATATAGGACACCAGGATTCGAACCAACCACCTTTGGTCCTGGATCGGCTGCTTGCAAGGCAAACACCGCTGTGCTATCTCTCCGGGCCCGCCCTAACTCTTACATTCTCTCTCTGGTCCCTTATTACTTCTGACTTAAGATAACTGTAGCCAGTGCAGTTATTTATATTAGTAACTCTTCATTTTCTTTATCCCCAAAGCTCATGCATAAGGAGGACTTTTTAGTAATTCTATTCTTTCTAGATTCAACAGTCTTTCTCCATTCTTCTTCCTTTTAGTAGCAAGAGCACTTTCTCGTGCAAGCTTCAACATCCCCAAGAAAACACTGGTATGCTGGAAATAAAAGTGGGTTGCAATCAGTGAGTAAAGGATTCTATGCCCAAAATGAGCCAGACTAGCCAATAGCACAGCAGTAGGGCATTTGCCTTGCAGGCTGCTGACCTGGGACAGACCTGGGTTCAATCCCCAGCATTCCATATGGTCCCCTGAGCCTGCCTGGAGTGATCTGTGCACACAGAGCTAGAGTAACCCCCGAGTTTGGCTGGGTGTGCCCCCCCAAAAAATCAAAACAAAACAAAACCAAAACAAACAAAAGCAAAGTGAGCCGAGAGATAGGACAGTGGGTAAGGTGCTTGCCTTGCACAGGGCCAACCTGGGTTAGATCTTCATCATCCTATATGGTTCCCTAAGCCCTTCAAGAATAAGCTATGAGCATCACCAGGTGGCCCAAAACAGAAACCAAAATCAGTTCTAAGGCCAATCATGTTTCTATCTGTAAAACTTTATATTTTAATTCTGCTTTTAAAACTACGTTTTATTTACTTTTTTAAAATAGGCCACAAATGGCAGTGCTCAAGGCATACTCCTGGCTCTATACTCAGATATCACTCCTGACAGGCTCAGAGGATCATATGGTGCCAGAGATAGAACCTGAGTAGGGCATGTACAAGGCAAGTGTCCTACCTACTACTGTACTATCTCCCCAGTACTCTAAATTATGTTTTAAAATAGTATTTGGATTAGAGCAGTATTTTGTTTTTGTTTTTTGGGTCACACCCGGCAGTGCTCAGGGGTTCCTCCTGGCTCTACGCTCAGAAATTGCTCCTGGCAGGCTCGGGGGACCATATGGGATGCCAGGATTCGTGCCACCGTCCTTCTGCATGCAAGGCAAATGCCTTACCTCCAAGCTATCTCTCCAGCCCCTAGAGCAGTATTTTATAACTTGTGGTAGAACACATGTGTGGGGTTCTGACTTAAATACCTGTTTCCCTGGAGGAATGAGATAGAAAACAAAAGAACCAATTATTGCCTCAATTAGGAAAAAGAGTCTAGCAATCTAAGCTAGTCAACAAAGGTCCCACAGGGTTAGGAAAGGACATGCTCTGAGACAAAGGGGAACAGAAAAGAAAGCAGGAAAGAAAAGAAACACACTCAGACATGCTTCACTTAATACTAGAAGCACATATTCACTTACATGCAAGAGATGAAACTGTCCAGCTCCCACCAGGAACAGAAAAAAGGAAGGAGGTGAGAAAAGAGCGGAGAATACAGAGTCTGGGTCTAATCCTTGGTAAAGGCACCTGGTCAGGAAAGAAAAGCCGGGAAAAGAAAGATGTCCAAGAGCTACAGAAAGATGCGCAGGCAAACCAAGCAAGTCACAACCATTGCTTTGGCCCTTTTCATTATTTAAAGTCAACTTCTTTCTCTGTTTCTTTTGTGAGGTGGAGGTAGATTTGTGTGTGAAGGGCATTCTCCCTGCTTAGTCTGGGCTCAGAGCTCACTCCTGGCAGTGCTAAGGGGACCACAGTGATGCTGGGAATTGAATTGGGGTTTGGTCACATACACGGCAAGCACCTTAATCCAATACTATCTCCCCAGCCCCAAATACTGAATATCTAAGGAATGGAAAGAAATCAGATTCTTACTCATGCCTAAGTCATATCTTAAAGACAACTGTCATAGCCAAAAAAGTAAGGAGCCCTAGCGTTCTTTCTGGGTCTGTTTGGTAAATGGGACTCAGCAGGATAGACAGAAAAACATAATTTATTGACCACCTGTCTCCTGGTTCTACTTTCCTTCTCAGCAATAAGAAGCCATCTCTCATCCTTACCTTTCCCCGAGCCAAAGCTTTGAAAGCAATTCGTGCGATCAGGTAGGACCAGATGACATGCAGAACCTGCAGAATCAGGAGAAGGCCATTGAAGAACCACCAAGACGGATAAGGCCCAATGATCTCCCAACTCTCAAAGAGTGTCGTGTTCAGAATCCTAGAAAAGGAAAGTCAATGATCAGATACTAGTCATCGAAGTCAGACAAACAGGATGAAGCTGTGTTCCTTGGGAAGCAGAGTTCAATGTAGTTTTTTTTTTCTTTCTCTCAGTAGAATTTCTAGGAATATTTATCCATAATAAGAAGATAAAGGAGGCCCACAGAAATCTTAATCTCTAGGAATGGGGAAACACATCAATCTAAGGAATTTGAGGCCTGGTATGTGCAAAGCCTTGGGTTGGTGCCAAAACACAAAACAACAACAAAAAACCCCAAAATAGACCTATCCATGTCCTTGCATAGCTCTGAACCTGTTTCAAATCCCTGGTACAACATATGGGTCCCTGAATAATTTGAATAATTCCAAGGGTAACTTATAAGCACAAAGCCTGGAATAGTTTCATAGTACCACTGGATGTGATCCAACAAACAAAAACTAAAAAACACAAAACAGAGCAAGGAAACAAGTGAGAAGACCACAATTTTGTAATCAGCCAAAAGAAAACAAAGGCATAAGATGAGTTTTCTTAAAAGGAAAGCAAAAGCAAAGTTAGATCCTACTTATTTTTATTTTATTTATTTATTTTTTTGGTTTTTGGGTCATATCTGGCAGCACTCAGGGGCTATTCCTGGCTCTATGCTCAGAAATTGCCCCTGGCAGGCACAGGGGACCATATGGAATGCTGGGATTCGAACCACTGTCCTTCTGCATGAAAGGCAAACGCCTTACCTCCATGCTATCTCTCTGGCCCAAGATCCTATTTCTTGTATGACAGTGTTGTTGTTTTTGTCTGTTTCTTAAATAGCCAAAAATCTGTCATTAGCAATAAACTTACCACAGCTCCAGCTACCTAATACTTACCAAAACGGATAGATTCCTAGTCGAGTGACCACAAAAACAGCACTGAAGATGATGAAAAGGGTGTCACAAAGTCGCTGATACTTGGCATAATTGGCCAGCTTGGCTGCCTAGAGAAAGTAGAATAAGAACTGCATTGGGAGAAAGCACTTTTCAGAAAGGAAGAAAGGAAGAGAAAAGAGGAAATGAGTAAAACAAGGAAAGAGGGGTTAGGTCTTACTTCTAGCAAAACGTCTGAGACATCATGTAGACACATGACCAGTGTTCCCACACGAACCATGTTATTGATGTAGGAGAAGGTGATGAGCCCAATGGTGGCCAAGTGATGCACAAACATGATCAGGAAATCCTAGGAAGGAGAATAGAAGGTAAAAACAAGGTCAAAGAGATGTTGGTTAACTCAACACCTGTTTTATTCTATCAGGTTTTTACCATTCCTAGTCCCTCGGCCCAATCCTGAATGGACCCATTCTATTTAGACCAGTGGTTCTCAAATAATGGGGCGTGTCTTGGAGGGGGGGCTCAATGCTCCGCATTTGACCTCAGCAAACACTGTCATAACAAGCTAAGCCCCGTGTTTATGTCTCTGTATGCTTCTGGAGCTGAGATTTGCTTCAAACCCCGCTTCAAAAAGTTATGCATTGCAAAATATGCTCATTGTAGCCACTCATCCAGACATCACCTCTGATTTAAAAATCAGCTCAAATTATTTTATATATATATTTTTTGCAGGTTAAAGATTTTTTTGTTTTTTTTGTTTTTGGGTCACACCCAGCAGCACTCAGGGGTTACTCCTGGCTCCACACTCAGAAATCACTCCTGGCAGGCTCGGGGGACCATATGGGATGCCGGGATTCGAACCAATGACCTGTATGAAAGGCAAATGCCTTACACCTCCATGCTATCTCTCTGGCCCTAAAGTTTTTATTTATTTTTTTAATAAAGATACTATTTACAGTCTCACGGGAGAATCGAAAAATGTTTTTTTCTCCCTAGGGGGCATGACAGAAAATAATTGAGAAGCACTGATTTAGACTGTTAAGAAGCTGCCTAAGGAGAGATAGCACAGTGGTAGTGCCTTTGCCTTGCAAGCGGCCAACCCAGGGCCAACGATGCTTTGAATCCTGGCATCCCATATAGTCCCCATGCCTTCCAGAAGTAATTTCTGAGCAGAGAGCCAGAAGTAACCCCTGAACGCTGCCAGGTGTGCCCCCCCCCAAAAAAAGGCAGCTGCCTAAGATTAACCTAAAAACCCAAAAACTCTAGGTCAATGACTAACCTATAACCTGTTAAAATTGCTCAAAAACAACAGCTAAAGTGTGAAAAAATTTCGCCATGACCACTAAGAATGACTCAGGGGTTGGACAACCTAGTATGCCTGGAGCCCAAAGTCAGTCTTATGCAAGAGAACTTCAGGGATAAGGTCTCTTTGTATTTAGGACAAGGTTTTTTTTTTTTTTTTTTCATTTTACCCATATTTTGCTGGGCTTATGCAAACAATTGCCACTCTCACACCATTATTGCTGTATTTTTTTTAACTCTTATCTTTAAAAAAAAAAAAAGAGCTAACTAAACTTTCTGCTTGTGCTTCAATGAATTCATTGTGAGTCAATAGTTTTCAAAAATATTCTTTCCTTTCTCTTCCATCTCTTTAGTTTTTTTTTTTTGGTTTTTGGGTCACACTCTGCAGCGCCCAGGGGTTACTACTGGCTTCACGCTCAGAAATCGCCCCCGGCAGGCTTGGGGGACCATATAGGATGCTGGGATTCAAACCACCGGCCTTCTCCATGTAAGGCAAACGCCTTATCGCTGTGCTATCTATCTGGCCCCTCAATTTTCTTTATTTTTTTTATTTTTATTTTTTATTTTTTTGGTTTTGGGGTCACACCCAGTGGTGCTCAGGGGTTACTCCTGGCTGTCTGCTCAGAAATAGCTCCTGGCAGGCATGGGGGAACCATATGGGACACTGGGATTCGAACCAACCACCTTTGGTCCTGGATCGGCAACTTGCAAGGAAACGCCACTGTGCTATCTCTCCGGGCCCAGATCTGGAAAATGTCTTTAAGAACCCAAGTTAGGGGCCAGAGAGATAGAATGGAGGTAAGGTGTTTGCCTTGCATACAGAAGGACAGTGGTTGGAATCCTGGCATCCCATATGGTCACTAGAGTCTGCCAGGAGCGATTTCTGAGCATAGAGCCAGGAGAGACCCCTGAGTGCTGACAGATGTGACCCAAAAACCAAAATAAATAAATAAATAAATAAACAAACAAACAAAATAAAAAGAACCCAAGTTAGGGCTGAAGCTATAGTACAATGGTAGGGCATTTATGTCTTGCACCTGGCCAACCCAAGACAGAAATGGATTTGATCCCCGGCATCCCATATGGTCCCCCAAGCCTTCCAGGAGAGAATATTTTGTTTTGTTTTGGGGTCATGCCCAGCGGCGCTCAGGGGTTACTTCTGGTTCTGTACTCAGAAATCGCTCCTGGCAGGCACGGTGGACCATACAGGATGCCGGGATTTGAACCACCGTCCATCTTACGTGAAAGGCAAACACCCTACTGCTGTGCTATCTCTATAGATGCCCACACACCCAGAAAGATTTCTAAGTTCAGAGCCAGGAGTAGCCCCGGAACGCTACTGGGTATGGCTCCAAAACAAAACAAAACAAAACAAAACAAAACAAAACAAAAGAACCCAAGTTAGCAGGCACTCATTAATAATTATTCATCCAGAGAAAGAGAGAACTGGGTAGATAAACTAGGAGCAAAGAAACTAAGATGGAAAGTCTGTTTCTTGAGCTGGAGCGACATTACAGTGAGAAAGGTGCTAACCAACTCAGGTTTGACCCTCCCCCCCCCCCCAATCTGGTACCACGACAAAAGTAAGCCCCTGAGTATGCTGGTTGTAGCCTAACACCAAACTAAAACAATTTTTTTTCTTTTCTTCACACAGACAAACCCACAGCCTGCAGTGCTCAGGATCACTCCTGGTGTGCTGGGGAACTATGCGTGGTGCTAGGAATAGAACCTGACTTTAGCCCATTGAGCTGTTTCCTGGGTTGCCTGTATGCTTTTTCTCACCATACAAAAAAAAAAACGTGAAGTTATTTCCCCTAAGAGTGTTCACCACTCTTTGTGGTGAGCTTCAAATTGTGAGCGGGTCCTTCCGACCCTTCCAGCTTAATTCTATTGTCTCTGGACCTTATTACAACAGAGTCTTTAATTTTCTAGCATGACAATGTTAAAGAATGAGAGAAGTAGAATACCTGTCGAGAATACAGGCAGGGGGGGCATTGGTGGTGGGAATGTTGCACTGGTGAAGGAGGGGTATTCTGCTTATGACTGAAACCCAACAACAAACATGCTAGTAGTCATGGTGCTTAAATATTTATTTTAGAAAATTAAATTAAAGTAAAAAAAAAAAACCAAACCATGAAGAGGCCAGAGCGATAGCACAGCAGACAGGGCATAATGCCTCAAACCGGCCAACCTGGGTTTGGTTCCCAGCATCCCAAATAGTTCCCTCGGCCTGCCACAAAGTCAGAAATAACCCTTGAGCAGAATAACCCTTGAGTGCTGCCGGGTATGGCCCAAAAAACAAAAAATTAAAAACAATGAGAGGGGACCGGAGAGATAGCATGGAGGTAAGGACGATGCAGAAGGACGATGGTTCAAAACCAGGACTCCCATATGTTTCCCTGTGCCTGCCAGGGGCGATTTCTGAGCATAGAGCCAGGAATAACCCCTGAGCTCTGCCAGGTGTGACCCAAAAACCAAAAAAACAAAACAAAACAAACAAACAAAAAAACAATGAGAGGCTGGAATGATAATACAATAAATGGATAAGGGTTTGATTTTCAGCATCCTATATGGTCCCTAGAGCCTCGCCAGGAGTTACCTCTAAGCAAGGAGCCAGAACTAAGCCCTGACCGTTGCTATGTGTGCCCAACCCTTGGGGGAAGGGCAAGGAAGGTGACTATGAATTAGGGTGAAAGCCACTGAAACCTATTATGTCAGATAGGTACAACAAGTAAGTGAAGATTCTGGGTTTTTTTTTCCTGTCTGATTTATACTAACAGTAAGATATTCCCAACTTCATCACTATGTGGCAAGTTAATTCACTTCTTTAAATCTGTTTCTGATCAGTAATGAGGAAAAATTAAGCAATCTAAAAGTCTCCCAGGCCCCACTTTCTTCCAGTGGACTGTCTTTAGTGGGATAATTAAGCAGGAAGAATATAGAGATAACAAGGTCTAATAATGTCAAACAGAAACCAAACCAGCTTTTCTGGAATTAGGCCTTTTCCTGGGTCAGGCTTATAAAATGTAAGGCCAGGGTCTCAAACTCAATTTACCTGGGGGCCGCAGGGGGCAAAGTCGAGGTGAGGCAGGGCTGCATAAGGGAACACTTACCGAATATTGGCAATAAAAAAATTGCATTAGTAAGAAAAAAAATCGCATTAAACATTTGCATACCCCGAACGGAACTGCTCGGGGTATGCGAATGTTTAATGTGATTTTTTTCTTACTAATGCGGTTTTTATTGCGATTATTCGGTAAGTAAATAATCGCGAATACTGAGATATTTGAAGGCCGGCCGCGGGCCACAAAATGTTGTACGGAGAACCCTGATGTAAGGTCAATTAATCTTCTATATGTAAACACTGGAAAAACGTAAGGAAAGGGCACCTTCCCCACCCCTATCCTTGAATTTTTTAGATTTTAACAGGCTATATTCAGGCTTTCTTTCTAGCTGCCTGTGCTCAGAGACTGTTACTGGCAATGCTCAAGGGACCATATGCAGTACCAGGGACAAGTCAGAGTCAATCACAAGCAAAGTTAGCATCCTTATGCCTATAGTAACTCTACGGTTAAAGGGTATGCTTTTTATTTACTTATTTGAAGATACAGGGCTCCTAGAGATCCTTAGAAGCCATCAGTATACAGTGGTACTGAATGTGGGGTTGGGGCTACTGGTAACACGGAGATCAGGGGCCGGAGAGATAGCACAGTGGCATTTGCCTTGCAAGCAGCCGATCCAGGACCTAAGGTGGTTGGTTCGAATCCCGGCGTCCCATATGGTCCCCCGTGCCTGCCAGGAGCGATTTCTGAGCAGATAGCCAGGAGTAACCCCTGAGCACCGCTGGGTGTGGCCCAAAAACAAAAACAAAACAAAAAACATGGAGATCAAATCAGGGCCACTTTGGTCATAAGGGTTCATTTCTAGGGTGGTTAGCTGTTCCAACCTGAGATGTCCTACATCTCAAATATATTACATCGCTTTAGTCAAACTTCATTATAAAAAGCTTCATTATAAAAGTTCATGGGTCTGGATGGGGGCCAGAAAGATAGCACAGTGCATTTGCCTTGCAAGCAGCTGACCCAGGATCAATGGTGGTTTGAATCCCGGCACCCCATATGGTCCCAAGTCCTGCCAGGAGCGATTTCGGAGCACAGAGCCAAGAGTAACCCCTGAGCACAGCCAGGTGTGGCCCAAAAACAAACATAAAGTTCATGGGTCTGGAGCTTCATTATAAAAATTCATGTGGCCGAAGAGAGCACAGCAGTAGGGCATTTGCCTTGCAAGCGGCCGAACCAGGACCAACGGTGGTTCAAATCCCAGCATCCCATATGGTCCCCCATGCCTACTATGAGGGATTTCTGAGTGTAGAGCCAGGAGTAACTTCAGAGCACCACCAGGTGTGGCCCCAAAACACAACCCCCACAAAAAAATACGGGGCTGGAGCGATAGCACTGTGCTAAGGTGTTTGCCTTGCACGCGGCCAATACAGAACAGACTACAGTTCAAATCCTGGCATCCCATATGGTCCCTGGAGCCTATCAGGAATGACTTCTGAGCACAGAACAAGTAGCACCCTGAGCACCAATGGGTGTGACCTAGAAACCAAAAACAAACAACAAAAGATAAAAACAAAAAGAAAAAAAATTCTAACCATTGTAGTACTGCTCCAGCCCCCTTTCTTGCTCTTTTGTAGCTCAAGTTAAAGCAAAGAATCCATCAGAACTCAATAAAAGTAGCTTAAAAATGAAGGATTAAAAAAAAAAAAAAAAAATAGGGGCCGGGCGGTGGCACTGGAGGTAAGGTGCCTTCCTTGCCTGCGCTAGCCTTGGACGGACCGAGGTTCGATCCCCCGGCATCCCATATGGTCCCCCAAGCCAGGAGCAACTTCTGAGCACATAGCCAGGAGTAACCCCTGAGCGTTACCGGGTGTGGCCCAAAAACTAAAAAAAAAAAAAAAAAAAAAAACAAAAAAAAAAAAAAAAAAAATAAGGGGCGGAGAGATAAGCATGGAGGTAAGGTGTTTGCCTTGCATGCAGAAGGATGGTGGTTCAAATCCTGGCATCCCATATGGTCCCCCGAGCATGCCAGGGAGCGATTTCTAAGCATAGAACCAGAAGTAACCCCTGAGCGATGCTGGGTGTGACCCAACACCCCCCCACCCCCAGTAACAAAATAAGGAAATAGGCTGGAGAGATAGCATGGAGATAGGGTGTTTGCCTTGCATGTAGAAGGACTGGGTGCTTAGAGTTTTTATTTTGACCCCAAAAACAGAAACAAAAACAAACAAACAAAAAACGGGTTGAGAGAACAAAAATTCTTACCTTTCTCTTAATGTCTGTAAACTGAGAAAACATAAGAGACCAATAAAAGGCCAATTCCATGATATAATAGTAATAAAGTCCACTTGTGAGAGGCTGGAAGAAGAGAAAGTAGTAGTTAGAAAATCAACTGGTCGCCTGGAGAGATAGCACAGTGGTGTTTGCCTTGCAAGCAGTCGATCCAGGACCTAAGGTTGTTGGTTCGAATCCCGATGTCCCATATGGTCCCCCGTGCCTGCCAGGAGCTATTTATGAGCACACAGCCAGGAGTAACCCCTGAGCAACACTGGGTGTGGCCCAAAATCCAAGAAAAAAAAAAAAAAAGGAAAAAAGAAAAAGAAAAAGAAAATCAACTGGTCAAAGATTTCTTTAATTTTTGTAACTCTGGAAGGATCAATATCGAAAATTGTTAGATGTCTTCCTTTTTTTTTTTTTTTGGTTTTTGGTTTTTGGTTCACACCCGGCAGTGCTCAGAGGTTACTCCTGGCTCCATGCTTAGAAATCACTCCTGGCAGGTTCGGGGGACCATATGGGATGCCGGGATTTGAACCAATGACCTTCTGCATGAAAGGCAAATGCCTTACCTCCATGCTATCTCTCCGGCCCCTAGATGTCTTTCTTTCCCCAAGTCTGAGATGCAAAATACGTAGCAAACTTGGGGTTGATATGAAGACTTAAATCTTTATCCTCTACACATACAATCATCTTTTTAAAAAATTAGAAAAGAGGGCCCCAAGAGATAGTACAGTGGTGTTTGCCTTGCAAGCAGCCAATCCAGGACCTAATGTGGTTGGTTTGAATCCCGGTGTCCCATATGGTCCTCCGTGCCTGCCAGGAGCTATTTCTGAGCAGACAGCCAGGAGTAAACCCTGAGCACCGCCGGGTGTGGCCCAAAAACAAAAACAAAAACAAAAGATAAAAAAGAAAAGAAAAGATTAATACACTCAATATGCCTAGAATTCTGAGTTATTAGGGCTCTCAGAGACTTATATATAAAGCCTTTTGTTATTCAATTTATCAGAATCCTAATTTACTTTTTTTTTTTTTTTTTTTGGTTTTTTTTGGGTCACACCAGGCAGTGCTCAGGGGTTATTCCTGGCTCCAGGCTCAGAAATTGCTCCTGGCAGGCACGGGGGACCATATGGGACGCCGGGATTCGAACCGATGACCTCCTGCATGAAAGGCAAACGCTTTACCTCCATGCTATCTCTCCGGCCCTAATTTACTTATTTTTAGTATGTATTAAAACCAAGGTGTTCAAGAGACTTGAATAATAAAAGGAACATCTGGGGCCGGGCGGTGGCACTAGAGGTAAGGTGTCTGCCTTGCCTGCACTAGCCTTGGATGGACCGCGGTTCGATCCCCTGGTGTCCCATATGGTCCCCCAAGCCAGGAGCGACTTCTGAGCGCATAGCCAGGAGTAACCCCTGAGCATCACTGGGTGTGGCCCAAAAACCCAACCCCCCCCCAAAAAAAAAAGAACATCTGAAAAAGAAAGTACCTCATTTAGTGCCAGGAAGCAATTTTTGCTTTCCAGCCCAATTAGGAATAATATGACGGGAGAGTTTAGAACAAAAAAGCTCACTGGATTTTACTGCTGAGCAGACCCCAGAAGCAGACATCCTAAATGTAAGATTTATGGGAATTCAGGCCCTAATATCTCAAAAATTCCAAGGAAATGTGTCATTTTTTCCAGGACTGGCAATGTGCTCCCCTCCCTAACCCCATGTCTTGAAAATCAGATCCTACCTGATATGGATAGCTATGCCAGCACTGTCGAGTGTCCCATAACCAAGAAGACTAAGAGAAAATACATAATCCTTGTGTTAGTCTTCAGGATTCTCTTTTGGTTTATTTACATAGCACCCTCTCTCTGGGCTAGAGGCAAAAGAGATGGGGAAGAAAAGGAAATCTCCCTTGGCAGGATTAGGATTAAAGAATAATGAATGCTATGTTTTTCTTTTATAATAACAAACAAAAAAGATAAATACAAAGAGAAAAATCATGCTCTAAGGTAAACAAGAGAAGACAGTCTAGTAAATATCACTACTCTGATATAAGAATTAAGGCAGTAGGAAGATAATACTCTCATATTGGTAACAGAAATTTCTATGCCAAAAATTCAAAGTCATACATAATAATTTCTAATAAAACTTCCAAAGTATGTCCTTTAATTTCATCTAAGTGCTGATTATCAGTAAACTGTTCATGATATTGTCTTATTTTCTCATTTTTGGAAGGTGGGGGCAGGATGGATTTGCGTCATACCCAGTTCTGCTCAGGTGCTATTTCTGGCTCTGTGTTCAAAAGTGACCCCTGAGGTGCTGAGGGATCATTTGCTCTAAGGGGGCCTAAAGTTGGATTATATACAAGGCAAAGCTCCTTTATTCTTGTCTCATCTCCCTGGGACCTATTTTATATTTTTAAAGGAAAAACAGGTTTTGTTTGGAGCTACTGAAGAAAGAGAGGGAAAGGATAAGAAAATGAGAGTGTGTGGGCCAGAGTGATAGCACAGTGGTAGGGAGTTTGCCTTGGATGCCACAGACCCAAGATGGAGTCAGGTTCAATTCCCAGCATCCCATATGGTCTTCCCAGTCTGCCAGGGGTGATTTCTGAGTGCAGAGCCAGGAATGACCTCTAAGCACCACTGTATGTGGCCCTAACACTCCTCCCAAAATAAAAAGAAAGAAAAAAGAAGAAGAAAAGGAGACAGTGAAGCTAGAGATAATACAGTGGGTAAGGTGTGTTTGCCTTGCATGCTGTTGACCTGGGTTCAATCCCCAGCATAATCATATGGTCCCTTCAGCATTGCCAGGAGTGATTTTGAGTGTAGATAGGTGTGGTCCAAAAGAAAAAAAAAATGGAGAGAGTAACATGCTCAATAGAGAATGTGAGCTTTTCCAAAAAAAGTAGGAAAGTACACATCGCAAGATGGGAGATGTGGGGCCGGAGAAATAGCATGGAGGTAAGGCATTTGCCTTGTATGCAGAAAGACAGTGGTTCAAATCCCGACATCCCATATGGTTCCTGAGCCTGCCAGGAACAATTTCTAAGCAGAGAGCCAGGAGGAACCCCTAAGTGAGCACTGCCGGGTGTGACCCAAAAACCAAAAACCAAAAAAAAAAAAAAAAAAAAAGAGAGGGAGATGTGGGTGACATGTGCATGTGCCCTTATTTTCCTTTCAATGGTACAGGACTGGTAGAACCAGAAAAAAAGCTCAAAGGGTTTGAGTACATGCATGAATCTCTGAGGGTTTTTTGGCTACATCAAGCTGTACTTAGGGCTTACTCCTGGTTCTGTGCTCAAGGATCACTTCTAATGAGGCTCAGGGATGCTGGAGATCAAATGAAAGTAAGATGCTTGATGTGAGGATCAGTAAAACAATAAAAAAGAATAAAAAAAAAAAGAGAGAATCAGTAAAACAAACAAACAAAAACCAAACAAACCCGAAAGAACCAGGAATATTCCTTGAACACCACCAGGTCCAGTCCAACAATTCCTACTCTACTCCCAGCCCCAAATTCTACCATAAAGATAAAAAGAGGGGGCCGGCGAAATGGCGCTAGAGGTAAGGTGTCTGCCTTGCAAGCGCTAGCCAATAGCCAAGGAAGGACTGCGGTTCGATCCCCCAGCATCCCATATGGTCCCCCCAAGGCAGGGGCAATTTTTGAGTACTTAGCCAGGAGTAATCCCTGAGCGTTTGGGTGTGGACTAAAACAACAACAACAAAAAAAAGATAAAAAGAGTATGGTAAAGTAAAAATAAACATGCATGCATACATGAAAAATGAAATCAAAAGCTAACATATTTCTGTTCTGACAATTAAAGGAAAGAGGGAATACCTGTTTTATCTACTTTAAAGGATTACCGACTTTTTCTGTAACATTTCTTCCATTGAAAAGCAAAATTGGGGGCCGGCGAGATAGCATGGAGGTAAGACGTTTGCCTTCCATGCAGGAAGACGGTGGTTCGAATCCCGGCATCCCACATGGTCCCCCGTGCCTGCCAGGGGCGATTTCTGAGACTAGAGCTAGGAGTAACCCCTGAGCGCTGCCGGGTGTGACCAAAAAAAAAAAAAAAAAAAAAAAGAAAAGCAAGATCGAAGGATGGTGGTAGTGAGGTGGTGATGTGTTGGTGGGGGGAGCAGGAGGGAGAATACAGCAGGTAAAGCACTTCTATCCCATGTAGCTGAGCACATTTCATCCCTAGCACTTTATGTGGTCCCAAGGACAATATGGAGGAAAGTCCTGAACAGGTGGATGTGGCCTTTCTATTTATCTATTTAGCATACATCTGAATTATGGATGACAGAGAGAATAGAAATCTAAAGGAATTAAAAATCTAAAGGAATTTATACCTACAATTCTAGAGATGTAGGCACCATTACCAATAGAGACCAGAGATGTTCAGACTCACCAACCAGAGAAATCTAATTCCGTAGCAAAACATACATAAATAAAAAGTGAGTCTCCACCTAGAGGGGGGCGAACACAAAGAATAGAAGTTAAATGAATATCCTTTTAAAGGACAATCTTTGAGTCTAGGGAGATCAAAAGAGCAAATCTGTGAATTACAACTAGTGAGAAACAGAATATGAACAAATACTGGTACCTAAAATGCAAAGATAGAGATAGCTTCTAGACTCTGGTTAAAAGAGATTCCCACGAGTGTTTACTGATCTAAAATTCCCATATACCAGGCTCCTGATGACAGAGCCTGCTATATAATAAATACTCTCAGAATTCTGTTTCTAAAGGACAATTAGTAAAAACCCAGAGAAATTATCATATGTCCAGAAAAAGAATGCTTCCCACCAAAATGTACATTTAGGGTAAGCTGGCATTATGTATATAAAAACAAAGATGTATATATTTATCTATATAAGTTCAGACAGTTATAGAAATTTATTCCCATATACTTGGGAAAGGAAAACTACATCTGATCGACTGGCAAACACCTGGGATTTTTGCCAGTAAGTTAGAAACAGGTTTTGTTTTGTTTTGTTTTGTTTTGGTTACTGGGTCACAACCGGCATCGCTCAGGGGTTACTCCTGGCTCTAAGCTCAGAAATCACTCCTGGCAGGCTCGGGGACCATATGGGATGCCGGGATTCGAACCACCAACCTTCTGCATGCAAGGCAAACACCTTACTTCCATGCTACTTACTTCTCCAGCCCCAGAAACAAGTTTTTTAAAATCAGTTTTCCAGTTCTCTTTTTCAAAGAATTAAGCCATATTTGCTATATAAATTAGCCCATAACACCCACTGACTATTGTCCTAAAAACAGAAGAGATTTCCACCAAGAGATTTCTCAAAACAAAACAAAAAAACAAACAAAAAAACCCCCTCTGTCTGGCCATTTTCCACCCCTTCTCACTCCCCACCTTCTTCTGCACACCTACATGCTTTCACAGAATTTAGTGAGCGTTGGAGGCTTTTCCTGATTCCTCCGGTGACGAAACCAGCACTGGATTTTTCGAACATCCCAGTCCAGTTGCTTTGACAGGCCCTCCAGCCTTTTCTCATCAGGATACTGTAGATGTATGACCAGAGTCAGAACAACCTTTACTCTTTATACCTCTCATTAAATTCCTTTGACTAACTGAGTAGAAAATGGGGGTTAACCAGTGATGTTTATTTTTCCAGTTTCCACTGCAAAATCATTTTTAGACAGAAATTTTTACACATTTGGACATTTACCATTCAACCTACACATATCTTGCTTGGTTTTCTCTCTTTAGCCCAAGATGTGTGTTTAGGTAGATACTAAAAAATCCTAAACAGCAAAAGCTATCAGTAATAACTTTGTGATCTCGGTTATGTTACTAGGTTATGTTACATTCTAGTATGAAAAAATAAAGATATGCCAGGTGTCAGGGAGAGATGAGGAGAAGGTGGCTCAGGAGTCTAAAATATAAAATTTATGTTGACCCAAAAAAACTGCTTAAAAGTTTATGGGAACATGAGAGAGAAAGGAGAGAGAGAGGGAGAGAGGGAGAGTGAGGGAGGAGAGAGGTTCTGAATCAAAGGTATTTCTTTAAGGACATAAAGTTCTCCTTAAGCTACTCTGACTAGCCCCAAATGTGAAAAATCATTCTACCCTATCGTTAACTCTTATGAGCAAATTGCTCTTGATCTTCCTCTGCCCTACAAGGGAACTCATGATTTTTCCTGTTTCTTTGCCTACTTACCTTGGTAACAGATATGAACACCTTCTCAAGGATAGCATTGGGCTGGACCAAATATGGAACACTGTCCTGGATGCCAACATGGAGTGCACAAGGTTTGGCAATAAACCTGCAATGGAAAAACCAAAAGTATATTCTAAGTATAGTTTGCTAAGTATGAAAGATACATGATTAAGGAACTGATGAGAAGAAAAGGGGTGAAGAAAATGGGTAAATACCTGGCTAGAAGGCAAACCTTTTTCATATTCTGGACTTACTTAAGAGGTAACCCATTTAAATAAATATTGGAACATGGCACACAGTATATAAACCCCCCCGCCCAGTCTCACAAAAGGGAGGGAGGATGGAAATATAACTGCTATTCCTATTTTTCCCTGGCTTTCCTGATCACACCTATTTAGAACCAAAAAAATTTCTATCCAGGTGGGGGCCCGAGTGGTGGCGCAAGTGGTAGGGTGTTTGCCTTGCACACAGCTAACCCAAGGAGGAACCACAGTTTGATCCCCCAGCGTCCAATATGGTCCCCAAAGCCAGGGGCAATTTCTGAGTGCATAGCCAGGAGTAACGAGGTTACCAGATGTGGTCCAAAAACAATAACAACAACAACAAAACATCTATCAGAGTAAGAGACAGCACACAATGAGGAGTAAATGGTACATATTCAGGAAATCCAGGTTCAATATCTGCCACCTCAGGGTCTCCTCAGCACCATTAGAAATGATCCCTGAGCACTGAGTCTCATTGGGTGAGGCTCAAACACGTCTTGTTTTCCCCTATCTATAAAATCTGCTATTCAGGGGCCGGCGAGGTGACACTAGAGGTAAGGTGTCTGCCTTGCAAACGCTAGCCAAGGAAGGACACACGGTTTGATCCCTCGGCGTCCCATATGGTCCCATGTCAGGGGCAATTTCTGAGCGCTTAGCCAGGAGTAACCCCTGAGTATCAAACGGGTGTGGCCCGAAAAACAGAAAAACAAAACAAAACAAAAATCTGCTATTCAAAGTATGGCACACAAGACCAAATGTGTCAAGACCAAAACTTTTTTCTTGAAACTTTTTTTTTTTGTTTTTGTTTTGGGCCACACCCGGCAGTGCTCAGGGGTTACTCCTGGCTCTACGCTCAGGAATAGCTCCTGGCAGGCACAGGGGACCATATGGGACGCCAGGATTCGAACCAACCACCTTAGATCCTGGATCAGCTGCTTGCAAGGCAAACACCGCTGTGCTATCTCCCCGGTCCCTTTAAAGCTTTTTTTATTTTCATTTATATTTATTTATTTTTGGTTTTTGGGCCACACCCGGTGGTGCTCAGGGGTTACTCCTGGCTATCTGCTCAGAAACAGCTCCTGGCAGGCACGGGGGACCATAATGGGATGCCGGGATTCGAACCAACCACGTTAGATCCTGGATCAGCTGCTTGCAAGGCAAACGCCACTGTGCTATCTCTCCGGCCCCGCTTTTTTATTTTTATTTTTTGGAGCCAGCAATGTTTGAGTTTATTCCTTTTTTTTTTTTTTTTTTTTTTTTTTTTTTGTTTTTGGGCCACACCCGGTGACGCTCAGGGGTTACTCCTGGCTATGCGCTCAGAAGTCGCTCCTGGCTTGGGGGACCATATGGGACGCCGGGGGATCGAACCGCGGTCCGTCTCCTAGGCTAGCGCAGGTAAGGCAGGCACCTTACCTCGAGCGCCACCGCCCGGCCCCGGGTTTATTCCTTTTTATGATGCTTCAGGACCACTTGATGCTGGCACCTCCATCAGGCAAAACATGCCTTTAGTCCATTGAGCTAACCCTCTTTGAGCTTTGGACCCTCCCAGAAATGTATAATCTTGAGATTGTATATCCCAGATGTACAAAGTTGGAATTGTCATTAACAAAATCCCTATGTGATCTCAGGAGGTGTACCTCCACATCTCCTAAACCTCTGCTTACTCCTTCAACCCTTCCAGTTGACATCCCAGAAGTGGATTCCCCTTCCCTTCCACATGGGTACCAGCAGTTTTTACGCTTGACATCTGCCATCTATGTCTCCAGACCCATCTCCACATCTTCTGAAGCAGTAACTCTACTCACTACACCTCATAGTACATACTTACACTTCCACACTGGAGGAAGACAGGTATGGAAGGAAAAGATGAATACCCAACCTAATCTCTTAGAGACTTCCAGGAGCTAACTGCAAAGATTCACCCTTAGTTGCAGCAGGAACACAGAAAACACAATGGACTCAAAGAAGCCCAACAAACTAAATAAGCAAAAATAATGACACGGAAGGGTCTTATAGTACCAACCAGCTCAGTTAGCTCTCAAAGAAAGACTAGTGACATGTTGAAGATGTTTAAAGCTCAAAGAAACAATGGCGCGGGGGCCAGAGCAATAGCACAGCAGTAGGACATTTCCCTTGCACGTGGCTAACCCATGACAGACCCTGGTTCGATTTCCGGCATCCCATATGGTCCTCCGAGACTGCCAAGAGCAATTTCTGAGTGCAGAGTCAGGAGTAAACCCTGAGTGCCACCAGGTGTGACACACATCCCTCCAAAAAGAAACAATGGCGGAGATAGTACAGTGGGTAAAGCACTGGCCTTGCATGTGACCAACTCAGATCAATCCCTGGCACCGCTGATTCCTGCATACAGAACCAGGAGTAACACCTGAGCAATGCCAGGTGTGACCTCAAAACAAATAAACAGAACAAGAAAAAAGAGAGAAACAATGGCATATGAGGTCAGCAAAGCAAAAGGAAGTATGAAAGGACAATAGAACAGCAGGTAGGGCACTACCTTTACATGTGGTAGTTAGAGGTTTGTTCCCAGCATCACATATGGCCCTGTAGGAGTGATCACTGAGCATCACCAGGATAGGATGGAGGATTCTCCCATCCCCAAGTATAACAGCAGAAATGAGAAACTACAATCAGAAGTCCCTGTGTATTGTTTTTAAAAGGAATTTAAACATTGGGGCCAGAGAGATAGCATGGAGGTGGGGTGTTTGCGATGCATGCAGAAGGACGGTGGTTCAAATCCTGGCATCCCATATGGTCCCCCGAGCCTACCAGGAGCAATTTCTGAGCGTAGAGCCAGAAGTAACCTGAGTGCTGCCAGGTGTGACCACCCAAAAACCGAAAAAAAAAAAAAAAAATTAAAGAGTTCAAACATGACTAAAATGTTTGTACATATGAATCAGAATAATTCAAAGAATTGAGACACGGGCCCGGAGAGATAGCACAGCGGTGTTTGCCTTGCAAGCAGCCGATCCAGGACCAAAGGTGATTGGTTCGAATCCCGGTGTCCCATATGGTCCCCCGTGCCTGCCAGGAGCTATTTCTGAGCAGACAGCCAGGAGTAATTCCTGAGCACTGCCGGGTGTGACCCAAAAACAAAAACAAAAAACAAAAAAGGGCCCGGGCGGTGGCGCTAAAGGTAAGGTGCCTGCCTTGCCTGCGCTAGCCTTGGACGGACCACGGTTCGATCCCCCGGTGTCCCATATGGTCCCCCAAGCCAGGAGCAACTTCTGAGCACATAGCCAGGAGTAACCCCTGAGCGTTACCGGGTGTGGCCCAAAAACCAAAAAAAAAAAAAAAAAAAAAAAAAAAGAATTGAGACACATGCTTTGCAGGCAGGAGACTCAAGTACCTCATATAGACCCCCAAGTGTGAGAAGCCCGAGTATATAACCAGGTGCAAACCTCCCCAAAATAAATTAATATAAAATGAAATATTAGTACACAGAAGAGTTTCCACAAATACAAAGTATCTAGCAACAGTGATCTATGAATAAAATTCTTTTTGTAACTTTGTGTTATGAATAATGGTTTCCTCATGCTCAGGGACTTTGGTCATAGGGTAAAAAGTTTTCAAAAGACAACCAGGTGTTGGGGCCGGCGAGATGGCGCTAGAGGTAAGGTGTCTGCCTTGCAAGCGCTAGCCAAGGAAGGACCGTGGTTCTATCCCCTGGCGACCCATATGGTCCCCCATACCAGGGGCAATTTTTGAGCGCTTAACGAGGAGTAACCCCTGAGTGTCAAATGGATGTGGCCCGAAAAACCAAAAAAAAAGACAACCAGGTGCCAGAGAGAAAGCATGGAGGTAGGGCATTTGGCTTGCATGCAGAAGGACAGTGGTTCGAATCCCGGCATCCCATGTGGTCCCCCGAGCTTGCCAGGAGCGATTTCTGAACCTAGAGCCAAAGAGTAACCCCTGAGCGCTGCCAGGTGTGACCCAAAAACCAAAAACCAAAAAAAAAAAAAAAAAAAAAAAAAAAAAAAGGCAAACACCCTTCTGCTTTGCTATCTCTCCAGTCCATAATCCCAATTTTTTAAATCCATATTAGAACTAAGTAGCCATAGTACAGTGGGTAGGGACTGACCTTTCACCCAGCCAACCCAAGTTTAAGACCTGGCATCCAATGTGGTCCCCCAAGTCCTGCCAAGAATGACCCCCCAGAGCACGAACTAGAAGTAATCTTTAAGCACTACTGGATGTAAGATTACCACCCTCACCAAGAAAAGAATTGAGATCTATTTGGTGGGGTGTTTGGGCCACACCCAACAGTGCTCAAGGGTTACTCTTGGCTCTGTGCTCAGAAATCACTCTTTGGGGGCCAGAGAGATAGGGTGGAGGTAGGACGTTTGCCTTCCATGCAGAAGGATGGTGGTTCGAATTCCCACATCCCATATGGTCCCCCAAGCCAGCCAGGAGCAATTTCTGAGCAGAGAGCCAGCAGTAACCCCTGAGTGCTGTTGGGTGTGACCCAAAAAAAGGAAGGAAGGAAGGAAGGAAGGAAGGAAGGAAGGAAGGAAGGAAGGAAGGAAGGAAGGAAGGAAGGAAGGAAGGAAGGAAATCTTTGCCAGGCCCGGGGGACCATATGGGATGGGATGCCGGGGATTGAATCCGGGTCTGTCCCAGGTGGGCCACGTGCAAGACTCTGAGCAGAGAGCCAGCAGTAACCCCTGAGTGCTGTTGGGTGTGACCCAAAAGAAGAAAGGAAGGAAGGAAGGAAGGAAGGAAGGAAGGAAGGAAGGAAGGAAGGAAGGAAGGAAGGAAGGAAGGAAGGAAGGAAGGAAGGAAGGAAGGAAGGAAGGAAGGAAGGAAATCTTTGCCAGGCCCGGGGGACCATATGGGATGGGATGCCGGGGATTGAATCCGGGTCTGTCCCAGGTGGGCCACGTGCAAGACAAACATCCTACTGCTGTAACACTCAAACCCCGAGATCTAATTTTTCCCCAATGTTAAAAAAAACTTTAAATCCCAGTGCATACTCTAACCTTATAGTTGCATTTGAAAGTTGAAAAACCTAATAGTCACACTGACTGGACTCTATAACAGAGCACAGTTCTTGAGTAATCAGCTCCTCTTATCTAGGAAAACTGCCTTCCTATTCAGAAAAAAGGTTTCAGGGCGGGAGAGAAAGCACAGCAGTAGGACATTTGCCTTGTATGTGATCAACTGGGGGGACGGGGGGACCTGTTTGATTCCGGCATCCCATATGGTCCCCCAGCCTGCCATGGGTGATTTCTGAGTGCAGAGCCAGGAATAGCCTCTGAGCACTGCCAGGTGTGGCCCAGAAACCAACCAATCAATCAATAATAAATTTTTTTCTTTGTTTTGGTTTTTGGGTCACAACCAGCAGTGCTTAGGGGTTACTCCTGGCTCTACACTCAGAAATCGCTCCTGGCAGGCTCAGGGGACCATATGGAAAGCTGGGATTCGAACCACCAGCTTTCTGCATGCAAGGCAAACACTTTACCTCCATGCTATCACTCCAGCCCCAATAATAGTTTTAAAAAAATTTTTTTTAAAAGAAAAACTGGGGCCAGCGAGGTGGCGCTAGAGGCAAGGTGTCTGCCTTGCCAGCGCTAGCCTAGGACAGACCACGGTTCGATCCCCAGTGTCCCATATGGTACCCCAAGCCAGGAGCGACTTCTGAGCGCATAGCCAGGAGAAACCCCTGAGCGTCACCGGGTGTGACCTAAAAACCAAAAAGAAAAAAGAAAAACTGATTTCAAATTTTTGTTTTTGTTTTTGTTTTTTTGTTTTGTTTTGTTTTGGTTTGGTTTTAGGGCTACAACCAGCTTTGCTCAGGGGTTACTCCTGGCTGTCTGCTCAGAAATAGCTCCTGGCAGGCACGGAGGGACCATATGGGACACCTGGATTCGAACCAACCACCTTTGGTCCTGGATCGGCTATTTGCAAGGCAAACACCACTGTGCTATCTCTCCGGGCCCTGATTTCAAATTTTTGTATTCAAATTATAGTAGTTATCTCCTTTTGTAAAAACTCCTCATTTACCTTCAAGATAAAGTAGAAACAAGATAAATAGATTCAGGCACAAAGAGGTCAAATTCACTGAATTCCTTAGAAGCAGTTTTCACCTGCCTAAAATTACTTCTGAGAGAGGAAATCTTAATAGGTATATGTCCTCCTTCCAACTCTAAAGGATACAAATTTCATTTGCTGACTCCTTTCATTAATTTCTTTATCCATTCAGGAGACAGCCTAGTTTTGTTTCGTTTTGTTTTGTTTTTGGGTCACACCTGGCAGTGCTCAGGGGTTACTCCTGGTTCTGCTCAGAAATCGCTGTCAGGCTCTGGAGACCACATGGGATGCTTGGAATCTAACCAGGTCCATCCTAGGCTGGCTGCATACTAGGCAAAGGAACTAGCACTCAGGCCCAATAGGAAGTGCCGAAAGAAAAAAGTATTTCAGGAGCCTAAGCAATAGCACAGCGGTAGGAGTAGGGCGTTTGCTTTACATGCAGCCTATCCAGAACTGCAGTTTGGTTCCCCGAGCCAGGAGCGATTTCTGAGTGCATAGCCAGGAGTAAACCCTGAGCGTCATGGTCATGGGATGTTGCCCAAAAAGAAAAAAGTATTTCAGAATGTTTCTTTTCTGTGAGGAAAACATTGTCTCCATTTCAGACCTCAGGCATGAGGATTCAGGGTTGTCTGAAAAGCATCAACACCCACTGTGAAGAAAGCCTAGATGTAACAAGTTTTCCCAGAGAAGAGGAACACATAAATCTGGATCATCTGGAGCGGATTAAGATTCTTAGATTAGAAAAAAAAAAAAAGATTCTTAGATAAGAACAGAACCATGTGACCATTTTTTCAATCTTGCTCTGCTGGCTCTGCAAACCTGATTTAATTTTATCATTTACAATTTACATCCAACAGAATACTTTTTTTTCCCTTCGGTTTTTGGGCCACACCCTTTGACGCTCAAGGGGTTACTCCTGGTTATGCGCTCAGAAATCGGTCCTGTGTTAGCATACGCCCTATCACTTGCGCCACTGCTGCAGCCCATCAGAATACTTTTAAGGAGACAAAGGAATAAGCAGTTTCCCTTAATAAAGTCTGGTTACTAATTTAGTCCATACTTTGGCAAATTTTTTTTAAACTTTGTGTGTATATATAACATATCATATATATGTGTCATTTGCTTATAGCCACTGTATTTATCTATATAATAATTTTTTTGATCTATTCTTTTTTTTGGGGGGGGGGGCACACCCGGCAGTGCTCAGGGGTTACTCCTGGCTGTCTGCTCAGAAATAGCTCCTGGCAGGCAGGGGGGACCATATGGGACACCGGGACTCGAACCAACCACCTTAGGTCCTGGATCCGCTGCTTGCGCTTATCTCTCCAGGCCCTTTTGATCTATTCTTAAAGCCTCTCTTCACATCTTGATGACCTCTAATACTATCAGGCTCTGTGTGACATGAGAGATCAGGGAGGAGTCAGTTGGTTTATGAGGAAGAGAAAAAATGTTCTTCATCTCCTTTACGGAAGTGGGTGTGAATAGAAAAAAAAATCAGCATGCAGTGAGTGGATTTAACAGGGCTTACAAGAGGAAGATGAAATGAGAGGTTAAAGACTGAAGCTATCATACAGTAAATAGGTAGAGAGCAAATGCTTTGTATGCAGCTGACCCAGGTTTGATCCTCTGGTATCTCTGGCACCCCATATGAACCCCAGCCTTACTAAGAGTGATTCCTGAGCACAGTCATGAGTAAGCCCTGAGTACAGCTATTTACAGCCCAAACTACACCCCCACCAAGAAATGAGTGCTAAGAAACGTGAAGCACATCTGCTTCAATTTTTCATGTTCTTCTAAAGGCTTTGCCCATAGAACTAAGTTTATGTGAAAGGAGTGGGGGGACAGATAAGAGGGGCTCTTGGACTTCTGGTAAAAGGACACATGTTCCAGGCCCGGAGAGATAGCACAGCGGTGTTTGCCTGGCAAGCAGCCGATCCAGGACCAAAGGTGGTTGGTTCGAATCCCGGTGTCCCATATGGTCCCCCGTGCCTGCCAGGAGCTATTTCTGAGCAGACAGCCAGGAGTAACCCTTGAGCGGCGCCGGGTGTGGCCCAAAAACCAAAAAAAAAAAAAAAAAAAAAGGACACATGTTCCTCTAGAGCAGGGGTCTCAAACTCACGGCCCTTCATACAACATTCTGTGGCCCTGTCCTAGAGGAATCTTGTTTTGTTTTGTTTTAGTTTGGGTCACACCCCCCAATATTCAAGGCTTACTACTAACTTTGCACTCAAGGATCACCCCGACTTTGCCTCCTGCGGCCCCCAGGTAAATTGAGTTTGAGACCCCTGCAGTCTAGAGGTAGGTGTGGTGTTGGAGTGATGTATACATGAAAATATAATTAACAGTACTGCAAAGCTCAGTACCTCAATAAAATAGTTAAAAAGAAATGGGGCCGGAGAGATAGCACGGAGGCAAGGCATTTGCCTTTCATGCAGAAGGTCATTGGTTCGAATCCCAGCATCTCCTATGGTCCCCCGAGCGCTGCTGGGTGTGACCCAAAAAACCAAAAAAAATAAAATAAAAAGAAATAAAAAGGGGGCCAGAGAGATAGCAGAGTGGTAGGGTGTTTGCCTTGCACAGAGCAAACCCAGGTGGAACCTAGGTTTCCAGGCATCCCATATGGTCCCCCAGCATGCCAGGAGCGATTTCTCAGCACAGAGCCACTGCTGGGTGTGGCCAAAAAAAAACCCTAAAACATAAAGAAAAAGGGACCAGAGCAATAGAACAGTGGGTAGGGTATTTGCCTCGCATGCGACCTACCAAGGGTTTAATTCCCAACATCCCATATGGTCCCCTGAACCTGCCAGGAGTAATTTCTGAGTGTGGAGCCAGGAGTAATCCCTGAACATTGCTGGGTGTGCCCCCCCCCGCAAAAAAAAAACCTAAATAAAGAAATGTTAACAAAAAGTGAATTGGCAATTACACTTGCCAATTATACTAGAGGCTAGCAAACAAATACATTCAGTTCCTGATAAGAATGGTACAGAGAAGGCTCTTCAGAACTCCCAGTGAAAAAGCTGGCAGGCTCAGGGGACTATATGGATGCTGGGATTCAAACTACTGTCCTTCTGCATGCAAAGCAAATTACCTACCTCCATGCTATCTCTCTGGCCTGTCTTTTCTCATTTTTGTGGTTTGAATCCCGGCATCCCATATAGTCCCCTGAGCCTGCCAGCTTTTTCTGAGCATAGAGCCAGGAGTAATCCATGAGCGCTGCCAGGTGTGACCCAAAAGCAAACAAAATAAAAAGAGAGAAGAGTGGGGCGGAGTGATAACACAGCCATAGGGCGTTTACCTTGCAGGCAGCCAAGCCTGGATGGACACCGGATTGATTCCTGATTTCCCATATAGTCCCCCAAGCCTGTCAGGAGGGATTTCTAAGTGCAGAGCCAGGAGTAATCCCTGAGAGCCCCTGACCATGCCCCCCCCCCAAAAAAAAGAGAAAAAGTATTAAAATGAGCTAGCAGAATAACAGTACTTGTCTATCTCCAGCATTATTCACAAAACAATTTTCTTCTGGCAACATAAAATTCATTTTGCAATACTTATTCAAAATAAATGAGCCTATGATGATGTCCCATTTAATCTCAAGAAACTAGATGCTAGACTTCTTTTTTTTAATGGGTCACACTCACCAGCACTCAGGGGTTACTCCTGGATCTATGCTCAGAAATAGCTCCTGGCAGGCCCGGGGGACCATATGGGATTTGAACCACAGTCCTTCTGTATGCAAAGCAAACGCCCTATCTCCATGCTATCTCTCCAGCCCCACATACTAGACTTCTAACAATTTTATGTTTAAAGTACCATTAAGGGGGCTGGAGAGATAGCACAGAGGTAGGGCGTTTGCCTTGCAAGTAGCCCACCCAGGACCAATGGTGGTTTGAATCCTGGCATCCCATATGGTCCCCTATGCCTGCCAGAAGGGATTTCTGAACACAGAGCCAGGAGTAACCCCTGAGTGCTGCCGAGTGTGGCCCAAAAGAAAAAAAAGTAGCATTAAAAGTTGACCCAGGGGCCGGGCGGTGGCGCTGGAGGTAAGGTGCCTGCCTTGCCTGCGCTAGCCTAGGACGGACCGCGGTTCGATCCCCCGGCGTCCCATATGGTCCCCCAAGAAGCCAGGAGCAACTTCTGAGCACATAGCCAGGAGTAACCCCTGAGCGTCACAGGGTGTGGCCCAAAAACCAAAAAAAAAAAAAAAAAAAGTTGACCCAGCAGGGCCAGAGAGATAGCATGTAGGTAAAGTGGTTGCCTTCCATGCAGAAGGTCAGTGGTTCAAATCTTGGCATCCCATATGGTCCCCTGAGCCTGCCAGGAGCTATTTCTGAGCACAGAGCCAGGAGCAACCCCTGAGCACTGCCGGGTGTGACCCAAAAAACAAAAACAAAAACAAAATAAAGTTGACCAGCAGACCTGGGTGACCAACTCCTCCCCCTAAAAAGGAAAAGTGCTCCCTGGATCCATGTGTAGGTAACTGCACACATAATGTTGCTGGCTCAAACACAAGGTGCATGAATAACTCTCGTCTGCATCACACTTGAGACGTGTACTTTTATTCTTTCAAATTGGATGTGTACTGCAACATCAACAAGAGCATGTTACTCTTTCCTATTCTTTATCTTTGGGGGGCGAAGGGGGTTGGGTCACAGTTGGCAGCACTCAGGGATTACTCCTGGCTCTGTGCTCAGAAATCGCTCCTGGCAGGCATAGGAGAACCATATGGAATGCAAGGATTCGAGCCAGTCTGTCCTGGAATGGCTGTATGCAAGGCAAATGCCCTACAGCTGTGCTCTCTCCAGCTCCTCTTTCCTAGCGGTTGAACGGTTGAACGTAGGTTAGATCCCATGACATCCCATATGGTCCCCCAAGCCAGAAGCAATTTCTGAGCGCATAGCCAGGAGTAAACCCTGAGATTCATAGGGTGTGGCTAAAACAAACGAACGAAAAAAGGCAGATTAAAAAAAAATTTTTTTTTTGGTTTTTGGGTCACACTCCGCAGCTACTCCTGGCTCTATGCCCAGAAATCGCTCCTGGCAGGCTCAGGGGACCATAAGGGACACCGGAATTCGAACCACCATCCTGGATGCAAGGCAAATGCCCTACCTCCATGCTATCTCTCCACCCTCCAAACTTTAAATAAAAAAAGGATAGAGTGCAATATCTATTGCCCACGTCACAGCTTGTGTTCTTTCTCTCTCCTTTTATTTATCAAAATAAAACTATTTTCTTAATTTTCCTTTTCCTTTTTTGAGGGGGTGGGGCCTACACCCAACAGTGCTCAGGGTTCACTCTAGCAGTATTCAGGGGACTATATACTAGGGTGCCTTGCATAGGCTGTATGAAAGGCCATATCCCTGTACTATACTACTATACTAATCCCCCTTTGCTTTTTTTTTTTTTTCTGCTTTTGCACCACACCTGGCAATGTGTTCAGGAATTATCCCTGGTAGTACTTGACCCTGGGTCAACTGCATGAAAGGAAAATGCTATACCTGCTATACTATAGCTCTGGCCCCACCCTTCTTTTTTTGTTTGCTTGTTTGGGTCACACCCGGCAGCGCTCTATGCTCAGAAATTGCTCCTGGCAGGCTCAGGGGACCATATGGGATGCTGGGATTCGAACCACCTACCTTCTGCATGCAAGGCAAACGCCTTACCTCCATGCTATCTCTCAGGCCTGGCCCCACCCTTCTTTATTTAATATTGCTGTTTGTTGTTGTTGTTGGGGAGGAGGGGTACATCAAATCAAGCTCTGCTGTTGACTTATTCTTGGTTCTGTTCAAGGATCACTCTAGGTAGAGAGTGACAGGGGAATTAGAGCATATTTCTGGGATGGAGGGGAAATATGTATTTGGGATGGAAAAGAGGAAGAAACTGTACAAAGGTACAGAGCATACAAATATAGTGTGAAATTTATCAAAAGAAACAAAAACTTATTGTTCTCTCGCTGAAGGAAACCAAACTCCTAGTTCAGATTGACGATCAAGTTCTCAATGATTTCTCTTGTGCATTCCAGCAGAAGAAAGTGAACTCAGGGTCCAGAGAGACAGCACAGTGGTAGGGTCTTGTCACAGCCGAACCAGGACAGACGGTGGTTCGAATCCCGGCATCCCACATAGTCCCCCATGCATACCAGGAGCAATTTCTGAGTGCAGAGCCAGAAGTAACCCCTGAAGCATCACAGGTGAGACCCAAACCCCCCTAAAACAAAACAACAACACAAAAAAGTGAACTCAATCACATGCTCATATTTTTACTTATATTCATTTTGCAAGATACAGGCTACTACAATAAAATCAATCAGCAGTAGGCACACAAAGGTATATATGTCTTATCTGCAGTTCAAGTACAAGATTAAAGACACTCTATGACCAAATACCTTTTCAAATCATTCCTATCACATGAGCTACAATTCTCTAAGAAGTTTAGCCAATGTGGCTATGGAAAAAAAAAAAAAAAAAAGAAGAAGGCTAAGGGGCCTGAGAGATAGCACAGCACTAGGGCGTTTGTCTTGCACACGGCAGACCCAAGACAGACCTGGGTTCGATTCCCAGTATCCCATATGGTCCCCCAAACCTGCCAGGAGCGATATCTGAGCACAGAGCCAAGAGTAACCCCTCAGCACTGCTGGGTGTGGCCCAAAAACAAAATATAAACAAGACTGTAAATTGTAAATTCTAATTTTTGAAAGAGTAAATAGAGTTTATCAAGGGGCAGAGTGTAATACCTCACTAAATTAAGTAAAATAATTTGAAGCAAACAAAAAAGCTAAATCCAAGTCAAATACATTAAATAACCAAGAAAAAATTATACGAAGATTTTGGAAAGGTGATTTAAGGAACACGAAAAGATGTCATATCACATAGTGGAAAAAAAGAGCTGGGGAAATGATCTTCGTCTTGAGTTTAGCTTTTCCCGTAAGTGAATATGCAACCTCTGAAAAGCCTCAAGATGTGAGGCTGGAGAGATAGCACAGTGGTAGGGCTGCCTTTCACGCAGCAGACCTGGGACAGACTCAGGTTCAATCCCCAGTATCCCGTATGGTCCCCGAGCCTGCCAGGAGTAATTTCTGAGCCCAGAGCCAGTAACCTCTGTGTACTTTCGAGTGTGGCCCAAAAACCAAAAACAAAATATAAAACAAAACAAAAAGCCTCAAAATGTTTCTAAGTCTTAGTTTCTAAATCTTAGAATGGAATTCTAACTTTAGCTCTTCGGTTTATAATCCTTTTCCCCCATTACAGGTGCTAAGTATGGAAACCAGGGCCTAACATGTGTAAGGGATGTACTCTATCACTGAGCCACACTCATGGCTTATTGTCTATACATGAATCACATCTAGAAAATGAGAATGGGGTAGGAGAAATAAAATGTAGGAAAGACTAATGAACCATTATATGAATACTATACCCTGAGTGTCTTGATATATTTTTTTTTTTTTTGGTTTTTGGTTTTTGGGCCACACCCTGTGATGCTCAGGGGTTACTCCTGGCTATGCGCTCAGAAGTTGCTCCTGGCTTCTTGGGGGACCATATGGGACGCCGGGGGATCGAACCGTGGTCCGTCCTAGGCTAGCGCAGGCACCTTACCTCCAGCGCCACCGCCCGGCCCCGATATATTTTTTTAATTATATGGAGTCTTCTGTTAACTTTACAGTAAGAGGAATTAATTTGGTAATTTAGAAGTCAGCTACATTGCTAAGTTTTTTTTGGTTTTTTTTTTTTTTGTGTTTGTTTGTTTGTTTGGGTCACACCCAAACACCCGGCAGTGCTCAGGGTTATAGAAATCGCTTCTGGCAGGCTAGAAGGACCATATGGGATGCCAGGATTCATAACACTGTCCTCCTGCATGCAAGGCAAACACCCTACCTCCATGCTATCTCTCTGGCCTGCTAATTTTTTTTTTTTTTTTTTTGGTTTTTGGGCCACACCCGGCGGTGCTCAGGGGTTACTCCTGGCTGTCTGCTCAGAAATAGCTCCTGGCTAGCTCCTGGCAGGCATGGGGGACCATATGGGATACCGGGATTCAAACCAACCACCATTGGTCCTGGACCGGCTGCTTGCAAGGCAAACGCGGCTGTGCTATCTCTCTGGGACCTGGCCTGCTAAGTTTTTAAAGAAAAACAAAATAACAAGCCTGCCTCCAGCGTTAAACTTTCCCAAGGTCAAATATGCGATTAACAAAGTGTCAGTCTTAGTACCAAAGAAACATCATACCTGATACATTCAACTTGGTATTCCCATTCAATTACTCCCCTGACACTAGAGCACCATAGAAACAGTCAGATAGAATTCCCACTGGTAAAGAAGCCTTTCCAGTGCCTTTGCCAAGAGATACATGCCTTCAGTTATCGGGCAAAACTCATCGGAAATCTAAGTTAATATAAAATGGGTGTTTTTAAACAAGTTATTTCTTCTTAGCACTACTATGAGAAAATTTACATATTGGCATACAGACATATGTATGTATACTTGTGTTTTGTATATATACATATTTCAGAGAGAGAGTGAGTGAGTGTTGGTTTTTGGACCACACCTAGTGGTGCTCAGGGGTCACTCCTAACTCTGTGCTCAGAAATTACTCCTGGGTGGCTCAGCCGGAGTTCAAACCTGGACTGGCCACATGCAAAGTAAACCCCCTACCTGCTGAGCTATCATTCTGGCCCAGAAAGAAAATCTTTTCTAGACAATGAATCTTTTTCTGTGTCTTAAGTAATTGGTTTTCCTTCTTAGTCATGAAGTTGTCTTTTTCTTTTATCAGCACTCGTATACAGAAGCTAAAATGAAGGACAAAAGCCAGAGAGGTAATACTACTAGTTAGGTGCTTGATTTGCACATGGTCAAGCTGGATTCTATTTAGGTATTCCATATAGTCAGTCCCCTGAGCCTGCCAGGATTGGAGTAATTCCTAAACACTGCTGGGTGTGGCCCCAAAACAATAATAATAAAAAAGCTTAAAGTGAAGAATATCTGAATCTAGATTGCTACTAAGAAAGACAAGAGGTTTTTGTTCACCCCAGGAATATTGGATCTAATAACTACTTTAAAAAGTGTAATACTGGTGTCAAAGTGATAGTACAGTGTGTACTATCTTGTGTACTACACTTCCCTTACATGCAGCTAAGCGGATTCAATCCCTGGCATCCCATATGGTTCCTTAACCAAGAGTGATTCCTGAGGGCAGAGCCAGGAGTAACCCCTGAGCACTGCTAGTGTGGCCCAAATACCAAAACCAACCAAAGAAAAAAAAAAAAAAAACATAAATAGTAGAACACTGGGAAAAGGGGAACTAGTACAGTACAGTTCAACAGTACAGGGGGTGAACTAGATGTCTGTCACTCAGCAAAAGAGCTTTTGATTTGAATGTGTGAGGTGCTTCAAAGCAAAGAATGTTTGATTCTTAAAATAAAAAAGGACAACACCGAGGACCAGAGCACTAGTACAGTTGCAAGTAGCTGACCCAAGTGCAATCACCAGCACCACCAAGCTACCAGGTGTAATTCCTGAGTTCAGAGCCAGGAGCCCTGAGGATAGACAGGTGTGGTCCAAAGGAAAATAAAAAGGGGGAGGGGCTGGAGCAATAGCACAACAGATAGGTCGTTTGCCTTGCACATGGCTGATCTGACATTTGATCCCCGGCATCCCATATAGTCCCCTGAGCCTGCCAGGAGCGATTTCTGAGCACTGAGCCAGAAGTAACCCCTGAGTGCAGCTGGATGTGGTCCAAAAACCAAAAAATAAAATAAGGGGGGGCTACTAAAATTTTTTTAATAAAAGGTCAACAATGACATTCCAAATACTGTATGGCATAAGTGTAGTGTGAGGCTCTGGGTTCAACCCTTGGCATGGAAAACAAACAAAATGAACACTAAGTTCTTGACAACCCAGAAAAGACATTGTATCTTTGGGATTTATTTGCTTAAGTAAATGTTATCTTTATTTTTGCACTTGAATGTCTGGCAAAGCACCTTCATGACAATGCACTAACAGAATAAATAAATAAATAAATAAATAAATAACTACATACATAAATGTTTTTACGAGGGCCGAAGAAATAGCATGGATATAGGGCGTTTGCCTTGCATGCAGAAGGAAGGTGGTTCGAATCCCGGCATCCCATATGGTTCCCCGAGCTTGCCAGGAGCAATTTCTGAGCTTAGAGCCAGGTGTGACCCCAAAAAACAAAAACAAAAAAATAATAATAAAAATGTTTTTACGGGACAGAGAGAGTACAACAGGTTAGGTACCTGCCTTGCACATAGCTGACCTCGGTTCAATCTCCATCTCTCCAGAGGTTTCCCTGGGCCACTCAGGAGTGATCCCTGAGCAGAGATAAGATTCATTTCTGAGCACTTGAGGTGTGGTTCAAAAAATAAATTATATTGCAAAGTTTCAGGCCCATAACATTATGCAAATCAAAGGAGCAATCTATAAGTTAATATTAAATTTCCAAAAAATAAAAACTTTTTTTCCAGAGTTACACTCCACTTTTGCTGTTTTTCAACCACACCTTGCTCAATGCTAGGGGGTTTAACTCCCTGTGATCCAGTCCTCCAATATATTACCCTAGCCCTAATAGGCAATTTGATCTAGAACTTATTCACATTGTAGAAAGGGCATTCTTTTTTGTTTTGTTTTTGGGCCACACCGGGCTGCACTCAGGGGTTATTCCTGGCTATCTGCTCAAAAATCGCTCCTAACCGGCTCGGGGAACCATATGGATGCCGGGATTCGAATCATCTTTGGTCCTGGGTCGGCTGCTTTCAAGGCAAATGCCCTACCGCTGTGCTATCCGGCCTGAAAGGGCATTCTTACTTTAGGTGAAGCCAAATGAACAAAAGATGTCAGCCTTACCCATGGAATGGGGGGGGGGGGGGGAGTGGGAAGTAGTGAAGTGTGGATCAGTAAAAGAACATCTGCTGCCAATGTACTTGAAATCCTAGCTTTGATCCTGGGATCAAAATCAAAACCCCACCCAGTCCTGTCAAAGTTCAGTGTCACCTTCATTACCTGAACCATGAAATGTCCTTACAAGAGTCTGAACAGCCTTGATCAAAATTACCTACAGAGCTGCAAAGATAGTAAAAATGGCTAGTGCACAGATTTGCATGTGGGACGCCAAGCCGCCCCCCCCCCCCCACCCAATCCCTCCGCCAAAGCAAACAAGCCTGCTGGGGACAAGCCCCTAAGTACCACCAAAACAAACAAAACTATCCTATTAAATACATATTATAAAAATCACATCAAGGGGCCGGAAGGATAGCAGAGCGTTGGACTTGCACGCGGCTGACCCAGAACGGACCTGGGTTCAATTCCCGGCATCCCAGAGCCCCGCCAGGAGTGATTTCAGAGCAAAGAGCCAGGAGTAAAACCCCTGAGGCTCAAAAACGTGTCTCTCTTCTTTCTCTTCTCCTCCTTTCTCCTCTCTCTCTCTCTGTCTCTGTCTGTCTCTGTCTCTGTGTCTGTCTCTCTCTCATCAAGTCCTCCTTGAAAATATCTGCTGTTAGCAGATTCTAGCTGCTCCACTCCAAGAAAACGGAAATCATGAATAACTTTTCGAAACTAAGACCAGAGATGGGCAAAGTATGTGGGGATTCTGCAAAATTCACCCCTAAGATGACTCAAAAACCAACGTTGAGCCCTCTCCGAAGTAAGGCCCAGCACCTGCATTCCATGCGGGGTGATCACGCCCCTCCAGTTCTAGCCTCCAAGGCCAGTTAGTTGTGTGCCATCAACAGGAACACTCATCGTGCCTTGGGGGGGGGGGGGGAAAGCCTTGGACTGCAGGACACCAAGCTTTCCCTACAGACTGGTCCACTCTGGTCGAAGCCGGGCATGCTTTTAGTGAAATCAAGACACACACACGCCTAAAGGGGACGAGTGATGCGACAGGTGAGCGCGTGGTCCGTCCGGGTCTGGAGCTTCTCTTCCCATCTCGCCATCAGCTTGTGTGTGTGTGTGTGTGTGTGTGTGTGTGTGTGTGTGTGTGTGTGTGTGTGTGTGTGTGTGTGTGTGTGTGTCTCGATCCGATCGGTTCCTCATTGCGGGCCTCGGTCTGGTCTGGGCCGCACCTCGCTCCGCAGACCCGGGGCCTACCTGCCCGCGTTCCCCGCAGCGCCCCCGAACGGCGCCCCGGCCTGTCCCGCACGCCCCCCGCGCCACGCGCCGGGCCCGGAGGCTCCACGAGCGGCGCGGCCCCCGCCCGGCGCGGCCCGGCCCGGCCCAGCATCCGCGAGGGGCCTCCGCTCCTCGGCCCCGCTTCCGGGCTCCCCGCGCCGCGCCGCGCCGCGCCTCGCCTCGCTTCCGGCCGCCGGCCCCGGCCCGAGCCCCGCGCCCCCCGGCCCCCGCGATCTCGCGCCGGCGCCTCTCACCGCTCGAAGAGCAGCCGCACGGAGAACACGCCCGCCGCCAGCGGGAACACCGCCAGGATGTGGCGGGCCTGCGGGTAGCCCAGGCCGTCGCCGCCGTCCGGCCCGGCGTCCAGGTCGGCCCAGCTCACGTTGCGCGGCAGCCAGAAGCGCTCGCTCCACAGCCAGCCCCACCACAGGCGCAGCTGCGCGCCCGCCGCCGCCGTCGCCATCTTACGCGCCGCGGCCGCCGCCGCCGCTCCAGCCTGCCCGCGCCGCGGCCACGGCCAACGGATCGCCGCCCGGCCCGGGGGAGGGAGCGAGCGAGCGAGCGCAGGGAGGGGCGGGGCCGGGCCGGGCCGCGCCTCCGGGCACACCCTTCCGGCCCCTTGCTGGAGTCCCAGGGTGGACCCGCCCGGCTCGGAGCCACGCCCCCGCCGAGCAGGCCCCGCCCCGCCGAGCAGGCCCCGCCCCGCCCAAGGCCCTGTCCTCTGCTTTGGGGCTTTGGGCCACACCCGGCAGCGCTCACTTAGGGGTTCCTCCTGGCTCGACGCTCAGAAATCGCCCCTGGCAGGCTCGCTCGGGGACCCTGTGGGACGCCGGGATTCAAACCACCGACCTTCCGCGCGCAAGGCAAACTCGCTGCCTCCATGCTAGCTCTCCGCCCCGCCCCAATTTTTGTATTTAGTTAAAGAACCATGATTTATAAAGTGATTGATAGTTGCACTTTAAGCATATAATGTTTCTTTCCCTTTTTTTTTTTTTTTGTTTTGTTTGTTTTGTTTTTGGGTCACACCCGGCAGCGCTGAATTACGGATTCCACGCTCAGAAATCGCTCCTGGCAGGCTCGCTCGGGAGACCCTATGGGACGCCGGGATTCGAACCACCGTCCTTCTGCACGCAAGGCAAACGCCTTACCTGCGTGCTAGCTCTCCGGCCCCAATTTGGAGTTCTTAACTCAGATGCCCTAATGATGCATACTAATGATAACCTAATTTATAATCTCTTAGAAATACATTAAATTATGATGATTTATGTTTAAAGCTAAGTTTTAATTTTCCCTTCCATATCTTTTTTTTTGGAGTCTCTCCTGGCAGGCTCGGGGCACTCTGTGGGATGCCGGGATTCGAACCAGCGCCCTTCCCTTCTGCATGCAACGCGAACGCTCCGCCTCCATGCTATCTCCCCCGTCCCCCAGCCCCTCCTGCCCTCTTTTGCTCCAGGTTTCAGCCACGCTCCTTTCCAAGGATCCACCTCTCCAGTAGGGCCACGCCCTCACCCGGTTTTGCTCTTCCCGGGACGCGCTCTCTTAGCCTGTCTGCCTGTCCCTCGGCCCCACCCACCCACCCCCACCCCGGCTTAGGCTCGTGAGGGCCACCTGTCTGTCTTCGGCTGCACCCACCATCATGTCCTTAGAATGGACCTACCTCTTCGGGGCCGGAGGGAGCGAGCACAGCGGTGGGTGCTTGCCTTGCAAGCAGCCGATCCAGGATGGCTGTGAGCTCAGGAATGACTCGTGGTCCTCGGGGAGATGGATGTCGGAGATCAGCCGCGTGCAAGCCATGCTTCCTAGCCGCTGTACTAGCGCTTCAGCCCCAAAATGGACTTTCAAAAAATCCTTTGATTGGGGGCCGGATATATAGCACAGAAGTAGGGCGTTTGCTTTGCACGTGGTCGACCCGGGACAGACTTGGGTTCGATTCCCGGCATCCATATGGTCCTCTGAGCCTTCCAGGAGCGATTTTTTTCTCTTTTTCTTTTTGGTTTTATTTTGTTTTGTTTTGTTTTGTTTTTGAGCCACACCCGGTGACGCTCAGGGGTTACTCTTGGCAATGCGTTCAGAAATCGCTCCTGACTCGGGTGACCATATGGGACGCCGGAGCATCAAGCCAAGGTCCGTCCTAGGTATGCCGCTTGCAAGGCAAAGGCCCTACCTCTGCACCACCGCTCCAGCCCCAGGAGCGATTTCTGAATAACCCCTGAGCCCCAGGAATAACCCCTGAGCCCCGCCGGGTGTGGCACAAAATCCAACCCCCCACACCCCCAAATTTTCTTTAATTAAAGTTTTAGCGATAGTACAGTGGGTAGAGCTTGGACGCGGTAGACACCCAGGTTTAATGCCAGGCATCCCATGGGGTCCCCGAGACTAACAGGGGTGATACCTGAGCCCAGATCCTGGAGTAAGCTCCGAGTAACACAGGGTGTGGCAAAACAAACAAACAAACAAACAAACAAAATTGTCTTCTGAAGCTATCCAAAGGAAAATATAAAGAAAAAAATATAAATGATAGCCAAGGGTTGCTGAGCGATAGCACAGCAGGTAGGGCATTTGCCTTGCACGTGTTCGACCAGAGTTCGATCCCCAGCGTCTCATTAGGTCCTTCGAGCACCGCCACCAATGACCCCTGATCACAGAGCTAGGAGTAACCTCTAAGCACGGCTGAGTGTGACCCTAAAATAAACCAAACACAAACAGCCAACTATTTAATGAAGTTTACTACATGCTGGCACTGTACTGTAATTTCAGACAGGCTAATTGCATCAGCCTATAAAATAAGCATTGCTTTACATACTGGTTTTTTATTTTACTTTTTTTTATTTTTTATTTTTACTTTGTTTTATTTTACTTTGTTTTGTTTGTTTTGGGGGAACTACACCCAGCAGTCTTCAAGGTTTAGTCTTGACAGGCTCAGGGGACCATGTGGGATGCATGCCGGAACAAGGTCATTTGGATACAAGGCTATGCCCTAACAGCTATATTATCACTCTGACCTCAACTGTATGTACTTACTATTTTATGAATGACTACATTGAGGTCAGGAGAGGTGAAACAATTTGCCAAGTTTATATAGAAGTTGTAAGAACCTCTGGGCTACAGTCCTTAAGCTCCAAGACATTAATTAAGGCTTTTATCCTATAAATCACCTTAATTACTTTTCTTTGTGGTTTGGAAGGGATGAAAACTGGAAGGCAAGTGCTCTGATCACTAAATCACTCACCTTAATTTTTGCCTTTGGGCCACACCCAACGATGCTCTGGGATTCCTCCTGGCTCTGTTTTCAGGATTTACTCCTGTTGGTGCTTAGATACCATATTGGATGCTGGAGATCAAACCTGGTCAGCCTCGTGCAAGGCAAACCATACAGGATGCTAGAGATGAAATCCAGGTGTGACCCCCCCCCCAAAAAAAAAAAGATGATAAAAGAGAATTGCTAAATGATATTGCTTAAAATGCTAAAAGAGAACCTGAGTACTGCAGTTAAGCTACACATGTCTTTCCTGGGTTTAATCCTCAACATCACATAAATTCCTTGAGCCTTATTAGGATTGTATCCCTGAGCACAGAGCTGAGAGTAAGCCCTGAGTACCAATGGGTGTGTCTCCCCAACAACAACAACAAAAAAGATAATCATGCCCATGCCAAGAGACAGCTTCAACAGAATTAGCAAATGCTTGGCATAAGGGAGGCCTGATTTGATAATATTTGGCATCTCGTGCCTGGCATCTCCCACCTAGCAACACCTGAAATGTCCCTCTAACTACTATATTTAGAACCACTGAATGTGGCCCCAAAAGTATAACCACCAAAAACTGCACTAAAATGTTTCTCAACTGCCATAAAATCCTGAATGTGCTATTTGTTAACACCTAGAAGTTGCCTGATATGATGGTGGTGGTGGAAACTATGAAAAGAACTTACATCTTGTCAAAAGAGAGATTAAATAACCTAACTTGTAATGTTTGGTTACACCAAAAGTTTAAGTGTTTCAGGGGGCCAAAGGGATAGCACAGCAGTAGGGCGTTTACCTTGCATGTGGCAGGCCCTGGATGGACTTGGTCTGATCCCCAGCATCCCATATGGATCCCTGAGCCTGCCAGGAGCAATTTCTGAACACAGAGCCAGGTGTAACTCCAGAGCAGGTGTGGTATTGTAAAATCACCTTATGCGCCTTATCTCCAACCCCAGGTGAAAGAGTCTGATAGCACAAGCAGTAGAGTAGGGCATTGGCCTTCCATGAAGCTGACCCAGGACTGATGGTGGTTTGAATCCCGGCATCCGATATGGTCCCCCTAGCCTGCCGGGAGTGATTTCTGAGTGCAGAGCCAGAAGAAACCCCTGAACGCCACCAGGTGTGGATCCCCCCACCCAAAAAAAGTCTAAATCAGGGTCATGCATGAAATAATCCAAACCAGGCTGAGGGTGAAACACATATAGCCTGGCAGTCTTCTACCTCATATCTCCCACAAGCTGTTTGCCAGAACTACTGTTTTTATTGAGTACAGAGATCACATCTGGGGCAGTATTGACAGTAAGGACAGATAGCTTAGACTATTCTGAGCCAGTCCCACCCAAGTTTACAAGTAAGACAATCTCTGTTTTGGGGTAAATCCAAGTTGTAAGCAAACATACAAAGGAACCAGGGATGATCTTTATTTTAGGTAAATAAAATAAGGTGAAGCCTAACAAGCTGTCAATCAAAGGCAAATATGCCCTTCCAGTCCTGCTACTGCTCTGGTCCCTCATTTCAACTGATTTTTAAAATACCGATTTTGTTTAACAGCAACCTTCTCAGTTTGCTGTCATCACTTATTGTTTCTAATATTTATTCAGTGTGGTCTTTAGGGGTTTGTGTATATAATCATCACTCTATATACATCTATATTACTTAAAAGTAATCATAATGTTGGGGCCGGAGAGATAGCATGGAGGTAAAGCGTTTGCCTTTCATGCAGGAGGTCATCGGTTCGAATCCCGGCGTCCCATATGGTCCCCCGTGCCTGCCAGGAGCAATTTCTGAGCCTGGAGCCAGGAATAACCCCTGAGCACTGCCTGGTGTGACCCAAAAACCAAAAAAAAAAAAGTAATCATAATGTCACTTTATTTCCAATTTGAACGATTTTTATTTCTTATTCTGCCAAATTTTAAGACCTAGAATACTAAATAAAATAGAAGTTGTGAGAGTTCACAATCTTGTCTTGACTTTACTTTTTGGTTTTTGGTTCACACGCGGTAGCGCCTAGGGGTTAATTCTGGCTCTGCACTCAGAAGTCACTCCTGGCAGACTTGGAGGACCATATGAGATGCTGGGATTCAAACCGGGGTCCATCCTGTGTTGGCCATGTGCAAGGCAAACACCTTACCTCGTGTTACCTGATGCAATTAGCCTGTGTAAAATTACAGTACAGTGCCAGCATGTAGTAAACTTCATTAAATAGTTGGCTGTTTGTGTTTGGTTTATTTTAGGGTCACACTCAGCCGTGCTTAGAGGTTACTCCTAGCTCTGTGATCAGGGGTCATTGGTGGCGGTGCTCGAAGGACCTAATGAGACGCTGGGGATCGAACTCTGGTCGAACACGTGCAAGGCAAATGCCCTACCTGCTGTGCTATCGCTCAGCAACCCTTGGCTATCATTTATATTTTTTTCTTTATATTTTCCTTTGGATAGCTTCAGAAGACAATTTTTTTGTTTGTTTGTTTTGCCACACCCTGTTTGTCCCCCGTTATCTTGACTTTAAAGAAAAAAAATTTCAGGTTTTTATCACTGAGTATGATATTAAAATTAATTTATACTAACTATAACTTAATGGTTACTAAATATAAATTCATATTTAATATTATAAGGCACAAAACTATTATTTTACTCTATTAAAATTTGTTCTTTCTAGCCCTATCATAAGTGTATATTGTCAAATACTTTCTCTCACCTATTGATATAATCATGACTTTTTTTCCTGGTCTCAAACCTAATCATATGATTTTCGCCTTTAATTGATGTACAGCTAGCTTTATTCCAGTTGTTACTTTGTTGGAGAATAGACCATTGCACTTATTGATTTAATACATAACATTGATTTGATATAAATCAATATCAATAGAGTAAAACCTCCTTAGAGTATGATCCTTCAATTTTTAATAATTACTATAATTACTTATTTAAAGTGTAAAGGAAAAGTTTCCCCTGAGTTTGCTAACTGCCCTGATCACCTACCCCCCTTCACAATTCTGGGAACTTAAGTTTCCCCTGAGTTTCCTGACTGCCCTGATCACTCACCCCCTTTCACAATTGTGGGAACGTGTAGACCCAGTTATAGTTTAACTTTCTTTATGTTCCTACATGGTTTTAACCTGGTCATGTTAACCCTGTAAGCTTGCACCTGCACCTTGCAAAAATGTGATTGAGCAAATGCCAGATGTCATGTACTTCCTAAAGCAAATCAATCTACTGTACTTTTCTATTGTTTGAAATACTATATACAGCTTGTAAGCTCATGGCTCAGGGCTGGGAGTTTCTGGCTTATGCTGGATTCTAGCACAGCCCCTGCATGCTTGTAAGAAAATAAACCCCCTGTTTTTGCATGAGACTGTGGTCTTGGTGTCTTTGAACAGCGCATCATTCTCCTGGACTTAACATTGGAGGTCCCACCGAGATATTCACGCCTGTTCAGGGACATCAACGCTTCACCTCGGGGTTTTGAGAACACCGGCGCCTAGGAGGTAAAATGTGCACTTGGTGTGGGCAGTGTGACTGCTGTACGAGCCCGTGAGGGTTCTCGGTGGCGGCTGACGGGCCGCAGGTCACAGATCTGAGGGACGCCTCAGTGAGGTTTGGGGATCCCGAGGACTCTCGGAAGCCCTTCTGTATGTATGACCCTTAGTGGGGTATACATTTGTAAACTGCCCAAGTATCGGGACCTAGGTCAGATTCTGTTTGTCTGTCTGTTACTGTTTTGTGTGAGTTGTTTCTCCTTGTCTTGTGTGACTTGGTTTTATTGAGGAGCCCTAGGGAGAAGTGGCCAGAGGGGCCCTTCTCATCAGGGAGGAGGTTGGGTGAGGCCTCCTCGGCAGGAAACTGAAATCTTGGCTCCAATGAAGGAGACTCCACTGAGCTCCAAGGATCAATGCAAGTCCCGGCCGGGCTTTCCAAAGTGGGCGTGAGCCCTTCGCAGATCCTTCAGGTTGGTTTGATTTCATTTTGATCTCATTTTTAGTTTTGGTTTTATTTTCTTGGCTTTCCACTTCTCTGGTTCATTTTCTCCTGTCTCTCTCTTCAAAAACTGGAAGTTACTCAGTGAGGGAAAAATCCCTCCCAGTCCTGGAGAGATGTGGAGTTCATTGGGCATGGCCCAGAGAGCAAAAGAAATTTGTAAATTTTAAAGTGAGAGTGAAGACCAGTCAGTGTGAGTGGTGAAGTGCTTGGCAGAATGTGTGGGGAATTTGTGTGATAACTGATTTCTTGATTGTTATTATCTATTGCCTTTTCTCAGTCAACCATGGAGCAGGCTCAGACTGCTCAGTCCAAGGTCTCTTGCTGGCGAACTTCCCAAAGGTGCAAAAATTGGTGTTAAGTGGCAATTTCTATACTTCCTTGTTATTTTCTGTTTCGTTGTGTTTTTGTATTTCAAGGCAGGCTCTGTTAGGGACAGGGCAAGGTGGTGGTCGCAAACTCTGCCTCTTTGCTGGCCAGCAGGACTTAAATTTGTCCTGGAGGGGCTGGACTTTGTGACTAAACACCTCAGCCAAAAAGTAAAAATCAGAAAAATCTTGAGAGCTGCCGTCTTGTTGCTTCTGACTGGGAAGCTAAGAAATTAGTCAGTTAAAAAAATTCTTTACTAGAGCTTATCCAAGAAAGGGAAACTTACCAAACTCCCTCCCCTCCCTGGTTTACATATTGAAGAAGAAATTGGGAGTGGTTGGAAGTCCAGAAGAAAAAATTGGGTCTTTAAATCTCTTTGAGAAATTCCTCTGACTTAAAGGTTTCTTAGAATGAATAATTTGGTGGGAAATGTTGCAAATTATTGTAATTAACTTTTCTAATGAAACTGAGTTCTAATACTGACTGGAAAATGCCACCTGCCATAAGGAATTTCACCAACTCTAAGAAATTATCAATCAGTTCAGAGACAGGTTCCAACAGCATTGTAATGTGGGAATAATACAAATTTTTATATTTCTATTTCTGTTAAAAATAATATTAATTTTAAGAGGCCAAAACTGTGTGAAAAATGTTGTGGTTAGCATTTTGATAATATTGTTAATCTTATGAACGCTTAAATATTGTTGAGATAACTAAATCTAAATAACAATATAAAATTTAATGTGGTTTTAAGGTCTTAGTGTAAAAATGCCTAGATTGTCTTTACTAAGTGTAACAAAAAAAACTTGGTCCTCTCAGATAAAAGTAATTCTAGCAATTTGTTTTCAAATTGAGAAAAATAAAAGAAATAAAAGTTTCAAGTATTTGTATAAAGTGCAGACCTTTTAAAATTGAAGTAAAATTAGTCATATTTAATATCTCTAAGGTTTTTATAACTTAAGTTATACTGTAGTGCTTGGATGGTTACAATACCTACCTCTCATTTGCTAAAGTTGCATTTTTTTTTTTTGGGCCACACCCTGTGACGCTCAGGGGTTACTCCTGGCTATGCGCTCAGAAGTTGCTCCTGGCTTCTTGGGGGACCATATGGGACGCCGGGGGATCGAACCGCGGTCCGTCCTAGGCTAGCGCAGGCAAGGCAGGCACCTTACCTCCAGCGCCACCACCCGGCCCGCTAAAGTTGCATTTTGTAAAGCTTAAGTAACTTGGTAACTGGAATTTAAGATATAACATGTCTGAACACTCATAAATTTGTCATTTTGATCAATAAACAGGATAAATTTGTAGTAAACTCATTTGGACCTATAATTAGTTATAAAGCAGTAAGAAATTGTAAAATAAATTTTTAGAAACTGCAAAATGCTATGTTTGAAATAGTTAAAGAAAAAGAACCATTTTAAATAATGTACTAAGTTGTTCAGAAAAGTAAAGTAATTAAAATTGAGTGAGAAAAATCAGACTTTAAGAACTATAACTTAGGGGCCGGGCGGTGGCGCTGGAGGTAAGGTGCCTGCCTTACCTGCGCTAGCCTAGGAGACGGACCGCGGTTCGATCCTCCGGCGTCCCATATGGTCCCCCAAGCCAGGAGCGACTTCTGAGCGCATAGCCAGGAGTAACCCCTGAGCGTCACCGGGTGTGGCCCAAAAACCAAAAAAAAAAAAAAAAAAGAACTATAACTTGGGGGCCGGGCGGTGGCGCTGGAGGTAAGGTGCCTGCGCTAGCCTAGGACGAACCACGGTTCGATCCCCCGGCGTCCCATATGGTCCCCCAAGAAGCCAGGAGCAACTTCTGAGCGCATAGCCAGGAGTAACCCCTGAGCATCACAGGGTGTGGCCCAAAAACCAAAAAAAAAAAGAACTATAACTTGGGGCCGGAGAGATGGCATGGAGATAAGGCGTTTGCCTTTCATGCAAAAGGTCATCAGTTCGAATCCCGGGGTCCCATATGGTCCCCCGTGCTTGCCAGGAGCAATTTCTGAGCATGGAGCCAGGAGTAACCCCTGAGCACTGCCGGGTGAGACCCAAAAACCAAAAAAAAAAAAAAAAAAAAAAGAACTATAACTTCTCTAGATTGTAAATTTAAAATACTTTTATAAAATTTATGTTTTGCTTTGGTCTAAAGCATAGCTTTTAAAAATTTGTTTAATGTTTTAATTAAAAGTCTTATCAAATATTATTTATGTAGGAGAATATGTGGTTATGCAAAATAAAAAATATATAAATTTAATACTGGAAAAAAAAAAAAAACTCTGAGAAAGAGTAGCCAGTTAAAAAAACTGAAGGAGGGGCCCGGAAGGTGGTGCTGGAGATTAGGTGTCTGCCTTGTAAGCGCTACCAAGGAACGGACCGCGGTTCGATCCCCCGGCGTCCCATATGGTCCCCCCAAGCCAGGGGCAATTTCTGAGCACATAGCCAGGAGTAACCCCTGAGCGTCAAACGGGTGTGGCCCAAAAACCAAAAAAAAAAAAAAAAAAAAACTGAAGGAAATTTGTAGGGTGAATTTAGAAAGGAAAAATTTAAGAATGTGTAAAAGGAACTAAAGTGTACTAAAAAAAAAACCTATCAGATTAAGTTGGATTATTATTATTATTATTGTTATTAAAATGCCTCTAACTCAGAAATTAGCCAATGTTTTGTGCAAAAGAATTTTCAATGTTTTAAACCATGTTATAGTATTCATATGTTGTTGGGTAAAAATGGAATAATAATAAGGTATTATGAACACCTAAAAATATATATAAGGTATTAAAAGGAAATAATCAAGAATTTAAAATATTAAAGTTCAGTTTAAAGGTTTTTTAAAAAAAATAGTAATTGTTAATTGTAAATTTTTTAAAAGTCTAAAGTCTGCCAGAAAATTTTGTAAAATATAAATTGCTGGTGTCTAATATGTTTTCTGCTTTAAGCTGAGTCCAGAAGAATAAGCAAACTTCTACTCTCTGTATGTAAATTTATTTGCTGCCAAGAATATTAATAAGTGTATCACAAGGAACTTTGTGAATATAGTCATGGTTCAAAGAATTAAAAATATGAAAAATTTTATTGTAAAAGCCTCCAAACAATAATCAGGTTTAGAATTTTCTGTGCAAAATTAAGTAACATTTGCTTTTCCTCTCTTCCTAGCACCTTTTAATATCATTTTTATGTCATGGCATCAGTTTGCTTTGCATGAAATACAAACAGGTAAATTTCCTCTCTGCATGAAGAGTAATCCCCGTGCAAACAGGAAATCTTAAAATTAGTAAGGGAACCCCAAAGCCCTCTTTTGGGGAAATAATCAGGCTTGAGGTGGTGTGACGAGCAGGCACCTTTAGGCATCTGGCTAACAAAAGCATCTGGCTAACAAAGCCTGAAAAAGGAAATGGGAAATTTCCTAGGAGTTTCTGGACTAACTGCACTAACTGGCCACGGCCACTCTCACCTTCCACCCTCAGTCTCAAGAAAAAAGGACTTGAGGTCAGAGTCTCTTCCAAGCCTGAAGAGGAGTGGAACAGGCTACCTCTAGGAAAATCCTGCAGTGGGTGAGAAGACAACAGCCATCCTCGAACCAACTCGTTCTTACATCAGCCTAGCCTAAGTAATTGTGACGTGACAAACCTGCTGTGTCCCCATCCTATCCTCAAAAATTCTCTGTGAGTATTGGGGGTGCCCCAAATGGAGATTTCTCCAGTAGTATTGTGTTTATGCAAAGGAAAGAGCCAAAATTTTTTCAAATATCTGGTAAAGTGCAGGGTGGAGGTGGAGAGAAAAATAATTTTTATAATTAAAGTAAAGTAACCTATGTGTGGAAGCATTCTCATTAATTGTACTGGAACAGATCATAAATTATAAATGCAAGCATAAGTCTAACTAAAAATAATTCAGAGCTGTTTGTTAATAATGCTATGATGCTTTTAATTTCTGTTGTTTAACTTGTGTTATCATTAATTGTTACACACTAGGTGTAAAAGACCTTAAATACAGAACAAGTGAGAAACCCCCCAGGGAACCTCTTCATAAGTCTTTTTCAGATACTTCTCAGAAGCCCACAGCCGGTCAGTAGCCTGGACAGACTATCTGGTGACCTCAAAGGACCCCCCTGCATATCCATCTGACTCAACTTCCTGGACCGGGGCAAAATGAAGATCACCTACTATACCAGATGACAGCATCGGACTGTGAAACCACTGGTCAGGCATACTGGAAGCTCCCTTCCAGTTGGGACTGGATCGTGATAACCAGATTTGTAGTGAATCACACTTTTTGAAGAGCAGCTGGGGAAGGGGGCATAAAAAGAAATGCCTTGCATTGCCCTTAAAGTTTTTAATCTGGCTTCCCATTATTGTGTGCTAATTCAGAAACTGCCCAGAGTGCTATATTATAATTCTGATTTCGTTAAGGCAAGGTTTAGTAGCTGCTCTACCCTCAAGAACTGGTTTCCCTCACCCTGGCAGTCATCCTAGGGATGGGGTTAGCTGCTGAAATTAAAACAGGAACAACTGCGCTCTTAAGGGGGGCCGATCAAATCAGTAAGCTTGAAACAGCCGTCAGGCAAGACCTAAAAGAAATAAAAACCTCAGTTCGAGCTCTCAAGGACTCGCTAACTACCCTGTCAGAAGTTGTGCTCCAGAATAGAAGAGGGTTAAATCTCCTCTTTGAACAAGAAAGCGGGCTATGCGTGGCCCTAAAAGAAGAATGTTGTTATTATACAGATTACACTGGGGTCGTACAGGCATCTATGAACAGACTTAAAAAGAGGCTAGATGAAAGGGAACAAAAATCCCAGGTTCAAAACAATTGGTTTCACTCCTGGTTCAAGTAGTCCCCCTGGCTAACAACTCTAATGTCTGCCATTACAGGCCTGCTTGTGCTCCTGCTGCTATTACTGACTATAGGACCTTTTGATTATTAGGCAGCAATATGAGGCACTCAATCAAATAGCCCAAGATCTCTAGGATTAGAGATCAAACAAAAGAAAAGGGGGGGAATCATTCTCCTGGACTTAACAAAAGCACTGTGATTACAAAATTGTTCTTGACGACTGTCTGTTATAGAATATACACCACCTTTTTGCCAATGGACTTTTCTGGGGACACCAGTGTCCCCAGTTTCCTTCCTACCCTGTGTGCCTTTAGAACAGGCATATTACTTCTCTGTCTCTCTCTCTCTCTGTCTCTCTCTCTCTGTCTCTGTCTCTGTCTCTCTCTCTCTCTCTCTCTCGCTCTTTTTCCATTTGACACTGTGGTTTGCAGTATTGTTAATGAAGGAGCAGAAAAATGCCTGCAGTCAGGCAGGTTGGAGGGGAGGACAGAAGGAAAACTGGGGGTAATGGTTGTGGAAAATGTGTAGTGGTGAAGGAATGGGTGTCAGAAAATTGTCTGACTGAAACCCAATTATGAAAAACTTTGTATTATGTATTTCATGGTAATCCTATTAAAATGTTAAGAAAATTAATTTTAATTTAAAAATTAAAATTAAACAGATCAATAATACAACAGGCAAAGTGTTTGCCTTACACGTGACCAGCCTGGGTTTAATCCCTATTCCCACATGATCCCTCAAGCACCACTAGGAGTAATTCCTGAGCAAAGAGCCAGGAGTAAGCCCTGAGCACTACTAGGTGTGACCAAAAGATAATTTAAAAAATTCATCCGCATATTTTTTTGGATACTAGTCCTTTATCTGATGGGTGTTGAGTGAATAATTTCTCCCACTCAGTGGGTGGCTTTTGTATTCTGGGCACTATCTCTTTTGAGGTACAGAAGCTTCTCAGCTTAATATAGTCCCATCTGTTTATCTCTGCTGAGACTTCTTTGGAGAGTGCTGTCTCCTCCTTAAAGATGCCTTTAGTCTCAATGTCCTGGAGTGTTTTACCTACATGTTGTTCTATATACTTTATGGTTTCAGATCTGATATCTAGGTCTTTAATCCATTTGGATTTTACCTTCATACATGGTGTTAGTTGGGGATCTGAGTTCGCTTTTTTGCAAGTGGCTAACCAGTTGTGGCAATACCACTTTCTTACTCCATTTAGGATTTTTTTTTTTTTTTTTTTTTGGTTTTTGGTTTTTGGGCCACACCCGGCGGTGCTCAGGGGTTACTCCTGGCTGTCTGCTCAGAAATAGCTCCTGGCAGGCACAAGGGACCAAATGGGATGCTGGGATTCAAACCACCATCCTTCTGTGTCTAAGGCAAATGCCCTACCGCTGAGCTATCTCTCCAGCCCGATATTTTTTTTTTTGGGGGGGCCACACTCGGCGTTGCTCAGGGGTTACTCCTGGCTGTCTGCTCAGAAATAGCTCCTGGCAGGCACGGAGGACCATATGGGACACCAGGATTCGAACCAACCACCTTTGGTCCTGGATCAGCTGCTTGCAAGGCAAACACCGCTGTGCTATCTCTCCGGGCCCCCATTTAGGATTTCTTGCTCCTTTATCAAAAACTAGGTGGTTGTATGTCTGGGGAACATTCTCTGAGTACTCAAGCCTATTCCACTGATCTGAGGGTCTGTCTTTATTCCAATACATGCTGTTTTGATAATTATTGCTTTGTAATACAGCTTAAAATTGGGGAAAGTAAAAGAACAAAAACAAAAAAAAAAAAAGAAAAAAAAATTGGGGAAAGTAATGGCTCCCATATTCCTTTTCCCAAGAAGTGTGTTAGCTATTCAAGTGTATTTATTGTTTCAAATGAATTTCAGCAGTGTTTGACCCACTTCTTTGAAGAATGTCATGGGTATCTTTAGAGGAATCACGTTAAACCTGTATAATGCTTTTGGGAGTATTGCCATTTTAATTATGTTGATCCTGCCAATCCATGAGCAGGGTATGTGTTTCCATTTCTGCATGTCCTCTCTTATTTCTTGGAGCAGTGTTTTACAAGGTACTGACAAAACTTTACAAGAAAAAAACATCTAACCCCATCAAAAAATGGGGGGAAATGAACATTTTGTAGAAGAAGAAATGTACCTGGCCAAAAGGCACATGAAAAGATGTTCCACATCATTAATTGTCAAGGAGATGCAAATCAAAACAACTATGAGGTACCATCTCACACCACTGAGACTGGCACACATCACAAAGAAGAAAAACAAGCAGTGCTGACGTGGATGTGGAGAGAAAGGAACTCTCTTTCACTGCTGGTGGGAATGCTGTCTAGTCCAACCTTTATGGAAAGCAATATGGAAATTTCTCCAAAAACTGGAAATTGAGCTCCCATACAATCCAGCTATACCACTCCTAGGAATATACCCTAGGAACACAAAAATAGAATACAAAAATCCCTTCCTTACACCTATATTCATTGCAGCACTATTTACCATAGCAAGACTCTGGAAACAACCAAGATGCCCTTCAACAGATGAATGGCTAAAGAAACTGTGGTACATATACACAATGGAATCTTATGTTGCCGTCAGGAGAGATTAAGTCATGAAATTTGGAGCCGAGCGGTGGCGCTAAAGGTAAGATGCCTGCCTTGCCTGCGCTAGCCTTGGACGGACCGCGGTTCGATCCCCCGGTGTCCCATATGGTCCCCCAAGCCAGGAGCAACTTCTGAGCGCATGGCCAGGAGTAACCCCTGAGCGTTACTGGGTGTGGCCCAAAAACAAAACAAAAAAAAAAACAAAAAAAAAGTCATGAAATTTTCCTATATATGGATGTACATGGAATCTATTATGCTGAGTGAAATAAGTCAGAGAGAGAAAGACGCAGAATGGTCTCACTCATCTATGGGTTTTAAGAAAAATGAAAGATTCTTGCGATAATTTTCAGAGACAAAAGAAATAAGGGATAGAAGATGCAGCTCACAACATGAACCTCACCACAAAGAGCGATGAGTGCTGTTAAAGAAATGACTACATTGAGAACTATCCTAACAATATGAATGAATGAGGGAGGTAGAAAGCCTGTCTTGAGTACAGGTGTGGGTGTGGTGGGGAGGAGAAAGATTTGGGACATTGGTGGTGGGAATGTTGCACTGGTGAAGGGGGGTGTTCTTTACATGACTGAAATCATACAACTACAAACAGATTTGTAATCACAGTGTTTATGATTAAAAATAAAAATAAAAAATTCATACACATGTAGGTGTCAACGTATTTCAAAACAAGGAGTAGGCATGCTCTGGGTACAGAGAAATCATAAGAACTGCTTCCTTCTCCCCAGTGCACACTGATTTCATTTATTCCACATCCACATTGATTTCATCCTGACTTCACATTTAAGCAAGATGTTGAGAATGGCCCCTCTGGGAGAAAGACTAGCTGAGGATTTTCCTGTGGAAGCAATCAATTCATCTATTTACGATCAATACAGAGATCAAATCATAAGCCCTCAAGCTCTTCTTCTAAAGCTTGAAAGGTTGGGTTTTTTGTTTTGTTTTGGTTTTGGTTTTGGTTTTGGTTTTTGGGCCATACCTGGTGATGTTCAGGAATTACTCCTGGCTCTATGTTCATAAATTGCTACTGGCTTGGGGGATCATATTGGATACTGGGGGATCGAAGCGTAGTCCATCCTAGGTCAGAGTGTGCAAGGCTTGTGCCACCACTTTGGCATCTTGAAAGGTTGTTAGACCCAAGACTATGAAAACTCTTCCTGGTCTGAAGATACCAGGAAATGGGCATAACCGATGCAAAGTCACAGGTTTTTGGTAGGAAGCAAATTAAATGGCACACGTAAAAGAAGTGTAATCAAGAGCTCTCCACTACCCCAACCCACAATGAGACCATCCCAGGCTGAATCTAAGACATTAAACAAGAAATGTAACTGTTTATCGCAGACAAATCAAATCAAAGATGTGGGTAGGATGAAATCTCAGGATTTCCACAACTCAGTTAACCTAACCTTGCTTCAAGATTCTTTAAGAGGTAATGGTAAGGGGCCAGAGAGATAGTAGCATGAGGTAAAGCATTTGCCTTGTATGCCGAAGGATGGTGGTTTGAACCCCGACATCCCATATGGTCCCCCAAGCCTGCCAGGAGCGATTTCTGAGCATAGAGCCAGGAGTGACCCCTGAGCGCTGCTGGGTGTGACCCCCACCCTCGGCAAAAAAAAAAAAAAAAAAGAGGTAACGGTAAGTGCTATACAGGGAGATGCCCAAGCCAAACAGTATGGTGATGAAGGAGAAACCAATGAACTTGTAGATGGCCTTCTGCTTATCCATTTTCCCACTTACCTGGCAGTGATAGGGCCCAAGGCAGTAATCAGTACTGCAGTGAATGGTAGACTGTTTCAGCAGGGACAGATGTTGGTACAAGAGAAAATATGAAAGCAAACACTGTGCGGCCATCATCCGGAGTAAGTAGAAAAGGTGTTGTGTTGGTAGTTCAGCAAAGACTTTGGACAAGGAGCCCACTCCTGAATTGCCACTTCACTTCCCATTGTTTCTACCGACTTGTCATTGCTATTATTAGGTTGAATACCAGCCATGATGTCGTTTGAAAAAGCATAAAGAGGCCTGGGCATACTGAGAAAAAATAGCGCCAAATTCCTGTCACAGGACCACGAAAAACATTTTCAAAACACGCAGTTACACAGAAGTCAGTTATGTTTCCATGGCACTCGAAATCTTCCAGGATGGTGGTCCAGGGCATTAGGACCACATGCATCACAAACGCATAGACAGCAAAGAAGCCGAACCACAGATGTTGCCTTAAGTAGCAAGATGTGTCTCGAGCTAAGTAAAACAACGGGATCAGGGCTACCACTGCAGGCAGAACCATCTCTGTTAGACTGACGGGTCCTGGAGGAAAAAGAGGGAAGCAGTGTTAGAAGGCGAGAGCAGCCGAGACCGAAGAGATAGCGCTGAGATAAGGCGTTTGCCTTGCATGCAGAAGGTTGGTGGTTCAAATCCCTGTGATGACTGAGCGGTGGTGACAGCAGCTCCTCGCCTTCTCCTGGATCTCAAGGATGCTCGGAGCCTCAGTCTGCGTGACTCAAGAAGGACCAAAGGATCTTCATCAACCGCCACTTCCCGCCTCGCTGCCCCATAGGCCAGGACTCCTACCTATCTTCGATGGTGTACAACTCTTAGAAAGCAAATGGCAAAGAATCTTAAGATCAACTGCCGTGGGCCGGAGAGATAGCATGAAAGTAAGGCGTTTTCCTTTTATGCAGAAGGACTGTGGTTCGAATCCTGGCATCCCGTATGATCTCCAGAGCCTGCCAGCAGCGATTTCTGAGCGTAGAACCAGGAGTAACCCCTGAACACTGCCGGGTGTGACCAAAAACGAAAAAACAAACAAACAAAAACAAAAAAAAGTTACTCCTGGTTCTGCACTCAGAATTATTCCTAGCAGACTTGGGGGCTATATGGGATGCCAGGGATCAGACCCAGGTTGGCTGCGTGCAAGGCAAACTCCCTACTGGCTTGTATTATCATTCTAGCTCCCTCTCAAACTATCAATTGATATCCAGATGAACCTAGGTGTTAGAGAGCAAATGGCTTCGTGACCAAGGAAATACCAGGAGCCCACAGAACTCAGGCAAGCAGACTTTATTTCTGACGCGCCAGAGCCGTCTCCTTAGAGAGATCAACCCTGGCCAAACTTTCAAGCAGCGTTTTTACTTTTCAGATCATTCCATTACATTTTATGTCAGTTACACAAAACTACAAAGGGTGATATTTCAACATTCCACAGGTCTACATAAATTTTAGTCCACACCATTCAGTAGGAAACACTACAATCCCCCTGACCTTTCCCTGACGCCACTGTATCTCAGCTTACATTCCAGTTGTCTGTTTGTTTCTCCTTGAGAATGTTTTAACCCACCAGGATGGAGGTCTTTGGGAGAAGTCTGGCCCGTCAGGGTCTCAAAACTATTTTATAGCCTAGAGCCAGCAACATGTTGCTAAAAGCAACATCAATCTTTACCTGACTATTTCCTATATTTCACAAGCACATACTGCTCTCTCTTATCTTTTTGGGCCAATCTGTAGCTCACTGACATCAGTGAATTGTTTTATTGAATTGTTTTACTGCCTAGCTGATGGGGTCATCAGAGCTGAGAGGCCTGAGAACCTGGGAACAGTAGGACAGTGAATTTAGAAATTCGAAGCTAACAGCATGGCTAAATCTAATAAAACTATGAGAATACCTATACAAGTTTTTTTATTTTCCTTCACTAGGTAGGCTAATTCTGGAAAGAAAAGGAAAATCTAAAGGACTGAGGTTAGATAGTACAGAGACATTATCTTGCATGCATCTAGCCCCAGTTTAATCCCCACAAGTACTTGTGATTTCTTCTTTGAACACCTTCAGGAGTGCCCCTTGAGTACAAAGTTAAGAGTATTTCCTTGGGGCTGGAGTGATAGCATAGCAGTGGGGGGTTGTCTTGCATGCTGTCGGCCCAGGATGGACCCTGTTCAATCCCCAGCATCCCATATGGTCCCCCAAGCCTACCAGGAGCAATTTTTGAGTGCTGAGCTGGCAGTAACCCCTGAACCCCTGAACCGTGTGTGGCCCCAAAACAAAACAAAACAAGAGTATTTTCCAAGTATCACTAGGTATGGACTAAATACTCACCTCCAAAAAATAAAATCTAAAGAACTGAGCTTGGGACTATTTATTCAAATAATTTCCTTGCTTTGATTTCCTTTATATGTTAAGTTTTAATATACAAATTTTAAAAGAGGAGGGCTGGGGCGATATTGCCTGGCATACGACCAACACAGGACAGTGGTTCAAATCCCGGCATCCCATACGGTCCCTTGTGCCTGCCAGGGGCAATTTCTGAGCACAGAGCCAGAAGTACCACCTGAGCACCGCCGGGTTTGACCCAAACCTCCCCCCGCACGCGCGCGCACACACACACACACACACACACACACACACACACACACACACACACACACACACACACACAGAGAGAGAATTAAAAAGAGGGGTTGGATAGTACAGAGGTAGAGCCTTTGCCTTGCACGTGCTGACTCAGGACGGACCTGGATTCGATCCCCGGTGTCCCATGTGGCGGTGCTCAGAGGTGACTCCTGGCTGTCTGCTCAGAAATAGCTCCTGGCAGGCACGGAGGACCATATGGGACACTGGGATTCGAACCAACCCTGGTCCTGGACCGGCTGCTTGCAAGGCAAACGCCGCTGTGCTATCTCTCCGGGCCCAACCAGGAGCGATTTCTGAGCTCATAGCCAGGTGTAATTAACCCCTGAGTGTCACCGGATGTGGCTCAAAAAACCATATAAATAAATAAATAAAAATAGAATGGTGTGAGGATAAGAAACTTAAAAAGCACTGATATGACTAACCTTTGTCCCATTCCTCTGGTGAGTGAGTAACTTCAGAGCAGCAATTATGACTGGAAATCATGCATCAACATATAGTTTTTCCTACTGTTTGAAAGTATAATATTTCTGTTTGGTATAATTTTGTAAGTTCTTTTTGGTCTGTAAATGGTCAACTTTTTCATATAAATTGATGATAATGATGTTCCAAGACACAAAAATCATTTACCAAGCACAACAAATATTCTTCTTTTGCAGAGGCAGAAATGAGCTCAGGACATTGCTCCCTTACTTCCTGCTGTACTTATAGACCTGTACCCATTTGAAAAGCCCAAGAAAAAACAGAGATAATATTGTGGTATCTGGAACTCTTCTTCCTTAAAAATATAAAATTAAAATAGAAAAACATTTATTTCTCACTTTTTTTTTTTGTTTCATTGGTAACACTTTAATGGTGTAATTGTTAGAGAAAAAAATACATTACCTTAGCCTCTGGAGTTTCCATTTTTTCTTTATGTTCCCTTTATTCTATATGATTGCGTACAAAGAGTCATGACTCAGGAACTCTGTTTTCTGATGTTTGAAAGGTCTGAGGTACTACTACTATTATTACTCCCTGAGTAATTTTAGCATCCTCAGCAGCTGCCTGTCTCAGAGATAAGCATTAATGAGCATTTGCACTATTCAGCCCTTTGTGATTTTTTTGTTTTGTTGTTGTTGTTTTTGTTTTTTTGGGTCACACCTGGCAGCGCTCAGGGGTTACTCCTGACTCTACACTCAGAAATTGCCCCTGACAGGTTCAGGGGATCATATGGGATGCTGGAATTCGAGCCACCATTCTTCTGCATGCAAGGTAAATGCTCTACCTTCATGCTATCTCTCCAGCCCTATTTTATTTTGTTTTGTTTTGTTTTGTTTTTGTTTTAGGCCACAGCCATTGATGCTCAGCAGTTTCTCCTTGTTAAATAAAGTGCTAACATGGTTGTGGGGAAAAAGGGACTCTCATTCACTACTGGTGGGAATATAGACTGGTTCAGCCTTTTTGGAAAACAATATGAATATTCCTATAAAATAAATCAGAAATTGAGCTTCCATATGACCCAGCAATATCATTCCTAGGAATATGCCTTAAGAGCCCAAAAACATAATACAGAAAAGCCCTCTGCATTCCTGTGTTCACTGCAGCACTCACTATTCATGATAGCCAGTATCTAGAAACAACCCAGGTACCCAAGAACAGATGAGTGGATAAAGAAACTACGGTATGACTACACAATCAAATACTATGTAGCTGTTGGGAAAGTGAAATCATGAAACTTGCTTACACTGGATGGATATAAAGAGTATTATGTTGAGTGAAATGAGTCAGAAGGAAAGGGCTAGATATAGAATAATCACATTCATATGTGGAATAGAAAAGATAAGATAGTATAGTCATGATATCCAGAGACAATAGAAACAAGGGCCTGAAGAACCAGTCCATGGTAGGAAGCTTGTCATAAATAACAGGGACAGACAAATAGATAGGACAGAGAAGGAACCACTATGACAATGATAGTTGAAATAATCACTCTGGACAAGAACTGAGTGCTGAAAGGAGATAAGATGATATGCATGATACCTCAGTAACAATATTGAAAAAAACTGGCCCGGAGAGATAGCACAGCGGCGTTTGCCTTGCAAGGAGCCGATCCAGGATCAAAGGTTGTTGGTTCAAATCCTGGTGTCCCATATGGTCCCCCATGCCTGCCAGGAGCTATTTCTGAGCAGACAGCCAGGAGTAACCCCTGAGCACTGCCTGGTGTGGCCCAAAAACCAAAAAAAAAAAAAACAAACCAATATTGAAAAACATACTATCTAGACTCAGAGGGAGGGAGAGGGAGGAGGAGGGGGGGGAGAGAGAGAGAGAGAGAGAGAGAGAGAGAGAGAGAGAGAGAGAGAGAGAGAGAGAGAGAGAGAGAGAGAGAGAGAATGTCTGCCCCAGAGGCAGGTGAGAGAGAAATTAATCATTGGTGGCAGGAAATGTGCACTGATGAAGAGATGGGTATTGTACATTGTATAATTGAAACTCAGTCATGAGCAACATTGTAATTGTGAAAAAAAATAAGCCAGGGCCAGAGCTATAGCACAAAGGTAGGGCGTTTGACTTGCACGCAGCCAATCTGGGTTCGATTCCCGGCATCTCATATGATCCCCTGAACCTACCAGGGTGATTTATTTTTTTCTGTTTGTTTTGTTTTGTTTTGGGGCCACAACCGTTAATGCTCAGGGGTTACTCCTCGCTATGAGCTTAGAAATCACTCCTGGCTTGGGGGGGACCATATGGGATGCCAGGAGATTGAAACACAGTCCATCCTAGGCTAGCACTAGCAAGGCAGACGCCTTACCTCTAGCACCAACACTTCGGCCCCTACTGGGGGTGATTTATGAGCCCAGAGCCAGGAGTAACCCCTGAGCGTCGCCAGGTGTGCCTCCCCCACCAAAAAAAAAAAAAAAGGCCGGGCGGTGGCGCAAGAGGTAAGGTGCCTGCCTTGCCTGCGCTAGCCTTGGACGGACCGCGGTTCGATCCCCCGGTGTCCCATATGGTCCCCCAAGCCAGGAGCAACTTCTTTTTTTTTTTTTTTTTTTTTTTGGTTTTTGGGCCACACCCTGTGACACTCAGGGGTTACTCCTGGCTATGCGCTCAGAAGTTGCTCCTGGCTTCTTGGGGGACCATATGGGACGCCGGGGGATCGAACTGCGGTCCGTCCTAGGCTAGTGCAGGCAAGGCAAGCACCTTACCTTCAGCGCCACCGCCCAGCCCCAGGAGCAACTTCTGAGCGCATAGCCAGGAGTAACCCTTGAGCGTCAACGGGTGTGGCCCAAAAACCAAAAAAAAAAAAAAAAAGCCAAATGAAAAACGTTGTTGTAATCAAAGTGTTTAAATAAAGTAAAAAAAAATACTCCTAACAGGTTTAGGGGAGCATATGGCATGTAGGGGACAAAACCTGGACTAACCTATATGCAAGGCAATGCCCTGCCCATTGTTCAAGTCCCTATTTAGTCTTTTATAAAACACAGGGAAGATGAGAGAACAAGAATATCTGAAAAAGGGGTCAATAAAGGGGACCTAGAAACAGTAATAGAGGGATGCTGGTATTCTGGTGGCAGGCATAATGTAACTTTTTTTTTGGGGGGGGCCACACCCGGCGTGCTCAGGGGTTACTCCTGGCTGTCTGCTCAGAAATAGCTCCTGGCAGGCACGGGGGACCATATGGGACACCGGGATTCGAACCAACCACCTTTGGTCCTGGATCGGCTGCTTGCAAGGCAAAGGCCGCTGTGCTATCTCTCCGGGCCCATAAGTAACATTTTATGCCTAAAATTGTAATATCAATTATAGTCAAAGTTTCCAAAAGTTTTTTTTTTTTTTTTAAAAAGTAGAGTGGGGCTTGAAAGATAGTATAGTGGATAGGTGCTAGCTTTGCGTTCTACCCTGGCATCCCATATGGCCTCCTGAGCAATGCTAGGAATGATCCTTGCAGACTATAGGAAATAACCCTGAGAACCACCGGATGTGGCATTAAAAAAAGTGGGGTAGGGGCCGGAGAGATAGCATGGAGGTAAGGCGTTTGCCTTTCATGCAGAAGGTCATTGGTTCAAATCCCGGCATCCCATATGGTCCCCTGAGTGTGCCAGGAGCGATTTCTGAGCATGGAGCCATGAGTAACCCCTGAGCGCTGCCGGTGTGTCCCCAAAAAACAAAAATCAAAACAAACAAAAAAAAGTGGGGTAGGGGGAACCTGAAAAAAGAAGTGGGATGAAATTTTAATTAATGAAATCTCATGGCAAATACTCTCCCCCTCAAATTCTGATCTTCTCTCCCCAAAATCAGTGGCCTTTTTTGTTCTTTTCTGGTTGTTGTTGTTGGTTTTTTTTTTTTTTTTTTTTTGATTGTTTGTTTTGGTTTGATTTTGGTTTTGGTTTTTGGGTCACACCTGGTGGCACTCAGGAATTACTCCTGGCTATGCACTCAGAAATGCTCCTGGCAGCTCAGGGGACCTTATGGGACACCGGGAGTCAGAATTGAACCTAGGTCTGTCCTGGGTCAGCTGCGTGCAAGGCAAATGATCTACCACTACGCTATCTCTCTGGCCCCTCTTCTTTTTATTTTTGTCATAAAAATGTTCTTTGCTGTCTGTCAGTGCATTTGAGTGAAGTTTGAGGCCTGAATCCTAGCCTCATTCTGCATTACAAAGAATTGTGCATTTGCATCCCTTAGTATTCTGAGAGTACAACATGAAAAAGTACCAAGAACCTGCTGGAAGAAAAGCAGTGGGGTGTGTACATTGCTGTCAGTACTTGCTACTATTTAGCAAGTACTTTCTTACAAATATAGGGTGGGGATATTTAAGAGGGAGTTTTTTTTAAAAAACCTTGGACAGCCACCTAAGATCTACAGTTGTTCATTGCTGGAAAGGACAATAAAAGTTGAATATTGATTTCATCTTCTTTCTTTCATCTGTTTTTGTTAAAATTGTAACAGGCTGGAGTGGTGGTGCAAGCAGTAAGGCGTCTGCTTTGCCCTCGCTAGCCTAGGTTGGACCAAGGTTCGATCTCCCGCATCCCACATGGTCCCCCAAGCCAGGAGCGATTTCTGAGTTAACAGCCAGAAGTAACTCCAGAGCGTCACTGGGTGTGGCCCAATAAACCAAAAAAAAAAAAAAATAACAGGTCATTTACTCAACTAACCACAGTGCAAATACCTTGCCTATACAACTATTGAGCAAGAATAATTGCTGATTAGAATAATTGCTTGCTCTGATTTTCACATGCTGTTATTGCTGTAATATGCTGTAGGCAATATCTAATTTATATGGAAACATAAGTTCAAGGCCAGATCTAAATTCTTTTCTAGTTATAATCTTTTGCATTTCTACATTCACGTTTTGGGGGATTGTTTCAGACCAAAGGGGAAAATACATGTATAAGGAAGGTCATTAACAAAACATTCTTTGTAATGATGGAAACTTTGAGATAAGGAAAATCCATAAAGGAGTATGAGTAAATCACATATATAATAGAATCGATTGTTAAGGTTACCAAAGCCTCTGTGTTGCTAAATCAAAAAGATGTTTGTTGGTCTTTGTCTCATGATTTCTTATCACTTCTTCCCCACATCTTTGCTTTTCTTGGCTTCCCTTGGCTTCCTTTGTCTTCTCTGGCTTCTCCCCACCTTTCTTCTTGTCATTTGGGTCATAGCACTTTCATCTTTTTTTTTTTTTTTTTTTGGGGTCACAGCTGGCAGTGCTCAGAGGTTACTCCTGGATCTACACTCAGAAATCACCACTGGCAAGCTCAGGGGACCATATGGGATGCCGGAATTTGAACCACCGTCCTTCTGCATGCAAGGCAAATGCCCTACCTCCATGCTATCCCTTCGGTCTTTAAATTCTTATCAGAAATACTTTGACTATATTGAAATAACTCTTCATTTCATTAATTTATTTGTTTTTATACCAATACCATTCTTTTTTGCTTTTGTTTTGCCTTTTTTTTTTTTTTTTTTAGGTTACAGCCTCTGGTACTCAAGGACTAATTTACTTCCTACCCTGTGCTGGGGGTTGAATGCAGGCCACCTGCCTGCAAAACATTTACTTGACATATTGAGTCATCTCACTTGCTCTTTATCTATCTATCTATTTATCTATCTATCTATCTATCTATCTATTATATATAATGTATAAATTAAATGAATTTAGTTAATTGATTTTTTTTGTTTTGTTTTTGTTTTTGGGCCACACCCGGCAGTGCTCAGGGGTTACTCCTGGCTGTCTGCTCAGAAATAGCTCCTGGCAGGCACGGGGGACCATATGGGACACCGGGATTCGGGATTCGAACCAACCACCTTTGGTCCTGGATCGGCTGCTTGCAAGGCAAACACCGCTGTGCTATCTCTCCGGGCCCTAATTAATTTTTTTTAAAAATAATAAAGTTTTCATATTTTGTAAAATATAATTATGTATTATTTTGTCTCCTTTGGGGGGAGGAGTTTGGGCCACACTTGGTGCTCAGGGGTTACAGCTATCAGGAATTATTCCTGGCAGGGTCCAGGGACAACCTGGGTTGCTGGGGATCGAACTTGGGTCGACTGTATCAAGGCAACTGCCCTACCACTGTGCTATCACTCAGGTCTATATTTTTTTTCAGCACCCTATTCTTGTCAGAGTGATCATTTTTTGGAAGTACTTTTAAACTATTCTGTTAGAAATCTGCTTAATTGTAGAGCAAAACTAAACAAAACAGAAAGTTCTGGACTTACAAAGACTTTATCTTTTTTAATTTCATTTTTTTTAATTTAAGCATCATATTTACAAGGTTGTTCATACTACAGGGATTTCCCCCCCCCCACACACACACACAGATAAAGTTGTTCATGATTGAGTTATAGTTATACAATGTGGATTTACAAAGACTTTTTTTTTTGAGGGGGTCACACCTAGCTTCACTCAGGGGTCACCGGGGACCATATGGGATGCTGGGATTCAAACCAGGGTCCATCCTGGATTGGCTGCGTGCAAGGCAAACGCTCTACCACTAGGCTATTTCTTCTGCCCAACAAAGACTTTTTTTTAATGAAAGTTGGTTTTGTGAAGTAGGAAAAGCACATGCCTAGTTAAGTGAGACCCTGAATGCCATCCCTATATCACTCAGCTGTTGGACACCACAGCAGTAGCTCTGGTAGCCCCAAACAACTCCAAAATTGCCCCTAGTCCTGCTGGGGTGGTTCGGATAGAAAAATAGTAACAGTTGGCTTGACATGTTTTCTTTTTCTTTTTTCTTCTTCTTTTTTTTTTTTTTTTTTTTGGTTTTTCGGGCCTAGCGCTTGCAAGGCAGACACCTTACCTCTAGCGCCACCTCGCCGGCCCCAGACACGTTTTCTTTATGGTTTTGTGTTGTTAAATTTCTCCATAGAATGTTTTCCAAAATGACATCGTTATACATTTAATGTTAGTTTTTTTTAACTTTTATTGAGATTCTTCAGTTTATAATGCTGATAATGATGGTTTTTCTT